>NC_090923.1:140772260-141470594 GCF_040938575.1 Ambystoma mexicanum | reverse complement strand
GCTGTAATGTTATTAACTGGCAATTGTTGGTAGCAGGTGCAAAATGATGCGAGTACCTTAGCATCTAGTAGCAGTGCCTGGCAAATGCCGAATACGTATACACAAGCCAAAGCTATTGGCTTTGCCAATGCTTTATTTAACAGGACTTCATTGAAGGACACCCATAGTGCTTGTAAATCAAGTGGCTGAAGGCAGACCTGGTAAGACATTTTTATTACACCAGTAGTGGGTTTACCACTCCAATTAATGATTAACTCTCAGAAGACTGCTTTAAAAAAAACAGTGGCAGACAGTTGGAGTGCAAAGTTTGATGGAAAGGCTGGATTAAAGTGAGCTCAACGAGCGTACATGCGGAGGTGATTCCAGCGGTGAGGGGCAAGAACTGGGTGGGAATGGCCTTAGGGGTTAGCATGGCCATTGGTAGTCAATGGTTAGGCACATAACCAAACAACACCTACAGGCTGTGTGTCCCTCCTCATATGCCATTACACCCTTTCTGTGCTCAAATGCAACGGGTCGCCTTATAGGTGTCACTTGCGACACCTTACAACCCAAACTCAAACGGACCAGATAAACATATAGGAACAGAATTACAATTCATGATAATATATACAAGAGCAATTCAGTTAAATTGACGTTACGTACCCACATCTCTAAGGACTCTGCCGGGAAGAGGAAGTGGAGTAGCTGGAACCTGAATGGTGGGACAGCAAATACCGGGACAGGTAGTTTGAAGGATTGTACATAAACCATCTGTGTATGCATATTTATAAGGGAAACAATAAAGATAGCCACAATCCTTAGAGCTCGCCCTCCTGTCGCACACAACTCTCCGGATATCACAGCGAGTAGAGCGCTTGCTTTGACATCCGTGCAGAGCCTGCTGACCAATCCTGGCAGGGCCAAATCAGCCTTTCATCCTTCCGAGTTCCATAAATGAGCCCCATACACTCTGGGTAATAATAAGCAGCGCTCAGACGCCTGAGGGTTTGTATGGCTATATAAATGCATATTATTACTATTATTAATCCTGTCTGTGTGCTCTGCCCTACGTTTGCTCCTTCATGAGGAGGTGCTTGCCATCTTCACAGTGTCTCCAGATCTTCGTCTGGTGAACAACAGTCAGAAGGTTATGTATTTTCTCTTGGAAAGAAAACAGAATAGGATCTTAATTAATGGACAACCAATGGAAATCCTCATAGACCTAGGGGCTGTCACAAATTTCAAAGGAGAAACATAATGCTCCTGGCTCAAAGGACCGTCTATTCCTTGTCCATCACTCAAAGAGATTTGGTGGTTCCCATAAGGTGCTACCCTGTCAAGAAATGTATTCATGCCATGCATCTTCATAGACCATGCCACCAAGAGAGACATACATCTGTTAATCACTGAACATTTTTTAAAAGAATCTCATTTTCAGCTTCAATGTGGCCGTAGAAATGGGCCTCAGCATGTCCTTTACCTCTGATGGCAGATCATCAGGGTGTCAACATAGAACTGGCTGGCAGACAGTGTTGGTCACTTTATTAAAGACATTGCTAACTTAAAAACAGACAGATTACATTACATATTGATGAATCTATGAAACCAGCAGTGCAGCACTATCAAAGCACTCCAATCTGCACCCAGAAGCTAGTTGAAGATGTGCCATATGCATTGATGGATCAAAATATCATTGAACAAAAAATAAAATATGGAAATCGGCAAGCACACCTATGTTATTAATTTTAGAATATGAAATTAAATTTCAGAATACTAATGACTGGATTCAAGGCGCAAAGGAGATAATAGTGTGGGTTGTTTTTACCCATGCATCCAAGCCCTACCATACAACTATGCATTACTGGCATTGAAAACATCATGATGGCCAGAACTCCCCAGAAAGAAAACAGGGAAAACATGAAGAATAGGCTGCCACCCATTTTTGCCTATGTTGTGAGCACAGGAGGGCACTGCCTAAAACCACCATTGGGCTACACACACAGTAGCCTGAAACCATTGGGAATGGCAATGCTGATTGCCAAAAGCAACCCAGAACTGTGGGGAATTCATTTTCTTAATGTCAAAAATGGATGCAATACTGGTGCTCACCACTATCAGAAAGCCGGCATTTTAAAACCACCAGACATTTGTGTAAAACTGAACAAATGAACCCAAACCAGGCAAAGGAAAGACTTGCTAAGAGGTGGATACAATGTAAAACTATATTCTGAAATGACTTGAAGGAAGTAATTATTTAATGTATATATAAAAAATAGCTGTGGATGTCAGCAGCTTAAGTTAAATGGACAGAAAGCCACTAAAATCGAAATGTTTAGAATAAATGAGTGACCTACTTGTGAGTGTCACATAGGTTGCAATTGTTTAAATGTCATAGTTTTGAACTTAGAATCAGTGTTCTAGCTGCATGTGTAAACATTGTCAGTGTGAATTGAATGTAGAAAACTGGGAACTAAAGTGACATTTAGCTGAATTCTGCCTGACAACTACCCCCGACAGGAGTTGAACTGGCTCAACAACTCTTCCCAGGCCTGGCTGCATCCTGCTGCCCCTGCCAAAAGGAGATGACACCTCTCTGATTGAATTAGGGGAGTGGCACCTGGGGACTACAGGAAACTAAACAAAGCAATGTTAGATTGGGGGGGTCGTAAAATGGCTTCCTCTTGGGAGAAACTGGGAGGGGCAGTGCCTGTGAGGGCAAGCTGAGCTTGGGGGAAGTGGATAAACCAAAAATTCCACCATGTGCTTTGGAAAACCACACCCCTTTGGGGCCAGAGCATGATTTTAAAAAGATGGATAATTCATAGTGCGGACTTGTCAAAATTATATAAATAACATCATCATTCTTGAGATTTTTCTGTGCACATTTTAAGAGGTGTTAGGACCCTGTGGTATGTTCTTGGGGAGAGTAGCGGAAAAAAAGGTTGTTACTCCAAATGTATGCATGTTAAAAATTTGACACTTTATCATCTGAATCCCATATCCCTGGTGCACATTTGTGTAAAATCTGGAAAGGTTTAGAGGTCGTTATCTGGATGAAAAGGGGAGAATTCTGTCATAAGTGGACACAACATCGTACAAAGACAGGGATCGGATGGTTTGGTGCTACAGAAACTATGTTAACTGGACATATAACATTAGAAAAATGGTACATAGATAGATATGTATTTGGGTCAGAAATAGATTTGTGTACAATTTGACAAGGGGAGGTTCCTCTGACCATAAAATCTACAGCATCACCCTGACACTCCATTTATTTCCCTCAATCAAGGGAGAGAGGAAAGCTTGGCAAATGATAAGTGAGAGGGGCAGGCTTAGCTAGGCCCAGGCACACACCCATTTTCAAAACACATAAAAAAGAACATTGTAACCCAGGTAGGGACATTCACTTTCCACTTTCTTGTGGGACGCTTTGCCGGGAGACTTCAGACTTCACATCCAGAGATCCAGACTTCAAATCCATCAATCTCCAGAGACCAGAAATTAACTCCAGAATTTGTAGCAGAGAGGCCTGAATCCACAAGCTGAATCCTCTTCAGCAGGCCTCAAAACGAACCAAACTATTCAACAGCCGGGCGAGCTGTTTGAATTCTTTGCCAGGAACTTTTGCAAGAACCTATATCAGTATCCAGAAAGCAGTGCTGTATCCGGAACCGCTAGCAGAACCGATAACAGAACCAGAGACCCAGAGACCAGATCGCTGTGAAGAACCGCTAGCAGAAGTCCCGCCAATCCTGACCCGATCGGTGACGAAGTCGCATTCCTGTCCAAAATCTAGTGTGAGAACCCAGCTAGCACTGTGCCAAAACCAATCTCTTAGTTTAAAATAATCTAATCCGAACTATTTTAGCCTATTAGAACTGCCTCCTAGAAACGTGTCATTCTGTCATCTTTAAAACTGAAAACTGTCATCTGTCATTCTGAGCTTTAAAATTTCAAATATGAAAAACTACCTTTACTAAATCGGCTGTATCTCCGGAACTTGCTACACCTTATAGTGCCTCCGTAATTGCGCTCGACGCACATGTCTAAATTTGCCACGATTTGACATTTGGCTTAATTTCAGCCACGTGTAAAAATATTTGTCCTTGCTTTCCTTGCTGAAATTTGTTTGCAACCTGACAATCATTCATAGAGCATTGTTAAAGTGATCCTGAACTAATACAAAGTAGCTGCCACCCACCCAGAACCTATAGAAGGAATGAAAATCATTTTAGCATATTTTTCACTTAATTGCAACCACATCAAAGTATCTTGCCTGTGTTTAAAACTCCTACCTGTTTTCCTCTAAGCTTGCTAGGGGGGAAATTAATTATATTTGATTGCATTCATGAGAACTGTGTGCTTTCCTCCCATCTCTTTACCTTGCATAGAGGGGGCAGGGAGGTGAATTGTCAAAGAAAAGTGATTACATTGTCTTTTGTTGAAGTCATATCAAGTTTATTTTCTGTACTGCATTTTCATTCATCATTGCATTCTCCTTGAAGCCATAAAATCATTCTCAGCTACTTTATCCTCTCTATATCACTTCTAAGCCATCAAAAAGAGTGTACCACTTTAACATTATCCATTGTTGATCACTATCATCTTCACAAGTGTGCTATCAAACATTAATTTATTATAAACGTGTGATATATATGTATATATTGTTTAATTTTCAAATAAACCTTTTAATTTGCAAAACAAACCTACTTCTTGGCTCAGTGGGGTCAGGGGGATTCTAAGAGAGGGGTGTTATATAAGGGTTGTCGTCCAGAGTAAATGAACTGGACATAAAAATATATCAATAATGGTTTCCCTCGGCATCCCAGACTAGGCATTGACTTAGCTGTAGTGTTGAATTGAATCCGCTTACAAAGTGGGGGCTCAGAGCCGGGATATTCTGGGTTAGACTTACCACTTGTGCAGCTTAATACAGTGTGCCAACTGACCAGATACACATATCCGGTTAGATCACCATGCTGTTTTACACTGTGAAAGCACCCCTCAAAGGAACGCTCTAAGGAAACGGTCTGTTTTGCAAAATAAAATACAAACTTCTGTAAGTCAGGAAAGAACTCAAATTCCAGAATGACGACTCTGGTAGACATCAAAATGGCCAGAGAGCACTTCTTACATAAGCTATTTGTGAGAGGTGAATGGACTGAGCAGGGCCAGGATGCGTGGTTGCAGGCAATCACACAACAGGTCACGGCAACGGGGTTAGATATCTGGAGAGATCAGGGTCCCTTACATGTGGCCCTGAGCGAACTATACATGGCTCCTAAAGCTAAAGATGAACACGACAAGATGGTTAGGATAGCGGCATATTTGTATCTATATATGGGAGCCATGCAGGACAAATGTGCTGAAGGCCAAGATCTGGCAAGTAGGCAACTGTTGGCATTAGAGAAGGTCCAATCTGACCTGGTCTCTTCTGAGCAGAGGCTGCAGAGGAGCCAGGAGTCAGAAAATGATAGTAGGCAGTTTATCATTAAAATAAAAGAGGACATGGATATGCTGCAACAGGAAAAGACAGACCAGGATACCAGAATTCTGGCTTTGCAGAAGGAGCACCAAGACAGTTTGGACTCCTTACTGCAGAGCCAGAAAAAGCTGGAGCAACAGATCAATTTCAACAGGGCATGCACAGAGTAGGTAGCCACCCTGCAAATCCAACTAGACAGAGAGAAAGAGGAAAGCAATAAATTGATTTTGAAAGACCTGGATACCCAGGCAGAGTTTGATGAAGAACGCCAGAAAGCTGGTGCCTTTCAAAGGCAGAGGGACGACCTGGCGTCACAAATGCAGGCTCTTGGTCAGGAAAGTGATACCTTAGGCCAGGAAGTCTGCCATTTAAAAAGAAAAATTGAAGAAAATCACTTGGCCCTCCAGGGGCTGGGTGACCTCCAAAAAGAGCATCTGGGCTTGCTAGGTCACACCAGGAGGGTGGAGGAGGCTCTGGCAAGACAGGAGCAGGCCAGTAGGGATGGGACTCAGGAGGTAACCCTCCTGCAGCAGAGACTGCCCCAGTACTCCAGGACCAATCAGGAGGCACAGAGAGAGAATAAGGCTCTCTGTAGGCACAATGATAGGCTCCAGCAACAGGTAGCCATGCAGGAGAGGCTGATAGAGTCTAGTAAGGCCTTAACTGAGGAACTGAAAGCGCTTGCTCTTGCATTGCAACAGGGAGCAGGGGCTGACAGAGATGAAGTTTGATGGGAAAGGGAAACACCTGAGCATAACCTCAGAAGCCCTAGTTCCAGAGGCCTTCATCTCTCTCAGTCCCTGGACTCTGCCACACCCATGTCCCCTGGCGCGCATGAGCACAGGGCCACAGGAATGGCAGATTACTATCCAGCCAAAAGTATGGGGCTCATAGGCCAGTACCATCCAGGAATGGATGGGCGGGCATCCGGGTATGGGCACCTAAGTACAGTGCAATTTAGTGGGGAACCCCAGGAAATTAGGCCCCCTAAGGGCATCCTAAAAAACCTCTGCCCAGTTAGGTCACTGGGGGGGGTACCCATGAAATCCTGGTAGCAAGGAGGGATCTGAAGACTCCTCTGAGCGTCACAGGACACAGGAGACCAGGTCCCCACATTCTGCCAGTTATTCCCAGGCTCGCAGAATCCGGGAAAACCTGGAAGATCAGACGGGCACCTCTGGGAGCAGTGCTTCTGAATCAGAGGATGAATGGACCAGGGTTACCCGAACCAAAAAGGCCAATAAGGTGAAAAGGGCCTTGCTTAAGGACCCCTTAAAACAGATTAAGGCAATCAGGAGTGTCATCACACCTTATCATAAGAACGCCAGGTATTCTGTTTGGGAACACTTGGAGCTCTATGAGCAAATGAGGGAGACTTTCCATTTGAAGGACAGCAGTAGCTGCATCCAGTACGTCAAATGGACATTCTCCCCTGAATACTCCAGTTTCTTTGCGGGGCTGGAGGACCAAAACCATTCAAGATGGTCCACATATAGGGCGGCCATCTTGAAACATTTTTCTGTACACAGAAATCCCCAAGAGGCTTGCAAGGCAGCCTACAATTTGCAATGTGGGGAGGATCAGGCCCCACAGGAATTCGTGCAAGAATTGAAGCGTGCATTTGCGCAGACCACCAGAAGGGTGCACATGTACAGCAGAGAATTCATCAACACATTTTTCTGTGCTCTTCCCAAGTACATAATGACCCAGCTCGTGAGAGATTTTCACGAGAAAAGATCTTTAGACTGGGTCATTGAGCAAGCCACCCGGATCTATGAGGTGCAGAAGCCCATAGAAAATAAAAGTAATGCGCAGAAAAACCCCAAAACCAACAGCACCCCTGCTGCTGCCAAGGTGGCAGAGGTAAAGGTTGCCCCCGTTTTAGATTTGGAAATGGGGGGGCCTAAAAACCTGCCTGTGCCAAATAATTCACAGCCCAGAAGGCCCTCGGGCCAGTCACAGACAGGGAGTTGAGGAGGTAGTCCCACAAATGGGGTCCCTCGCTCCCCTGATTATGTAAGTCCCCGCTACAAGGGAAACTGACCCATCCTGGGTTATGTGTGGACTCCTCCAGCCCAAGGGGGGAAATCCAGCCAAGCGCCTAACCCGGGGAACTTCCCTCCTAACTTCCCCCAGGAGGGCAGAAATTCACCAAATCCTGGGGAGAACTATTCCCCCAGGTATTCGCCCAATTTCCAACCCCAAAACCATCCATCCTTCTTTCCCCAATTCCCTGAGCCCAGACAACCTAATCCGGGAGAGGGGAGGCCAAGGGTGGAGGGGTACCCAAATCTTCCCAATCAGGGGTATTACCAGAGAAGGGATAGCTACCCTTCCCGGGATCAGCCCAGGGGAAAAAATAGAGCCCCGTATCAGCCTGAGCGGATTTCACAACTTGAGCGCCAGGTCCAAAATATGGCACGGGATCTGGATAACATACTGAGGGCTCAACAGAACCCTCAGATGAGCATGCCACCGCAGAATGCCCCAAACTCTGGACCTGGTGCTCCAGAACAATGACGGGGGCAGCACCCCGATAACCCACCGGTTCCCAGGGAGGAGGCACAAGGGGAAGAGGGGTGTAAAGCCTTGGAGGAAGCTTCTTTCCCAACTTGTAAACAGCCTCTGGAAAACCAGGAACCGGAAACAAAATCTCCTGCCCCTGAAAGCCTGCCTCCCAGGGAGCAGAGCGGAGGTAGGAGAAACAAAGGACCCAAACAGACCCACTTTGTGGAGGAGGTACAGGTCTTCCAATTTGAGGGAGAGGGATCCTCAGAAGATCCTGGGAAAAGGATCTCCTCCTTCAGAGATGGGGGAACTCCTCCCAAGGAAAAATGGGTCCCAAGGGATTTCAATCCAGACTGGGTAGATGTGGGGATTGAGCTGTCGCCGCCCATCATTCTATCCCAGAACCAACAAAACCAAAAACCCCTGGTTCAAACCCATCCTGGTGACTGCCTCTCAAAAGGCAGGGGCGGCCAAGAACCGGAACCAGGGGAACCTAAAACCGAATCAACAGACTGGGTAGATGTGGGGATTGAGCTGTCGCCACCCATCATTCTATCCCAGAACCAACAATACCAAAATCCCATGGGTCAAACCCATCCTGATGACTGCCTCCAAAAAGGGGGGGCGGCCCAGAACCCGAAACCATTTCCAGTTGCCGACTTTTTCTTTCAGATTCCCCAGGCTCTCCACAGAATTCTGCCCAAATCTCTTCGCTAGCAATGTCCAAAACCAGAAAATTAGCCCACCAGCTGTCCAAAAATTTGCCTTATCTGTGCCCTCTTGAGGAGGAGGAGGGAAGATACTATGCCCCGGTACAAGTACAGGGGCAGGGTACAATTTTGGCACTGGTGGACACTGGATCCCAAGCTACCCTTATGTCCAAAAGGGCCTTTTATGAACTAAATGCAGGAAGGGGGGAGAATTACCGTATTCCTCTCACCTCTCTTCCTGGACAACTGCAGAACCTTGATGGGAAGGAAATTCCTGTTGAGGGGACTGTAGATTTGGACATCAAAATTGGGCGATACAAGGTGAAACACCCGGTCATAGTAGTGACTCCAGAGGGCACCCCTTGTTTACTAGGGAATGACCTCCTGAGAAGGTTGTCACCCCTAATAGATTGCGTGAACAAGGTCCTCTGGACCCAGACTAGGCGACCAATAAAATTAAAACAGAGTGTCAACCATGTTAGTTTAAATGGCACCTGCCACATGGTTGAACAAAAATCTGACCAAGTAGAATTTCACTTCCAGAACAACCAAATTCCAGACGTGACAGTAATAGCAGTAGGACAACAGACTGGTGATGTGGGGGTCCTCTCTATTTCTGAAAATCAACCTTCCTTCCAGTTTAAGGTGGTATTCCACACTGGAAGGAAATACACTGAAATTCTTTACCAATCCACAGACACTCCGATTCCTATAGTCCAGAAAGATGTGAAATCAGCTCAGAGCCTGGCTGATATTCAGCAAATTGGAGAGCAGTTGATCATCCCTGTTCAGTTAAAAGATGGGAAGGACTCTGTTCTCGCTCGAGTGTGTGTGAACAACGGTAAGAGCTTCATCAGCGAAGCCATGTTCCGCCAACTCCCAAAAGATCCAGCCATTCCCATATTCAAACTGATAGACAAATGGGAAATGGACCTGGAAGCACCTAATTCCAAACATCTCCTGCCAAGCAGGTGTATGCTCAAAATGTCCATTGGCAACAAGAGCATAGTCCATAATTGTTGGGTCGTGCGAGACGTCACTGCCGCCTTTTACTTAGGCAGTGACATTCTCAATCGATTTGCCATTAATTTGGACCTAATAAACTTCAAAGCTTGGTCCCGATTAGCGGATAATCCCATGGGCTTTGATGATTCAGAAAAAGCATTTAGGTCAGCTCAATTGCTACCTTATGCAGTTGAAATTCAGATTAAAGAGGAAGTCACCATCCCAGAAAGGACCCGACAATTCTCCCTGGAAGTGAAAGTTAAAAGAGGACAAATATTGAAAAACCCTGATGCTTATATTCATCTAAATGCTTCTCTCCAACAACAAGGGTTAGGGGTAAACCCAACACCATTAGTCAACATAGAACCTGACACCATTCCAATAGAGGTGGATAACAGCGACTTACAGAGTATTACTCTAGCCGCAGGCACCATCATTGGAATGGTGGTTGATGACCGACATTTCTCCATTGATTTAGGAAATGAACTGTTAGGACAAATCCCCAAGGACTGTTTTGGCAGTGACAGTGATGACAATACAACACCAGACAGGATTTTCACCCGGCATGGGGTGAACTTCCTGGTGTACACTTCTTGCCCTTATGGTAAGGAAGATGGGACTTGTGACTTCAGGAGGGATGAGGTGATTTTCCAGGTCCATGAGGGCTGCCGTTCCCACCTGAAGCCTCCAGTCCAAATCAGCACTCTGACCAGAGACTTCTCCACCCAGCTGGAGGAGGCCGCTGAGATAGCCAAACCAGAGGTCTTTCCAGGCTTCAGGCTTAGGGTGGAAGAGAGAGTCAACCTAGCTGATGCCTGTGTGACTCTGGAACAGAAGCAAAAGTTGAAACAAGTTTTCTTGGATTTCCAAGATCTCTTTGCGGTAGACTCATATGAATGTGGTCGCACCGACATCCAACCAACAACAATTCCCACGGACCCGGGCATGACTCCCGTGTTTGTGAAGCAATATCGCTTGCCTCTCACATCCATGGAGTCCCTTACTGAAATAATTAAGAACCTTGAGTCCCGGGGAATAATCCGTCCAGTCCACAGCACTTTCAATAATCCGGTGCTGGGAATATTGAAGCCAAACGGCCAGTGGAGACTCTGTGCCGACCTTAGGGAGCTCAACAAACGGGTCCATACTTCCTGATGGCCTCTGCCCTACATTGACCAAGGGCTGGCCCAGATTCAGGGGTCACAGGTATTGACAGCAATAGACCTGACCAATGGATACTGGAGCGTGCCTGTCAGTAGGGAGGAACAATACAAACTGGCTTTTACCTTTGGGGGCCAGCAGTACACATGGACCCGGACTGGCTTATGTAGATGATGTCCTCATCAAAAGTTCATCTGTGGAGGAACACATAGCGGAGATCTGTTATGTTCTGACACAGTTGAGGGCCGCCGGAGCAAAACTTTCCTTTCAGAAAGCACAGTGGTGTAGAACCCGTGTTAATTTCTTGGGGCATGAGATTACTCCTCAGGGTCTCTGTCCCCAAGAAAAGAAAGTGGAAGCACGCCAGAAACTGAAGGATCCCACAACTCTGCGGGAACTAAGGAGCCTCCTTGGACTGACTAATTACAGCAGAAAGTTCATTGAGGGCTACGCAGAGATCACCAGACCCCTGATTCATCTTTTGAAGTGGGGGGTCAAGTGGGAATGGGGTCCAGAACAATCCGAGGCAGTAAGACAACTCAAAAGAAGCCTCTCACAAGCGCCTTGCCTACCTTACCCTGTCAGAAACAAGGAGTTCTTCCTGGAGACAGGGTTCTCTAATACGTGCTTGATGGCAGTATTATGCCAAAAGCATGACAAGGTCAATAAAGTAATCTCCTATGCGAGCAAAACTTTATCCTCTGTGGAGGAAAAATTCAACGATTGTGAAAAGGCACTCCTGGCAACGGTGTGGGCATTGAAGAATTACCGCCCGTTCATCCAGGGGGAACACATCATAGTGGAGACTCCACACCAGCCTCTGCAATATCTCCAAAGTGACAGAATCCGGTCCGGAAATGTGAGTAATTCCCGAATTACTTCCTGGATTCTGTCAATGCAAAGCTTTCCTGTGGAGGTCAGATATGGCCAAAACAAGAAGAGTCCCCTCGCGCAAGGTCTAGCTGACTTGCATGATTGTGCCAGAGAAAACTGTCTCGAGGACGAAAGTCTAAAAATCAAAGACAACATGGAGGCATAGCTTAATTCCCCACACAAAGTCTTTGAAGAAGACAAGTGTGAGGGAATGCCCACTGTCTATGTGGATGGATGCTCTTACCATGTTGACAACAACGGGGAGAAAGAACTGGTGGACGGCGTAGGGAATGCATGGGTGAATGAGTCCCCAGAACCCTCCGCTGGATACAAAATTGGTCCCCGAAGTAGTCAGGTGGCAGAATTGATGGCTGTGCATCAGGCCATCAACTCCACGAACTGGTCATAATCACAGATTCGGATTATGTACGGAACGGGTTCGTGGAGCACCTGGTTAACTGGAAAACCAGAGGCATGTTATGTGCTAATAACAAACCCTTGAAACATGGGAAGTTAGCCAAAACATTGATGATCTGGTCACCTCGAATGGGATGACCATCTACTGGAAAAAGATCAAGGGTCATTCCAAAGTAGAGGGACCAGACAAAACTGGAAATGACTTAGCTGATCAGCTGGCCAAAACCGGGGCCGTCCAAGGGGATCTAATAGAAATAGAGTCCCTGTTGGGGGAAATCCAGGTCACTGCTATCACTAGGTCCAAGACAAATGCTCACAATGATCTTTCAACTGCACAATGGAGTAAGGAGACCCCTGATGCTGATTTTATTACAGCTCAAAAGGGGGATCCAGTAATTGGTAAATTTTACCAACACATTGAGGACCCTGAGAACTTTCCCCTGACGGATACCGATTACATTGGGAAGATGGACCTTAGAGTGTTGATGAAATGTCCAAAGATGTTCCGAATCCAAGATGGTTTGTTGGTAAGGAAATCCCAAGCTGGCCATAAACAGTGGGTGGTCCGTAACTCATTCCGAAGCATGATGTTAAGTCACGCCCATGATGTGGCCACAGCCGGTCATAGGGTGTTTCACACAACACTTGAGATCTTAAGAGAGGTTGCATACTGGCCACACATGGGGCAGGACCTCGACCAATACTTGACGGGGTGTCTGGTGTGTGCACAATTTCAGCCATCATCCCTCACACACCGTGCGCCTCTCCAAAAGAGGGGGATGACACTGCCATGGTCAGATTTGCAAATCGACTTTGTAGGCCCTGTGATTCGCTCGTCTAGAGTAAACAAGTACATTTTGACAGTTACATGTTTGTTTACCAAGTGGGTGGAATGTCTCCTGGCCCCAAACTGCAAGGCGGAAAAAGCAGCTGCCCTGATGATTAACCACATCTTTTCCCGTTTTGGTTCGCCTCAAAGGATTGAGTCAGACAGAGGTAGCCATTTCACCAGCGAGGTAATGACAAAGATGTGGGAGATACTGGGGGTCAAAAGAAAGCTCCATATTGCTTACCGGCCAGCTTCTTCTGGAGCAGTAGAGAGATACAGCCAAACTATTGTGAGCATATTAAAAAAGTTTGTGGCAGATTCTGGGCCAAGTTGGGATATCCGATTACCTCTGGTCCTAATGGCCATCAGATCTACCCCTTCATCTGCAACTAAAAATTTCACCATTTGAGTTGATGACCGGACGCAAGATAGTGCTTCCCCAGCATTTGCTGTACAGGACCCAAGAGCAGACACTGATAAATGCCTCCACAACTCATGAGTATGTGGAGAATTTAAGGAATCACCTTCAACATGCTTTTGCCTATGCTCAGCGGAATCTAGAAAGATCAGCTGATAGCATGAAAACCCACTACGACCTGAAGACCACCAGGAAGAAATATACTGTGGGAGACCGTGTCTATCTATACAATTTCCAAAGAAACCAGGCCAAACAGCGAAAATTTTTGCCTACATGGAAGGGACCGTTTGAAATTATAGACAAAATCTCCCCTGTAGCCTATAAGATCCGCATCTCCAAAGGTAGTCTGGCGGAAGGGGAAGACAAGTGGGTACATATAAATCAGCTAAAGTGTTGCCATCCTAGGCACACTCTGCAACAACTGGAGGAATCCTCTGGAATCCCAGAGGGGGCCGCCCCAGAGTAATTCAGTTCCAACCCTAAAATATCCCACAGATAGTCTCTAAAATATCATGATTCTGGTAGGAAAATATTTCCTGTTATGTCTTGTTTTTTAAAACAAGACTGAAAAATGTAACCGGATGTATAAAATGTACGTGTTCGCCACACCATTAATAGTGGTGGAGAAATGTCTACGAATAGATATTGCTGCTTTTGCTTTATCATCCTAGGAGAGATGAAACCACGGAGACGGACCAAGGAGAACGACCCGGAGACCGGGAGCAAAGATCTGAGGGTTCCGGGGTACCGCCCAATCCTCCCATCAGGACCAGCAAGGAGAACTGATTGATCGACTGGAGGGAGGAAAAGATGCTGAACTGTGCCATCTACGGAATTGGAAGAAGCTGAGGCGAACATCCCAGATCTTGCGAGTGCCATCAGTGAAAGTCAGAATGGCCATCGCAAGAGGGGGGGTTGTGGGATGTTTTTACCCATGCATCCAAGCCCTACCATAAAACTGTGCATTACTGGCATTGAAAACATCATGATGGCCAGAACTCCCCAGAGAGTGCACAGGGAAAACATGAAGAATAGGCTGCCACCCATTTTTGTCTATGTTGTGAGCACAGGAGGGCAATGCCTAAAACCACCATTGGGCTTACACACAGTAGCCTGAAACCATTGGGAATGGCAATGCTGATTGCCAAAAGCAACCCAGAACTGTGGGGAATTCATTTTCTTAATGTCAAAAATGGATGCAATACTGGTGCTCACCACTATCAGAAAGCCGGCGTTTTAAAACCACCAGACTTTTGTGTAAAACTGAACAAATGAACCCAAACCAGGCCAAGGAAAGACTTGCTAAGGGGTGGATACAATGTAAAACTATATTCTGAATTGACTTGAAGGAGATAATTATTTAATGTATATATAAAAAATAGATGTGGATGTCAGCAGCTTAAGTTAAATGGACAGAAAGCCACTAAAATCGAAATGTTTAGAATAAATGAGAGACCTACTTGGGAGTGTCACATAGGTTGCAATTGTTCAAATGTCATAGTTTTGAACTTAGAATCAGTGTTCTAGCTGTATGTGTAAAAATTGTCAGTGTGATTTGAATGTAGAAAACTGGGAACTAAAGTGACATTTAGCTGAATTCTGCCTGACAACTACCCCCGACAGGAGTTGAACTGGCTCAACAACTGTTCCCAGGCCTGGCTGCATCCTGCTGCCCCTGCCAAAAGGAGATGACACCTCTCTGATTGAATTAGGGGAGTGGCACCTGGGGACTACAGGAAACTAAACAAAGCAATGTTAGATTGGGGGGGTCGTAAAATGGCTTCCTCTTGGGAGAAACTGGGAGGGGCAGTGCATGTGAGGGCAAGCTGAGCTTGGGGGAAGTGGATAAACCAGGAATTCCACCATGTGCTTTGGAAAACCACACCCCTTTGGGGCCAGCGCATGATTTTAAAAAGATGGATAATTCACAGTGCGGACTTGTCAAAATTATATAAATAACATCATCATTCTTGCGATTTTTCAGTGCACATTTTAAGAGGTGTTAGGACCCTGTGGTATGTTCTTGGGGATAGTAGCGGAAAAAAAGGTTGTTACTCCAAACATATGCATGTTAAAAATCTGACACTTTATCATCTGAAACCCATATCCCTGGTGCACATTTGTGTAAAATCTGGAAAGGTTTAGAGGTCGTTATCTGGATGAAAAGGGGAGAATTCTGTCATAAGTGGACACAACATCGTACAAAGACAGGGATCGGATGGTTTGGTGCTACAGAAAATATGTTAACTGGACCTATAACATTAGAAAAATGGTACATAGATAAATATGAATTTGGGTCAGAAATAGATTTGTGTGCAATTTGACAAGGGGAGGTTCTTCTGACCATAAAACATACAGCATCACTCTGACACTCCATTTCTTTCCCCCAATCAAGGGAGAGAGGAAAGCTTGGCCAATGATAAGTGAGAGGGGCAGGCTTAGCTAGGCCCAGGCACACACCCATTTTCAAAACACATAAAAAGGAACATTGAAACCCAGGTAGGGACATTCACTTTCCACTTTCTTGCGGACGCTTTGCCGGGAGACTTCAGACTTCACATCCAGAGATCCAGACTTCAAATCCATCAATCTCCAGAGACCAGAAATTAACTCCGGAATTTGTAGCAGAGAGGCCTGAATCCACAAGCTGAATCCTCTTCAGCAGGCCTCAAAACCAACCAAACTATTCAACAGCCGAGCGAGCTGTTTGAATTCTTTACCAAGAACTTTTGCAAGAACCTGTAGAAGTATCCAGAAAGCAGTGCTGTATCCGGAACCGCTAGCAGAACCGATAACAGAACCAGAGACCCAGAGACCAGATCACTGTGAAGAACCGCTAGCAGAAGTCCCGCCAATCCTGACCCGATCAGTGACGAAGTCGCATTCCTGTCCAAAATCTAGTGTGAGTACCCAGCTAGCACTGTGCCAAAACCAATCTCTTAGTTTAAAATAATCTAATCCAAACTATTTTAGCCTATTAGAACTGCCTCCTAGAATCGTGTCATTCTGTCATCTTTAAAACTGAAAACTGTCATCTGTCATTCTGAGCTTTAAAATTTCAAATCCGAAAAACTACCTTTACTAAATCGGCCGTATCTCCGGAACCGTTTGTGCTAGGAGCGAGTTTTAACTGTCATCTTAAAGCTAAGATTCTAAGCTTTCCAACGAGCCTAAAACCGACTACCTCTTATAGTGCCTATGTAATTGCGCTCGACGCACACATCTAAATTTGCTGCGATTTGACATTTGGCTTAATTTCAGCCACATGTAAAAATATTTGTCCTTGCTTTCCTTGCTGAAATTAATTTGCAACCTGACAATCATTCATAGAGAATTGCTAAAGTGATCCTGAACTAATACAAAGTAGCTGTAACCCACCCTGAACCTATAGAGGGAATTAAAATCATTTTAGCATATTTTTCACTTAATTGCAACCACATCAAATTATCTTGCCTGTGTTTAAAACTCCTACCTGTTTTCCTCTAAGCTTGCTAGGGGGGTAACTGAATTATATTTGATTGCATTCCTAGGAACTGTGTGCTTTCCTCCCATCTCTTTACCTTGCATAGAGGGGGGGGTGAATTGTCAAAGAAAAGTGATTACATTGTCTTTTGTTGAAGTCATATCAAGTTTATTTTCTGTACTGCATTTTCATTCATCATTGCATTGTCCTTGAAGCCATAAAAGCATTCTCAGCTACTTTATCCTCTCTATATCACTTCTAAGCCATCAAAAAGGGCGTCCACTGTAACATTATCCATTGTTGATCACTATCATCTTCACAAGTGTGCTATCAAACATTAATTTATTATAAAAGTGTGATATATATATATATATATATATATTGTTTAACTTTCAAATAAACCTTTTAATTTGCAAAACAAACCTACTTCTTGGCTCAGTGAGGTCAGGGGGATTCTAAGAGAGGGGTGTTATATAAGGGTTGTCGTCCAGAGTAAACGAACTGGACATAAAAATATATCAATAAGGGTTTCCCTCAGCATCCCAGACTAGGCATTGACTTAGCTGTACTGTTGAATTGAATCTGCTTACAATAGACAACCCTGGCATATGGGTTGCGATATATAACAAAGTACAATCAAGTTCCCAATTATGGGAACTCCCGTCCCCTGCACACTATTGGTTGCTCAAAAAATTGAGACATAAAAGTATAGCAAGTTAGTGCTATTGTACTCAGAAAAACATCAATTTGTCAATAAATGAAATAAACAGTTCATATTTTGAAAATTACTTTGTAAGTCACAAAAATAGACCCAATCACATTTTCTTGTCAAGTATAGTGTTTTAATGATGGCTCAACGTGTTTCATGAACAATCACTTCTCCAGGGGCAACATAAGATCATTTTCAACACTTTCATTCTAGAAAAAATATATAGAAAAAAATAAACATTAGTGCGCATGAAAACAACAATATTCACAGTATCCGTTCATAAGACAGTTAGCCATTTTTTGATATATCAACTGTTTGTTTCTTGGTCTACAATCCGTTTAAACCTAATTCATAGAAAATATTATTAGGTGAACATCACATATGTAAACAAGTTGCAAGTTGTTTCCAGTGTCATTTAAGTATCAATGATACTATAAAGAGCAAGAAACTGTTGACTTCTAAGTCTTTTGGTAACAACTGATAAGTAACACACTGTATTGACAAGGCTTACCAGAAAGTCTCACTATTGTGAACCATCAGCGATGGCAAAAGTAGAATAGGAGGATGCATGTCCATCCATATTTTTAAATTCAAAATCTCTATTATCAGCTCAATCGCTGGAGAAGGAATTCCCTAAAACAAGAAAATATAAAAAATGTAGAAATAAATCTAATTTAGACACAACGTTTTGGCTGTCTTACAGAAAAAAGATACCCCTGTTGGAAAAGAACACACAATCAGGAATAGTAGGGGTAAAAAAACCCTTGTAAATGCCAGAAGATATTCCGGAGTCGGCTTACATAACTTGTTGGAGACAGAGGAGTCCCGGCGTCATCATCAACAGGAACTGCTTCTTGTTAAGTGATTATGCTCGGTGGAAAATGCCCGCTTTAAATAGTAAGAAAGTGATGTCATTGCGTAGAGAAGCGTGTGACATCACGGTGTAAACACTGACATCATCACGCTCCCACGCGCGATAAACGTCAGGACTAAACGTCAGGACTAAAGTCGTGGTAAACGAGCACCACTAATAAATGAGAAAAGTAGATAAAAAGACTACACCCTTTTTTTTTAAACCTGAAAAGTAGAGTTGGCAAGAAATGTCGAAGGATTGGAAAACGACAGGTGCATACAACCTGGATCAATT
The DNA here is from genome assembly GCF_040938575.1 of Ambystoma mexicanum. NCBI lineage: Eukaryota > Metazoa > Chordata > Amphibia > Caudata > Ambystomatidae > Ambystoma > Ambystoma mexicanum. The sequence goes on along the minus strand of NC_090923.1, from coordinate 141,451,887 downwards.
CTAAGAATTCCATGGGTGGATAAATTGAAAATATGTTAGAAAAAATGATATTCTGGTCAAGCACAATGCTTGTATTATCCCTTAGACGGTCAGCAGCGGTGAGAGCTCACATATAAATGCGTGTGACGTCGCCGGGTAAACACGGTGACGTCATCATGCGCATGCGTGCAATGTTCACCAAGAGATGTAACTGTTAGTAAGCATCGATAGTGGCTGTTTGAAAAAAAGGTTAGGAACTTGGGGTAAAAAGTCTACATCAATGTGTAAAGCTATGCAAAGATAAATAAATGCAAAGAGAAAAGCTAGCATTGTCGCAGAAATCAATCTCTAGAGTTTGAGTAAAATTTAAGCATTAGTAAACTGATAACTCAAGGTGAATCAATGCTTTCTTTAGAAAGACCTCATTAAATGTCTAGCATTGTAGCAAACACTGTTTAGGAGAGAATATCACCCTAAAAGGCTGGAAATTTATCAATTTAGATTGGCTTCTAAGGAGAGGATAATTGTTCACACATTAAGACAGCGGCTGTACTGTCCTAGGATGATGAATGTGTACATTCAATGTAAATAGGTGATTATAGTCGTATTCATTAGAATGAGCTGACTCAAACAGATTCTAAACATACAATTTGTTACAGTGTTGGTCTACATAGTCAAATCAACAAAGGATAAACAATGTTTGATACCAATATAAAGTCTCAACCCATTGTTGTCCTACAAATCTGGTCACTTGGACGTGGAAAATCGTTGTGCCTTGACCAATTCGATGTATCCCCCATCTGTGGGTAAGCTTGATTCCCCACGTTTACTGTTTATATTCTAAATTAGACTTATTTCTACATTTATTACATTTTCTTGTTTTTAGGGAATCCCTTCTCCAGCGATTGAGCTGATAATAGAGATTTTGAATTTAAAAATATGGATGGACATGCATCCTCCTATTCTACTTTTGCCATCTCTGATGGTTCACAATAGTGAGACTTTCTGGTAAGCCTTGTCAACACAGTGTGTTACTTATCAGTTGTTACCAAAAGACTTAGAAGTCAACAGTTTCTTGCTCTTTATAGTATCATTGATTCTTAAATGACACTGGAAACAACTTGCAACTTGTTTACATATGTGATGTTCACCTAATAATATTTTCTATGAATTAGGTTTAAACAGATTGTAGACCAAGAAACAAACAGGTGATATATCAAAAAATTGCTAACTGTCTAATGAACGGATACTGTGAATATTGTTTTCATGCACACTAATGTGTATTTTTTATATATATTTTTTCTAGAATTGAAGTGTTGAAAATGATTTTATGTTGCCACTGAAGAAGTGATTGTTCATGAAACGCATTGGGCCATCATTAAAACAACTATACCTGACAAGAAAATGTGATTGGGTCTATTTTTGTGACTTTTGTTTTCAAAATATGAACTGTTTATTTCATTTATTCACAAATTGATGTTTTTCTGAATACAATAGCACTAACTTGCTATACTTTTTTGACTCCATTTTTTGAGCAACCAATAGTGTGCAGGGGACGGGAGTTCCCATAATTGGGAACTTGATTGTACTTCAAAATATCATTGAGCCATTAAAGAGCCCATGCATTGGTTCTCACCGATGGTGTCATTACCTAAAAGGGACCAGAAGAAGGCATTTGCCTCTAAGCGGACAAGCATCTACCAAACCAAGCTGTCCAGAGATCAAAAGACCCCTGGCCCCCTGAATCAGCAACATGATAAACCTATTCAAGGGAGCCACAACAATATTGAAACTTGACCTGAACAAATGTAAATCACCTGTTAGAACTGGAGGCATCCCATCAATGTCTAAGAACCATGGCAACCCATCTCAATCTATTCTGATTGAAAAGGATATGCTCTGGCGTTGCATCAGAGGCAGATGTTGCTACACTAAGCCATTCATCACATCTGGAACTGCTTAAAAGGCAGTGATGGCATTCTAGTCTTTGGCAACACACACTAGGCACCCAATGAAACATGAGTGAGGAAGAGAGTCACCATGGAACTGTAAAGGCTCACATGACACACAGCAAGGAGAAATGTGAGTTCAGCGAGCACATACTACAATTCGTCAGTCAGATATTCTCCATATGAAGTCAGAGCTGGGAAACACCATAGGTGCACATGTCAGCACGCGTCCCTTAACAGATGTCAGCTTTGCAATTGTGCCTAGACATGGTAAGCTCCCGTGCACACTACATTCAAGATTTCAATTGTGGATGGACAAATGCCAGGATACTTGAGGATATTTTGAGCCTGTCTATCTTTTGTATGTCTACCTTATGACTCCATGCTAGGGAATCAAACAATGCATTGGCCAGAGCAGTCTACATGGCCAACTTTGACTTAGACATGTCCATAGAAGTAATGGTAGACGCCAGCACTACAGAGGTAGGCACCATTTTAGCTCAATGATAGCAACGGCCAGACTCACCTTGTTATGACACAAGACCTTTGAAAGGTGTACAGAAAGCCTACTCACAAGCTCAAAAGGAAACTTTGGCCATGTGTGCATGCAAACAATACTACCTCTTCCTGTATGGAAAACTGCTCACCATCAGCATGGACCATCAAATCCTCACAACCATCTACTCAAATGCAAATTCTAAGGCACCCCACGGGGTAGCTAGATGGGCGATGATCTTACAAAAATCATCATTTACAAATCTGGTTAGAAAATCAATCCAACTGATTATTTCTCTAAATGTCCTCTGCTGACCAAATACACTAGTTTCAGTACCAGAACAATATATGTATGTGCACAATACATGCCAAGCATACTAATAGAAGTGAGCGAAATGACAACTGATACCAAATTGGTGCTAGTTATTGAAGGATTTCAATAACCGAAGTATATAAAATGACAAGAAAGTATGCTACATAGGAGCTAGTAAATTAATGTTTTCAATTTGGATACTGGAGTCAAGACAAACAGGGGTCTCTCTCATCCACAGTAACACATCCGGAATGCTAGAAGACTTGCTCAATGAGAAACTGTCTTTATCAAGGTAGGATATACATCTCAATAGCAATTGAACCATTGTTGCTAAATATCGAGTATGAAGATTGTGAATCTTGCGATTGAAGGGCATAGCGGGGTGGTGTCTGCTAAACATCTCATGAGAAAGAACATGGATAATATTGTGGGAGTGACTTTATAGCCATGTAGAAACAGTTCACACCTTGATTCTAAAGGTGTAATGTAGATATGAGGTAGCCAGTTTTCTCCTATAAATGTGATGGGACTAAATGAACATTTCTAATATTCACTAACATGCCTGAGTCCTCTGACTTTTCCTGTGGACCTTCCCTCCACCTAGAACCTCCCTAAGGATGCAGGATGGGACACACACCTAAAGGCCTAGCGTATCTAACTTTAGCAGTGAACTACACTTAAACTGTCCAGGAGGAAATTAATCAGTGCATAGTCCTACTCCGAAGAGGCTATACTCCTTATCCAGGACCCTTAGCTCTCCCCAGCGCCCAAGGCTGAAGTTATTAATACACAACACCCCAGTGCTCTCCTCCTGGGCTGATGCTACAGAAGGCTCAGTCTTTTCCTTTCTGGCTCCTGGACTCTGCCCGGTTCTGAGATAAACCTCTCAGCACAGTTGTGTCAGTGTGTCTTCTTGACTTTCTGACCATGATCAAGGCCTGTGGAAAGGCCTCGTCATGATATTGCTCCTTCTCCTTAAAGGAGTATTGTCTGCCCTGAGCAGCAGAGGGGTAGTCCTCAGCAGGCTCTGGAGTCTTCTTGCCGCATGCTTTCTTACTGAAGCTCCTTCTCCTCATGCGGAAACATACATAGCAGTGGGCGGCTACATGTCCTACTTTGAACTTGAGTGATGGACCCTGGGCTGGCCAGTAAGCAATTTCGTTTAGCATGAACACTTTATAAACCCCATATATGGTGTGTAGCACCTCCTGCATGTCTGAACCACCCAGTAATCCGAGACTGTGGGGACCTCTACTAAGGGCAATGCCAGAGTGTGAGTTGTAACTATATAACAGAGGCTGGACAATGGGCGTGTTTGCTCCCAACAAGGTTCCCTAACATTGTGTTGACAATCAGTCACTGACCCTCTAGTAGCATCACAGAGTGGCTCTGTACAGTTCACATGGCCTTCCCCAGTTCCCAGAGTCCCCCCATTCTTCCCATGATGTGTTTCCTATTGCGGCCATGTCATGCGCCTTGCATTATGAAGCATTTATACTGTTTCAATCCCCATGACAGTAGCCTTGCACCACTGATGCCTTGTCCATTCAATGAGAAAATGGTTCCTCTACTATGAGTGAACCAGACCAGTCTATGGTGAGCTAAGAAAGGAAACAGAAGGATGGTGATTGATCAGGGGAAGCTAGAATAGTAGAGAGATTAACAAAACTCACAAGATAGAACGATATGCTAGGTTTGAGGTGCAGGGAAAGTGTATAAGTGGGGGGAGCTTGTGCTGATAGTCGGTGGATCCAATGGAATATGGTCGAAGCATTTTAAAATAAGTTATTTTGTGGTAATGATTGTTTTTCGGTGAACAAAAAAAAGGTTTCTGGTATTTTGATAGCATGTATTAGAATTGGTGGAGACACGGTTTTCTGATGGCCCCAAAATGTGTCTGTGGAAACCCTTCAAGTGTGAAGTCTGATATTGTCAGGTGGTATTTTTCTATAGGAAACCTTGCAAATCCGAAGGAGTCTGGAATGACCTGCAACGTTTCAGGGGTGACAGTACCAAGGTGGATCTGTGAAAGAGGTGAATTCTGTGGTTTACAAAACGAGACTGTGAATGGGAGTAGAAGTGAAGACTACCCTACAAGAGACATACATTCATGGCATCTAGACCAGGATGAATTTGCCAGATTGTGTAACATATACTTCGAAGTGCAGTCCTTGTGCTTTTAAGTAATGGGTTTTGAGTGTCTGCAAGCAAAGGGCTGAAACAATATGGAGAAAGCAACTGTTTGAGGGTCCTGGATTATAGTTGAATTTGATTTGATGTCAGCCCACCTCTAACCTACATAATGCACTAAGGGATCCTTTCATTTAGAACAGGTGTGTCCAGAAGTCTTGGTCGTCCCATTGTGCCATTTCTCCGATATATTCCCTGTGATAGACTATTCTATGCTTGTGCTGTTTTATTTCGCGCTCAGCTTCTATGCGCCCCTGCACAAATGGTGACCCTCGCACCAATACTTCTTTTCGAATTTATGCAAAAACTTTAAATGGACTAAGAACATGCCCGTGGTTGCTTTAAACCACCCGTTTATATCTCAATGCAAACACACCAGCCAGAGCCAGAGAGCTTGAAGACAACCCCATTGATGAAGCGGATTTATTAACCTAAAATGAGAAGACAGGCCCGGAACCATTGAGGGATTGTAGCCATAATGCCATACTATGGCGCAATGGGAACCTAGCAGAGAGCCTGAAATAGGAGTCAGATGAAGGGGGTTGCTTATTTGCCATGCACGAGCCGCAGTCCAAAGGGGCATTTGCATAGCATATAAAACTCACTGCTAGGTGTGCTAGGTGTGGTCATCAGTAATTAGAACACAGTGATGCTCTTGAAATGTATCCGTCATGAGGTGAGTTGAGTTGAAAAAGGAAATTCACTTGCCATTTTTAGTTTGGAAAGAGACATGTTTTGATTGCTTTCTTAAAACCTGAATAATCATTTATTTGCTCAAATATTTGAAGTGAAGGTGCTAGGCGAGCAACGAAGGAACCACCTAGTTTGTTTCTATAGTATGCAGAGGATATGAGAGTAACGTGGTCCGCAGTTGTAAGGTTAACTGAAGGTTTATGCACCTTTAGTTTAAAAAGAAAGGTGGGCCTTTACCGTGTATGGCTTTAATTGTGATATATAAGGATTCAATGGCAATTCTCTTACCCGCTCGGCCCAGTGTAGTGCGATGAGAGATGGAGATATATGTGACCTGGAGATATATGGAGATACATGTGGCTTGAAGTCAATTCAAAGAATGGTCGGGGAGCTATGGAAATTAACTGAAATGCAAGTCTTTTGCTCCAGAGAATGTGCTTTGTCTTAAAGGACAGTGATACTTTTATAGATAGCTTAATGAACCCAAGATGGACACTTCCCAAGACTGCAGAGAACTATACACCTGGTTTTCCCATATTATGGATCATCAGTGCAGTTTAGTCTGACATTCTTGTGGCTTGAACATGTTTAACAAACACCAGTAAAGTTATAATGGGATTTAAAAAGGCTTGAAAAAAACCGTCAGACAGTACAAAGCCTCTGTCATTGGGTACCAGATTTGTCTCCCCCGTAATTGGGCCGATCGACGGTGGCCTGACAACCAAAACACGGATTATGGACTAACTGACAGTAGCCGGATCACAAAACAAAAGCAGGCAGATTGAAGCATAAAGCAGTGCCCTCTCTCTTTACGAGGGGCTAGCACTTTCACTTATGCCTAATGCTACATGCATGGAGGGGTGCACAGCTCTCATACCCATGCTTGTTCTCTTGGGAGTAATGGCTGTGCGAATGCAAAGGATGTGGGCACTCCTTCGTAGAGTGGTCATTTGAAACATTGGGGCCTTGAATGTCCTGTTTCATGGTTCGAGGTCAATATTTGGTGGTGATGGATGGTGGAGCGGGAGTATCTGGCTAGTAAGTGAAGCAGCGGGCACATGGTTCAAAATAAGTGGGGTGTGTGTCGGAAAGGTTTGTATTTGAGTTGGTGTCTGCAAGTGTCTGTGTACTTTGTGTATGTGTACGTAACTGTATTTGCATGGGGCAAAGATGACTTATTCTTGCACTTTCATCTAGAAAATGTGTTTTAAAGGTAAATTTGGCCATACGCTGTGGGCACAGGTTTCATGAAAATATGTTAGACTGCTAATACTAACATCATGAAAATATGTTACAGTGACACTAATGGCAAAGGAAACATGAACATGTATTTGTTCAGGGAAATATTGCCATAAATTGCAAATATAGTGGACAAAGACATCATGCACATGTTTTTCTAAGGGACACAGATGGAATATATTTTAGAAGATATATTTTTGAATATATTCTGTAAAATACACTTCATGATGCACCAGCATTATTTAGTCTTACAGTCACAGTGCAGACATATTGTAGGAAAAAGGCATCATTAAAGTGTGCTTTACATGGCAATGCTGGAATAAATTGTGCTTTTAAGCATCATGGAAATGTACTGTTGTTGCGCTCGCATCTACTGAAATTCTTCATATGTTATCCTACAGAACCAATAGTAAATGTTATCACTTTATATTCACCTTTTCAAAAATGTGTGCTGCAAATGTCTCTGGTGCAAAGACCAACCCTCCCCTCTTCAAGCTACCTACTAGGACTCCCTACTGGCCAAGAACACAGCTCTGCACACAGCCCGAATCCTTCTTATCATATTATCTCCCACCGCGTGCACTCTCAAAAACTAACAATGCCACTCTCGCACGGGATTGTCCAACACTAGGCGTCGAGGGCTAGGATCCTGATTGAATTTCATGATATCCCTCATTATTATTCATGAGAACAAATTTGCGTGCACTTAGATTCATTGTATGCAAATTTACCTCATGTTTGCAGCCCTCGAGACCTGGAGTTGGACAACCCCTCTCTAGGTTATTCTTTCTGCTCCTAAGAACGGCTCCATTTCCTCCTCTTTGCCTACTGATGATGTTTCGTCCTACTTCTCCGCTAAGATCAGCAAAATATGGGACATATTGTGCATACACACTACTATCACTCCCTATTCTTCCCCCGCCTCCCATTTTCCCCACACTCTCCTCTCTATCTCATTTCGCTCCTATCTCCCCACTGAACATCAACCTACCCTCTCCCTGCCAATTCATTCTTCACTCTGATTGACCCCTTTGCACCATATAGTTAAGAAACGTGCACATGTCACATTCGCCCACCTCACTACCATATTCAATCAAATATCTCGACTGATATCATCCCAGCTGTTACAAAATAGCTGTAGCTCATACCTCTCTGAAAAAAACAAGTCCTGACATCAGTAACCTCTCATCTGTCTTTCTCCTTACCACTGTAAAATTCTCAAGAGCATTGTCATCAACCGCATAGTCAACTATGCAAATGTATACTCGATTGCTGACCCTCTCCAATCTGGATTCCAGTCCACTGCACTCTCTCACATCACTAAATCTCTGATAACTGTCTCCACTCTTAACTCTCCTCCATTTTCATCCCTCTAAAATGTTCAGCTGCCTTTGGCCATGTGGATGATCTCTTCTCTATTCCTGCTTGGCCTCCAGGACACCATACCCAAGGTGATGACCTTTTTATCTCTCTGACTGCACTTTCTCCATCTCATGGAATTCCAGCACCTGTTCCTTGAAACCCCTTGCTGTTGATGGTCATCAAGGATAAGATCTAGGCCCTCACCTCTTCATCCTGTACAGCCCTCCTTTAGGCAAACTCATTTCTAGTTCGACTGCAGCTATCACCTTTTTACTGATGATACTCAGATAATCCTCATTATCCCCTCCTCTCTGAGTGCATAATGAACTGCCTCGCTACCATCCATCACTAGATGACTGTGTGCTGCCACATGCTTAACACTTTAAAGACAGAAGCCATATTTCTCCCTACCTCTAGTGCCAAGCCCACTCCTCACTCTTTCCTGCCAGACCCTCTCTTTGACCGTGACCTGAAACTCTACCAGTTCATCAAGGCGCCTTCCACCACAGCAACATTCAACCTCAGCCTCAACATTAGGAACATCTGTGTAGTGCACCATTCAACTAAAACCCTTATCTCTAATCTAGTGTTCAGCAAACTGGACTATTACCTGAGCCTAGCTCTTGGTCAAATCCCTTGTCTACACAGTCGACAGTACATTTCCTTCACACACCACATATATACTGTCATCAAAACATGAAACCTACACCCACACCTCTGATGGAAGATCAAACACATCCTTACTTCTGATGACTTCTGCACTGCAGATCAAGCAATGGTTTTCTCTAAATTGGACTACAGGAATGTTCTGCGGACTGAACTCCTCAACTGAACTCCTCAACAGCATACTTACCACCCTGCAAGCCATGCAAAATACAGCAGCCAGACTCATCATCTAACTACCCAACCATTCACACATCACCCCCGCCTTTGCCTAGCTCCACTGGCTCACTGTATCACAGAGAATTGCCAACAAAGGACTCTTCATTGTTTTCAAAGCTATCTGGCAAAACAGCATCTCACCTTCACGACAAATTCAAACCCATCACGCACACAAACACGTGACAAGCAAGACACATTCTACTCTACAAATTAATATGCATACAAAACAAGCCTAAAAACATACCTGTTTCCCCACACATAACCCTGCCCCTCCACCATTCCACATACCACTTTTCTATTGTAATCTTCCTCTCCTATCCTGACAATATGTCGTAACTTCCTTATCACGTCCCAACTATAAAGCCATTGACCTTGTGAAAAGAAGGCCCCAACACCATCTGTGGGCTTTGGGACCCCAGGAACAGGAAAGGTATTCTGGAGACCAAGTATGAAAGCAGGCAAAGACTAAGGCTGTATTTAAAAAGACATCTTTTTATTTTTTTCAGCAGACTCGGTTACAGCATACAGCACACAGCAGAAAACTCAGCAACTCCCAACTGTCTCCTGATTTCAGTCCCTTATATACAGTCTTAAAAGTGAGGTAATTTAGTAATTAACATACAACATCCTGATTGGCCTTGGTACTTGAAGACAACCCCTTTTCCAATGCCTGGTTGGTTGCCTTAACTGCCACTCAGAACTAGTCGAAATAGGTTTCACGTAGCTCATTCTACACTAGTGGACTCTTCATGAACTTCTATGAAAGAATTATCCACTGACATCGTCATGACTAGCAAACGTCAACCATCTTAGAAATTGCCTGACTATGCCTGGTTATCACAAAATGGTGCACCAACCTATTCTTGATCAGAACTTGATACCTGCTCAGATTTGAATCTAGATTTTTAGTAACTATGAAAATCATGTACTACTTGACATACTCTCTATTGCACAAGACATTCTGACCCCCAAAATATACATGTCACCCTTAAAATGTGTTTTCTTGCTCTCTATAGCCCCACTAGTCAGATTTTTGTACACTACTATTGATCATCCTGACAAGTTATTTGCATTCGGTTTGAGGGGGGTTGGGTCTATCTCCTATACATTCAGTTTGAGGGGGGGCTACCCTCTGCACACTCCCCCCTCTGAATTGTATTTAGTCACTTACTCAATACATACAACTACACCCATGTCCACCCTCCTCAATTTTCAGTGTACCTACACATCTCTGTTCTAATCACCCTTTTCTGTGAGACAATTTATTTCAATCTGGGAGGCATCCTAAAATAATTTCTACCTTTGTTTACTTTTATCTGAGTCTATCTCCATTAACCAATTAACTTTAAACTGACTATATACCTAAGATAATTTTACAGCCACTATGAGAATTTGAGAGATGGTAATACTAGATTAGGAGGTAGGGTGGGCACCACGTAATTTTAAGATAATTCAGCAATGTCACTCTTTGTTCTGCAGTTATTTATGAGGGCTCACCCTTCAGCCTAGGCACCAGGTTATAGCAATATCCACAAAGTAGGGATGGACTTCTTCCATCCCTGGATAAGCTCACTCTCTATTCCCTTGCTGGGTTACGTTAAACTTAAGAAATGATTAGTTTTTCTTTCATTATGTATGTTTCAAATCAACAATCCACAGTTCTTCATGTAGTTTTATACAATATTCTTATTTATTCCTGACCAGTCAGTGTTATAACATTTTAGCCAATGCATTTCGGACCTCCGTCCATCATCAGAGCCATTAACACTTTATTGATAATTCAGTGACAATCCCATCATTATATTCCATTCCCAATCATTCACCAAATAGTGGTATTCATAAAGAAAATTGCACATACCGGATTATGTAAGATCCAAAGTGAAATTCAAGGAAAGCATCAATACAAGAGACACAAAAAGGTTAATTGTAGACCATTATCATTGAACATTGTTTCTAATCATATCAAGTAAACATTTAGAAATCTATACCTGTTTAGCTTCTATTTCCCAGAGTCTATATTCACCTCTGTTGAGTTTACTTCCTTATGGCCTTGTTCTGTGAAGTTAAATGGCCAGGTTTAGAGATCCCATGTGTTGGAATTATATCCCTTATACAGCTCATCGAATTTTCCTCCCCGTTTTGATCCTTAAATCAAGCTTTCTTCGCTCAATCGGGCCCGCAGGCTGCTCAAAAAGAGCTGCCGTCGTCTAACTCGGCGTTTATGAACGCTATTTCCCATTGCGCATGCGCGTGATGTCCTGTCCTCTGTTACTGCTCGCTCTTGCGCATGCGCGCAATGTGCATCTCAGTCCTCTTAGAACTGTAATTGCTTGTGGTCACCTTATTCGTGTGCTTTATCGCAAATGTTTAGCTCAAAAATATTTAGAGTATGGTTATGTGTCTATGTGTGTATATTACGTGTGTGTATGTAAGTTTATTGCACGTGCGCGCACCTTGTCCACTACACCGCGCGATCTCGCGCGTGCGCCTGTGTCCCAAGAGTAATGCTACTCCTAGAATCCATGAGACAGAGGGGTTCTTCCCTCTGTGAGCATCTGTTTCTATCCTAACATAGTTATAAACATTGCTATTGTTGTAGTCAATACACAATTTTCTTGCATGTAAATTCCTGGGAGAAAACAATACAAAATTAAATAGTCAGAGAGTTAAATAATAAATTTAATCTCGTACCCATCATATAATTCTGAGTTCATTGGTCCTCTTCTTAATAGTACACTGAAATGTACTCCGCCCGTCCCCCTTATTTCAGTTCAACAACACACGTCTTTCTTCCTCAATGTTATGAGCTATTATGTCCGTAATTTCAACATGAGAATCCACTCGCTGGCAGTGGACCACTGCCTTGCGTCCCACAGGGGACAAATCCCTGCGGGACATGATGTGGATTCTCTATGGGTACTTCTTAGGGCACCCTTCTTTTGGACACACTGTGTTACCACACCATTATAAACTCCTCGTCAAAATATTCAAAAGAATACATTATATTCAAAAATTCACAAAAAACACATGAATTCACAGAAAACACATGAAGTTCAGTTCCTCATTTATGCCCCCTGGTCTTAGGGAGTCTAGTCGATCAATCCAGAGCGCCTCTCGTTGGTTCAATCTTCTTCCCAAATCTTCATGTGCATTTTGTTGTCTAATTACTTCTAAAACTTGTATCCTCATCTGGCTGATATTGTGCTTCATTAAGTTCCAATGTCTTGCCACTGCTGAGTTCACATTATTGTTCCAAATACACAATCTGTGTTCGTTCCATCACAATTTTCCTGTTCTCCTTGATTGACCTACATAGTAAATGCCACATGGGCATTTAATGCCATAAATTATGTTGGGTGTGTCACATGTAGCATATCCTCTTATTTTGATTTTTTCGCCCGTGCGAGGGTGATCTATGGTGTCTCCTTTTGTTATAAAATTACAATTGCTACAATGTAGACAAGGATATGTCCCTTTTCTTGTTGTCTCTGGGGGTTTCTTCCCAGGTCTTGTTTTCACTAATCTATCTCTTAGGTTCGCACTCCTTTTGTACGCAAAAGTGGGTGGTTCTCTGAACAAATGTTCGACTCTCATGTCATTAGTCAATGTACTCCAATTCTTCTTGATAACGTTCTTAATTCTGTTACTCTGTACCGAGTAACATGAAACATACACCATTTTTGGAACTTTCTTTTCTTTCTTCGTTTCGCTGTTAGGAGGTTCCCTCAAACGTTCCTTGGCTGCCTCCATCTCTGCTGGTTTATATCCCCTCGCTTCAAATCTTTGCCCCATGTTCTCGATGTCTATTTCACATGTCCTGGGGTCATTAACAATCCGCTTAACTCTCATCATTTGGCTGAAGGGTAAATTCCTGACTAGGCTCGGTTGGTGGAAGCTGAGGCGGTGGAGTAGATTATTACGATCTGTCTCTTTTCTATAAATGTTGGTCGAAAAGCTGTCATTTTGTATTTGTATGGCCACATCTAAAAAATTGATTTGAGTTTTCAAAATTTCATGCGTGAATTGTATACACTGGTCTATATTGTTGAGGTATGTAAAAAAGTCATTGAGGGAGTCTTCTGTGCCACATCACATCAATCCAGATTCCGAAAATGTCATCAATGAACCTGACCCACATTGAAATATATTTTTTCCATATTGCATGGTCCAGAACATGGTCCTTTTCAAATTTATGCATGAACGTATTAGCATACATTGGGGCCATTGAGGCACCCACAGCTGTACCGGATGTTTGAATATAAAATGTGTTCTTGTATTGAAAATACGAATTTTCAGAAATGAATTGTAATAACACCAAGATGAATTCCTTAATTGCCTTCAAATCTGCTTCCTTGAGGAGTAACCATTCTATTGCTTCCATACCCAGATTGTGCGGGATGGACGTGTAAAGGTTCTTTACATCAATGGTGAACATGATTGAGTTAGCTGTATATTTATTCTTTCTCAATATCTCCAAAAAGTGGGTGGTGTCCTTGATGTAAGTTTCTGTTTTCTGTATTAGTGGTTGTAAGAATTGATCGATATACTGTCCTAATGGCTGTAGTACGCTGTCCATACCAGAAACTATGGGTTGCACAGCGAGTAGAGCGCTCACTTTGACATCCGTGCAGAGCTTACGCAGGTTCAAATCCTGGCAGGGCCAAACTCAGCCCTTCATCCTTCCGAGGTCAATAAATGAGCGCCACACAACCTGGGTAATAATAAGCAGCGCTCAGATACCTGAGGGTTAGTGGCGCTATATAAATGCTAAATTATTATAAAAAAAACATTTGCGTGTTACCTTTAACATTCCTTCTAAACAATCTCCGTTACTTTTAAACATCCCTAGCTTCTTAACAAACTACATCATATTTTTTTACTGTTTCTCTAGATACATTTTTGCTTTCTGTCATATTCATACTCTTTAGTTCCGGGACCTGGTGTGTTTTCAATAAACACATTCACCCGTGTATAATTTGTAGGCACTAAATAGATTTGCCTGTCTCATTTTTGCCCTTATGTCTTATGGGTTTCTTTTTACAAAAATTATTTGTTCTTCCTGTTGCACCCATCTCCTCCTAAATTTCACCCTTTCAGGCCAATGAGACAAAAATAATAAACAACAAACAAACAGATTAAGAAAGACATTACAAGAAATGTGTCTTCTTCTCCTATCTTCGAGCCGCATCAGTAGCAGAAGAGGACATTGCTGGTTCTCTGTAGAAAATAGAAATAGAGACAAACATCATTCAGGGATTGGCAAGGGGATTAGGTTTTTTCTCAACATATACCCTTTATCCTTGCTGCAAACAAAAAATGTTTACTAGAATAATTTCTCGCTACTTTCAGCCCATTCGACCTGTAGGCTTTCTCTGACTCATTGGTGCACCTAAGAAAGAACTTTTTCATTGAACCTGTACAACATTTAGACCTATTCTTGGTTTTTTCCCTGCTTAGCTGAACGGACTTTGTCTGCTTAGCGGAACTTGCTTCTACTGCTCAGCTGAATGTGCTTTCCTTCGCCATCTCTCTTTCGATCGCGTAGGACCGTGGTCATTTCCTTTCTGTGCTGTGTTTTTAGCCTGTTTGAGACACAACAAATATGTTGCTGCGCGTTGTCTCCTGCTTAACCATCTACACTGATCTAGCCTACCCTACTTTTTCTAGAATCTGTCACTGATCCTTACTACGTGCCTTCACATTTTTGACATAACACTCATTGTTTGCCTGTTCTAAACATTTCCTATAAGTCTGCCAAATCTACCCTTTTTGGCATCCTATCAACTATCAAAAATTAAAAAAAAGGTTACCCACCTTTTATTTGACGTCTTCTATGTCCTGCGTTGTCTGAGGTAGCCATACTTGCATCTATATGCTACTCTATGCTCACACCTGTTTGCACCTATCTCGGGAAAGAAGTCTACATAATTGAAACACTGTATCCCTAACTGCCTTTTTTCTTTCTGTACTCATCTGGGTCTTCTTACTTTTAATAAGGATCCAAAGTGTGTTGTCACACTGCGGTGTAAAACAGTACTCACTTATTTTCTTCTCTCCCTATTCAGTAGCACTCACCTTTGTCATAGTACACTGTCTCTTCCCCTATTAAGGCCATGTAGTCATTCCTCCTGTGTTCAAGAATGATCAACAATCTTCGACTAAAAAATATAAACCAACACCATTAAATACATTCAAATAACATTAATTTACTTACCCTTGTATGTTCTTTCGTGCATGTCTACTAGAGGATTTTTCCCTATAATCAAAATGACCTTGGCCCGCCATACTCCTGTGGCCCTTCATCGTTCCAGTTAGCTTTTTTCTCATAATACACTAAGTTTTTCAATTATGGCCAGCAACCTTAATATGTGCTATTTATTTTTTCAAATTTGGATTGTTTACTTATTTTATAGTTTAATATTTTAATATTCATTCATTCATTCATTTATCCAATCATGTATTCATACATTTTTCCATTCCTTCATTCCTTCATTTTTTATTTATATATTTTGCCCAAATGACATCAATTTCTTGGACTGAGCTCCTTATTCATTTACTGCTTAATGTAAATCATTTCTTTTTCATCTTCTCCTAATTCATTTTTATGGACCCATGCCAAAAGGCCTGTAGTCCACCAAAAATGTCTCTCTCTCTCTCTAAGCCTTCCTGAAAGCATAGTGAATGCTACTCCATTATTGACACATGCAATAAGATTTTTCTTTTCTCTTTTTTAATGCACGATGTTCCTAAAGAATCACCACTTCATCCTTTACTAAGCCATATCTAGATAAATTATCATCAGTGATGTCAATCAACCTAGATCCTTTCATGAGCACCATACTGTCCTCCCTCTTTGTTCATAAATTTCTGTGGTCTAAAAGTGAATTCACCAAACAGTCTCACCACCTTTTTCCAATAGGCCACATAGGCATGTGTAACACTATGATGATTTTATAATACCAAAAATCTCTGGTTTCACCAGAAATACCTTGCAAGGCCTCCTGCCCTGTGCCTGCCACTTTGAATTCACCCACATTGACATGGTGCATTCCAGAAAGTGGAACACACTATGCCTTGATCCGCATGACAAAATCATCATGTTAAACTTTGCCATCCACTCCCTTCTTAAATCTTTGACAAATACCTGCCACTAATATAACAAAGATCCGCCATAACACATTCTCCTTCAAAGACTGGTAACTCATCAACAAAGACACTCCATTCAGTTTCAAGAAACCCTCAATCTTCTAATAATCATTCAACACCATTCTGTCTTCATTGTATAAACACGCAGTCCCAATTTCCACTAATAAACTTAATACAATATTTTTCTTCTCCCTTGCCATATTGATTCATGACACCTTTTGGGACTAGTGCCACTAATTAATTCTGAGCACATCAATTTGCCCTGTGAGGCTGTCCCACTGTGGGTGCATGCATACCCTTGTTTCTAAAAAAAGGATTTCTTTTTTTCCAAACTAGTACCTCCTATCCTGTGTGTCGCTACTTATTCTGTGTTTACACATCACTAAATTAGCATGAGGCTTACTACAATTGCCCCCTGTGGTGAATTTGTTTTGCATCTGTTCTAGTTGCTGTATCTGTTGTACTTTCAACACTCATGTCTAATATAATGTATGATCCTGGGCAAAAACACCTTCCTTGACTTGTGAGCTCTATACTAGGGGGTGTACTGTCCCTCCTCTTTACTAAAATGTCACCTTATTAGCTTGGTCTTGGCCACGCCAGAGGGTCTGGCGTCCTTGGTTTAGGTAGGTCTAGGTATGACCATCCCACTTCTTTGTCTGTCTGAGAACACCTCTCCTCTCGGGATCACATGCACTAGTGCCCTGCTTCCCTTGAAAGGGTTCCCCTTCTTGGTCTGCCATATCTTTGTCCGCAACTGGTGTGGTTCTCCCCTTTCTAGTCTCTGTTTTAAATCAACCTATCCACAGACAAGGCTCTATATTTGAGGCAGAACAAGACTCCTATGCTTAGATCTGTCCTTCCTGCATAGTCTTGGCTTTCATATGTGTTTCTAATGTGTGCTCTGTCGTATCTGCATGGGTGCAGGCTGCTGATTGCAAAGCCTGCTGTGTTTGCAGTGCTTGTTTCTGATGCACCGACCTTCCCATAGCATGCCTGAATATTTTATTGTTTTGAACCAGCCTTGCCTTTCGCAAACTTTCCTCGAGGCTGCCCAGAATGTGCAATAACTGCTGCATTCTTCTCTGGTGATCTCACGGTTACTCCCATTTGCTCCCACAACAGCTTCATATCCACTTTAAACAGTCTTTGCTATAAACCGCAGTAAAATATATTTACTGTTCCCACTCTCGCTTTCTCGTTTTTGACAAAATATCTCACTATTTAAAAATAAATACGGACATTTCTGCTCTTCCTATTTTTCTTTAAATATTACTAGATATTTGTATTTTCCACAACAGCTGTTATGCTAACTGCAAAAACAAAAGTATCCTGTGTGTGTATGTGTGTGTGTGTGTGTGTGTATGTATGCATGCACAGTTGCATTATCAGCAGTGTACTAATCTCCTATGCTTCCATAAAATCATGTGTGCGCATGTGTGTGTGTTTGCATGTGTGCATGAGTGTGTGTGTGCTTTTCATTTCCCCGATGTCAGTGCATCTACATGAATGCCTACCCATGTCGGTATGGCTTGCGAGCACTTCCTTCATTGCTTGCTGCTTCCTTAAACTGAATACAACATTTTTCATTTGTCATATAGCCCAAACATTTTCCAAAAACAACAATTTTCCTTATTGTTTTTCTTCATTTAACGGAATATTCACTGTGCCTGGTTCAAATAACATCAGTTAGCACATTTGTCTGTTTTTGTCGCAATTTACACTCAAAATTATATTTTTGAATCTCAGCTATTCTTATGATCCTGGAGACATTTTTTCCAATTGTATCTCCAAATGTCTTCAAATCTTACAGATATAATACACAGCATAGAAAACAGTGTTCCATTGCTTGGCATCTCTCCAATGTGTTCTGAATTTATTCAATGCAACTTTTTAAACTTACATGCATTTGCACATCATGCTGCCTTTCCATGCAACACCTCCCAAAGTTAGCATTATCGTAGCTACTTAAAACACTCCTCATGCATTTTTCATTTGGCAATCTGTCTCTTTCCTCTCCATTGCGCACTAAAACATTATTTTAATATCTCATTGACACAGTCAATCTGAGCATGTTTCTCAATAACTCATGTCTCTCCTAAATGTCCCCTTTTACTTTTTACCAAGGAAACACTATCTACAACATATAATAATCATCAATTTAGGGGCAATGTCATTGCGCACCCGTCAAAAAAGCATTTGTTGCCACCCAGCTAGTATGACTAAACAATTTCCCCATGATAAACAACTCATGTAATCCTAAAGTGTTCCAGCATGGCTCTCCCCAGCTCATGCATAAAACGTCCATACTAGTCAGTCTTTCTTACAATGAAAAACAGCTTATGCAATCTTTTAAACAGTGTCTTATTAAAGCTTTCTGTAGCCTACATGACTTCACCAATGTGAACCGTCTGAAATCATGAAGACAATATTTTTCAAAACAAAATTCTAGCCTTTAAATCCCTCAGTCTAAAGTTTTAGTTTCTTTCAACACACCCATCACTAAGGGGTTAACTTTCTTCACCCACTTCAAGTCAAAAACAAGGGCTTCCTTTAGCATCTGTTTGTTTCATCATTATTCATTGTAGTTTCTTCCGCAAACTGGAAGTTATTCCTGTGAATTAGCCTCTGGAATGTATCATCTCTTCGTCCTTTAAGCGGGACACCATAGCTCTGATCAGAGCGAGCTTCAAAAACATTTATTTACTGTGGTCGTTCTCTTGGCTGGCTGCAAAACTACACATTTTATTTAAACAAAAATATCTGTTGCTCTGCACAAGTGTTACTCTTAAACCCTGTATATATCTTATTAACTCTGCTTTCCAAGCAAGAAGGAATTTACTAGCAGATTTACAACCCTTTCCTCTGTAGGCTACACAGTTGTTGTTTTTTTTCAAAGCCTCAGTTAATTATTTTTCAACTCTTGTCAATTCTTATCTCAGCTTTGTTATCACTAAAACAAGTGTGGTTTTCTATCGTATAAAGTATTTTAAGTGCCTAAAGGTATTAACTACATAAATACAAGAGATTAACCCTTTGACTTCTAGCGTCTTCCTGTTGCAGAGGTTTTAAAGTGACTGCATTTTCTGACTTTTGCTTACATTATCTCGCCTATTTATTTTATTTACCATAATTTAAATATTCACACAAGTATACTCTCATCGCTAGATTGCGCTTATATATTCTTTTCTTCTTCTATTGATGACATCATTTTTTGGATTGGTGCCAATTTTTTCCTCAACTAAGTAAATATATCTTTTCTTGAGTTTTGATCATAGAAACTTCATACAAATGCATAATACATAACACACAATACAATTTGACACACTTGATGGACTGGCCAGCCACATAAATCTTAGTCTACGTTCCTCGAGACTATTCCTTGCCCCAAAAAAACACTCCTACGGAGTCTGAGTCATTCTCTTTAGACAGTCTTTAAAAGTGTCTGTCGCCTAAGTCGCACACTATTGGAGCTCTAGATATGACTCCTTCAGATAAGTGCTATGACGCAGGACACTGGGCTTACTCTACTGTGATGCTCTTCATCTGACAGTTTCTTAATTGCTTGGTGATCCTTTCCTCAAGTCAATTACTTAATGCTCATCGGCACAAGTTAATTACCCCAACCCTCGTTGCTTCTTCTCAACTACTATATTACACTCTAAACCACTGACTACCCAAAATAAAAACATTTTCTAATGATCACCTAAAATAATTAAATAAGCAATCAATACATTTTTTTTCAAAAAGACCATCCAAAAATAGCCTGAATAATTTTTCTGTAAGACCTCCAAAAAAATAGCCCCCCAATCCATAGGTGCCAGGGCGCCGTCCCATCCTATCAGGATTGGGAGCCCCCTTTCCTCAATGATGTGCGGGCATCTGCAGTTTGCCCCCATCTCTCTCTCTCTCTCTCTTTTTCTCTCTCTCTCTCTCTTAGTCCTGTTAGCATGTCCCTGTGTTATGGATTCATAGCAATGGAGAAAATCATCTCAGGACTCCAGGCTGGCTTGCCATGTAAAGAGAAGGTCCCAACACCATTTCAAAAGACATCTGTTTATTCTTTTCAGCAGACCGCGGTACAGCATACAGCACACAGCAGAAAACTCAGCAACCCCCAACTCTCTTCTGATTTCATCCCTTATATACAGTCTTAAAATGTGAGTTAAATTAGTAATTAACATAAACCATCCTGTTTGGCCTTGGTACTTGAAGACAACCCCTTTTCCAATCCCTGATTGGTTGCCACTCAGACTAGTATACACTGCGTCCACCTAGCTCATTCTACACCAGCGGAGTCTTCATGAACTTCCATGAAAGAATTATCCACATACATCATGACTAGCAAAAGTCCACCATCTTAGAAATTGCCTGACTATGCCTGGTTATCACAAAATGGTGGACCAGCCTATTCTTTATCAGAACTTGGTACCTGCTCAGATTTGAATCTAGATGTTTAGTAACTATGATAGGCATCTACTACTTGACATACTCTCTATTGCACAAGACATTCTGACCCCAAACAAATACACGTCACCCATTAAAATGTGTTTCTTGCCCTCTTAAGCCCTGCAAGTCTGATTTTTACACCCTCAGAACTATTGATCATCCTGACAAGTTATCTGCATTCGGTATGGGGGGGTGGGGTCTGTATCCAATACATTCAGTTTGAGCGGTGGGGCTACCCTCTGTACACTTGTATGGTGCTCTGAGGCCCTCTGCTCTGGGTAGTGCCAGCGCTGAACAATAATTCGAATTAAATACATTAAGAATGAAAATCACTAATGCAGTACATGTAAACATACCACATTTCAGCTGTGATGCAGACAAAGTGGTTCAGGTTTACACTTACACAGCCCTTATGAGGTGCAGTTAGTTGAGAGCCAGCACCGAAAATCTAATTGACATTATACACTGGTGTTAATCTCAATATCTATATCACTCAATATGGCCTTCCACCTTGTCTCAGAGGTTGACACATACACTGCAACTTGCTTACAACTGTGGGTGGACCTGCACCAAGGTCATCCTGCAAAATGGCTATATATCAACCTGGTGTAAATATGATAGAGTGGAACCTTCCACTTTTTGGTTGTTTCTTTGTAAGAGGATGAGAATCATTTAGAAGCAGGGAATGACACAGGTAAGGTTGCTGGTGAAGGGCTGGGCTGATGGACAAAGTACATTCACGGTTTTATAGCTTTCAAAGTTAGCCATGACCATCTTGCATTTTTTTTGAGAAATCCCTACAGAGCACCCCAAAACACATTTGTTTGACAGTCATCCCTTTGTGATTTAGGGGTGAGATGTAGAAAATATTCCAAGAGCGGGGATTCACATCTGGAGGCTCAAGTAGAATATGCAGTAGGTAGTCCCATGCCAATTGCAGAGGTTCAAAGCAAGGGACGTTCCAGTGGGTGCAGGTCAATTTATGTTGTACAGTATTTGAGCTTGATGAGCCCCAAAGTTAGATGCTGTTGCAGATATGAAATCATACACTTTGGGGTGTACAGATTTTGTACTTCCTAGCCACGTAGCCACAGGTAATACAGTACAGCGCTATAAAAGACAGTGGACTTCTTGGATAGGTACACACACATATACTATTAGGAGCAGACATAAACAAAATAACGACCCCCTCCATTTATCAATTAATTCCTCTGGTCATTCAAAAATGCAAAATTGTGTGACTTAGACCAGTTTGCAGTGCCAAGTTACAAGACCACAAAGGGTCAGGAAACTAATGTATGGTTTTAATGAACACTTATGAATAAACTGCACAAAATAGTGGCAAAAATCACTGTTCGGGATGGCTGCCAAGGATCAACAAGGGGATTATCCTTCTATTTTTGAAAGAGCGTTGCGTGATGCAACAAAGAAAATAAATGACATGCAGCCAATCGTATTGCAGATAAGGGCACCTCTTGTCTCGTCCAAGATTATAAATGTTGATGACAAGAACTGTAACTGTGCAGACAATGCCGGTATACAACAATTGACATGAGAAACAGAGCATCATGTTCACTACCTGGGAAAATTATAATGATTTTGTATTTATATAGAGCTTTCGCCAAAAGCACTTTACAGAGAACATATTCACATTAAATAAAATGAAGCAAGTATCTGGTGTATGGTTGGAGCATATGGACATTTGATGCTAATTTATGATATATGGTTGGAGTATCTGGTCATCTGAAAGTAATACCTGCTATGTGTTGATAATGCATGTTTTACGATGGGACCACCATGTTATATGTCATGCTGACCTGTGCAAAATGAGTATACTATCCTAATGTCTGACTTGAGCATGGATTATGGCCACATAATGTGACTGTGTTATGTTTCACAGCAATTTTAAAGCACATATCTTCCCTTAGTATGGCCTCATTGCACTGAGTAATGGATTGTTGTGCTTCTAGTAGACTGCATTCCCTTCACAGTGTGACATATGACAGTGTATACAATAGTTTTGCTAGAATTCTTGCCTGAGTTTGTGTCTACATAAAGCTCTTTCGTTTGTGGGTTCACAACCGCATAGCAATTCTTTGGAATGCAATGTGCCTAGTTATAGAATTGTGATGTTGTAGAATATGTGTTGCTAATGCTGGCTGCATAATAAGTTTCATTGTTTCAAATGAAGGGCCATGTGAAAAGACCTACCTGCCATTACCAAAGGAAAAACAGAGTTTTAATTCACAAAGGTAGAGCAATTCAAAGGTCGCTTTGACATGAAAAACAGGATTTTAAAACACTGAAACAAAACTGCTTTGCATCTGTGTTTGCAAGTTAAAGCAAGACATGTGAACAATTTTCCCCTGCCAACATACAGATGTCAGGGAAAAGACATGGCACATGTAAACGAGATGTAATGTATATCATTTTTCACATGCAAAATACTGAGAGAAAAGAAAAACTTTGTTCTATGGGTCACATGAATATTTCGTTTAGACCCAAGGCAGATCATTTTGGCTTGTTGGGGGCAAACTTCACACAGAACTCCCCCACTGCAAGCATGGCTTTTACATCCACCAAACTATTTACAACTGCAATAAAATGTGGCCAGGAGAGTGTCAAAAACCAGGTTTCCCTAAACCTGCTGTCTCTGAGGGCAGTTCTGAGCAGGCCAAATGCTATGGCTGGTGCATGTCCACAATGTATGGAGGAGATGGGAACACAGGGGCTATAATCAAGGCTGAACACTGGAAACAAAAGAAATACAGGAAAATGGAAGCTTTTCAGAAACAAAGATGGTCCCCTCAGATAAGAAGACAGGATGCCAGATATCTGCAGTGCAGCAAATGCATCCCCCTTTTCGATCTGTGATTTATTTGTGTTTTCTATTTATCCTGTTGACCCTGACTTCTTTTTGGAAGAGGGGTGTCTTTGTGTCTAAACTAAAAAATCCTCAAACTGCCAGCTTCCCCAACACATGCCAGGCCTTGAAATGGAAGGGGGTCTGAAATCCAAAATTCTCCAATCATCCCAATTTTTGCTATCCAGCTTCTACAACACAGGCCTTTAAGTGGAGGGGGGTCTGGAATCCAAAATTCCTCAATCCTCCCAATTTGTATGTCCGACTAGTACAAAGCGGGGGACGAGGGGCCCTGAAAAACAAACTGCTAATTAACCCTTTGTTTATTTTAAAGCAAAAGTGTGGGAGAAATAATAATTGCCATATACATTTGCACACATTTGTAAAACTAAACTGCTAGCCTTTTAAGCATGTAGAAACATAGAAATTGCACAGCACTTCATTTGTAATTGTGTTTTTTCACTGACCAATGCTAATTATTTCTTGAATGGAAATTGAGATAAAGTACTGTGATAACTGTGATACTGTGTGTGATTTATTGGTTTTACAAGAGGTTAATTTCGAGCCACAAAGAAGGTGGGATGTGTAGTTTAGTGTGATTTTTATTATGTGTGTTATGTTTTGTTGTGGTGATGTAGTGAAGTGTGTGCAGTTTGTAGTGCTTTGGAGGTGTGGTTCTGTATGTGTAGAGTGTGAGAGGTGTATGCAGAGGGGTGAGATTGTTTAGTGGGGTTGGTTAGAGGCGAGGCATGCTAATCTTCACAATCCTGTCTAGATGTGGTGCAAGTTGGTATTATAATTCTGTCTAGATGTTTCTCAATGCTAATCTTCACAAATTCTGTCCAGATGTGATGCAATACTAATCTTTGCAGTCCTGTCTCAATGTGACGCAATGCTAATTTTCACAATTCTGTTAAGATGTGACACAATGTTAATCTTCACAATTATGTTTAGATGTGACACAAGATAGTATTACAATTCTCTCTAGATGTGACAGAGGCTAATCTCACAATTCTGTCTGCGTATGATGCAGGCTAGTATTACAGTTCAGTCTAGATATGACGCAATGCTAATCTTCACAATTCTGTCTAGGTGTGGTGCAAGCTCACATTCATAGTTCTGTCTATATGTGAGGCAAGCAGACATTCACAGTTTTGTCTAGATATGATGTAAGCTAGTATTACATCTCGGTCTATATATGGCGCAGGCTAATCTTCACAATTCTGTCTGGATACGACGCAATCCAGTATTACAGTTATGTCTAGATATGACGCAAGCTAATCTTCACAATTCTGTCTAGATATGATGCAAGGCAGTATTGCAGTTAGGTCTAAATATGACGCAAGCTAGTCTTCACAATTCGATCTAGATAAGACGCAAGCTAGCATTACAGTTCTGTCTAGATATGATGTAATGCTAATCTTCACAATTCAGTCTAATTGTGACGCTGGCTCATAGATGCAATTTTATCTGGACCAGCTAGCACAGAGTACAGTCTACCTAGTTGTGAGATATTGCTCACTAATAGTTATCTTGATGTGAACGATCTGGCACAGTTAGTCTATCTGGCACAATCAGGCTAAATGCGAACATGCTGCTATCAGGCACAATCAGGCTATCTGGCACAATCAGGGTAAGTGTGAAATGCTGCTATCTGCATACCTATAATTCAAATACATATATTTCCTGTACACCGGCCTGGTTCTCAGCTCATCAGTAGCTCAAGGCTAAGGATACAAAAGCCATGACATGAGGCTGAGATGGGGCTGAACAAATGAACTGACATTGACTGTTTATTGTGTGACACTTAGCTTGGGGAGTGAAGGCACTCCCTGTGTTGGGTGTGGCCTCTCAATAAACCGTTACAAACATGTATATATCATTTCATTAGTGAGAAGCAGAGCATGGCAGAACGACATTTGGATAACATGTTTAGGGAGCATCATACAGATGACATTGCATGGCCATTTAATCTATTCCTTAAAGGGTAGGAGTAGCTGGCAGAACAGTAGTGCTGTGAAGCGTTGCACTGTGTTTTTGGTCAACTCTGTTTCAAATAAGTCCTTTTCAAACACTCTTATTCTCTACTCTGATTCCTTTAAACACCCATCTCCCTACCTCTTCCGAAAAACATGATATTACAAAGTAGCCATCAGCAGAAGCCCTTAAGTGTTCACGTATAACTGAAAACCTGATTTTTAGTGTGAAAGTCGGCTTCTGAACGTATTCTAGTTTTGCATTCACCTAGTGGGAATCTTTTTCCTGGCAGTGATTTCTGGCTGGAGCAGGCGTGCCTCGAGGCCTTTGCTTCTTCATAGTGCCCTCTTGTCCAAGAGGCATGTGGCTGTTGTAGAACAGACTGCCACAGGCTCATTATCCTTGCTGTTTGATCTGTACAAATACAGCCATATGGTTCTAATTAGAGAGACCGGGCGCTTTAGGAACGTTGCCATATGCTAGCGCGCAGCCTCTTCTGCCTTTACATTTCCAATAATGTTACTGGGGAGTGATTGAAAGCATAATATTTTTGTAATGCTTTGATCTCACACTTCTGAATTTTCTCAGGATTCTGCAAATGCGTTCACCTTTGCCAATGAATGCATTATATAGGATTTGTCCGTGGCCAGGGTTATCATATCTTTTGCCACACGGATAATAGCAAGGTGTGATGCCATATTAGTCCAGTTTTCAAATCACAGAAAATCCAATCGATACCTTGTATTGGACTGATTGAATATATGACTCTGAGATGATTCAATCTATTAGCTTTCAATGTCCCAAAAACTCCTTCATGAGTTGTGTTCACAGAATGAAAAGATGAGCAAAAAGAACACAGTGCTGGGCATTCCTTGCACAGAACAGAATAATGTAAAGTCTTGCATTTCCAGATTGCCAGTGTGCATGATTGCCATCTCGGAAAGAATGTAAAAGTCCTGTCTTTTTAAAAAATGTTGATTAACTTTTGATTAACAACAAGTAATCCATCTCAGAAAGTGTGATCTTCTAGGCAGACCCCCGTTTAGATAGGCCTATGCCAAAAGCATAATACAGGCCTGTATCCTGTTTCATCTGTTTCCCTGATATAAAGCTCCTGTTCATTAATTTCACAGAGCACGTTCAAAGGTGGCAGATGAAATGCTTGACAATTATGATGAACTACCAGTCTGGTGGCAGAGTAATCTATAATAAGCTAAACCTGGTTTGGGAATTTGGCTGATAGTTCACACAATTATTGAAGCCACATCCTATTTCTATCATACACATTTCAACACTCTACACCCAGATCAGCTATGAACAGGTTATGTGGATACTAGTCAGATTTCCTTCTCTGCTCAGCCAGCAAGAAAATGGGCAAGACGACTGTGTCTCCTTTGATCCCTTTGGAGGTCGGGTAACAACTCTCCAAACCAGGAAGCTCCCAGCTGATGTGTCTGGGAACCAAGCTTCAAAGTTGCACACCCACAACAAAAGGGCCCACTTCACACAAGGTTTATGGTAGGCTGCAGGCTTTGGAAAGGGATGGAGTTAAGTCGTACAGAGCAGAAGGGATGATGTAACGGTTTCTTCATCTCCATGGTTTCTCCATCTTGGTTTTCTGTAGGTGACTATTCCCTTTCTGTCTCCTACACTTCCTGCAGCGAAAATCAGTGTGATGCAAGAAAGCAAAACTCACTTGTTACTTTAACAGGAGTTTGAACCCATAAAGTAGGCTTACTGTCATCCAATCATGGGTGTCATTTTTTGCTTTTATAAGGAAGGATCTCCCATTCCTCGCTTGATTGCTTTGGACCTTTGTAAGAAGAACATAACAATTAATTTGGATCCTGCTGTGAGAGCAACCAATTTCAAAGTCCTCAAGTTGTGAGATTAAGCCAGGTTTTCCAAGGCAGAGGCAAGCTCTACTCCCTCCCCATCCCCAGGGCATATTGGCATGAAATGCTGTTGGACCAAGACTTGCACCCTCTGCCATCTGCATTGATACCCAGGCTTCTCATTGTAGGGAAAGAGGAAAATAACCAATCTTGTGCCCGGGGCCCTGGATTGGGACTCTCTGCATCAGAAGAAGACAAACAGATGGATTCCTGCATTCTGCTGTTTCGAAACATTATTGAACCTGAATTGTCCATGTGCAAACACCTTCAAACCACTGGGACAACAGTGCTGCATTTTGCTTTGAACCTCGCTCCGCTGTGTTGCTGCAGCAAAACAGTTCCCAGCCACATCGTGCCAGCTGAGTGCATCACCTGCTCTAGCTCGAACAAGAGGCTCGCTGCTGTGAAAGCCTTCAAACCTCCAAGCATCGAACAGCACCATTAACCACCAGTATCTTTGACATAGAACCAAGCCCAGCCATCGAATTGAACTTGGCAGGTTCATCATCTACATTGTTCAAACGCCACATCAAACTACACAGAGTAACACCTCGAATCCAAATTGACACGGTATCCCCGTCGGGATCACTGTGACTTGCTGCACCCGATCCCGGTTCGGCCCGGATGCACGGTGCTGAGAAGCAAGGTTTGACACCCTCAAACAGCTTAAGAACATATTCAGCCCCCATGGTCAACTTTTCAGTGGCGTGTCAAGACTCTTTTCACTGGGGTGGCCCAAGTGGGGCACTGATTTATGCAGTTGTGGCATGAAGTATGAGCGTGCCCACACACACACACACACACATGTCTGAATAGCATTAATTTACTATTTATCTCCAGTATGGCACATTACTGCCACTCAGGTTTAAGACTGAATTGCACCTATAAATGAAAGGTTGGTTACTCGTCAAGCAGTACAAATTAAAGTCACATCAGATAATGATCATTTTTTAGGATAATGGCATGGCACCTGGGGTGGCCAATCAGATTCCAGGGGTAGCACCTGCCACCCCAGGCCACTCCCTGCATACACCTATGCAACTGTTGGGACTCTGGAGACTGATAAGCCACTCATTTGTACCTTTTTCTACACAACATATCATTTAAGTGACCTTCTTGCCAATTTCTTGACTTTCACCCCTGCAACATTACTCAGAGTGCTTGATACATTTACATTTAGCATATTCTGTTTTATTTCCACAGTGGTGTTTTCTTTTTGTGTGTTTCTAGTGCAGTTATACTGCATATTGGTTTGCTTAATTAAAGTATATCTAGATATATATTTATTTTATAGAACCTGAATTGGACTTTATTTTGGACTGTTGATTTATTGCTGTTTGGTTTGCTGCAGTGATCACATTCACACCCCCCTTAAGAGTATAGCCTACCCTCGGCCCCACGTTCCCACAAAAGGCGAAGGAGGTACCACTCTTGACTGTGCCCCTTCATGATTGGGGTTGCTGTTGGTTTGTGGTAGTGTGTGGGTTGAGTGGGCAGCTTAGCTTCTACTCATCCCTGTACTCCTGCAGAACAGAAGTCATTTCATCACAGCCTGACAGTCCCTTGAGTGTTGTGCTAACTGAATAGGCCCCACTTTAAGATGGGTTGTGCTTCATTTTGGAAACACATTAGGTGCAACTGTTCCATGCATGTAACTTGTGCCTTCATAACATGTCATTTACAGAACGGCCAGAATTGTGAATTGTTTTTCAGTGTGGACAGTTGTGTGTCTGTGCTGATGCCTAATGTATTGCTCTGTGTATGAAGTGAGTGTCTGAGGAAGGCCCTCCCTATATATTACATGCACCATACATAGATGCCATATATACTTCCTGCAGCCAGTGGGGTTTAGAGTGAGGACGTTCTTTTATTTTCTATGGCAAAGGAATGTCGGGCACTGTGTTCTTTAGTTGTGCATTAGATCCGGCTGCAGTGACCGTTGCTTAAGGTCAAGCAAGCTTTGCTCCTTAATGTCTGATGAATAACGAAACATAACAATGGGGGTCCTGATGCCCTTGGATCCTTTCTCAGGCATGACCAGTGCATCCTGCTGAAAGCCCTGTTACATCAGTGGACCCTTGCTAAGTGCAATCGAATCTGTTTAAGTTGGTGAGAGCTTTGCTGAATGTTTGGTGCTTTCAATAATTATGTGTTTTTCCTTTGTATACTCTTTTGTGCCGCATTACATTGTTTGCCTACGATTCAGACCTGTTCTCCAGTACGAAGTGAGCATGGCACTTGCGACCGTGAGCATTTGCACTCTGGCAGACCTTCTGTAGACGATAGTGTCCTAGGGATGGCAACTTCCAGAACAGCAGGGATGGATTGGCCCGTCGGCCGTTCAGTCCGTGGCGGGCCGAAATCAGGCAAAGTCAGGCAAGGGGCCGGTTTCAAGCCCACGCCTGGGCCGGTCTCGTGACGGCTCACGAATGCCTGCGGTGCTTTCCCTGATCTGCTCTGCATGATCAGGGCCTGCAGGCAGCGAGTCGGCGTGAGACTGACACCATGGCGCCAGGTGATTGTGAAGGAAGTGTTACTTTTTTACAAAACACTGGGAGTGGGTCGAGCTGGCCACATCCAGGCCCGCTCCCAGTGTTTTGTAAAAAAGTAACAGATTCAAGCAATTGCTCACCCACCCTTGAAGGACCTGGGGCAGCAGGGCCGGCTGCTGGAGGACCAGGAGGCCGCCTTCAGTGCTGGACTTGGCCAGCGGTGCGCAAAGTTGCTCTCAACTTTGCAGGAAGCAAGCAACACATGTGTTGCACGCCACTTTGCAAAGTTTTAAGCAACTAATATAGGCCATGGCCAATGAAAATACGGCGAGACTCGTCTCTGTGCGGCCACCAGCCCTCACTCCCCACCCCAGGTCCCGGAGAGAACGTGGGCTGCAGCCTGCAGGAAGCCGTGCACAGACAAAGGAGGACCAGACCAGTGCCACGGGCGAGGTTGACGAGGCCGCTGTCTCCACAGCAGGAGTCTGTCGACTCGAGGACCACACCAGCACAGGCAGCAGCCACTCTCCAGAAGTGCAGCAGAGACCAGCCCCCCTCCTCACCCCTGCCAGCCAGCATAGGATGTTACACAGGCACTCAGACACGGGCGACCCTCCTACCCCCACACAACCAACACCCCACAGTGGCAGCGGAGATGGAGAGACGGCCCTGAGGCTGAGCTGAGGAGGTAAGAGTCACTGGCCGTCCCTCTTCAAATTCTTCTCCTTGTTTTTAAATGTATAAATGACCCCCACCACACCTGTCTCACTCTGTCTCTCTTAGCTCCACACCCTGATAATCCAAGCTCCATTCTTTGTTGCCCTTCCATTTTCTCCCACTCCCTTTTTGCTCACTTCTCTTACAACTCCCTCTCCACCAGTGCCCACCACAGCATCATTAGATCCTTAATCCCTGTAATGTGTTGCCAGTGTGTGATGTCCCGCACTCATGCTTCCACTTGCATCTTCCACCTCATCACTTGGAGTATTTTCTGTTCACTAGTCAGCATCGTCCATTGTTCAATACCCATAAAAGGGATTGTGGTGAATGCTGTTGTTCTGAGCTTATGCCCAAAATATCACAGCCATAGACACAACTATAAAGTTCTATCCACAGGACCACCTGGGCCTGAGCTCTGACAGGGCCCGAGGAGCAGCAAACTCTGATGTCGGGGTGAAAGAGGAACATTCCTGCGATGCATGTGGGGCAAAAACATGAAATAGCGTACCCGCAGCGGCATGCTCCTACTCACTGCTTGCCATGATTGGGCGTTGCTGTGGAGAGTTGTGACTGGCAGCTAGGAGCAAGGAAAGACTACTCTGGCTGGCCTCCAAATCTGGTTAATGGACAATGCAGATGAAATCGGATGTTTTCGTTTTTGATGATTGTGGCCCATTGAAGTCTATGGAGGAGTCTTGGGTTTGACGTGAGGGTGTACATTGTTCAGGGCTGGTGACCCCACCCAAAGAGAGTGAATTGAGAGGTATGCACCACAGGGCATCGCAACTCTACATGATAAGTAGAGCGATACACCGTGGCATGTTTTCCACAATGCATTCCACTGCACTCTGCATGATTGTGGAGACGGGCACTTCTTTTTTTAATGCTCAGACTCCAGCCCCATGTGTCTGCAGTGCTGGATGGCAGTAGCTGTCGGTCTACGAGTTGGCTCATAAACTTCACACACCCCTCCACTTGATGACGGCCGCAATGGAAAAACATCTAGCGTGGTCTACAGCATACACACGAGGGAATGCTTGGGATAATTAGCAGTGGACTGGGGGTGGGGCAATTTACATCTGAAAGCAAATTTTCCACGTTGGGCTGGCACACCTTTGCTTGCTCATGTTGACTTCTTAGTAGTTGTTTTAAAAAAATGCTCTATCACAAATAAAACCATTTTAGTAAAAACACCAGTAGACTTCAACAATATATGTTTAGTTTTATTGCGGAAATGCAATTAGTATTCACATCATGCATACCAAAACAATGCACGGCAGCATGAAACAATGACTAGCAGCAGGTCACTTTATCAAACATGTATAACCCATAGCACAGGTTATAGACACCTCAAAAGGACCAATGGAAAGGGTAAGACACACATTCAGCCTCGGCTTGTAGTCTGTCATCACTTTGAATGTTTGCCCTTATTGTCCTGCACTTCTAGTAGGAATATAAAACTACAAATACTGAACAAGCCAATAGATGGGAAAGCAGAATCTGGGAAGCAAGCACTTGCTGGAGATCTCAAACCCTCAGTCCTTTAAGTAGAACTCCTGCAGAACTTTGTTTCTGTACGTTTTTGAAAACATATTGTAACTATGCAACACTTTCATCGGGCTAGTCTTTAGTTCCAACTCCTCAGACTATTGGATGTTTAACAATGTCAGGGTTGAGAGGCATACCACAATTTTTGCCGTGTCACATGTCACACTTTCCCTTTTCTCACCCTCGCTTGTTTGGGGTGGGCGGCGAGTAGAGCACCCATTTTCTGTGACGTCACTTCTGGCTCAGTGAAAGGTTGTGCCTTCCGATTGGCCCCATCGCTGCTACACAGGCCATTTTAAAGCTAGCACACATGCACCGAGTACTAGTTCAGCTTTTGGAAGACAATATTTAATCTGGAGTGAAAGCAAAGAATGTTTGAAGCTCATAAAACTGCAAAGTGGAAACAGAAAGTCTGAACTCGATCCCGGCTTCCCGACTTTACCAATCTATGTGATCTTGGGTAAATTACTCTACCAAAATGGCCCTTGCTTTACTTGACTGCTAAAAACGTGGGTTTCCTGGAAGGGTATCGGTTGATTGTGCAGTTCCCAAAACATGAATCATACACAGTTTACCAGAATTAAGTGTTGTTTCATAAAGAATATGGTCACACATTGTCCCTTAGCTCACACATGAGACACGACGTGTGAGCCATGGTCTTCTCCTAACAGAAAAGTGAAATAAACTGTAGACCTCAACAATTGTTGTGCAATGGGGCTTTCCTTGATACCATTGCTTTGGCTTCCACCCCTAGTTTATTAGAAGCGTCATGCGGGCTCCAGAAGCTATCACATCTCTGCCCGGGGTTGCTGGAGACACAGTTCTTGGGCACGAGGGGATGCTTGCCTAGACCTGAAACTTGACTGCGTTTGCCAGAACATGCCATTGGATGCTAGCTAGAGGGCGCTCGGAAAAGGCCCTCGAATACTTAACCTCGCTGTACTACCAGCTCTGTTCTCAGTCCCCCTCCCCCACAGGAGGGCATGGGCAAACTCAAGCTTAATCAATGCATCAGCCTGAGTGCTTTGCCAACTTACACAGGCTACATGATATGCAGCTTGCCACCAATTTCTGCGGCAGCATTGACCAGCTGAGATGCCTAACACATTCTTTGAAATATTAGAATCTGTGGATTCACCTACTTAAAAGATATGTGAAAAAAGAAGTGCTTGTACATTTTATATGTAATTCTGGGAGTGGATGCATACACAACCAAATGAGATAATGGAAGACAGGTGCAGATGATTCAAAAGCCATGGCGTGGGGTTGCCAAGAGCTAGGGCAGAAGTGATGATTAATTGTTGTAGGAAACAGAGTGTGCTGGAGGCCTAACTAACTAATTGCCCACAAGCGCATGAATGTGATGCCACTTCCTGTGATGTCACTTTCTGGGATGTCACACCTTGCGATGTCACTTCCTCCAAATGACACATCACTTCATTCAACGGTTGTCCACCCCCAATGAAAGCAATACTCGCCAACCCTGTTTGGATGTAACTTAGGCATGTTCTAAGCAACAGTGAAGTAATGCGTGATGACAGCTGAGACCTGTGTACCAGTTTAGCTAAACGGTAAGAAACTTGCTTTCTTTTGTCCCATCACACCCTAGCCCAGCTTTGCCTTATTTCCTTTGAAGTGTACGGCCCAGATACTTGCTGGCCCTCAAGCTCTGTCACCTGGCGTCCATATAGACTAAATATAATTAAAGTGAGGCATGGCCCGTGGCCCGTGACGCAAGACCAGATCACCATACTCTCCAACCTCGACCTGATCTTGCAGTTTGTTCCCAAACTTGTAATGATTATGTCACGGACTGTGTTTAAATGAGGATAAGACCGAGTTACTCATCCTAGGCTGCCAAACACGTCTTAACAAACTGGATCCCGCCTTCAAAGCCTTTATCATCGACAGCAACGTTATTAAGGTCTCCAACAATACTAAAACCTTAGGTTTTCATTTAAACTCTACCTTATCTCTGACCAAACAAATCCACGCAGTGGCCTCAGCTTCAGCATACACTTGCAAACTTGTAACTGCTTGCAGACCCTTCATTTCCACACCCAACTGCATCATCCTGGCCAGAAGCCTCGTAATGGCCAAAATTGACTACTGCAATGCCCTCTATCTCGGAACCAGCCAAAAGAACTTGAACAAGCTTCATGTAATTCAAAATAACGCCTCAAGAGCCGCCTTTAATATCCCTAGGACCATGCATATCTCAGACACGAGTCAGAATCTCCTTTGGCTTCCTGTGGCTAGCAGAATACCTCTTAAAGCACTTGCACTCACACAGAAGTGCAAAGCTCACTAAGCTCCTGAATAGGCACATTCTCTCACCATACCTAGATTCAAAGCTCAAAACGCTGGGGGCTCTATCTTCTCTGTTCTGGCCTCTAAACTCTGGAACAGACTCCCTAACTCACTTAGGTACGAACCCCGTTTCACTACCTATAAGAAATCAGCCAAACTTTGGCACACTGGGCTTGACCGTGCCAATGCTTGCTAACTAGGCCCTTCTCTCTAGATACACGAAACCTAGTCATCAGCACTATCTAGACCCTACGGGGCAGACCTTCCTAGATATTGATGTCCATCACTGTGTTTGACCATGTGTTTTAACTTGCCTGCTTCTACTCCTAATGTACCATTTTCAAATGTAACTTGTACCCCAAGTTTCTACTTGGAGGATGTCTCATGTAACCTTGTAAGATATGCGCTCAGATGCCCCTGGGCCTGGTGCGCTATACAAATAAAATGAATACAAATACAAATGAATCTTTAAGTGAGATTGTTGTATGCGGGTAATGTGGCTTGCTTCACAATCACATTCCATTACTTGAGAGTGACCCGTGCGTGGTGAGCACATCTGGGCAGTGAGCACTCACAAGCAAAGTTGAGCTAGTAGTGCAGGAACAGAGGTGGGCCACTCATTTCCTGGGAACGCGCCCATCTTGCGTCACCAAGTTCTGCAGTAACTAGAGCTGGCACGATTTCTGGCACAGCCTGATGTATCATTGGCACAGGTGCCTATTTCATGGGGCAAGTGCTTGCCAAAGTCTTAGTGCAAGCCTGAACTTTGTCAGCTTAAATCACGGTATGGCCAACTCACCCCATCACTCTTCTACAGCCAATAAACGTCATAATATTAATGACATTGCTCAGAAGCCGCTGGAATCAGACTTGAAGCACTATTTAAAGATATT
The DNA here is from genome assembly GCF_040938575.1 of Ambystoma mexicanum. Lineage (NCBI taxonomy): Eukaryota > Metazoa > Chordata > Amphibia > Caudata > Ambystomatidae > Ambystoma > Ambystoma mexicanum. Next base: position 141,416,492 of record NC_090923.1, on the reverse strand, counting down.
ATTTTCCTGAGCGTTGTATCAGTCGCTGCTTCAGTGAAGTGATGCCTATTTGAGTCTATGGTGCATTGGGAGCAAGGCTTTCTAATGGGCACGAGTCATGACTTGCTGCAGAGAAAAGATGCCGAATGCTTTGGGTTTTGAACGTAAAAGATTTGATAACTGTTAATCCTGTTGCCTATTCGTTTTTTTTTTAAGTGTGACAAAAACTGCCCATTTTACCCCATTATTTCAGAAGTATTCTTGAGGGAGGAAACCCTTCAAATCTTCACGGTGTACCTAGGTTTCAGTCTCTTCGTTTGCTCTTTCCTTGCTGAAGCAACCTGGTTCAAAGTGCAGCAATTAATTGTCAGTGGTTGAAGGGAGAGGGCCAAGGTCCGGCGGGGAGCACTTCAGGCTTTAATGATTGTGGTCGGGCTTTCAAAAGACCTACTCACTATGCTAAAATCTATGTTTGATTCAAATGCATGCTTTGAAAACGTACACTGCCAGTGTTCTGCATTATGGAGAGCACCATTCCTCTGCCTGCAGAATATGAACCCCCTGGGGAAAAAAGCCATGAGAGCGACATTTCTACCATGTGTTGAAGTCAACGTGCTCTGTTTGAAGCTTTGATGAGTGGGTCAGTGGAGGAGGGAAGGGAAACAGGTGCAATGCATTATGCATGCAATAAAAAGCCAGTTTAGAACGAGATCCGGTGCTGCTCAGCACTGTCACATGGATTCCTGACTTCTCGAGAGGCCACGAGCCTCAGGTGGCTTCCTGTGCACAGGTGATGGCTAGGCACTAGGCTGGCACTTTTAAATCTTCCAATTGGTGTGTCAGAACTGTCAAACAAACAAATGTGAAAGAGGGGGAGTGTGTTGAAGTGAATCCACATACTCCCCCCCCCCTTCCTATCCAACCATGTCACCCTAACCCTCCTTCCCTGCTGGGGTTGTGGAGCCCTGTATAAGCATCGACTTGCAGCAGGTCCCAAAACCGCAGTGGGGGTGGTTGGTTCATGCCACTCCTGCGCCTCTGAGCTGTGGACCCTGTCACAGAACTGTATGCAAAGATATGTTATTTTATGAGTTGTGTTGTAATCTAACAGACACATGAACCCTCGATAAGTAGCATTTTCTGTAAAGTCGTGAATTGACACGATTCACGGTTGATGGTTTGAGGCGCGGTGTGGGCCACCATTTTAGGTGAGGGGTGGCCCATCATTTTAAGGCAAGGGGTTGAACACTGTTTTGAGGCAAGGCGTGGGTCACTTTTTTGAGGTGAGAGGTGGGCCACTTTTTTTTGGGTGTCAGGGCCTATTTCTAGTCCCAGTCTGACCCTGCAGAACACACTCACATGTCACGTGCCCAGACACCGCTTCCAAGCACTATGGCTGGGTATTTGATTTGATTTGCATTTATAATGCGCCAGAGCCCACAGGCTGGTGCTGTCAGTCATGGCCTGTGGGCAGCAGGTGTAGAACAGGATGGTGATGGTGGCATCACGATGCTCAGGGAGATTTACTCAAAGAAGGCAGGAATGGCAGTGAAAAAACATTCCAGGAGTCCCAGGAGAGTCGGACGGCGGCATACAATTTTTTCGTGGACAAATGAAGAAGTGGTAACTCATTCCTTTAGTGAGAGATTGTTTGAATAACACCTATGTGTGAGTTTTTTTAAAAATAAAATGTGATGCAAATTGTGCATTTTAATGAATATGAATTCAGCATCACGGGTCAAAACTATTCGTGGCATGGTGAAGTAACTCATCAAACTGTCCCACATTGGCCAAAAAAGTGTCTCACTCTTACTTTGATCTTTGACCGGAAAACTGGTCCACACTAGCGTTTTGCGTTTTTTGGTTCGGGCATTGCCCTATAGGCCAGTCCGAGCCTGGGGGCCAGACCTGCAGCGCATGCAGCAGTTATATACTAGGGTAAACTGCGGGCGGAGCAATGGAGTCCATTAGATTAGTCTCAAATGTGCACTCATTTTTACCTGTTACACTCATTTGGAGGGTCCAATAGTCTGCGGCACACGTGGCTGAATATGATCTTTAAGTGTCTTGCTGCCACCATTCAGTGCAACGCTTAAGGTGGGTCATCATAGGTGCACGTCATAACTGCTCCATGTTTGCATTGCACAGAAAAGCAGCACTGCATGTAGCTTTCTGCTCAGCATGGGCTGCAATTTAGATGTCTGCACCGCGGTGTCACCCTGATGCCCTTGTAAAATTGGTCCTAATTACAGAAATCTTCCGAAGAAGCCTGAACTGTACTTCGAATATCTTAGGAAGAGAGGGTACAAATGTGAAGTTGTTTTAGGTGGATTTATGAGTACTGCCATTTTTAACTCAGTATATCCGCCAATGGCCGCACGTGCATTCGAGAGGGTCCCTGAGGCAGCGCTTGGATGCCTGTTGGGTTTTGTGAGCTCTACAAATGTAAGAAGAAATAATAAATAGATTTCTTTCTACACATCCAAACCCAAGATTGTATGTATGGAAGTAGTCTGACTTCCAAAGACTTGGAGCGACTTCCACATTAGTACCCTATTTATGTATTTATTTATTTATTTATTTATTTATTGTTTGCTTGTTAGGCACCTATACAGTAAGAATATACTGTTTCAAAGCACCCACAGGACAGGGAGGGAGAAAGGGTGGGAAATACATTACAACAATACAACACAATATTTATGAGCAGAGGAGGAAAAGGGACGGAAACAAACCTACAATGCCTTGTGAGTATTCAGAAAGTGCAAGTTCAGAAAGGAAGAGGGAAGAGAGGGTAAGTGCTGGGGAGTCAGCGCCCGTGGGTGAGCCATGGATGAAGTGCTAGGAATGCAGAGTGCTACACGGCCTTAGCCGAGGGAGGTGAAAGTGCGAGTCTCCAGAGTGGAGGGTTTGCAGATGAACAGTTCTGTGGACAGAAAAGAGCTGGGAACAATTGGTGTGAGAGGTCAAGGACCCGAAGATGCATAAGGACCAAGAACACCGATTCAGCAACTGTGGTATTAGCAGAAGAGAAGGTGGGAAGGAGGACGAAAGCAGGAAAATGTTAAGGAGCTTCCGGAATTTGTGAATATCCTGCTCAAGGTAAAGGGAGAGGGCGAGGCTATTCCAAAGAACGGAGCCTGCTGGGGAGAGTGAGCGACTCCCTCCACTCTGTTTAGCAAAACGCTTTATACACAAAGAGTTGGTGCCAGAGGAGCGAAGTGGTCGGAAGTGAGAGTGTTTAGTGAGATCAAGTTGATGATATGTGGTCCCCGGGCCCAGACAGCCTTGTGGATAATGCAGAGGGATTTGAATTTAATCAGTGCAGCGACGGAGAGCCAATTAAGACTTTTTAGTGTAGGAATGATTCGGGCGCTGGTGCTTACGGCCAAGGAAAAGTCTTGCTGCCCTATTCTGGATAAGCTGTTCTCTCAATATGTAGCATGACACAATGATTGTATGCATTGTATGCATGTGAAATATATAACAAGCACTGGCAAAAGCAATCATGTGGTCCTTTGTAAAGGCACCATGTAAGCATTGCTAAACCATTGCCACCTGACTTCATAAATATTGAGGGCTCATCTGTTTTGACTTGTGGGCGCTTTACCCCAAAATATTATCATCTACATATAGAAAGCAAGATCCAACATAGTGTCCAGAACTGGTCTTGTTTTGCTTATGAGAAATCAAGAAGAACAAGTAGGAGGGGGGCGGGGTTGGTGGGCTTTTGGGTGCAGGATAGCCTATCAAAGACACAACAGAGAACAATCTGCCTGGGGTGTGCAAGTCAAACACCAAACTGGTGAAATAATTATTTAGATTAAGACCTTGGAACTGTTGCAATTTTTCATGAGAAACCTGCAAGCCAATGTATCTATCTTGTAATATGACAAGAGGGATTCACTGAGGAGTGTTAACCTCTTGACTTCACAACGCCAATATTTAACTATGTAAATGACTAATGAATGAATATGCACCCTCAGCGCTTAAGGATAGAAGGGGTAATTCAGGGTCTTCCAAAAGTAAGGAGCAATCATTAGGAGCTTCCTTTCGTGTGAACAAAGCATTATACTGTTTAGTGCAATGTAATATGTTGAAGTATGTGTCATTATAATAACATGCTGGCACAGGCTGCATGAAGTCGCCCCGTTTGGCCTTTGAATTTGGAATTTGGAGAAATGAAGAAGATGTGGTGAGCACAGCTATGCACCCTGCTGGGTGTTGCATCAGACGACTTTGTGGCAGCGCTAAGGGAATTGTGGCAGGTATCAGGCAAATAACTTTGATATTTCAACGACAGGTGGGGGGACTTTTAGCAAATGGGCAATTGGGTCTTTTTCACTTTAAGCCACAATGACATTGTTCACACAAGCCACCACCTTGTGTATGCTGGAGGTTGAGTGAACACTTGCAGGAGAGGGTTTGCCATTAAGTGAAGAAGGACTTCAGCATCTATAGAACATTCTGGGAAGAGAGTCAGCAGAAATTGAAAAAGTAAGAAGGTCAACAAGCTGGATAAGAAGCAGGTAATGAGCACAGCAATCATTGAGTCAGGAAAGGGGTCATTATTACACTAAGTTCACTGTGCTACTATGGGACAAATAATCAGAGGATCACAATACAATCTGATTCGCCATTCATACAAGGTATCGCAGGTAGTAAGTTCTAATATATGACTACCAAATCACACAGGAAATGCCCTTAAGTATTATTTTTTATTTAAAAATCTAATTTGCAGTATCTCATCTCAGAAAATCTCAACTGATCCGAGATAACAGTGAATCATACAAGCACTCACTATCCTCAGGGTGCAGGAGGACGTAACAGCTGCCACCACAGTGGGCACCGCATTGAACTCAAATCCCTACACCAGCAGACTTGGGGTGTCCACTAATCCATAGTCCTAAAAGCACACTTTTGGACAATAATCCAAGAGAGTTAACATGGGTTTGTCGTCAGTAGGGCCAGAAATTGCCAGAAGGAATGCATTCCATGCATCAATATTTGTTGTGGTCTCATGGAGACCTCTCCTAATGGATTTATACCAAGCAGCTGTTTCAGCCATACTCCACCGTTCCAGGTCACGCTCCTACATCAGGTAACTAGGGTTACACTTTCTTTTCGCCCGCCATCGCAATTCTTCTCTTTGCAACGGAACACACTAGGTTCATTAACTTAACAACATGCTTGAATGTAGCTGGCCTGGGGTACACCTCCAGGAAGCATTCCATCTGGGACCGGGTGTATCTACTAATTTTAACTTTAACAATGATGTGTTTAATCTTCCCCCAAAATGCCTGCACTATCTGGCAGTGCCAGCACATGTGTATGAAGACTGCGTACGATTCCTGCATCATTGACACTAAGGCCGAAGCCGTGTGTTAAATCTACCAATTCTACTGGGGTCAGATATGTTCTATGCAATATATTCAAGTGTATCAGCTGAAACCTCGCATTTCTGGAAATGCGTTTAACAAAAATCAATGCATTCTCCCACTGTGCGTCCTGCAGCGTAAGCCCCAGTTCCCTGTCCCATGCCATCCTAATCATACTCTCTTGAGGGTACGCCAGTGCTAAAATGCATCCATAGAGGCGCAACACCAGTCTCCATCCACCCTCCAGTTCATACATCAATGTTATGAATGATTTTAACAATTCGCAAATATCTCAGGAATTTACCTTTGTGAAGCCCTTCTTCAACTACTAAATCTTCAAAGTCCCTAAATTGGCAATTTGAATACATGTCCCCCATGATGACAGACTGACAGTGTCCCCATTTCTTCTACTCGCAATGCCATCTCAGCCCAAACACACATCGGCCACCAGTGGCATGTGTGGGGAATAAGCATTCTGGATCTTATGTATCCCCTGAAGTCTAGTCCAGACCTGCCTGCCCAGGTGCACCCTATGGGATAGTTCTCCCACCCAATTCCCTCCAATCCAAAGGACTTCCTTAAGCATAGCCGGTGTAAGAGCCTTGGTTAACAACTGGGTGTCCAATGTCATATCATCCGCCAGCCAATCAACCACAAACCTTAGATGAGCAGCCAGACAGTACAGGTGCAGCAACAGGAGTTGTGCACCTCCATCTTCATATCGCTGGCATTATGTACATAGGGAGAGTTTCCTCCAACCATTTCTCCAAATAATACTGCCAATAGTAGAATCCAGTGATCGAAAAAAAAACAACTGGTATGTAGTACCGCACATTAACAAAGGAGTAAAAGTACGAGGGAGAACACCATCGTCACCAGTGCAATACGCCCCAACGATGAATACTGTTTACAGCTCACACCGTGTTGCGGGGTTGCATGTCTTCCGCCACGTGAGAGACGTGCACCCCTAAATACCGAACCATGTGCATTTCCCATTCGAGTCCTAAATCTGGCAGGTCCCTTGAATCAAGGAGTCACATCGCCCGCAAGGGGAAAGCACATGATTTCTCCCTATTAAACGAAATGCCCGAGAGCTGAGCAAATCGGTCAAGCACTTCAAAGACCAACAGCAAGTTGCGTTCCGGCTCACAAAGATATAATAGCACGTCATCCACATGGAGAGAAATCAGATGTTTGGACCCAGCTATATCTCTTCCAGCCTCCCAAAGTCACTTCTCAGACAGACCGCCAACAGCTCCATAGCGAAAATATAAAGCAATGGAGAGAGAGGGCACCCCTGTCTAGTGCTTCTTTAATAGCCCATGACTGTACGCAGCCTGGCCCTGGGATTGGAATAAAGCAGTTTTACCCAGAAATTGAGATCCTCACCAAAACCGAATCCGCAAAGCATTGCATGAATCCAATCCTAATAGACAGAATCAAATGCCTTTATGGCATCCAGTGACACTACCACACTACCACGTATGGGGCAGTTAGGGAGTTTGATCTCACTATAACGTGTTGCAATCTACGTAAATTCAGAGAGGTACTTCTGCTGGGCACAAAAAATGTCTGATCGTCATGTATCAGGGATCATATTACGCAGTGAATATGTCAGGCCGACAGGGCCATGAGCATCTTGATGTCCCGATTAAGCATGGCGAGAGGTCTATACGATTCAGACAGATTTTGGTCTTTACCTGGTTAAAGGACTGGTATAATCACAGTTTCCTGCATGCTTTCAGAGCAACAGCCCAAACTGTATGACTCCTCATACACCTGAAGAAGGTCCGGGGACAAGGTATTGCCATATTCTTTGTTGAACTCATAGTGAATACCATCACCTCCCAGAGTCCTCCCCGTCTTTAAAGATCGAACCACTCCCAGTTTTTCCTCAACCGTAAACGGTTTGTCGAGGGCACACTACTGTTTGAGGGTAAGCCTTGGGAGGTGTATCAATGACAACATGTCGGACACCATTGCAGTGTCTACATTCCCTGTAGAGCCATAGAGAGCCTGATAGTATGAACTAAAAACATGATTAATCATCCCCTGGGAACTGCAGAGGGAACCACATTCATCTAAGATCTTGGTAATAGGACGGCGCGGGGACTAAGATCTACATAACCACGCAAGAAGTCTCCCTGATTTGTCACCCTTACCATGGAGGTGGGAAGTATAAACCTCAAAGTCGAACTTGCTAAGTCTCTCCCAGGCATCCGTGCACCACGTCCATAGCTGTACAAGGGCCCTCTCATCCTCTGGCACCAGCGTCCCACCGCCCTCCAGTATATGAATACTAGCTTACAACCGCTCTAGTTCAAGCCCGTAAAGACATTTTAATTCCCCCAGATTTTGCAATTGACACTCCTCTGACAACACCAGTTTGAAAGTCTCACCGACTGTGCAGTCAGTGTCAACAAAACCTATGTTCAGTTGCAGAAAGTCAGTTATACTATCATCCAAATAATCTTATAAGGTCTCAACAAGCAAGGCGCCAGTGGGCATTCAACATGTTGGGATCAGTGATGGAGTTCTTGCCCAGGCCCAGTGTACCACCAGCGGGGAATGGTCCGATATTGACCTGTATCCATGAACACATGTAGCAATTCCAAACTCGCAATTAAGCAATCTATCCTAGTGTACACCTGCATTCAAGGATCTCCACCCATCCACCAATGACAAATCTGCCAACAGGTCTCAGAGGGCCAATGCAGCAGGGGAAGGAATCACCCTTACACAGCTGTATCTATCCAACAGTGGGTTCAAAACACAGTTGAAGTCCTCACCTCAGATCAAGGTCACATCTCTCATGCAAGCCAATTTACTGCACAGTGTCCTCAAGTACGCAGCTGGTGTATGATTGGGGGAGTGTTAACAATAAAAACTTCTCTATGCTCAGTGTGGCCATGAACCACAACCCTCCTGCCCTCTGCATCAATATCCATATCTATCAGCTTAAAAGGGGTAGCACCATCAATCCATATCAGGACACCCCTTGCAAACCTCGAGTAGGGATATCCATATCCCATCCCACCCCATCCTGTCATCACCCGATGCTGTTCCTCAGTGAGAAAATAGGTCTCCTGTAGTAGTGCTATCAATATTTCTTTCCTGTGTAAGTAGGATCCAACCCTGTTAAGTCTTAAGTAAGTGTTTAAGCCTCTGAAATTCCACATCAGTACCTTCAGTAATGCTATATCGACAGAGGTTAACCCACTCATCATCCATATATTGCCACCAACAACTTTACAGCACCGCCATCTACGTCCAAGCAGAGCCTGGAGACACAAAAGGCATTGAGGAAACAGGTTCTGGGCCACGCAAGGCCTCATGTTCCCAGATTCAATATGCCATACTGCACTTAAACCTGCAATGCCCAACAAGTAACAAAACAAATATGTGCAATGAAACACATAGAGGGATGTAGAGTAAAGGACCTTAAGAGGTCAAAAAGGAAGTCCCTGGGGAAGTGCTGCTCACAGCATTCTGAGCCGGCAGGCAGCAGAGCAGAAAGCTGCCTCACAGTTCTCCACACAACCTCCTGCTTAAACAATAGAGACTTTCTGAGCATAGAAACCACAAGAGGACTTTATCACTTACATCAATAGCTACAGTAGTGTATGTTGGAAGATTATTATGTGTTAACAGTGTTTGTGCTAAAGTAAAATAAAGGCACATAATCACAACCATCAGGCTTGGTGTCATCATTGAAAGGCCACTACAAGGGCCCCAAACCTAGGGCTGCCTGAAGCCATGCGCACTCAACAGCAACTCGCTGTTCGAGCCAACGTGCCTCCACATGACGAGATTTCACCTTAGGTCAGCTGGTGGAGGAACCCACAATATGCGTACGTGCTGATCAGTCAAGTTCATGAGGTCGCCAGACAATTCCACACTGTGAGGGTCAGCGCGGTCTCAAGTACAAGTGTCTCATCTGTGAACTTCTGTGCAGAACAAACAATTATGTCTCTAGTATGCCTTTATTCAACTTCTTAGTCGTGTGCCATCCAGAAAGCACAGGGGCTCATAGAGATTTTGGGGAGCCGTGTGCAGGGCCATCAGCACTTCCAGGCCCCAATCCAGTGTGATCCATCCAGCTGTTAGCAACCTCAGGTGTTTTGAAAAAAAGAGTGCCTTCCCTTTGTAGCTTAACAGGATAAAGGAGCATATATTTTAGTCCCAGTACATGGAGTCTCTCTTTGGGATGAACATGTTTCTCTTTTTCAGAGTCAGCGAGTGTTGTCAGGGAAAATAACAAGGTTTGCATTGCCATGCCGTATCAGCCCTCCATCCTTAGAATGCTGGAGAATCATGTCCTTATTACGAGAATGAAGAATATGCGCTATACTTGGTCATGGGTTAGCGCCAGGTGGGGGTCTGTGCTGAAGCGACTGATGCGCACGCTCAATGGTGAAGCCCTGAGATAATTTCCCTGGGCCAATTTCATGGAGGATCATGTTCTCAATATACGTAGGGGCATCACTCCCTGCCTCGCCCTCCAGCAGTCCCAGCACACAAATATTGTTATATCAAGATCGCCCCTCAGACTCCTCAGCACGCAATTCCATAACTGCAATACGTTTCATTAGGCCCTGCACTGTCGCGTCTAAGCTGCGAGCGGTGGATGTGTATTCAGCTAGCGTGGCTAAGTTCTGCGTCACCCGCTCTGACAGGGACCGCACATCTTGCCGAAATAGACTGAGATCACTCTTCACTTCGTCCATCTTGGTTTCAATCGAGCTGCACAGAGCTGCAATCACAGTCAGGACTTTATCCTCATGCTCTGGTCCCAGGAGGTCTGGTTGCAGTGGCCCCGACTAACCTTGATGCTGCTCCTGGAACTTTTGTGGTGAAAGAGTCCATAATGGTCCTCTCCTGGCCGTCTTTATGCTTGCCAGGTGACAATTCCAGGAGTCCACACAGCAATGGGTACAACAACACAGACTACTAGCAACAAGTAGGGGAGTTCTCAGAAGGCCAAGTAAGAGACAGGGAGAAGAGTGATATGGGAAGAGGGAGAACCTTCTCCCAGTAACGATAACAGGGATTCAGCAGGATAAGGTAGTGCCTGGATCCAAATGTGGAAGCATACAGTTCATGGCAACATCACAGCCTCGTGTTCACTCAGCTGTCTCTTCCAAATGTGTGTAATGATTGTTATATGGTGTTTCCTATCCACCCATAAAAGACAAGGTTCTACACTGTGCACCGTCCAAGGAGTCCCTGGGCAGACTCCAGCCCAGCAAACACAGGAGCTCCCAATGCTGCTCCAAGGTCACACGTTGTGTGGGCTCTACAAGACAACACCAGGACACGCCACACTCCGGCGGTGTGCCTCAGCGCCATCCCAGAGGCCTGATCCCCTGACCACATGGCAAAGCAGAGCCTGCAGCCCGCATTGCCATTCAGTGGGCAACCATGATGCTGCTCCAGTCACCATGGCAGCAAGAAAGCTCTGTAGAATGGCTCCACTCACCGCCCAAGCAATCCAAGGCAGGCTCCGTCGGCCATCTTGGTCCTCTATGCATCAGCCACACGGTCCGGCCAGCAAGGCTGTGGGGGGATCGTATGGACACGAAAGCACTCCAAACATCGCAGGACACCACACCCTGACCTTCCCAAAGCGTTAGGAGGCAATTCAGGATGATGGGAAACGATGAAAGGATTAATGGAGGCACATCAGGGCAGGAGCCGACGGCAAGTGGGAATTTGCGGCATGGACCCTAGCCACGCCTCATGCCTTCAAATATTATATGCTATTATATTGATAGCCTTTTGGTTTAAAAGTAAACCAGGACTCCAAAGGGTTAATTGGTGATTAACTCAGAGCAAGTCTTCCCTATTAAACTGCAGCAATTAAGAAGCAGAGAGGGCACTTTTCATGGGGGCGATTTGAAGGGCTTAGCATTTCAAAGTTTTCAAGTCTGTTAACCAGATTGCGAAAACATGTCGAAGAACTTGGGTGGAAATACGTCAGCGAGGCCATAGGGAGTCAAGCTGGAGACCCCACCAGGGACGTGTGGGCGAGAAGAAGTAGGGGCTTCCAGAGCTCTTCCTCTCTAGCGTGGCGCTGACTGCCAGCGTCCTGTCTGAACAGAGCCCTGGAAATTAAATGCAGCTGGTAATTAGCCTTCCAGAGGATCCCAGGATGATTGCAGCTTAAAATGTTTGGTCAAGACCCTGCCACGCGTTTCCTTGCCGCACATTCAAAGAGGAGAGCTCCGGAGCGCCTGTCTCTTTCGTAATTAAGTGTTGGCCACTTACTGTAGGATCATTTTTTTCCCTCCAGCTGCCTCTGTGTCAAGGAGGCAATGGAAAGATCTAGAAGAGAATAGAAGGTAAGGCTTTAACGAGCGCAGGAGATGGTGAAACAAAATGAAGGCTACCCTCAGGAGACCATTGACTCCTTCCATAAAGCCACTGTCCCAGATTTGGAAGAAAAAGGACTCAATTTAAAAGAACTCTACCTTTGCTAGAAATGAGCATTCCAATGTTCCTTTGTTTAGTTTCTGTATCTCTGCTGTATGTTTTTAGTCATTATACTACATGGGGATATATCCAAATGAGGATTACTGTGAAGGGAAGCTGCTAACGCTCGCGCATTACCCGGCCACAACAAATGAATAGGCCGCGAAAACCTCTCCACTTAGCCTTATTTTGGCTGCATTTATACCAGTAACAGCTGCTTTGTTAAACATTATCACAGGACATTAACATGGATGTGTCCATATTCCATGTACTTTGCCCTTGGTTGCTAGACTCTGTGCACTTTGCATACTGTCCCCTAGAGGGCTTGCATTCCCTGCATTTTGCATATTTGTCACTGCAGGCCCTGTAAACCATGCAATTTACATACTAATTGCTAGTGGTCCTGCACGTTGCACATTAGTCACTACCACTCTGTATTCCATGTATGTTGCACATTGCCCTCTAGAGAATTAGGGGGGGATTCATGGAATTTTCAGCACAGTGCAAAGTTACTTTGCAATGGCACTGCCAATAAACACCCCGATTCACAGAGCGGTGCAAAGTGTATTTTTGCAGTGCAAAGTGACTGAGCCACTTTACACAGCGCTAACAATTCCATGAATCAGGCCCCTTAGTATTTTGCATACTGGTGGGTACAGGTATTGAAATCCATCGTCTTTGCATACTAATTTCTAGAGGTCCTGTACATTGCACACTGGTCACTAGCACCCTGTAAACCCTGTATTTTGCACATCGGTCACTAGTGGACTTGTATGTTCCATGCTGGTCACTAGACACCATGCACGCCCTGCCTTTTCCACATTAGTTATCAGATGGGGACACCGGGTGGAACGTGAAGCGTTTCCCCCCGGGGTGTATTTTGGTGCTGCACACGGCCAGCGAGTTGGCCGTGGGGGCAGAGCGCCTCCAAGTGGGTTATTTAAGGTGTCAGGGAAGGTACGGGAGGAAGGCGACAGTTCGACGTGAGATTGATCAATCCTGTCACCTGCTCCCGAGCCTTCTCTGATTTGGGCCTGCAAGGGTTTTTTTGTGGAGGTGAGGAGTTGGATAGTGTAGAAGCAGCACTTTTGGGTAGGCAGTTTAGTTTATAAAAAAAAAGAAAATACATATATTTATATAATAACTTATAAAAGTATCGGAGGTATTGTAAATAAGTTACCTCCTCATTACTGATCTTGGCGCCGTTGGCTGGCAGCTTTCTGGGCTTCTGTGTGGCCCGTGTGATTTTCGGTGTCCAGCTTCTGTGTTGTCTTGGGTGGGGGCAGAGCGTTTTGCCGTACTATCTCTGGGGGGGGTGGAGAGTAGTTTTCTGGGGTCGCAGGGGTTCCTGTAGTGGGTGATTAGGTTGGGACAGTTGCCTGGGGGATCCCTCCCTGTTTGTTTGCGGAGTCCCATGTGTGCGCGGTAGCATTCTCCGGCCTAAGAGGGCACTGCAGTTCCCTTAAAGGGACCGCGCTTCATTTCCTATGCTAGTGCGGTACGGCCTGCAAGCCGCCAGGGGGCAGTGTAGGAATTTCTTTTTTGGGCCCTGGTTTTTGGGGGTATTTTCTTCTCTGGGGCAGGTTAGGAACAAAAGTTTTTTTTTTTTAGGGCAGGGTTATTATTGAAAGGGGGGGTTTAAAAATAAAAAAAATTCTTTTAGGTCCACAATTATTTGATATATTTTATACATTGGAATTACATAATTTAATTTATTTATTAAGTATATTAGCTTTATAGCCCAACATTGTTTAGTGGGTTTCCGACTTCTTGGGGTTTGTCTACAGGTAGGTGCTGGCTCGGGGGCTTAGTTAGCTAGTTGAGTAGAAAGGGGCATATTTTTAGTGGACATTCAGAGTATTAGTGCACAATGGTGGGCCAGGGAGCTAGTAAAACGGGATTGGTGGATGCTAGGGCTCTGAGGGAGGCCCTGGAAATTATCAGCAGGGCATCTAAAGGCCAGCTCGAAGGGGCGGTGGTGGAGGTCACGGGCGAGGTGGAGTTAGGTGGTGGTAGGCCGCAGCATAGGTGGGAGAAGGCGAGAGAGGTCCCCATCAATTGAGGAGGTTAAGGTGGGGCACGGAATGGCCCCCCCATTAGGAGTGGGGGCGGAGGGCGCTGCGCAGCCCCCGCTGTTCAAGAGTATGGAGAGGGTTTAGGAATGGCCCCTCCTCGGTCGGCACGAGGAGAGTCTAGAGGGTGCAGCATGGCGCCTAGCGATGATGATCACAGGGTGGAGGAGTCCTGAGAGAAGAGGACCAGGCAGGGGTTTCTTCGGCCCCACCGAGAAGACGTCAAAGGAGTGGCGGGGTGGATGCAAGAAAAGGACCGACTCAACCCAAGCATGAGCTTGCATCAACAATGGTATTCAAGGGGTGATAAAGTTGGTTTGGAGGATTATGTGGGGCAGTGGGAGGGAGAAGGTTATTAAGAAAGAGGGGGGAGGAGAGAAGGAGTTTGAGGTGGGATTGGGAAAGACAGGTGCAGGGCGGTCGGGTGGCAAGAGGTCGGGGGAACAATTGGCTGGGTGAGGCTGCTGACATGTTTTGTCCCCGCAGTAGGAGCCCGTTAAGAAACGAGATGAGGAGCATCAGAGTGGAGGCCAGACCACAGACAGGCTGTGTGGAAAGAGGTGAGCGGGACAGGGAATGGTCATCTGCATGGCAGAGGGGGGACACGAGAATGGGGATGGGAAATGAAGGGTATGGTCTGCAAGGGGTAAGGAAAGAGGTTGGTGTACAGGCTATTGGAGCCTCGGGGGATGAGAAGGGCAATTGCTCAGTGGAGGTGCAAACGGAATAGGTGGTGGAGCCATTGGCGCACGAGGTACAGGTTGCAAAAAAAAAAAAGGAGGTTGAACTGAAAGGCAAAGAGAAAATACTGCCGTACATGGGTATTACTAAACCTTTGGGGGCACACTTGCTGGCAGCGACCAGGGCAAAGATTCAGGGGGGGGAATTTGTGGATGTTTTTAAGCTGCCCCATAGGGAAGTGAGAGCAAAGGAGGGATCTAAGGAAGAAGAGAGGGAACTGGCTTTGCGCCCAAGGGTCCCATTGACTATTGAGAATTGGACGTCAGCATTTATCGTTTACGCCAGCGTATATTGTGAGAAATTTCCGGAGCGATGCGTGGCTCTGCTAAAATATATGGATGTAATTAGGAAGGCATTTACGAGTTTTGGGGGCTTCGCTTGGGTGCGGTATGACGAGGGGTTTAGAGCAAGGTTGGTGGAGGACAGTCAGGCGGTTTGGGGGGAGATAGATATGGATCTCTGGTTGCAATGGATGGCGCCGACGAGGCCAGCTCCAACGGTACACACGGCAAGCGATTTACCCGTGCCTTACCGGCCCTTTCTTGGTCGCCCTGCCCCGGAAGGGGCGCAGGTAGGAGGCAGGAGTCACTCAGCAGCATGTTGGGCGTTCAATAAAGAAGGCTGCACAAGGTGGATGTGCAAATTTAAACACGAGTGCAGTGGGTGTGCGGGTCGGCATCCGGTTACAGATTGTTTTCAGGCAGGGGACAGTGGGTCAGGGTGAGGAGCGGGGCAAGGAGGTGGGGGGGAAGGACTGCATGCCAGGTAAATTGGGGTGTTCTGGTAGGTCGGGCTCAGTTTATCGGAAAAGGAGTGGGGGGGAACAAGGATTGATGAGGTTTGGGGGCGATCCAAAGGGGTTAGGAGAGGGGTGAGGAGGAAGACATTTAGGTAGGGCAAGGGAGGGCCACGGGGGGATGTAACTGTAGAAATTGTTAAGGGATGGTGGCCGTCGTTTGGAGGGCATGGACGATGGTGGCGAAGCCCTCACGCTTGCCGCACAACAACGTGAGTATGCTTTAGGCTGCATGGACGGGGCTGCGGGAGCGCATCTGGTGCAGCTAGGGGAAAAATGGAGCAACGAAGCAAGGTGCTGGAAGAGGAATTAATATGGAATGGACTGCATGGACGGGGCGCAGGTTTGGCCCCTGGTGCAGCGGTGGGGAGGAGTAATGCAGAAAAGGGGCCTGCATGGACGGGGGTGCACTAGGGCCCCTGGTGCAGGTGGGAAACAGAGGTTAATGGACGCAAGGAGCTTGAAGATTAGTTATATGGAATGGACTGCATGGACGGGGCGCAAGGTTGGCCCCTGGTGCAGTGGCAAAGAGGAGTAATAAAGAAAAGGGCCTGCATGGGCCCCCGGTGCAGGGTGGGCAATGCAGGGCCATATTAGTAAGGTGAAGGAAGGTGGGGCGCAAGGGTGAGCAGGAGGGTAATAGGTTAGAGGAGAAAGGGGGTATACGGTTGATTAGGTGTATTGTTTAAAGGTTAGGTGAAAGGTGCGAAATATAGGAGGACAGGTAGGAGAGGACCCGGGGGTGTTTCCGGAGAGGGATAAGAAGATGGCCAGGAAGGTTAGGTTCCTGAGGAAGATGTTACTAGTGGTGTGGGAAAGGTTAGGAGGTTGGAACTCATTCATTTAGGAGGGGTGCAGCATCTGAAGGTAGCAGGCTGGGCTATTCAGAGGAGTAGGTGAAAAGTTTGGGACGCTGGAAGTAAGGGAGATACAAAGGGTATGTCAGGGACCGGAGCAAACGGGATGTTTTTAAAGAATTTTTCAGTAGGCAGCATGAGTGTTGCATTTAGTAGGATGTTGATTTGTAAGTGATTTTGTATTTTCTTTTTCAGATGCTGCTAGGATGCCGGGCCAGATGTCACAAATCTGGTTTGAGGGACATTCTAGGGTTAAGTGGGCGGGGAAAGAAGCTGAGAAAAGGGTTGTTGGCAGGCAACTGGCTTGCAGCTATAAAGATTTTGTGGTAAGATGGTCCGGGTTAGGGGGGCTGCGCTGGGATCAGTTGCTTCCTAGGTTGGCTGGGTTGAGGGAAAGATATGGGCTTCCAGATGGGGTATTTATTAATGCTGGGGAAAATGATCTGGTAATGGATACGGGTGTGGCTCTTCTTAGGAAAATAAAAGGGATTTTGTTATGGGTCAGAGAGGTGTGGCCTCAAGCATCTGTAGTGTGGACTAAGTGATTGCTGCAGAGAGTTTGGAGGGGAGCGAGAAGTGAGGGAGCGATAGAGCAGGCAAGGAAGGGGATAAACAGAGAGATGGTAGAATTTTGTGCATCAGTGGCGGTACAGGTTTTGGACCATAAGGAAAAGGTTTAGGAAGGATTCATGATATTTAGAGAGGATGGTGTACACTTGTCGGATTTTGGGAATCATCATTATCTGGCGGACTTCAGCTTGTGGCTAAGAGATTGGTTAAGGAGTTGGAGGTAAAGAGAACTGGTGGGGGGGTGGGTTCAGAAAGAACACCTCAGTGGAGGGGTTTTCTGGTGCCGGGGGCATGGCCCCTTTAGATGTGGGGGGAGGTAAGCACAATGAGGGAATGGCGCGGGAAAGGATGGGGTGGTGCTGTTTGCACAAGCAGGCTCCCCCGAGGGAACAAGTATTGAACCTGGACTCCTGGAGAAGGGGTAAGGAGATGGTAGGGTCCAAGGGATAGTTAGGGAGGAAGTGGATTTATTTAATTATTTAATTGGTGGGGAAAATGAAAAAGTTTAATTATTTAATGGGTTGTTTAAAATATTTTGTTAGTCTGTAAGGCCATGGAGCCAGGTAAGCGTTTAATTGCAAGCTTTGGCCCGTCACATTAAAGCAACCTTTTCCACTTTAAATGAGTCTGGGTTTTTGTGCAGTAAGCCAAAAGGGAGGCTGCGGGGGGCACTGCACACGGCCAGCGAGTTGGCCGTGGGGGGAGAGCGTCTCCAAGGGGGGTATTTAAGGTGTCAGAGAAGATTCGGGAGGCCAGCGACGGTTGGACATGAGATTGACCCGCCCTCGCACCCTTTTCTTTCGTGTTAGGTCTGGTATCTGGTTTTATTTCTAGAGGGGGGGGTCCATGTAGTTGGGTTCTTCAGGGTTTTACCTGCCATGTCAAGGTTTTACAGGGATTCTGGTGTCTGTTTAAGGTCTCTATTGTTCCGGTAGTTTTGTGTGACAGGTCAGGGCACTAGTGAAGTTGTGAGGTAAAATTTCTGTTGCTGATGTGGCAGGGCAGACTGGCTGCAGGCCATAGGAAGGGGGAGATTGGTGTAGAGGGGAGTATGATGGGTTTTGAATTTGTTCTGGTTGTCGGGGGCATGGCCCCTTTAGATGTGAGGGGAGGGATGCACAATGGGGAAATGGCACGGGAAATGATGGGGTGGTGCTGTTTGCACAAGCGGGCTATCCCGGGGGAACAGGTGTTGAACCTGGAGGGGCATGGCCCCGGGGAGGAAGCGGGACGCCTGGAGAAGGGGTAAGGAGACGGTAGGGTCCAAGGGATAGTTAGGGAGGAAGTGGATTTATTATTGTTGGGGAAAATGAAAATGTTTAATTATTCAATGGGTTGTTTAAATATTTTGTTAGTCTGTAAGGCCATGGAGCCAGGTAAGCGTTTAATTGTAAGCTTTGGTGTGTCACATTAAAGCAACCTTTTCCACTTTAAATGAGTCTGGGATTTTGTGCAGTAAGCCAAAAGAGCTATATTTTACACAAGGATCATTTCATGCCCTTCCTGCTCACTGCTGCTCACCTACTATCGTCCTAAGCCACACATCTCCACATCTCAATTCAGCTTCTCTTAACCCTCTTGTCACTCGTTTCCCTATGTTTCCATTTCCTTCCCTCCTTCTTCTATCCAATCTCTGCCTTTTGCATAATCCACGGAAGGCCCCTGGACTATCAATCAAGCTCTAACCTCAAAAAGAAATGCCTCTATTGAGCTATAATAAAAAAGAATGATCCACTGACATTCTCATTTTTATTACTCACCTACATCCCTCGCAGATTACCCTAAAAATCATATTCAATGAATTTTCTAACACAATTAACCCACCATATAAAGGAGACAAACTGACCATAAACGCATTCAAGAATGGAACCATTACTTTCCAGGCGAAATACTTGACCTTAGTTGAACTTGTTGATGCACTACACAAAGCTTACAGATTACTTGAAGACAGTAAGAACCTCCCACTGACACTTAACCTTCAAAGAACCTTACCCATAATCAACCCAGAACAACAACCAATCCCAACAATTTATGAACACCCCCAGAACACTGCTCCAAGGAGAAATGTACACAACCTCAGAAAGTCTACTAAGATTCTAACTCCCTAAGCATTCCAGGGTAGCCTTGCTACTCTTTCGCGCTTTGAAACACTTGTGTATGGGCACGCTATGAATAAAATATCATATCATACAAGAACCTACGCTAGCTACCAGCCTGAAATCCCACAAGCCCACATTATCTACTCCACCCAAGAAATCAGAATTCGTTTCTCAAAAAAACAGGCACATTTAACAGCAGATCAGCTATCCAAAAATGCAAACAATGTCTTCCAATCCATACAAGATTTCAAGGCAAACTTACTAGAAATCAAAGGAACTTGGTTTACTGACAACTACCAAATAGTCATTGATTCCACAATACCGTCTGGCTCTAAAATAATTGCCTGAAATAGAAATAATCAAACAGGAGTAGGACTAGCTCCCCCCCTCCCAGAGCGACTAAGGATATACCAGGTGGGGGGGGCGTGGCCAGCAGCCATCCGATGAGGACGTGAGCCTGTGCTGCTCCCACGCCACTGGCCTTATCCTGCTTAAATATATATCCGTGCTGAACCCTGAAATACTCCAGCGGTGTGTGAGACTTTCCTACACCGAATCGCGGTGCTCCGACGCAAATCCGTAAAGGGAATCGCCGTCCAGATCGAGTGGAAGTTACAGGAACCAAAACAAGCGCGGAGCCCAAGATGGCCGCCATAATTGCGACCGCGCACTAACTGTCGGCTGAGAGGGAAACAACGATCTCCTCCGGCTTGGGCGCACGCCAGGAACAGCTTTAGCGGGCTCTGCAGACAATATCCTGACCATGGCGGCAAGGCGGTGCGGCGATCGCAGGTGCAGCTCGCCTGCCCGCTGCGAGATCGTGGTGAGCGTCTCTGCCTGCGTGGGAACCCCTTCGATCCGGGTTCCTGGAGCGGGCCCAGAGTGGGACGCTTGGCGTGTCAGTGTTGGCGCTGAAGAAGACACACGGGGCACCGGTGGGCGATCCGCCCCCTGCAACCGGAGACGCGGACCCGCTACTCGAGGCCTGGAACATCTGGTGGTGTGGTAAGGAGTGGGGAAGGTGGGATAGAGAGTGCTGGCGAACCGTCCCCCCTCCCCCACGGGCAAAGGCCCTCCAGCCGGGGCCACGATCACTACCGGCGCCTGCTGACAACCTGGGCTGCGAACCTCCTCTCACTTCTGGGGTACAACAGGTGTGCCCCAGCACTGACAACGAAGGAAAAGTCGTAGACCCCTACTGAAACTCTGAAGGCGATCCCTTTGAAAACCATCCTTCCCTTTAGACAGTTCACCCAGCGGAGTATGACGCAGACTGGTGTCGGGCCCGGTGGCGCCCAGCCTGAGACACCCTGCCACAGCGGCGTGCTGCCCAGTGCGTTTGGCCGCTACCAAGGGACGGAACCACAGGGCCCCGGCGGGTGCTACAAAGCTGTGACCGATTCGCATTTCACAAATACGCGCACCTACACCGTCTTGACCTTCGGAGCGGCTGAATGTGTGGCTAATAGACATTGGGCCTCATTCCGAGTACGGCGCTAACCAATGGCGCTATTAACGCCTTGGTTGACGCCGTATCCGGACCGGCAGCGCCTTGGTGGATGGCGGAATTACCGCCCCATTCCAAGGTTGGCGGGGCGGTAATTCCCCATTCACCAAGGCTCTTCCCCATTCCCAAATGAGCCCCCATAGGGCTCAATGGGAATGGGGAAGATGCAAATAACGGTGACCGTTCATTACGGTCACCGTTATTGGCTTGGAGGCCCCTTTGCGCCCTCGACTTTAACACCTGCTCAAAGCAGGCGTTAAGGGCGAGGGCGCAAAGGGAACTCGGAGTATGGCGGTAAGGGATCACCGCCACCGGTCTCGTTACCGGTGGCCGCTATCCCTTACCGCCATACTCGGAATGAGGCCCATTGTTTGGACAAGGGAACTGTATAGTTAGCACGAGCATAAATACCTGCTGGTCGCAACGTGCCCGGTGCCACCATCAATAACTTACCAATAGTGCCTACACCCAGCACCTGGCGGACCCCCCTCCTCTGGGACCAGACATCAGCATACTACACCAGAACCCCAACAAGCAGAAAATGGGTAAGGAGAAGCCAAGGAAAACATCCACACAGACCAGGATCAAGCAATATGCAGCCATGCCAGCACCCCGGTCACCAGAGAGGCCACCGTCGGTCGACCCAGATCATGTGGACAATATTTCCCTAAGAGACATCATGAGCGCCATTACCAACTCCAGGACCTCGATGGAAAAAAAGATGGACAGTATTGGTGCAGACGTGTCCCTGTTGCACCATGATCTGCAAAAGCTGACCTCCCGTACGGGAGAGGCAGAGACACGAATCTCTGAAACCGAGGATGGCCTGCGAGGTGTAAATCGGGAAGTGACGAGTATGCTAGCACGGATAAAGATCCTGGAAGCAAGAGTGGACGACAGCGAGGGTAGATCCCAGCGCAATAATATCTGCATAATCGGCCTGCTGGAAAAAGCCGAAGGGGAATGCATGGAACTCTTCCTTGAGGACTGGTTGACGAATATCTATGACGGAGAGTCATTCTCTAAATTCTTCTCTATCGAGCAGGCCCACCGTATTCCAGCTGGCAAAGTGACACCAGGAGCTCCACCACGCACAGTAATTGCCAGATTTTTTAACTATAGAGATAGGGACACTGTACTCCAACTGGCAAGATCGAATGGCACGGTCACATTCAACGGTTCGAAAATAGCCTTTTTCCCCCCGATTTCACCAGGGAGGTACAGAAAGCATGACAGTCATTTGACCCGCTCAAGAAACGCCTGCAATCAATGGGTGTCAAATATGGACTGCTTTTCCCTGCCCAACTCAAGATATTCCATGGGGGCACGACCGTGCACTTCACCAACCCCAGAGAGGCGTGGAACTGGGCCGAACGGCACATAGAAGGGAACTGGAACACAGAGGGAAGAGGGAGGGATAGACGCAATAGTCCTCGCCCAGAACGACCGCCAGAACAGGGCCAACAGCAACGGCCACAACCAGGAAATCCGCTGCGGGAAGAAATATGAAATGGGTGCAGTTTTGGGCAGAATGCCAAGGCTACTAAGCCTAGGAGCACCACAAATTTCTCGCTCCCCACGCCAATCTACTCACGGAATACAACCAGGCCAGTGGCCGAACAGCCACCCACCCCACGAGCTAAGACTAAGACTAAAACTAAGAAGTATGCGACGGCACCACGGACAGGTGCTGTGAAGTTTACGAAGTTCATGTGCCACTGAGGGTGGCTTAGTTAAGGTTTACTTGTTCTGTTTAAATTTCGGGCGACAGATACTCCAGGTTGGGTGGGAGTATAGGGAGGGGGGTCAGGTAACACTACCGAGGCAGTAGATGCCTCCAGGGGAACGAGGGACGGAGCTGGGGGGAGGGGGAGTTCTTATTTTTGCTTTGGGTTTTGTCTTTATCTCTGTTCATGTATGGTCCGACAACACTAAACACTCACTCCTACGAATCCGCAGAACATGGCGAAACAACAGACCGAGTTTCTTCCCGGAATCCTACATATACTGCCCAACAGTAAGCCGCCCGCCACCCAGATGATGAGTGCTAGATCTGATACAAAATCATTACGTCTCCTGACATGGAATGTCAATGGGTTGGGTAGTGGGATAAAACGCAGATTGGTCACCCAAGCGTTAAACAAGCAAGCGCCGGATGTGGCGTTGCTCACAGAAACACACCTGGCGGGCACCACATGCAATCTATTTAAACGTGGTAACTATCGCACAGCACTGCACTCGGGTTTTACTTCAGGCTCAAGAGAGGTCCTCATACTGATCCACAAGAAGCTGCCGCTCACACTTTCCAGTGTGTCACAGGACACAGGAGGCAGATTCGTGCATATGACAGGAACCCTATCGAATCAAACCATAACAATACTAGCCATTTACGCACCACCCACGTTGTTGCCAAATCTCATAGAAAGATAACTCCCCTGATAATGCAGGACTCCTCAGACACACTAATTCTCGGTGGCGATTTTAATGATGTTATGAACCTGGGAATGGACCGCACACACCTAAGGAGCAGGAATCCTGACACGCACACAAGGCTAGCCACCTTCACATCAGCACTGGGGCTGAAGGATGTGTGGCGCGACCTTCACCCCGAGAACCGAGAATACTCATTCCACTCGGGCGTCCATGCATCCCTCTCTAGACTTGACTACTTCTTCGTTCCAACCACAGAGTTGCATAGAGTACTTAACGCCACCCTACTCCCAAGTGGCATATCTGACCACTCGCCCCTACTAATAGAACTATCAACAACAAGGCCAATCCCTCCACCTTCATGGCGCCTTAACAACTATTACTTAGGCTTCCCGGAGTTTGTAGAACGCATTCAAGAAACTACAACCAATTACTTTGAACTAAACGCAGGGTCAATCGATAACCCAGGATTGTTATGGGAAGCGTATAAGCCGGTGTTGCAGGGAGAGATTATCTCCTGGACAACGGCGCACAAAAAAGCTCAAATACAAAAAGTGAAAGAGGCTGAAGAACAGGTGGAACGTGCAGAGCGCGCACATCTGGCGTGAGACCTGCCTGAAACGAACCGAGCACAGGTCCTTGCCCAAAAAAAAATGCACAATGTAGCCCTAGACAACGCTAAACAGGCACACACTACGATGCGTGCCAGATTATATGAAACTGGAGATAAGGCGGGTAAAATGTTAGCCTGGCTGGAGCGCAGGGATGAAGGGCATAAACAGGTCAGGATGATCAAACCCGACAATTCGGAACCGCTGTGGACAGATCAGGATATTGCAGAAGGTTTTGCAGCTTACTATGTGACACTATGGGTCACCGGAAGCCCCCACTAACCTCTCCGTATTAAATGGGATCACCCTCCCTAGCCTAACGGGCGCACAGAGAGATCGAAACGAGGCAACCATTACTGAAGAGGAGCTAGGGTTGGCCATGTCACAACTACACCCTGGGAAAACACCGGGGCCAAACGGTTTCCCGGTGGAGACATGGAAAAGGATAGAACCAAGTGCGATACTTCCACATCTCCTGCAGATGTACACACACTCGAGGGAGCAGGGACAGCTCCCCCCAGACCTACGGAAGGGCAACTATAATAGTGATCCCCAAACCAGATAGGCCCCCAGAGAAATGTAGTTCGTACAGGCCGATTTCGCTAATCAACACCAAAATCCTGGCGAAAGCATTAGCAAATCGACTGCAGAAAGTTATCCTGTCACTGATACATCCAGACCAGTGCGGCTTTATGCCCCAGAGGTCTACGTGTATGAATATACACAGACTGCATGCTGCACTCGAAAAATCCTCCCTCCTGCAGGGTCCCTTGGCACTATTAGCAATAGACTTTGAGAAAGCCTTCGACTCGGTGCACTGGCCAGCACTGTGGGAAATAATGCGTCAAATGGGTTTCGGTGATCAATTCCTGGGATGGGTGCAGTTGCTGTACAAGTCCCCAGAGGCCATGACCAGAGTAAATGGGTGGCTCTCGCAGCCATTTAGATTGGGCAAGGGGACACGACAGGGCTGCCCCTTGTCTGCAATGCTTTTTGCGCTTGCCATAGAGCCATTGGCGATTCTGTTAAGAGACTCACAAATGTGAAAGGGTTTCCGGTGGACAGATGATTGGGAGGATAAGGTCTCATTATATGCAGATGACCTGCTCCTGTATCTATCAGACCCCATAACCTCTTGTCCTACATTGATACGCTTACTGAAGGAATACAAATCTTTTAGTGGTTTGAAGGTAAACTGGTCGAAATCCATACTGTTTCCATTGAGAGAGATGGGTAGCATAGGGATACAGAATTGCCCCTTTCGTATAGAACTTAACCAATTTCGATACCTGGGGGTTCAGATAACAACAAACTTAAATGTTTACGTAGAGAAAAACCTCCACCCAATTATAAACCGCTTTGCAGAGGATGTCAAACATTGGAACGCCCTTCCACTGACCCTACTGGGGAGAGCAGCACTATTTAAAATGATGGCACTGCCTAGATTCCTGTACATACTCCAAAATGCCCCGTTACACATCCCCAGACGGGAGTTCCACAGAATCGACAGAATCCTCCAGAAACTCCTTTGGAACAATGGACACCCGAGAATAGCGCTCCACACCCTGCAGCGTTCCATCTGGGAGGGAGGCATAGGATTGCCGTGTATAATAACGTACTATTGGGCGAGTCAGATGGCAATAATAAATGACCTATTACACGGCAGTCTCTCACTACCTCACATTAAATCTGATACCCTAGATGGAGCGAACATAACCCCACTAGAGTCCCTATATCGGAAAACTAATACCAACACCACAAAAACAATGGCTGCTCACCGGGCACTAATCTGGGCAGAGGCGCATAAACATATAAACTGGGAAGGGAAAACCACAGTACAGCCACTGTGGGCAAATAAACACATCCCTGAGCTGGACAGGCTCCCAAAATGGCGGAATTGGATAACTGCGGGAATAATAAAAGTGGGGGATGTGATTCGGGATGGGGGAATTGTGCCATTTGAGGGGTTGGTGGAGGAGTTCAACCTCCCTGTCACTGACCGATACCGACATACGCAATTAAGTCATGTCCTACAGCAGCACTTGCCTGACCTGCGTGACATGGCAGACTGCACCCCCATAGAGAGGAACCTGGTCCTAGATAGCATAGACACCAAAATCACCTCGGTGATGTATAATGTTCTCACCTCGTTTGCCACACCGGAGCTATCGAGCCTAAGTGGGAAAGGGATGTGGGAGAGATACTGCCTGAAGACTGGATAACGATCCCAATGTACCCGAGAGAAACTGCCATTTCGGCCAGATTACGCCTTGTCCAGCTCAAAATCCTGCATAGAATTTACTATCCAAGGGTCTCATTGTACCGATGGGGTAAAACCACAGACCCGAATTGCCTGCGCTGCCGCCAGGAAGAGGGCACCTTTTTCCATATCATGTGGGACTGTCCGCACATCACGGTATACTGGCAACGCTGCTGCGACACACTTACTAAGGTACTGGGTCGGATTGTGCCCAGAGATCCGAAATTAATGTTGCTGGGTGTCGAGGACGAGGGTGAGATGTCTCGCACTGATAAGCTACTGTTTGCAACCACCACGGCACTGATCAAATGCAACATTGCCAAGCTGTGGGGTTCGGGTGTAACCCCTGAGCATGCACAATGGATAGATGATGTAGATGCATGCATTGCGATGGAGCGAAGAGTATATGCGGCCAGAGGATGTCATGGGAAAGCGGGGAAAATCTGGGAAAAGTAGGAGAACGCACAATAAGACTTTTGTACAACACAGGCCTGTGGCCGGAATGTAAATGAAATGTAAGAGTGTACATGTAATCGCTAACATAACCTTACGTTTTTGTAATCTGGAGCTTATGTTCTTTTGTGATGTTTTTGGTTGTTGGACCCCTTCAGGGTCATTGTTCTTTTTTTGTGTATTATGCAATAAAACCAATAAAAGGGCCTCATCAGGAGTTGGGCGGTAGACCTTAAATGTAGCGGTAACATTAATACCACTGCATTTAAGGGTTGGCCCAATCATGATTCAGGCGGAACGTTGGAGTTTTAACTCAAGATTTTTGCTGGAGGTAAAAATCTCAACATTTCTGCCAGTTTTCACGCTATTAACGCAGTGCTTATTGTGCCGGCGCTAACAGTGCCGAAAAGACCCATTGGGTCCGAATGACCCAGTGGGGAATTGGGATTTACCGCCATAATGCTGCTCATGGTCTGGCACTGATAGCGGACCGAGTAACAGTAACGTTATTGGCGTTGGCGATATCCAATCAGTATTACTGCCAGGATACCACCAAGGCCCCGTTGAGGCCATAGTGTTGAAAAATGAGTGTGCAAATTCCACATCAAAAGTAACATCTCTGTGACTGTTATTGTGGCCCACCTGTCTCAGGTACCATTCCCTTCTTTTCCAAGGAAAAGTCAGAGCTAATGGCTAGTGTAAAATCCTGAAATTCTTGTTATTGGGGATATTACCCTATGGCTTGACCAACCAGATAAACCAAATGCCTATATATTCACCCAAACCATGAATAATTTGGGTTTAAAACCCCAGATTAAAAAGCCTACCCACGAAAATGTGCATGTCCTTGACATTATTTACTTATTTGAGCAAGAGCTTTTGTAGATCACTTACGTGGAACAGTCAAGGTCTGAACACCACCTTTTACTAAATTAATGGGATATCCACAACCATTACAAAAATAACTGGAAACGACAACCAATGGCAACCAAAAACATCATATTTATATCAAGTAAATGAACAAAATCAGCAAACAAACTTTGGAAGAAGATTTCACACCACCTCCGAAGGACAAGAAGGCCAGAAATAACCCCTCCCTCTTACTAGAAAAACTCAACATAGAAATCACTAAGACCCAAGACAATAATACATCAAAGAAACAGAAAAGAATAACAAAGATCAATAACATATGTTTCTAAAAGGACAGCCTACAATGTACATCTATGGAGGAAATCAAAGTCACCTAATAGCAAAGTGGAATTCATAGCAAGTGCTACCATAAGACCATTATCAGAAAAAAGAAACTATACTATCAACACCACATCTCTTCTACACAATATCGAACACAAACAATTTGATGGAGCTGCCACCACAAACGAGGGCCATCCACCTACGCTTATGAAATTCAATGCTATTACAACTGAAGAGCTGATTACAATCACTAAAATTTAGAGGGCTCAGAAGAACAATCAGCCCCATGCCCAGCCACCCAGAGCAAGGCAAACATTGCTAACCTGGTGGAACTACTAACCACATTTTGTAAGTCATTACCAAAATCAGGCAGTATCCCAACAACATTAAAGCCTGCCACCATAACACTCTAAAATAATTGCGTAAAGGCTCAGAGATACGCAAAAACCACAATGCCATATCTAACATTTACTTCACTGTTAAAGCATTGGAGAAGATAATTACCACCTAACTGGCCCTTCGCAGTGAAGAGAATCTCCGACTGCATGAAAAGCACATGGTTGTCGCTCAAACAGGAGTATGGAAACAAGTCTCCTTTCATGAAAGAGGACCGTCTGAAAATACTTGAGAACAATACACCAAAAGCCACAATACTTCTTGATCTATCTGCAGCCTGTGATACAGTTAACCATCAGTCACTAATACAAAGATTAAAAGTTCTGATGAGAATAGACAGTGCTGCCTTAAAATTGATCATCAGCTAACTTGGCAATTTCCCCATGGAGGTAAAATGGGAGAATTCAACAACATTTGGTACTTTAGATGTTTTTAATTGCATCTCCCATCAGCCCTCACCATCTTTGTCAATGGTGAGGAATCATGGGTGTCATAGTTCAAAACATCTGGAGATCTGAAGGATGCAGACCCCAGCCTTAAATTGTGGTGTAGGCAAGGGCTCTTACCTATCCCCATGGCTATGTAATGTGTACATTCAACCCCTAGTAGAAATTATCAGACCTTTCTCACAATCTTTCAATTAAATAGAGACTTTTTTCAGATAGTATTGAACCTGGATCTTGACAACAACAATCTTTATGTAACTGAACTGTTCCAGAGAATCCAGGTTTGGACCATAGATAATATTATCTTCCTAATGCCTCTACATGAGAGATACCATTCTTTTGGATCTCAGTCTTGGATCCACTACTTTTTAAAAGGCAACCCCTGTTGGGTATTGCAGTCATCCGGGAAGACCAGGTAAAGAATCTAGGAATCATTTTCAAGAGTAAACTCTCACTATGACTACAAAATGCTATCCCAAAAATCACACTATAATAGAGGAATTGTCCCCTACTTGGAAATGAAACAGAAAATGGAAGTGACGAGAACCCTTGTGTTCTCTTATCTAGATCATTGTAATGACCAAACAAACATAATTAAATTAAACACAATTTATCCAAATTAATCCGTGCAGGTTTTTAATAATACTCACTCAATGGTACTATGTCCCACCAGCCCTGAAATCCTTAATCTGCTCCTCGGTGTAAGGAAAAAACCACCCAAAATCAACTGTATTACTTTCCTCCATAACATTGCACCAAAATAAACAATTATGTACCTACAAGACATCTAGGATCATCACAGCCTAATAACTTAACTACAGCCAAGTTCAAAAGACTGAAACACAGAGGAAGCTCCCTTACAGTCTTAAGTCTGACCTTCTGGAATAACCTCCCCACAATGCTAAAAACATAATATACCCCTTACGAGGTTGAAAGGGAATGCAAAGAAATGACTAAGTGAACAGACGATGTAAATAAAATATGCCTGCACTCAACAACCAAATAACCTTAACTGCCGCCAATTACTCCTTCTCCTCTACGGCCATATTTAGCCATTACCTGTTTACTTTGAATATGCGTACTTTGGCCTTGCATAAGCTTAGCTGACTTGTCGCTATGTCGCCTTGTTTAATGTATGTTGTGATATGAGTAACCAGCAAGCAGCCATAATTTCTGACACCTATTGTACCTCTGCTAAATATCAGCTGTCAGTTAGGATTTCTGACACTGACTGTAACTAAGCACACTACTTGGGCAAGTAACCTCAAGCTGTTCTTCCTATTCCTTGATTATATGTCTCACTTTTTTATTGTACTCAATGTGCTGTTTTGTTTTTCCAAGCTGCTTCGAAGCAGCACTCTTGTGAGTTAGTGCATTATAAAACTCATGCCTTTCCCCCGCCTACTCTTCCATACGCTCTGATCTCATACTAATTCCTCCTCCCATACCGCTGCCACTCTTGATATGATATGATATGATATGGCATTTGTAACGCGCCTATACACAAGTGTTTCAAGGCGCGACGAGGCAGGGAGGGGGGACAAGGGGAAGACAGACAACGATCCTACTAGGCCAGGTGTCATTCAGACCGCGCAAGTGCAGGGGTAGGGGGAAGGGAAAAAGTGCAAGGGGAAGGGGGAGGGGAGGGGGGGAGTGCAGTACAAATAAGTAGAATAGAAATAAAATAATAAATAAATAGGGCCAGCTGGTGGCAAGTGCAAGGTAAGTGCAGACAAGTGCTGGAGGGGGGGGCTGTAGTGATACAGAGACAGTCCCGCAGTGCAGGGGTTGCCAGGGAGGCAGTGCAAGTGAAGAGTGACTGGGCCCAGGACCGAGGTCGGTGAGAGTGGCCCAGTTGCAGAATCAGTGCAGTTTTGGTGAAGAATTTAGCAGGGGAGAGGGAGAGAGAAAGCAGAAGTGAAGAGGAAGGTTTTGAGGTGCTTCCGGAACCGGAGATGGTTCTCCTCAAGTTTCAGGGAGGCAGGAAGGCTGTTCCAGAGGGAGGCCCCTGCCGCGGAGAGAGATCTACCCCCAGCTCGTTGCTTCGAGAAGCGGCTGACCCTGAGGGAGTTGGAGACGGATGAGCGTAGGGCTCGGGAAGGAAGATATTTAGGAAGAGAGATTTGAAGGTATTTAGGCCCCAGGCCCCAGAAGGCCTTGTGGACAATGCAGAGGGTTTTGAACTTAATCCTCGCAGCCACTGGGAGCCAGTGTAGAGATTTCAGTCCTGGAGAGATACGGTCCCTGGGCTTGAGGCAAGGACAAGTCTCGCAGTTCTGTTCTGGATGAGTTGCAGAGGGCGGAGAGTGGAGGCAGGCAGATTAAGATAGAGGCTGTTACAGTAGTCCAGCTTCGAGAGAACCAGGGCTCAGGAGACAGTGAGCTTCTGGGGGAAGGAGAGGAAGGGAAGAATACCTCTGAGGAGGTGCAGCTGGTAATGTGACTTCTTAGAGATGTCAGATATATGAGGAGAGAAGGAGAGTGTGGAGTCGAAGATGACCCCAAGGTTTTTTGCCTTGCAGGTAGGAGCAGGAAGAGGGCCAAGAGAGGCCGGCCAGAGAGCTGCAGGGAAGGAGGGAATGGGTGTGCCGATGAGTAGGATCTCAGTCTTACTAGCATTAAGGCAGAGGTCATTGGCAGCACACCATTCCTGGATAGCAGACAGACAGTCAGAGATGAGGGAGGGAGAGGAGGAGGCCGAGGGTAGCCTGAAAATGAGCTGGGTATCGTCCGCATAGCACTGAAAGTTGGGGCAGAGGGCGGCTATGTGGTGGGCAAGGAGTGCCAGATACTGGTTGAACAGCCAGGGAGAGAGATTAGATCCCTGGGGAACGCCACAGGTGGAGAAAAAGATGTCAGAGAGGAAGGACCCAAGTCCTTGGGAGGAATTCTCACTCACTCTAGCTCTTCCTTACTCTCTAACCGCTTCAAACCTCAAAATCCTCAACAAGAATATAACAAGATATAACAAGAACTAGCATTGCCCCCATGACTTTGCTGCTCCTGTGGTCAAGCACACTGACACTTCCACTTTTGTCCACTACTCCCAGGCTACCCCCTCTGCTCATCTTTGTCATCTGGCCTTCAACCTTTCTCCTTTGAGTATACTGCCACTCAACTCCTTCGCCCATCCCCTCAAAAGGCCTTTAATCTAAAGAGCCCCTGGCACACTCTTTCTTCTTCCCTGAACCTGATAATGGGCCTCATTACGACCCTGGCGTTGGACCATGGTGCTATTAGCTATTAGCACCATGGTCCATGCCGGATTCCGCCATGGTGGATGGCGGATTTACCGCCCCATTCCAAGGTTGGCGGGGCGGTAAATCCCCATTCACCATGGCCCCTTACCCATTCCCATTTTTGGCCCATAGGGCTCAATGGGAATGTGGAAGGCGCTAATTACGGCACCGTAAATTACGGCATCGTAATTAGCACCAAGGTCCCTTAGCGGGTTGGACTTTAACGCCTGCTAAAAGTAGGCGTTAAAGTGTGAATCGGGCGTTAAGGGTTTAACAGCGCCGCAGCCTTTTACGGCACTGTTAACCCCTTAACGCCAGGGTTGTAATGAGGCCTATTGTCTGTTGACAATCTTCCTACTCTCCTCTTGGACTACAATCTCCAAGAAATCTCTATCACCCATCAACTGGAATGCAGCTAGAGTTGTGGAATTTCCTGCCATGCTTTTGGGGACCTCACCTAGAAGAGGAGTGAGTTGGACCTTTGCCCTTCCCATCCTTGTTACCCTTGTTGTCAGAAGATTTCTCTTCTGGTTTGGGTGTGCTCACCTGAGCCTTTTTCTGGACTCGAGTACTGACAAACCTGTCGGCAGTCTTTGAAATCTCCCTAGGGTCTGTAATAATCTTGGGGTACCTAGTGGCATGGTGCACAAGATGCTGGTATAGGTCACCCTCACAATTCGCAAAGACATGCTCACACACAATCAAATTGTATCCCTTTAAATGTGTCAACTTCGTTACTAGACACCCACCCACTCACTCAGACATTTCATTAAGTGTGAACGCTTTAGATGTCTGCCCACATTTCTGAGCTTTCTGAAGCGCTTGAGATACTGTTCCATCGTCTTACAGAACTTCGTGAGAAGGGCAGCCTTCATGCTCTCATAAACAGGCCTTTCCTCAGGAGTTATTGAAGAATTGCATCAGTCCCCTGGGTCAGTAAGTGACTGCTCAGGACTGCACCCCACAATACATCTTCCACCTCCTGTAGCTGAAAAGCAAGCTCAAGTGCTTCAAACCAGTCAAAAATGTCCTTCCCAACTTCATTAGCCTGCACTAAATATTTGGGGATGTGGCGCTGGTGCTTATCCGGGGCAACCTGGTCTCAGCCACTATCACTGCCTTCGCTAGAGGTGAATATTTTGGCCTCTTTCTTCTCTTCGAGTGCCAGCTTGCGCAGCTCTGTGGTTACCTTGTCTCACTGTTTTTGTTCCTCCAGCACTAGTCTTCTCTCCTCCTCTCTAGTTGCTACCTCATTAACAGCCAGAACAATTACTGGGCCACTTAGAGCCTGTGCCAAGGCCTGGGACCTGCAGGATTCCGCACTAGCCCTTGACCTCACTGACACTCCGGAGTGGGATGGTTGGCGAGAAACTCACTACTCATGCTTTCTTCCTCATCATTCTCCACTGCCCCTCCCAGAATATCTTCTTCATGTGGGTAGGTGTGGCCTGTCCCCTAGGGTCTCCTCCCCAGGATGCCCTCACTTCTACCCAAGTTTGGAGGCTGGTCAGCATCTCAGGTTTATAAACCCTGATGCTGTAGGGAAGTCCCCTCTCTTGACATAGGACGTACAGGACATCCTTGCTAATGCCTTTCACAGGCCATATGTCAAGATCTATGATTATCAACAAATACCTAGCAGCAATCTAAACGTTAACTGCGACCATACTTTAATTGTTGGGTGACTAAGCTGTGCACAAGGCTCCAACTCGATGCAACAATCTGCCACCACTGTGACGAATCAACTTCAGGGGTACCAGTGGTCCAGGGCTGAATATCGGTTTCTAAACCATGAATCAGCCCCACACCTCTAATACACCAGAAGGGAATAAAAAGCAAACATCCTTGTCCAATTTCGGTAATGTGGTTGGAACGGCAGGTGTATCTCCAAAAGGTTGTGCATTGTTAGTTTCAACAAAGCGAAAATGCAATTATTACCCCATGATGAAAGGAGTGCCCAGTCAAGGTTATATTAAAAATATCTACTTTATTAATCACAACTGTTAGAATGGAATTCTGAACTCTGGTTCAGGCGTACAGGAGGCCACCCTTGTTTAGTGAAACAGGGAACACTTCTATGAAGTTAGCCAGGTCAATTCAAGATAGCTTGGAGAGCTGTCAAGGCTAAGTCTCAGGAGTAGTGGGGATGATCTGCGGTCTTGGATGAGTACACACAGTAGGACAACTAGAAATACTCTTAGACAGTCGTCTAAAAATATACCATTTGTTAGTCCCAGAACAAACACAGGTGAACAATGCAGAACACAGTAATACTACTTAAACAGACACTAGGTAAAATATATATACACTCACTTGTTGGTCAATGCAGTAAAGTGCAGATGTGAGAAGGAACCAGAACCATTTCCAGATCCCCTTGAGTAGTTGTTGCCACCTTGAAGCTTGGTAAGCTCCAACTGATGTTCCCTATATTGTTGTTATTCCATTTTTTCCATCTCGAGCTTATCCATGTTAAACTCAAGTTCTTTTTCTCTCAGCCTAATCATTTGTCTCTTGCGATCTAACACAGCCTCAGCTTCAGATGAAATAGGGGACACATGGGATAGGGCATAATCATCCTCATCCCCTCTATGATGGCAGAAATAGACACATCATGACTATAGCTGGGAGAGCCCCAGCAGCTTCTGCATTACCATAAGAGATAAGAGGTACAATCCTACATTCTTGCCAATCAATAATCTTTTGGATTCGCTCAACTATTGTACCAGAGTCAGTGATGCCTCTTTCTGCACATAGCCTCCCGAATCTTTCTGATTTAGAAGCACGCAAGTAATAGCAGTGACTGATTCCATTATATAAGTTAAGTAAAGTGGTTTACAACTTCTGGCTAACAAAAGTCACTGTGTTACTGTGTAAATGTGATCCAGTACCACACCAGTGTTCAACACTCACCAATTAGTTATAATGGATTTCTGAAATCTGCTCTGGTAAACAGATGTTCAGGAGGCCATCCTTGTTTAGTGAAACAGGGAACACTTCTGCCATATTAGCCAGGACAATTCAACGTAGCTTGGAGAGCAGTCAAGGCTACGGTTCAGGAATAGTGGGGGTGATCACAGGTCTTGGGTGAGCACACAAAGTAGAACAACAAGAATTACCCTTAGACAGTCGTATATCAAAAATATACAATTTATTAAGCCCAGAGCAAGCACAGGTGAATAATGCAGGACACAGTAATACTACTACTTAAACACACTAGGTAAAATGTATATTCTGTCACTTTTCGGTCAATGTGTAAAGTGCAGGTTCCCGCCAAAACCTGTAAGGAGGGTAAGAAAACAGACTTTATCACAATGACCAACTCCAGAAATGGACTTCCCTAACATAAGAAGTTCAGCCCTACGAAGATTGGAGCCTTGTGCTCAATGCTATGTTTGTGCACAAAAGTGCTCATTGATGCGTAAAGCTCACAAGGGACAAACTTCACTGGGAAGTGTAAAAACTGGAGAGGGGTTATCTGTACTCCTGCCCTCTTTATGGCAGAGTAGAAGCACAGAGCACTCCAGCCAAGATTCTCTATATGGTAACGTTGGACGAGCAATAAACGTTTAAGTTCTCAGGAGGTTATGTAATCTGGTTCTTAAGTACA
Source organism: Ambystoma mexicanum (assembly GCF_040938575.1). Classification (NCBI taxonomy): domain Eukaryota; kingdom Metazoa; phylum Chordata; class Amphibia; order Caudata; family Ambystomatidae; genus Ambystoma; species Ambystoma mexicanum. The sequence goes on along the minus strand of NC_090923.1, from coordinate 141,381,392 downwards.
GTGTAGTCACCAAACCCCCACAAAGGAATGTGATAGCACAGTTCTTTATATACTTAAGGTGCAAGTTATATACACACACACACAATAACACACTTTGTGTTCAGGCATTACTAATATGGTAAATATGTACAATATCTATGTGGTACCACAGTTGACTCTTGACCCCTTTAAAATGCACCAACTGTAGACAGTTGCAATGACATACAAGTCTAATAGTAACGTGAACCGACAACAAGACATAGGCGGAAACAAGTTGGGTTAAACAATTAGCAGAATACTGGGTCCCTACAACTAAACACAGTTCTGTGTGAGGATCCCTCCACCTGGGCAACCTATAAATAAAGTATATTGACAAGCACAGTCCATATATTGTTTAGCAGAGTCTTGTTCCCTTCTAAAAATGTCCTACTAACCCAATGTACCTGGTTTAGCAAAGTTCTTCAATGGGTCATCGACGGATCCTTCTTGACTGAACTCCCTTTAAGGCAGGAGCCACGGATCATCGAGATTCCTTCAACAAGAGGTGAACAAATGTCATTGAGGCAGCAGCTTCGGTCCTTGCGGTGCTCGTCGACGATCGATCATCGACATCCTGCGAAGATGAGGTGTGCTGGCCATCTCATGACGAGAGTTTGTTGCCGCAAAGAGTACTTCATGAAGAACATAGGCCCAGCAAGGGCATCATGTCATCAGCGTTTGGCGTCAGCGATTGGGACTCGACCACAGCTGGCTTTCAGATCTTCGTCAGCGTCTTTGTAGACTTCAGATGGTGGGAAACCCACTGGCCGTTTTTCCTCGGTTTGACGGCGACCTTGACTTTCTCCGGCAGAAAGAAACGGTCAACGGGGATGAGCAAGGGTGTCCTTGATTTCAAAGTGTCTTAGGCAATGGAGCATTGTGGCTCCGATCGAAGAGGTTATAGTGGTCCTCTGAACCTCGGTCGATGGTGATGGTCGTCGACGGCCTTGACGTCCTGGTGCTTCACTTCAGATTCTTCGGCCGTCCCCATCTCCGGTTGGCAGCCTTTTGAGGACTGACTTCCAGGGAGCCTTGGTGAAGGTTAGCTGGTGCACACTGTTCCCTCGTAGCTCATGAAGAGGTCTCCTAGCCAGGCCCTCTTTTGGATCAGTTCTTGGAGACATGACAGCTTTCGGATTGTGTCGAAGGAAAGTAGCAGCAAAGCCTTCATCTTCCAGCTGGGCTTCAAGGTTAAGCATCAAGTTTCGACTTCAGCTTCTGAACAATTCCAGTTAGTGTGAGGTCCCCAGATATACTGTTCTGTTTCTCATTCACACTGCTTAGCCAGGCCCAGGCAGCCAATCGTTAAGAAGGGCATTCAGCAGGCAGGCAGCCAATCAGGGACACAGTACATTCAGGCCATTCTTTTCCACCCAGAAACGCACAACAAGGAATGTGGATTGGGGCAAGCACCCAGCCTTTCAGGTTTCCACACTGCATTAATACCAGTTTCGGGCAGCGCTGTCTCATTCATTGTGTCACACACCAGAAACCAGACACCCCTAACATGAAATGTATATTGGTCACACACTCCATTCACCCAGGTCCCACCCCAAGGGTGAACCTACAACGTACAGTCACGGGGAAGGCTCCAGCCAGTCTGGCCTAGACTTCCCCACAATACCATATATAGAACTTTCACCCAACAGCCAGTCAGGAGAAGGGACAGAGTTAGGGCTTCCCAGGACTTTGGTAAGGTAACAGGCAATGGAAAGCAAAAGACCACATGAGCCATCTTGTCTCCCATCAGGGAACTGATTCCAATGGCAGGGCCTGGGTATCCCAAAATGAAGGGTACTCAGAGCACCTGTCGAATTCAGCATGGAGCTGCCACCAGCTCATACCCTGCTCTGTGGGCCACACACAGGTGCCCAAAAAGATACACTAGGGGTACATGGTTGTACCCCCACCCATGGGTGCCTTAAGGGTATCCCAAGGCTGTTCACCACAACTAAAAAGAGGAAGAGCTGCACTCCCCATGGACTCCTATGCAGAAAATAACACAGAACACACATGATAAGAGGAGTACAGGACAAGGACTTGGAGACCCTGCCCCTCCAATGCATTTCCAGCATCACAAGAAGGAGAAGGAAATATTAGAAGAGGACACTGGAGTGTGAGGAATTTGGTTCTAAGAGCAGAGGTGGGTGTGCTATGGAAAACAAAGCTGTCCTCAACTTTTGGATGGCTTTAGGAAGCAAGAGCCACCCCAATCAAGACAAGGACCACCAGGGTTCCTTTGAGCATAAAAATGGTATGGATGAATTAGGGGCCACCAGTAAGTGGTGTGATTACTTGCCACTTAGATCACTCCGAGTTCAAACTTGGCAAGCTTGAAGAAGGTTGCCTTGACTACAATATACCCTCTTGGTCGTGCTTCAAAGTGCAGAGATGCTGCAGGTGTGGATATGGGTCTGATTCTCACTGGAGCTGGATCTCTCGTCACGAATGCAAGACAAAGAAAGCACTGATGCAACTTGAAGAATGGAGGGAAAGTCACCAACAATGACAGTGCACTGAAATACAGTTGCCAAAAGTGGCAACACAGTCATTAGACTAAGGGAAACAATGTTTTCCCACTACTGACTGTCAGAAAGACGGGTCAGTTTCCCTAGAACGATGAGCGAAAGCCCAGTGGAGCGTAGCTGAAGGCTTTGCTTCACTGGCAGAAAGAAAGAACAGGAAGCTGAAACAAAAGCAAAACGTTGTGGAGTCCACAAATATAGAGGTAAAATAGCTGTAAGTAATATTGTATCTAACAACAACAGACAGTCTAACAACACTATGAAATACAACCCACCCTGTAAAGGAATGAAGAGGACAGAGAGTTTCAAAGAAGGAAAAGAGATACACTCTGGATACTGACTGGAGGGTAGTTGGTATGGTTAGTAACAACACCAATTTAAAGTTTCTAGTCTTCAGCACAAAGGAAGCAATTAGTCATAAAATGTCTCCAGGGACCCTCTGGGAAGGAACAAGCAGACAGAACCACAATATATCTCGTGCTGTAGGTGTTCTTGGTGCTTGACAGGGTGGAGCTGGCTTCAGGTTGTGTGCAGGCTTCTGTGACAGAATTTGAGATGGGAGTCAGCTGTGGGCATTAGGCGGAAAGATAGTCGGCGAGCAAAGATGGCCGAATGGCTGCAGGCTGGCCTACATGTTGGCTCGGGCTCAAGAATCGCTGTTTCAGTATGGATTGTCGGTTCTGAAGCACTCTTGATGTCTTGACAACAGTCAGAATCGGCATCGGTTGTGGACCAAGGAACTTGACTGGCTCGAAACTGTCCATTAAGGGGGACGGTAGCATGTGTTCATTGAGGCATTTCTCCCAGATTCTTCAATGGGCTTGTGTCATCCTTTAAGGTGAACGTCCCACAGCGGTGGAGTGTGTTACAGACATCTGCCTTGTCCTTGATTCGACATTCAGGGACCTTCTGGCACTCTCTATCCAGGAAACCTGCTGCAGAGCCTAGTAGGGCGTGCTGGCTAGGTACCGGTTCTGGAGTAGTTGGAGGGTCCTCTGAGTTCTGTTTCTCCCTCTGCTCCCTTGGAGAAGTTTAGGGGAGGTATCTTGCTTACCTCTTTGGATATCATGGCCTTCTTTCACTGCCGGAAGATGTAAGGCAGACTGTACCTTCAGCAAAGGTCAAAGGTTGAGTTCTTCTTTCTTACGTCTTGTAAAGTCGCCATGTGATCTGCATAAATAGGGGTCCCAGCCCACTTTTAAAGCCAAGTGGACATCACTGATTGGTGTAGGGCAAGCCTTCATTAGTGAACCAATCATGCGGTCCCTAACAACAATTTTCTATATGCATGAGGTCATAACCATAGTGCTTTGTAACATGAAAAGGTAAAGAGGTGGAATAGGAACCAGGGGTGTCCCAGATTCAAGATAACAGAAACCTCCTCTCAACAGAAAGAGCTCTGGGCTCACTCCCTTGGGCTACTAAGTCCCGCCCATCTGCCTGTCTTCTGTGATCAAATAGTCTCTCTGGATAATGGATCTCCCTGTGTGGTCCCAGTTAAAGCAGCAGGTCTCCCTTGACTCTCTGGCTCTTGCAAACCACATTCTTGTACCATATGAATGGGTTCCTCGTATCGGGGTGGCTTACTGTAAATGACAGCCCCAGACATGACTGTTCACTGTCGTTAATACTTAGGGCGGGAGCTGGCTTTAGATTGATAAACTTAAATATGAAAGGTTGTTGGGTTTCCTGGCTTCTCTGTTAACCTATGCAGCAAGGCCCCATGTGGGCCTGTTTGAAGTACCCTCTCTTGGTATGTTAATCACTGCCACCAACTACAGGGCTTAACGAAAGAGCAGGGCAGTTGAATGGAGCCTTTGTCAATTAATCAGGCTGACCATGGCAGGGGGAAGGTTGGTCTTTCCTCTTTCTAGAAATGACGTTGTTTGCTCATGGCTGTCACATTCCAACTAAATAAGACAGGGGTGGACGGCGCCTGTAGGCTGTGTCCATACTAGAGTACATATGTATCTGTTTTTGCCATGGTGTGAGCATTAATTTGTATTGTATTGTATTTATTTGTTTTATTTATTTGTAAGGCGCGCCAGACCCAAGGGTAACCGGGCGCAGTGAGGAGAATATGCGAAGCTTAAAATGTTATATAAAATTACAGTGTTACATAAAATTATCATGTTACAAAATATACAGTGGTAGAGGGATAAATGTTCACAGTCTTAACAGGAGGTAGATCAGATCAAGAGATTGAGGAATTGAGGAATTGCTATACAGTGAGGCAGTCAGTTATATACAGTGTTAGTATGAATATTTACACATGTGGTATATCTTAGTAATGCATATATACCTTCAGATGAAGTAACGTGATACAAGTATCTAGCAGCACATTACATATTTTTGTCATTGAGGTGTTTAATAAGATTTGATCTGAAGTGTGAAAAAGATGGTTGGTCTGGTCTCAGATTGTGTGGCAGGGCATTCCACCATTTAGCAGCTAGTACGGGAAAACTGGTACCACCAATTTTAGCGAGTTTAAACCTAGGGGTTACCAAGCAGTTGGAATTGGGGGTTCTTGTAGGCCTGCTAGAGCTTTTTCTTTTTCTTTTATCCATCAGGTAACTGGGAGCATCATTATTAAGGGCTTTGTACGTCAGGGAGATCATTTTCAGATGGATTTTATTGACGGTGGAGAGCCATTTGTATTGGTGTCTGAAAGAGGAAATATGTTCCCTTTTGTTTATGCCTAAAACAGCTCTTAAGTTATACAGAAAGTGTTCGGTGTACCCGTGGTGAGGAGTAGCAGACTAGGGTACAAAATACACTGATGCACAGGAAATGGTACTGCTACTTGGAAGGCTTCATCATGATTCTGTGTCATTGAATAAAGCTTGACTTAATTTGTAAAATCAAGGAGCCTTCCTGGTTTTTACTAATGGAATATATCATGAGTGAGATATTTGACCCAAAAAGAAGTTAAATCCAGAAGGAAAAACACCATATACTCACTAGGGGTTTGTGTGATTAAATAGCTTGTATTCGAAACACATATTTACAGTTTTTTATGAACATAGAACAATGATAGTAAACCAAACTTAACCATAATGTTTTCAAAATCAAGAAAAAGAGTATGTGCACCTTAAACATAGTGTGATAAACCGAAAAAGTTTTTCTATATTGTTAAAACAAGGAACAGAAAAAATTGTTAGTGCTTAATCAACAATTAAATGCTTGATCCGCATTGGACCAAATTCATACGTTGATCCAGTGGTCTTTATCCATCTGGGTGAATTGAATCTAATTCATGATAATTGAATGTCTTATACAAGAAAAATTAATATTGGGCGTAATTGTCCCAACTGGTTGAATACCAGCCAATTCCAACTGGATATAAGCTCTTAAGGCATTATTTTGTAGGATTTGTAACCTTTTGGTGATAGTTTTGTTTACACCACTATAAAGGGCATTACAGTAATCAAGTCGGGATAATATTAGGGCTCTCGCTAGGATCATGCAGCTATCGTTAGATAAGAAGGGTTTACCTGCTCTTATTAATTTGCAGGTATATGCTGTGGTGGAAGCTAAGGAGTTGACTTGTTTGGTGAAGGACATAGTAGAATCAAGATAGAAACCTAGTGTTTTCACTTCTCTTGAGACCTTGATGCTATTGCCATCTATGATGAACATAGAGTAGGCCTTACCTAACTTGTTGATGTTGGCCTGCGTACCCAAGATAATCAATTCGGTCTTATCATCGTTCAGGCAGAGGCCATGGGAGGCCATCCATGCCTGAATAATGAGGTACACCCTATTTACCAAATCCATATCCTTGCTGTGATCCCCAGAAAGCGAGAGGAGAATCTGTGTATCATCTGCATAATTAGTGTAGGTGATACCTAGAAGGTCCAGATCATCGAAGAGGGGTTTAGTGAATATGTTGTATAAAGTCGGTGAAACACAACAACCTTGAGAGACTCCACAAGTGATAGGTGTAGGGTCGGCTGCTGCAGAAGGGGAGAAGACTCATTGTTCTCTCGCTCAAGAATGATTCAATCCATTTGGTGGCATGGGTAGAAAAGGGTGCAGCAGTGTATAAGTGTTTGCATAGGAACTTGTGGTCCACTAGATCGAAAGTGGCTGAGAGATCAAGTAGAAGGAGGAGTGCTGTCTTGCCTTGATCTCTCAGTTTGTCTATTTGGGTCTTTAAATCAATGAGGGCAGTTTCAATTCCGTGGAGTGGACGGAAACCAGATTGTCTAGCACCCAATAGATTATGTAATTCAAGGTGTCTTTGAATTTGTGTGTAGGCAACCTTGTCTAGTATTTTCAGTAAGAAAGGTACCGTAGTGATAGGCCGGTAGTTGGTGGGGGTGAGGGGGTCTAGAGTCTGCTTCTTGAGAAGCGGTAGCACCCAAGATTGTTTTATATTAGCCGGGATGTTACCTGTGGCAAAGGAGGCGTTTATCAATTTAGAAATGAACGGTAAAAGGTCTCTGGCAGCATCTTTTATAAGTTGCGCTGGGCAGATGTCACCTTTGCAATTTGAAGGTTTGAGGGAGAGACTCATTTTCTCTACCTCTAAGGTAGTAGTTTTAGTGAAGGAAAATGTATTGGTAGGGTCGTTAGTGGTGTCGTTGGGAAGCAGCTTATCATAGAGGTTTAAGGATTCTTTTTTTAGTTGGATTTTCTTTTGCAATGTGGTAATTTTGTTTCCTAAGGCATTTTGGATATCTGTACACCAAGTCTGGTCCTTATTACAGGTGTCAGGTGAAGCAATGGGAGACTCAAGTTATTTCAAAATGGAGAAGAGTTCCTTCATACTTGAGTTAGAGTTTGCAATGCGATTATTATAAGAATTACGCTTTGCTAGGCAGATTTCATTTTTATAGTGCCGAGAGATGTTTGTTAAATTAATTTTGTTCTCCTTGGTTGGATAAAGTTTCCAGTCTGATTCGCATTTTCTTTTGGACAGGCGCAGGGCTTTAATTTCTGGCATGAACGATTTGTTTAGGTGTGCCTTAGGTTTACTGGTTCGCATTTTGAGTGGGGCGATTTTGTCCATAGTGGTACGCATGAGGTTATTGTATTCGTTGACCAATACACTAGGGTCAAGGTTGTCTGGCAATGCATTTAAAGTTGGAAGGATCAGGGGAATAATATTACCCACTGTAATATTGTTTTTGTTTCCTGTGGGGTAGGGTGGAGCCGCCTGTGGGGCTGGAATGAATGGTTTAGTGGTGAGAAGGTTAAAGGACACCAGGGAGTGGTCGGTCCAGGATAAGGGCGTAGTGGATGAGACTATGGCTGAACAGTTGGAATCAGCGATCCAGTTAAGTGTTCTGCCCTTCACATGGGTAGGGGTATTAACTTTTTGGGTTAGTCCTAAGGTGGTGAGGGTATTGGCAATAGTTGATGCTTGAGCATCTGCTTGGTCATTGAAACCAAGGTTAAAGTCCCCTAGTACCAATGACGTAGTTTTGGTGTTGTTAGACAGAAGGCTGTGCAAGTCCTCCTCAAAGGTTCCAAGTGGACCTGGTGGTCTGTAAATTAGATGAATGGATAGAGTTTGGGTATTGTTTATCGGGATTTTTGCAGTGAGAGTTTCACAAGATTGCATGGTTGTTGCAGAGGCTAGGCGTAGTGATAGATTTATTTTGGATATAATGGCGATTCCACCTCCACGGGAGTCTTCTCGGTCCTGCCTAGATATGGTATAGCCATCAGGAACAGCAAGCATGAGTGAGGGGCCTGCCGCATTATGTAACCAGGTCTCGGTTCTAGCAATAAAATCTAGATTGGCTTCCGTAATTAGATCCGCTAGGTCGATAGCATGTGCCACTAGGGAGCTTACATTAAGGAGAGCTCTCTTTAAGGAGTGTTCTTCAGGGTCCATTTTAGTTGGGGCAGTATTTGAAGAATTAGTATTTGTCTTAGGTTTACAGGTTTTAATATTTATGTTCACTGGTAAGGAATGAGGGGGATTGGGACCATTGTATATCCAAGTATGTTGGCCTTTCAGCGTGCGCTTTATAGCGGGAAGGGATCTTCTAGGTGGTTCGTAAAGTTTGTTGAGTCTGGCCCGTAATTTGAGGTTTCTCTCGTGAGTTGGAGTGGGCTGAGAGGAGAAGGCTAATTGGCCTGGTAAGGCCTGGTACATGGTGCTAGTATGGTCGGAGTAGTTGAATGCATTAGGAGTGGTAGATGTGAGAGGAGGCACAAGAATTGACTTACTTTGGTTGACTTCAGTGGGGCACTTCTGAGTGCTGAGGGCATGGAGCACGGCCATGGTCAATATAGTGTATATTTTAAGTAGGCATGACATAGTGTAAAGCTGTCACTATTGACTAATAATGCCACTTGGTGCGAGCAGACTAAAATTTCGGCAGTCTGGGTTGTTAAATGTCAGATACTTATATGACTAAGGTATGACCAGTCATGGTGGGTACAATGGCTAGGAACATTTATCAAGTGTGGCAGAATATGTGCAATCCGGATGCCATTCACTAGTGGGGCACAGATTTATAAATTGTGAACAGGCACGTTAAAGGTGCTAGGTGCGATTTATCAAATGTCACAAGATCTAGTCAATCTAAATGCCATTTACTGATGAGGGCACAAATCTGCAAGACACAACAGGCCGACTGGAATGCTGAGGAACATTTTAGTTAAAACTAGCCAGTTAACTAAAACAATCTAGGTGCCATTTACCAATTAAAGTAAGCAATCTAGGTGCCATTTACTGATAGGGCACAGATTTGCAAGGCACAGACAGGCAAGTTGACATACTAAAGAACATTTTAGCAAGTGTGGCAAAGACTAGTCAATGTAGGTGCCATATACTGGTATGTGCTCATGACTATATAGCACGATAAATCACGTTGCAATGCACGTGGACTAGCTGAGCAATCAGACCATATGAGACAGCCGGTGCATAAATCACATTAGCATTGAGTGTTAGACAATTGTCGCGGAAGCGGAGCACATAACATGCGTCAAAATGAACAAGAGAGGAACCAGCGCGAGCACGAGATTGAGCAGGCAACGTGGAAGTCGGCAGAGCACGATGCAACGTGTACCATAGGCGGGTATGCTGGCGCGGCGCAACAGGATGTGATGGGCAAATAACAGACTGGGTATCAAAGAAAGTTACAGTTGCAGACGGATAAGTCTAGCAATCAGCGGTATACCACTTGTGTATATATATGTTAAGACATTAGGATGGTCGTGGGAGATAAATAATGTCAGATGTGAAGCGGGGCATGGGTCGGCAGCAAGTCATATCAGTCTTTTCCCAGGTAGGAATTACAGTACCTTAAGTTCCAGCGTGGTAGAACGACGGGCAGGGGTCCTGGCAAGTGGCAAGTGAGCAGGCAATGACAGGCTGAGACAGGGGATCTGCCTTTGTGCACGCCTTCGTGCTGGAGCCGGCTTGCGCCTGCCGGCAGCTGATTGGGTCAGATGTAGGGTGTAGCAGCCAATGGGAAGCCCCGACCAGCTTAGGTGGACTCTGGCAGGGTAAACAAAGCCAGGAGACGCCGGGCGGCCATCTTGGAATGGCGGGCTTCGAATGTAGATGAGTAGGTCACGGAGGGGTTTCAAGGCGACGTAGTCAAACGAAGCGGCTTCGAATCAAGCGAAGGTTGCATCCAGTGGCTTGCTGGCACAGCACAAGTGGCCATACATATAAATGCAATATTTGCGAATTTCGTTCATGTGGAGGAGCGAGCCAGAAGGGCCTACCTTCATATGGGGGAAAGCTCAGGTTTCATTCCCTGGACGAACACTGCGTCTGCAGTGTAAGGGGTTCTCCGTGGGTGCCGTGTGCGAGTGAGCAGGCACAGGCTGAGTATTGTTTATTTATATAGTGCCTATACTCAGGCAAGTGTTTCAAAGTTCTGAAGGAGGGTAGGGACACAAGGAAAAAAAACAGTCGCTCAGAGCCCTTGAAACTCTGAGACAATAATAGTCTGCACAGGCTGGGTAAGTGCATGAAATACATTTAACAGTGTGGGCTATAGCAAATAGGCCTGACAGCGATTCAGCAATTTTAACAGTACAATTGGTATGAAGACAGGGGAGAAACAGACAAGACGATATTCAGGTGTGGTGCGTACGGATCGAGAAGTGCACAGAGGGTCAAGGGAGGGGAGGGTCAAGTGAACCTAGTCAGTTGAGACTGGGTTAAGTGCAGATAGAGCCACTCTCCTGGGTTAATTTTTCAGTGCGTTGAGTGAGGGTGGGGTGTAGGGCCCTGAGGACCAGTGAGATGAGGTACACCAGGAAGCCAGTCAGCATGCTGTAAGGAATAAAGTGAGAGAGGTCAAGGAGAGAGAGCTAGGTTAGCTGGGTAGAGGGAGAGAGAAGGAATAGGAGAAGAGGAAGGTCTGGAGGAGTTTCCAGAATTTGAGGAGATCCAGCTTAATATCTAGGGCAGCAGAGAGGCTATTCCAGAGGGAGGCACCTGCTGAGGATAAGTATCTCCCACCAAATATCTGCTTGGAGAACCAGCTCACTCACAGAAGGTTGGAGGTAGATGAACAGAGGGCTCTTGCGGGACAGTATTTAGGAAGGCAGCGTTGCAGGTAGGTAGGTCCCAGGCCCCATAAAGCCTTGTGGACAGTGCAAAGAGTCTCAAATCTGATCCCAGCAGCCACGGGGAGCCAGTGGATGGATTTCAGTGCCAGAGAGATGCGGTCCCTGGGCTTGAGGCCAAGAATAAGTCTCTCGGTTATGTTCTGGAGGAGTTGCAGAGGGTGCAGAGCAGAAGAAGGGAGGTTGAGGAAGAGGCAATTGCAATAGTCCAGCCTGGTGAGAACCATGGCTCTGGAGACAGTGGGCCTCTGGGGGAAAATGAAAAAGGGTAGAATACCTCTAAGGAGGTGTAGTTGATAGTTTGATTTTTTAGAGATGTCTGAAATGTGAGAGGAGAAGGAGAGAGTGGAATCAATGATGACCCCAAGGTTTCGTGCTTCACAGGTGGGTGTAGGTGCAGGGCCAAGGAAGGCTGGCCAAAGTGAAAGTGGGAAAGCGGGAGCAGGCTCCCAATGCGCACAATCCCAGTCTTAGTGGTATTGAGGCAGAGGTCATTTGCAGCACACCATGACTGAATAGCGGACAGATAGTCAGATATGACTGAGCAAGAGGAGGAGGCTGAGGGTAGCCTGAAAGATAGTTTTGTGTCATCCGCATAGCACTGGAAGTTAGAGGTGAAGATGGCAATCACCCATGCCAGGGCAGCCACATAGATTTTGAAGAAACAGGGGAATAGGTTAGATCCCCAGGGAACGCCACAGGTTTGGAGAGTGATAGTCGAGTGAAAGGCTGCGAGTTCCACCTGAGATGGGCGGTCTGAGAGTAAGGAGTTTAACCACACCATAGCCTGACCTGTGATTCCCAGGGTGTCACAGAGACGTGCGATCAGGATGTTGTGGTTAACCGTGTCGAAGGCAGAGGAGAGGTAAAGGAGAATGAGGATAGATGGGGTGTTAGTGTCAATATTTGAGAGCATGGGCCTCATTCCGAGTACGGCGCTAACCAATGGCGCTATTAACGCCTTGGTTGATGCTGTACCCGGACCGGCAGCGCCTTGGTGGATGGCGGAATTACCGCCCCATTCCAAGGTTGGCGGGGCGGTAATTCCCCAATCCCCATTTACCCTTCCCCATTCCCATTCTTGCCCCATAGGGCATAATGGGAGTGGGGAAGGCGTCAATTACGCCACCGTAAATTACGGTGGCGTAATTTACATCAAGGTCCCTTAGCGCCATGGTTTTTAACACCTGCAAAAAGCAGGTGTTAAAACCACCATGGCGCAAAGGGAACTCGGAGTATGGCGGTAAGGGATTACCGCCACCGCTCTCATTAGCGGTGGCCGCTATCCCTTACCGCCATGCTCGGAATGAGGCCCCATGTCTTCACAGGTGTTCAGAAGAGCAGTTTCCATGCCTCTGGATGCTCTAAAGCCAGATTGATGGCCATGGAAGCAACCGATAGATTCAGTGCATAGGGTCAGCTGAGCGATAGCCAGTTTCTCCAGGAGTTTGCTAAGGAAGGGAGTAATGGAGATAGGGCAGTGGTTTGCTGGAATGGAGGGGTCGGCAGAGGGATTTTTGAGCAGAGGGTGCACAAGGGAATGCTTCAGTGCAGTTGGGAAAACTCCAGTGGAGAAGGAAAGATCGCAGAAATCAGCCAGGGCTAAGGCGAGGGAGTCGATATTGTCTTTAATGGTTTTTGAGTGGCAGGGGTCCACCTGTTCAGATGAAGCTTTCATAGATCGGACCTGTCTGGTAATCTCATCCGGTGTGACAGATGAGAGAGAGAAGAGAGTGTAAGTGGAGGGGGGGCGCAAGGAAGGCTCCAGTGTTGATGTATGCTGTGGTGTGGAAGAGATGGTGGAAAGGATGTCTAGGGTTTTTGCAGTGAAGTGTGCAGCCAGGAACAAGCAAAGGTCCTGATTGGGTGTGATAGACGAAGATGCAGCTGCAGGATTGGCCAGCTCCTTTCAGACTTTGAAGAGTTCAGCCATGTTGTTTGATGCCGCAGAGATACAGGCTTGAATGAAGTCTCTTTTCTTGGTGAGAAAGGAGAGATTATAATGCCTTTAAAGTAGTCGGCTGGCCAGTTTGTCAGATGGTTCGCCCGACGCATTCCATTTCCACTCAGCTGCCCTACATCTGCGTTAAAGGGCAGCCGGGTCGCAGTCGTACCAGGAGTTGCAATTTTTGGAAGGCTTCATTCGGACCCTCATGACATGGGCAAGAGTGTCAAGGGTGTTGGAGATAGAGCGAATGAGGTTAGCAACGGTTGTGTTAGGATGAGATTAATCCAAGGGAGTAGGTGGAGGAAAGTATGAGGAGGCAAAAGCGGCCACAGTCACTTTTTTCATGGGTCTGGTAACTTTGAAGCCCAGTGGCTGTGCCGGATATATTGCTGCAAGAGCAGAGGAGAGCTTACGTTTTGTAGAGAGAAGAGAGTGATCAGTCCAAGAAAGGGAGGCAGTGAGAGGTATATCGAGAGGGATGTCAGTAGAGATGAAAGCATCCAAGGTGTGGCTCGTAGTATTCGTGGGGACAGATGGAAGGATAGGAAGGGCAAGAGAGTCGCAAAGGTTGTGGAAAGAACCTGATGAGTCAGGAGAGTCCAGGTGGATGTTCAGATCACCCATCAGGAGGAGTTGAGCAGAGGAGGAGAGTAGAGAGGAGACCAGGTCAGCCTATTCCGAGAGGAAGAGAGTGGACTGACCTGATGATCAATAGAAGGTGGCCATTATGAGAAAAGATTTAGGGGATAGTGAGAGTCTGCAAACTAGGCACTCGAAGGAGGAGTAGGCCTGAGTAGGGAGGATGGACACAGGTATTCATTCTAGGAAGATAAGCGCCACTCTCCCATCTATCTTCTCAGGCCTGGGTACATGGAGAGTATTTCGTAGCCTTCTAGGAGGAGTGTGTCAAAGCTTGTGACAGAGCTCTCTTTGAACCAAGTCTCAGTGAATGCGAGCACATCAAGATCCATGGTTCTTGGAGGTTGCAGATGTCCATTGAGTCTTTGAGGCAGAGCCAGTGTTGAGAGTGGTAATGTGGAGCAGCTTGCCATCTTTGAGGGTCTTCCTCAGAGGGCCACATGGCATGTGTTCCCCCCAGAGGGCAGCAAGAGGGCCAGGGGGATAGTGGAGGATGGTGAAGGAGCCAAGGCCGACAAGGGAGCCGGGACAGTACGGCAAGGCAGGGCCACCTGTACAGAGGAGGAAGAAGGCACAGAAGACAAGGGAGCCTGTGCAGAGGAGGAAGGAACAGAAGGCAAGGGAGCATGGACGGAGGGCAAGGTGAGGTTAGCGAGGCAATGGCGGAGCCTGTCAAAGAGAAGAAGTTTGGATTGAGGACTCTGAACCATGATGGTTCCATTGAGATAAACATTAATTTGATTTTATTTGATTTGATATATATATAGCTACAAGGCGTTGTATAACATATAACATGCAGTTCATATACAAAACCTTTCATAGTTCACCAAAAAGCCACAAAATAGAATCAAAACTTATTCTAAACATTTAAAAATGTCTACTAAGTACATATAAAATCTAACAATAAAATATATTAGGTTTATATAATTTCCCTGGATAAAGGCCAACCATAACAAAGGTATGTCATTAATAGTTGTTGAATTGTCATATGCTTTAAAAAACTTCATACGTAGAAAATCTAAACTTTCACATTCAGTGATTAAATGAAACACTGTTTCACATGTCAGGTTTCCACATAGACGACACAATGTATGTGAATAATGAGGGTTATAGTACCTGCCTTTAGACGATAGAACCACTGACGCATTAAATTTAATTAGAAGGTAAGTATACGAAAGATGTATGGACTAGGATATGCGCTGATGTACTTCGGAGGAGAAGTACGTGTCATTCTGTCATTACAAAAATCACTTGTAGACATCATACTCCCAATATGAATCATATTGTGCATGAAAGCAATCTCACCTAATTTGGACTTCAACCAATGTTTTACATTGACGGATAAAAAGGAATTGCTACCCTCGTATAGCCATTTCTTATGGATACACTTCAAGGCACCAATGGTTCCAATTCAGATGTTATCATCAAGACTTAAAAAGGACTTCATGTAAGGGATGATAATTGTGTCAGAATGTATTGTTAGTATACGTTCAAAGAGCGAAACACATTGGGCTATATATACATTTCATATACCCTTTAGATTAAATTCAAGGTATAGGTACTCCACACTGATGCATTGGGGAGGCGGAATAGCTTGCTCAGTAATTTTGCTTCAAAGACAATCATACGTGTCTTTTAATTTTGGCCTCAAATTGCTACGGCATACGACAGCATCGACAAGATCTTTGCGTTATAAATGGACAAAACAGCAGAAGCACAATAACCATTGTTGCATCCGATGAATGCACTAAGTGCGATGCACGATACCATACATTTTCTTTTCAGTTCAGTCCAATGCAAGTCCCATTTTAATTTCTCATCGACAAGTAGCCCTAGATATTTATAGGATGATACTTGCTCAAGGGATACAGTAGATAAGGTCCTTAGGAATCTTTTGGGTCAATGTTTTTGGGTAAAGACCATAGATTTGCTTTTAGCGATGTTAATCCTAAATTCATTAGATATGATATGATAGGTTATTTATTATGCGCTTAATACCCAGAGGTTTCTAGCGCGGACCCAGGGATCGAACCTGTGGTGCTCTCTATCATCTTGTTTCCCAGGCGAGCACGTTGCCTACTGAGCTAGCATCAGATTATGTAAATAGGGCGTTCAACATCAGTTGGAGGCCTGCTGGCGTATAATATAAAAAGATAAGATCGTCTGCGTATGCAAGCCACCCTATGGTAACATTCTTCATTTTTACGGGGTTTGCAGCATCGATATGAAATGCAGCAGGCATATCCGCCAAATATAAGTTAAACAGGATGACCGCAACCCTGTTTAACGCCACAATGGGTAGCCATAGATTTAGATAGTCTGCCCAATGCATTTAAAAGCACACGAACGGTGGCGTCTGCATGCAAGATCATCAACATGCGAAGCAAGCCAGGTGGAATCCCCCAGGCATCCAACTTCCGCCACAGCCGATTCCTACAGACAGTATCGAAGGCGGCGGAAAAAACGATAAATGCACAATGTACATCTAGATTGCCCCGCAGCCAAGAGTGTTCAATTGCAGAGGTCAATATGAGCAAGTTATGTGAGGTGCTAGACTTATCTCTGAAGCCTATTTAGTTTACAGGAAGAATCTTATTGTCACCAATCCAAGTGTTCAATTCAGATAAAAGGATTTTCGTAAAGATTTTAGAGGTAGAATCGAGCATGGCTAACATGCGGAAATTGGATGGATCATCCCAAGCCCCTTTCTTGTGCACGGTAAAGATATTACTGGATTTCCAAGATGGAGGAAGTAGACCATGTTGGCCAATTTGAGAGAATAATAAATGTAACACAGCACCCAATAATGGGGCGTCTCTTTTGATTACAAGGTTGCAAATGCCATCAGGACCGGCAGCATGTGAAGATTTTAATCTGTCAATGATAGTTATAATATCTAGAACCAAAGCTTTACATTCTCATGGCACTGTGGGGATCAGTAAAATCAAATTTTTAGGGACGGCTCGACCAAGGATGGATTGGATGTGTTTGGCCCATGTGTCTTCATTGATACAATTCAATGTTAGTTCACATTTTCTATTCTTCGCAATCAATTTCCATATCCCATTGCCATCGCCCAATAGGGGTAATCTTGCAATTTTCTGCCACATGTGCAACTCCATTTCTTGTTTATGTTTTTTTAGCCAGCTTTGGTAGTAACGTTTAAGAGCACGGATTTGGGCCCTAACTGAAGACTCAGGAAGCCTCACATGATGATGGTGCACTATGCGTTTGATTTCATGGCGCAAATCTCTTTTTGCGGATTGGATCATTTTATCGTTGCCAGTTCTTAATGGCAGGGAGATATTAGCTCTTTCAAAGACAGATTTGTAAGATCTTTGTTGGATAGCTTTGCTTTGAATTTCAACCATAATTTTCGAAAAATTCGCAATCATTGCCTCATCATTATTTAGATCAGTTACACTACATCGTATGAAATCGGGGAATAGTACCTGTGCCATAATGTGTGCATCCTGCATGTTATTCTTTCTCCGGATGCGATTACGGCCTTCATTGAAAGATATCTGCCCATTCCTATCATGTTTTATAGCGATGGCTTAGTTACATTCTTGGTATCAATAAGAAGATATAGTGGTAGATGATCACTCTCATCACGTGCAGCAGTGGAGTGGCCCTCAATTCTAGTAGGTGCTGTATGAGGATCACTCAGCGACAAACTATTTAATCGCACTTTATTGTGGGGTTGCAGAGTCTTACACCATTTATTACCCTGTGTGTTGAAAGCCAACTTAATAGCCGTAGATTTTTGAGGGTGAGAGGTCAATTGCTCAATTGTGGTCAGCTCACCAATCTTTGCATTAAAGTCACCAAGAAGCCAAATAGGAAATCGATGCGAATAGAGCTTTAGAATCGTGTAAACTGTTTTTGTATTCTCGCGGATAAGCGACATCTTTGGTGGATCATATGCATTGATTCTGATTATATTCATCGTCGACTGCGATATTTTTGCCATCAATATGTTCGGAGTGGATTGCGGCAATTTCACAATTGACCAAGGGACCTGAACAGATGTCAGTAGTCCACCCTTCGGATGGCCCAGATGGCCTTTTACGGCAACTTCATGAACAGTCCGTCTATCGTCGATCTGTAGCTCAGATGTGACCCAAGTTTCTTGGAGGGCCACTATTGAGAACATGTCAGTGTTGCCCAGAAGTCCATCAGCTTCTAAAATATGCGAATGGCCCTGAGTATTCCATGAATAAAGGAATTCCAAATTTACGGGTCAGTGGCGCGTGCCAGAGAAATGTTCTTTGAACGTTAGGGGTAGCCATTGCCAATAACCTTCTGGAACATCCTTGGATGAATCATTGGCAATAGTATTTGAATGGACGTCATCAACTTTTGTTTTACAAGGCACTGCAGTTCCATTATGGCTTGATGTAATTGGTATCCTAGATTTGTGTGGGATATACTGCTTAGAATCTATTGCCAGATTAGACCTATTGGTCAATGATGCGGCAGCAGTGCCTGGAACTACAGAGCTCCTTTTATGACTGGAATATTGACTCTTTGGGTGATATAGCCAAGTTGAAGAAGATGATCTTCAAAACCCATGATGTAGTTAAGGGTAGCATCGGTTTTAAAGCATATATTGGATGTATAGTGATTACTAAACTCAATTTGGTCAACTAACCGGATGTCATTTGATGTTATAACTCTCAATGGTATAATTGCATTGAATATTTT
The DNA here is from genome assembly GCF_040938575.1 of Ambystoma mexicanum. Lineage (NCBI taxonomy): Eukaryota > Metazoa > Chordata > Amphibia > Caudata > Ambystomatidae > Ambystoma > Ambystoma mexicanum. The sequence goes on along the minus strand of NC_090923.1, from coordinate 141,363,011 downwards.
CAATATCGCTGATCTATTAAGCGAGCATTGAGACAAATCAACAGGAACTTGTGTCAATTGTAGCTCTGCCATTGTATTGATCTTAATAGCGGTTGATGTTCCAAGGTAATGAGGGGGATTACTCTCAACGATATTTTTACCGGTAATCCATTCTTTGGGGGGAGTCTTCTGTCTATTGACAACATCACTACACTTAATAGTTTTTTTTATTGTTTTTTGTTTAGGATTGTGAATATTTCTTGTTTTGGAAGTTTTTGGAGCCCCTGACGTCACTCAATATTGCTGCAAGATGGTATACTAGATGGGTCAGGATTGGATACAATGACAGTGGGCTCGATGTGTACAGAGACAGAATTCCGGGTCAGACACACATTGTCAGAAAAAGAGTGATCGAACAATGGGTTACGTTTGCTTTTTGGTGCACATTGCTTGCCATACATGAATGCATGATGCACACGATTCAGTAGTCTCGATTTGCGGATAAGTGGTTTATCACATAAGACAATCTGAGTTGCCTTTGACGAGGTCAGTTTGACCTGAGGAGGAGGAAAGGGCACGACAGGAAGATTCTTCACTAAACACTGCTCGCCACATTTCTTCTTTAGGCTAGTGTGGACCAGAAGTGATTGAATAACAATTTTTGTTTCTAGAAGAGTGCATTTGGCCAATAGGTTTGATAACAAGTTTTCAAGAGCATCAAACGTATCGTCAGATGACATGCTCTGATCATGTTCATCATCATCCTTCACAGTACCAGGATCAGTCATGACCTCCTGTATAGGTTTCATGTGAGGAGGAAGGCGAGATTTGGTAATTGACTTAAACATGAAAATGGGAAGAGCACTAGGATTTGGGCCAGGAGGATTATTAACAGTAGCAGTCGCAGGGTCAGAGAGCGCTAAAGGAGAGAGCTTAGAGTTGATAAGGTTCACTAACTTTGATGTTGGGGTGAAATATAGAGGAGTGGCAATGGGCTCTGCAATTGAACAGTCAAGATCTTGACCCAAGTATTCAAGTTCCATTTCCTCTAACTGAGAGTTGGATAGATCAATTGCATGTGTTGTACAAGGATTCTGAAGTACGGAAGAGGATGGACAAGTAGACAAGACAGGTGCTACTATGGTCGATTTATTACCACTATCGATATGGACAATCGAACCAGACGGCGGTTGGTTAATATCGACTACTTTCACCACCACATCAGGAATTGTGGTGGGGCAGTCAGGGACCACACCCTCACCTAGGACAAGCTCCGGCTGCGAGGGCAAGGATCCAACTCATTGTTTAGTAATTTTGAGCTCACACAACCTAACTCACTAGATAGTTCCAGTATCAGATCGTCAGTAGTTTCAGCCAAGAAGAGCACATTGCTCGCAGTGCTGGCGCATTCAGGTGCATGAAAAGGTGCATGAGAAGGGACAGATTTGGGAAATAGGCAGAAATGGGGTGGTATGTTGGAACGTGAGATGACCTTAGGTATACATATGCGCCTATTTCTAAGGTTTTTATGCATTTCCAACCCTCTCAAACGGTCAGCCATTACGCTATGCCACTATTAAGGATGTTCAATATGTGTAAAAACAGTATATAAGTTAGAAAAGGACAGGTAAATGTAGTGTAACTGTATAAGGCACCAATTATGCTAAACACAGCAAGCACAGAAATGAACACACTAAAGCGCTTGTTAGGGCGCCCAACTTCACTATTCACTGTGCAGCAGTATCTTAAGAAGTAATCCAAGGTGATTCGAACACCCTGATGTAAAACATATAAAACCATCGCTGTTAAGAACAATAATGTCGTAAAATACATGTCATAAAATACAGTACTGAGCAATACTGAGCAATACGAGACAGTACAAATAACGCTTTAGTGAAACATTTCCAGCATTTGAAATATGCTATTAAAGCGATTGGGGTGGCAGACAAAATGTCAACTTCATTTTGAAAAGTGCGTGTGTAGTAAGAAAGAAATTACAAGCAATGACAAGCAATCAGTGCAGACAGTGCACAATGCACGCTACACGCTACTTATTACAATGCACCTAAGCCACGCATCAGACTACAGCACAGTCTATTTATTAAGACCAGGTATGGATACCGGGGATACCAGGGAGCCACCGACAGCTCAACCTGACATACAAATCAGGTTACTGCGTGGAGAGGCACGGAAAGGCACGGAGTCAAATCGCATTACATTTCATTAACATCTAGGTTAAACATCGACTGCTCCTACAGCAAGAATGAAGATTAACGTTATAAGGAGAGCGTGCTGCTCCCAGGGGACACACGTTTTTAAGACTCAGATAAAAACGAAACTGGAAACGTGGGGGTTACAGCTATCACGCCGTCACACTGTCCCGCTGAACAGCAGAACAGCCAATTGCAGAGGCACTTGCACTTGCTCTGAGTGCGCGCATTCGCACGTGACCCCCACTTTTTAGAGACTTCTGGGAAAGTGGGCAGGGCTACAAAAAAATGCTTCACAGGACTTCACAGGACTTCAGGAGACACGAGCAGCACTCCCAGCAGAACAGCCACTTGCAGAGCCACATTCATGATGGCTCGAAATGGCAAAGAGGTCAAGGAGAACCTCCCAGCGAATGCCACCATTAATGGGAGAAGAGGCAATAGGAGAGAGAAAGCCGACCATGTAGTGCGTCCATAGGTCAGGTGAGTTAACGAAAAAGAGTATGTCAGTGATAGTCTCTCTGGTGGAAGCCATAGGTGTCTGAAATAGGAAGGCCTTGGAAGGAGGCCAGAGTGTCCATCTTAAGTTTTTCCTGGCCAGATTTAGTGATAGGAGAAGGATAGGAGATAGTGAAGCAGTTGGAGAGGATAGGAGATATATATATATTATATTTTGCATTTTTAAAGCGCTCACACAGCCCACAGGCATCGAGGCACTGTTACAGAAGTTGTGTGTTAGTTGCGTAATTGTTTTTTTTTGTGTTAGTTGCGTATTTATAACGCGCTTAAACACCCAGAGGTGTGTAAGCGTGGTCCCAGGGATCAAACCTGTGTTGCGTCGTATCGGCTTGCTTCCAAGGCGAACACTTTGCAGCTGAGCTATCCTCCCGGGACTAAAGATAGTGCCATGGTTGGCTGCAGTGAAGGGGGGGTGGCCACTTACAGTCAGAGCACAGATGCACTTGGAGGTAGGAAGTGTTGGAGGGCACAAGGGAGGAGGGGGGAGATAGATAAAAGATGTGTACCAGCTAGTGAGGAACACACCACAAGGCACCACTGAAATCGATTTTCAGTAGGGCTGGAGAAATACATCTAGCAACTGGGCAGGCTAAAAACGATTTTCAGTAGGACAGTAAGACATTTGAAAATATGTGTGGATTAGCCCCACATTTTCCTGATGTTGGTCTACCATCATTCCATTTAATAAAAATTATTTTAAAATCCCAGGCCAGCGCACGCACACCATGTGGATGGTCGAATTCCTCACATTATATCTTTCAAGAATGTAGCAATCACACTTAGGACACAGTGGCTCTTTACGAGTATGGCAATGGAGGGAGAAAATTGCCAGTAATGGAATAACCAACACTTTGCCTGCTCCACCATTATACGAGTATGGCCCTAGAGTGGGGGATTTACCTCCAGCATCATGCTGGAGGTAAATCCTCCCACTTTCTGCTGAACATCGGCAAAATCAGCAGAATTACACAGCAGTAATTCCACACAAAATGCCCCATAAAGTCCATTGGACTTTCAAAAAATGGGGATTCACTTTGTCACCTCCACTTGTAATCTGGTGGTCATTCCGCTGGACTAAGTGGCGGTAATGGTAATTCCATTGTGTGGTAATCCGGTGCATCTACCGCTGGAATACTGCCCAACTCGTAATGAGACCCATTATCCTTACCTAGGGTGGTGAGGAGAACATGGATACTGACACAAAGGACCAGAGGCTAAGACTACACAGGGACTACAACTGCATTTGTTATTTTCTATTTTTCTTTAATCATTAGTGTCAGTGAATATTATGTAAAAAATGCATGGATTTTAGCAGCACTACCCACCAATCAGGAGCCACACACACAATTATACAGTTCCTTGGAACTCACAGAACAAACAATTAATTGATTTTTTTCTCAGTGTAACCCTTCCAAGAAAAAAATGCTTTTTTGTGAGAGAAAATGATGTGTATTCTGTGCTGCTAAAAAAATATTGAATTGTACTAACATTATAAATTAGCTCTGGATTAAATTGTAAAATATGTATTTCTAATGATTTCTTGTTGGACTCTTTGATGACACAAGGATTCTTTTCGATCACATTGCCGCCTTTTACACCGTTGATAATTGATCATCGAGTATTGCGCCTTTTTCTCAAAGAAGCAGGAACGGCTGTAACTATGTTAAGTTGGTTTGAATGGTTCTACTCCACGTTCATCTGAAAGGGAATGCTTGTTAAGTTCGGAGTGGCACAAGTTTCCTCTTTCTTAGCCCCGGTATTCAGATTCAGTATGTGTGAAACCATTAGCTGTTGTGATAGAATCTTGTGTTTTCTCTGTTTTTATTCTATGGGGATGAGACCCGACTCTTCATCAGACACGATTGAGATTGTGAAGCACTCTCCACCTAATTTCAAAAATTCTTATTGGCTATAGTTGCAAAGAGGAGCACCTGTAGACTGCCCCTGGGTGGTAGCGGTGCACGGTATAAATTAACATAACATAACCTAGATGAATGACTACTATATCTGGCTCAGAAGTAGCAAGGCAGAAGAGATGGTTATCGGAAGCAAGGAGGAGATATGGAGTGGTGTTTTATAGCCTACTGATATGTGGACATGGCCAAGCTCTAACTATGTAGTAAAATATTTGAGATTCAAATTGGACCACTTGTTAGTTGAAGCTCTTTAAAAGTACTCCATCAAAGATTTCCTTTTTTGACTCATGCAGTCTGCATTTTAGCAGACGCAGCATTCATTCAATCTCATTTGGATTATGCTAATTCTCTGATGGTTGGGTTACGTGATTATTATGTACACTGTTTGCAAATGCTTCAGAATGTTGCATCATGCCTGAGTTTTATTCTGAACAAGTTTTTGGCGCACATCAATTGGCTTCCGGTCAAACAAAGAGTTCTGTTTAAAATACTTTGCATTATACATTGTTGTGTTTACTTTTGTGCACAAGAATTATTAGCCACAAAACTAAGGATATATAGTCCTGCATGTAATCTGAGATCACAGTATCTAGGTCTGCTGGAATTACTCATAAGGGCGGCCAGGTTTTTCTGATGGTGGTAACAAAACTATGGAATGATTTAACAGTTTGCCTGTGGACGGCTCCTTCTCTTAAAAAACATAATACTTTCCTTTATTTGCAGTGGGGAAGTTAACTCCTGCTCTCTCTGCCTGGGGGCATGGCTAAAAGCTGACCGGAATGGCTGTGTAACTCTGAGCTCCCGCTCCGGCTTTTTATTTTATTATGTTTTAGCTTCTAAATAGTGCTATAAACACTGCGTTACCTGCGTACGTTCTCTGCCGTGTGTGGGCCGATGTTAACGCTCCAAGGCAAATCCTCGCTCATCCTGTGCCGAAAGGAAGTGAAAGTATTTACAGACGCGGCCTGCTGCGGAGGGTGGAGTGACGTGAAAAGGAAGCCGACGTTCCAGCGTAACGAAGTAGCTGCTGCATATCACACAGAGGCACAATTCCCTCATAACAAGGGCATGCTTGATGTTCTAAGTCCTAACTTGAAACACTTGCGTGTAGGGGCGTTATAAATGCCATATCCTATCATATCTAACAAGATAAAACAATTTACTTTTGGCACACAGTTGCCTTATTATGTTGTGAACATAAGAAAATGTGGGCAGGTTAAGCTTATTCTGGATGAGTATATGGCTGATAGATCATCCTAAGTAATTTTACATCTGACAAGATACTTTTGGCACATGGCTGCCTTCATTATTATTGAAAATAAGAAACGCAAAAAGGTCAAGCTATTTAAAATGTTGCATGGCTCAAGGGTCAATTTAAATGATTTTACAGCAAACAAGATACTCCCAGCTCACAGCTGCCTTCATTATTTAGTGAAAACATGTCATAAAAAGCTTCCAGTGTTTGGGACTTTGTGGTTTTCATCCTAAGTATTGGATATCAACACTATTTAAATATACTGCCACCTTATTTAACCAACATGACACTTTAAAAAAGGGCAAACCAAGGAAATGCCCGCAGAATCTACTAGCAATGCCCCCAAAAGGAAGAAAAATGACTCGCCCATCCCTTAGGAGGATACACTATACCTGGTCATGCAAACCATTCTAACAGAGATAAGAGCCCTTAAACCATTCATGGAGGCCACCTATGTTAAATTGCATATGATAGATGAGAAATGGTCCACTTTTGAATCGTGCATAGATTAAGTTGAAAGAAGAGTTAGCGATGCTGAAGACGTTACAGATAGAGTGGCCTTACTTGAAAACACTGTTAGCTCTAAAAAAAAAAACAGACAGAACATCTTTAAAATAGAAATAATCTTCGGATTGTGGGCTTTCCGGAAAACATTGAAAAGGATAACCCCTCTCAATTCTTATATTACATTCTTCCTATACTCTTGGAGCTACCAACATCCATACAGCTCAATATTTAAAGGGCTCACCGGGTTGGGCCTATAATTTCAATGCTGAATGTTCCCAGAACTCTTATCTTTGCCTTACTGGACTATACTCATGTCCTACTTATCATGGAGAAAGTTAAGCAAAAAAGGCAGTTCGTGTGGGAGGGCTCCAAAATATTTATCTTGCAAGATCTATTTAATGCGGGAAGGAGCGCTGAGTGAGCCCTTTCGGGTCTTGCCTTCACCCCCACTCTACATTCTCTTTATCCCAACATGGATTGGAGTGGCTGTTTCCCGTTAGCCACTACTCCTCTTAAAGTTATTGGTTTTACATGAAAGTTACTCAAATTCATGCTGTTTTTATTTGCCTACCCCTTTTCCTTATGCATCTCTCCCCTTAATCTTCTAACGCAACAGCTAATCAACTCAATGCTAATCTCTGAATGGCTTTCACTGAGCTCTGCCTTCAATTATAAGATCATACATATTCTGGTGCTAAACCCTCCTCTTGGGGGGGGACATGCTTTTGTGTACATCTACCCATTTGTAACTTATGCTACTCAATAAAACCTAATGGAATGTTATATGTCTGCATAAGTTTATAGTCAAAATCTCGAGAAAAAAAAAGCACGAATTCAAAATCTCAAAAAAAAAATATCGATTTTTTTTTTCAATGTGTTTTTTTCAAAATGGGGGGTTCCCCCTCCAACCCCCCTTTTTTAATTTTTTTTTTATTTTACCCCTTTTCTTTACTTACCTGACCCCAAAAACATATATAAATAAATAAATAAAAAATTCGATATTTTTTTTTCGAGATTTTTGTTTCGTGCTTTTTGTCATTCGAGATTTTGACTGACCACCGTCTGCATAGCCCTATTAAAAGGCAGAAGGTCCCGTCTCATTTTAATCGAGTTAAACCATCTATTGCATGTATACAAGAGTCTCACCTGTCTCAAGTCGAAGCTGCTAAATTGAAACACTTGTGGGTAGGCCAGGTGTTCTCTAGTGCAGCGAACGGAAAAGACAATGGAGTCATCACCCTTATTAATAAACATTTTCATTGTAAAGTCATTGCTGCTGAATCTGATGATGTGGGAAGATGGTTGCTTGTCAAATTACTCATTGATTCCACAAAATATTCTATTTTAAATGTTTATGGCCCAACCAATGCTGACCCTTCCTTCAGGCTCCAATTAAGAAATGTCATCCTTAATTCCAATCTGCAAAACCTTATTGTCTGTGGTGATTGTAATTAGATTATAGACCCCTAGTTCCACAGGAAATCCACTGTATGATACAAGATAACTAAATCTCATTCACAATTTGTCAACTTTGTTTTTGAATTTAGTCGAACACATGCCTGGCGTATAACTCACACCTCTGACTTGGAATACACTTTTTACTCCAACCCTCACAACTCCTTTTCGAGAATTGATTATATTTTCATTTCCAAATCCATTACTATCCGCCTGCTATAAACCAAGATAGAATGTATCACCATGTCTGACTATGCACCTATCCACATTCAATTCTCTGATCTAAGACAGATATATAAATCCTGTAGATGGAGATTTACCCCTACTCTCTGGAAAGATGAACAATTCACACAGTACATCCAGCAGCAACATGCCCATTTCTTCTCTTCTCAGAAAATCCTAATGCCGATACCTCCATTTCCAATAACTGGGAATCTCCTACACCTCCAATAGGAAGAAAAAATGTAAACAAGAAGCAGAGGATATCCTCAATACTATTAGATCATTAGAGTCAAAATATATACAAACCAATTCTGTGTCTATATTTAAAAAAAATACCAAACTTAGAATACAATATAATAATTTGGCCACTCAATCCTCCTGCACTAATCTTTTAAAATATAAGTCTAAAATATTTCAGTTTGCTAATAAATCCAGCAAATCCCTAGCTTCTTCTCTCAAATTTAAACAGGATAAAGCCAAGATTGATGTTATTAGAGACCAGAAATGAAATAGAATCTTCTCAGATAAAGATTTCCTTCAGCAGGTATGCCATAACTCATATTTAAAAACAGATCACCGTACATTAAATGCTCCTATTACATCTGATGAAATATATAAAGCCATTAAAAGTCTTAAGAAAGGCAAAGCCCCTGGCCCAGATGGCTTTCCCATTGACTTTTTTTGCCCACTTTAGAGATCTCCTAATCCCAAAACTTAATGAACTTTTCTCTTCATTCATCACCAATGAAAAAGCTGCTGGTTCCTTTTCAGAAGCTATGCTAATTGTATTCCCTAAACCGAACAAAGATCCTGAACTTGCCCACAATTACAGACCAATTTCCCTAATTAATACGAACTGCAGAATTTTTGCCAAGATTTTGGCCAACCTACTCCAACCTATGCTCCTAAATCTAAAAGTGACCAGGTAGGGTACGTTAAAGGGCAATTATCATCAGCTAATATAAGACTTTTTTTTACATTTTGGATATTATCCAGAAATCCACTGACCCGTATGCAGCTGTTGCCCTTGACGCAGAAAAAGCATTAAATGACCTGTATGCAGCTGTAGCCCTTGACGCAGAAAAAGCATTAAATCCACTGACCCGTATGCAGCTGTAGCCCTTGACGCAGAAAAAGCATTTGACAAGGTAGAGTGGAATTACATGTTTAATGCATTAAAATGACATGGGATTAATGATCCTTTCATATCCATGGTTAAAGTACTGTACTCTAATCCTAAATCAGCTGTTTTTATAAATGGACAAATGTCCTCATTCTTTCCCGTATACAGAGATACGCATCAAGGGTGTCCCCTTTCTCACCTTCTCTTCATACTTGCGATAGAGCCTTTTCTTGAAACATTACAACAAGAAGAAAACATAACAGGAATACTCTTTAATGGTATTCAGGTTAAGGCTGCTGTTTATGCCGATGATATACTATTGATTTTGAATATGTCAGATGCATGCTTACAATATTTACTTAATATTACTACACAATTTTCCCTAGCTTCATGATATAAACTCAACAGCGATAAATCAGAAATCCTACCACTTAATCTGCATTGCACTAAACACCACATGCAACTCCTAAATATGAAATGGTGCCCCACCGGCATCAAATATCTGGGTATTCACGTATCTTCCTCCATCAAAGATACAATTAAAAATAACACTGCAACTATTCTTGCTAGAGTAAAGGATCTTACTAATTCTTGGTCTCCTCTTTTCCTATCATGGTGGGGTTGATTTGAAACGGTTAAAATGATGATTTCTCTTATTGTACTTTACTGTCTATATATGCTCCCAATCTATTTCCCTTCCTCCTACTTCAAATCACTGGACGCCTATATTCTTACCTTTCTCCGAGGAGCAATGAAAAGGAGAATCTCGCTATGTAAACTAAATAAGCCAAGAGCTAATGGTGGGGTGGATCTTCCACATTTAAAAAACTACCGCCACCAGAAATAAGCTCAATATAACTTGTGCCAAACTACTCCCACTTATCCTCCCTGCCTTCAAAGATATCTCATCCTCATGTTCTGACCCCACCGTCCTGGTTGACTTGTACAATCAAACTATGCTTAAAGCGATTGATCTTATCGCACCCTCCAAACTAAGAAAACCCAAACCTCGGGCCCACCTCAACTCCTGGTTCACGCCACAACTGTGAACCTTACGCAAGGAAAAAAGGATCTTCAAAGCACGTTGGAAAAGCAATCCAATGGAAGCAAACAAAGCTAGTGTAGCATTAGCTACCCTTAACTACAAAGAAGCCATACTCATGTCAAAAAAAGAGACGTACAATAAATGCATTGAACTCGTCCAATCCAACACCAAGGAGCTATTTAGAATACTAAAAGAGCTAGAATCCCCTGCCACCCCCCTGATACTTGCTCCAAAGACAACATCTGGTTCACTAACATCCAAAAGACCCTCCTTGGAAAAATCCCCACCCTCCAAACCAAAATCAATGATAAAAAGATTAGTTTACAACCCAGCCCGCCCCACAAACCTTCCCAGGCTAACATCAACCCCAACACCGAATCCCTGAAACCCTTCGGCTTCACACCTCTCTCCATCACAGAAGTAGAAAACATTATCAATGACCTCAAACCCACCAATTGTCAGGGGGACCCCTGCCCCGCTTCAATCATTAAGGAAGCCACTCATAACTTAGTGCCCTTCATCACCACATTCATTAACTCATCCTTCAGCACTGGGATTGTTCCCGACAACCTCAAGGATGCCTGGGTCATCCCTCTCCTGAAAAAACCCACTCTGGATGCCAACATACCCACTAACTACTGACTGATCACTACGGTCCCTTTCCCCGTAAAAATTCTTAATCATGCTGCATACCTGCAGATCCAAGATTACCTACACACCAATAATCTTCTTAGTCTGAGACAGTCTGGTTTCCGCCTGCGATACAGCACTGAAACAGCTCTACTCGACCTTTAAAGCCAAATCGAAGACCTCAAAGATAAGGGCAAAGTGGCCGTCCTACTCCTCCTAGATTTCTCTGCGGCCTTCGATTTGGTTAATCACCAAATCCTATGCCATCACCTAAAAACTGCAGCGCACTTCTCAGACAAAGCGATAGCCTGGATCACCTCATTCATGGAGAATAGATCAATGCGAGTCTTCTCCCCTACCGCCACTGCAGAACCTTCCCCAGTTACTTGCGGAGGGCCTCAAGGATCATGTGTATCCCCAACACTCTACAATGTATTTACAAAACCTCTATTTGATATTTTGGATCTTCTGGGTGTTACATATACCAACTACGCTGATGACACCCAGATAATTATCCCCATCACAGGTGACCACAAAACCGACTCACTCGCCACCAACACCATCTATCAAGTTATCCAGGCCTGGATGGCTCAGCACGAACTGTGCTTAAATGACGACAAGACGGAGCTCATCATCCTTGGCTCCCACCAAAGACTTAACAAACTTGACCCCTCGTTTAAAGCCTTCACCATCGATGGCAACACCATCAAAGTGGCCAAGGATACGAAAACGCTTAGCATCTACATCGACTCCACTCTCTCCCTATCCAGACAAACCAACGCAGTATCATTGGCCTCATACACCTGGAAGCTCATCACAGCTTGCCGCCCCTTCCTCTCACCAGTCAACTGTACCACACTAGCCAGGACCTTGGTCCTATCCAAAATTGACTATTGCAATGCTCTCTATCTGGGGACTAACCAATGCAATATGAATAAACTCCAAATCATTCAAAATAACGCCATCAGAGCGGCGCTCAATATTCCCAGGAACCTCCACGTCTCTGAATCCAGACGAAGCCTTCGCTGGCTCTCGGTCTCCCAAAGAGTCAGCCTCAAAGCACTCACCCTCACACACAAAAGCCTTGCCAATCAAGCCCCCAGCTACCTAGCCATCAGATTCGCACTACGCACCACTGCGAGACCTCTCAGAAGTGCCCAAACCAACTGCCTTTCTGTCCCTCGCTTCAACCTGCAGAGATCTGGTGGACGCAGCTTCCCAGTCCTAGCAGCCAAGCTGTGGAACTCACTACCGAATCCTCTAAGAGCAGAAACCTTGTTCCCGACTTTCAAACGCAAAGCCTCAGCTTGGTTGTCTGCCCAGGACTTGCTTTATTCCTAGATCACAACGTCCAGGGTCCCCACTACAGTGCTACTGACCTGCTCTTTCACATTATATATTTCCTGTATAAATCGCCTTTTATATATATTTCACCCAAACTGCCTTACTCTACCATGACTGTAATTAAATGTCTATAATTACATGTTGTATAATTTGCATAATTTGTATATATGTATATTCTATTCCAATGCTTTTTTTTACAATGCCTGTAACTAAATAATGTGCCCGGTTGCCCTTGGGCCTGGTGCGCTATACAAATAAATAAAACACATATAGAAAAATACCATACGGCTTTTTGTTAACTACAAGTCCAAATGTGGTTTATTCCTACTAGTTCTAATGTGCCGAATTGGTTTCTTTTTGAGAGAGCAATGGTTTCCCCCAAACACTGGCTGATTGCTCCTTATCAAGAGAAACAATAAACTCCTTGCTAGTGTTAGCATTAATCTCTCTGCTAAATATCTTCGATTTTATTTCCATCTATCATAAAGAGATCCCAGTTTGTTTCACAATATATTTGGTTTAACCCTTTAATGAAAATAAACAAAAGAATAATCTATTGGAATCCATGGCACTCTTTGGGTATTAAATATGCTAAACAGCTGTTTACGCAAGGTGTTCCCCTCACGTTTAATGAGATGGTGATTGAATTTCATCTGCCGATGGCGTACATTCAACAATATTTGAGTTTGATCGATGCTATTATGGTTAACTATGATTCATTAATATGTAAAGATACCGTTTCTCAGGTTGATAGAGCCCAACATATGTCAAACTCAAAATGTACGGCTTCCATGTTTTATAAGATTCTTACATCAATATCAACTAGTGAAGATGCTTGGAAATGCTTAGCAGCATGGAAAGAAGACTGTTCCATAATGGATTCCCAATCAGTATGGCCCCCTATATGGAGAACATCTCTAAAACTATCACGTAAACTAGCTTACTTGAAACCTTGTATTTGTTCCATCACAGAGCTTTTATCACTCAGGTTATTCTCTTTAAAGGTAAATACTTAGAGAATGATAATTGCTGGAGTTACCTTCATAATCAAGGATCCTTTAAACACATTATTTTTGAATGTTTACACGTTAAACGTTTTTATGATAATGTTTGGAAAATCCTTAAATGTATTTTTAACATACAACAAGATTTCTGCCTTAGTTTTCTGTATCTTGGAAGCGCATTTGTACAGCCATGGCTAGATAATAATCAAGGTCACTTGTTTGATCTCTTGATTTTCATATCAATTCAAGGCATAACTTCTATCTGGAATGATCTTAAGTGTCTACACTTCAAAACATGGTGAAACTCTGTATGTAATATTCATAGAATGGAAAATTGCTATGCGACATCTCCATTGTTAAAGCTCAAATATGAACTGAAATGGCAGCCATTCTTAACATTTCTAGAAAATATAACGTCTAGTTAACTGATATGATTACACTTTGCACACTTTGTTCATCTTTTAAATATCTTCCCTGTCCTTCCTCTTGTTCATGTCTGTCCTGTCTGTCACCCGATCTGTTAAAGCTCATCAAACAGAATATATGATAACTATTAGCTTATTATTAACTGCACCTTTGTGCATTACACTACTTATGGTCTATATCACCATGTTAGGCTTTCATAGTGTGTAGCTACATAGTAGATAGTGTTGTTGCATTGATCTGAATAACATACTAAAAAAAAAAACTCCTGCTAATGCATTTCAATGTTTTTGGAAAAGTAAGCTAGCACCAAGAAACCACTTGTGGTGTATATTGCACTTTAGAAATGGCTATAACTTAACATACCATAGCATAACCTATGGTATTAATACGTATGTGTATTTATTTAAAGATGGAGTGATTCTCCAGAATTGTAACTGTACAATAGTACAAAGATAAGAACAAGTGGTGAGCCATTATATGAGAGAGAGACATGTGAGAAACAGACCATGGACAAGGCAACACAAAGACAACAAATAAAAACAGAATTCTTACAAAGGTAACATTAAACAAGGGGGGGTGCTTCAATCTAGCTGGAGAGAAGTACTGTACAAATATTTAAAAACTCTGCTGCACTGAAGGGAATTGTGTGGTCAAGTACGGGGGATGGAGGTGTTGGGGGATAGGTCTACCCTTTTGGCAAGTAGGTGAAGTTTAAACCGAGCTTCGATGAGCTCCAAAGTCGGTCTGGCTTTCAATTTGAGGAATAGAGTAGGGGTGAGTAGGGAGAAGAACGGAAGCAAGAGGATGAATGGTGGGCAAGGGATAGTGTGGAGAATGTAGAGTTGGAGGGGAGAGTACGAGATGCTGAGTAGATGGACATAGTATGTGTGAGGCAAGTGTAAGGTGAAGGGACAATGTGCACTCTTAATGATAGAGATAGATTCAGCAAGATACTGAGGAGCAAGTCCACTGATAGCTTTATAGACTTAGAGTAGGTACTTAAGAAGGGAAGAGTCATACATGGAGAATCAACCAGCATGGTGTTGGTAGGTAGAAGTGGGAGAAGATCTGGGTAGGGTAAAGAATGTGTGTTGTAAAGTTGAGGACTTTGTCTAGAGGGAGAAAGAAGTAGAGAAGAAGGCAAAGTAGTAGTTGAGTTTGCTGAGCACAAAGGTGTTGATTATAGTTTTTTAGATTGGTGAGTAAGAGATGGACACATTTTCTGGATGTTGAGATGGCTAATACAAGCAGCAGAGATAATAGTAGTGATGAATTTTGGAGTTGAAAATCCCTATCAAAGAGGAACACAGAAACCTGGGTGCAAACCTTGGGCGAAGGAGCCGCGAGGTCAGGCGGGAAGCAGGTAGAAGGAGGGAGGGTGAGGATTCCATTGGAAGCTAGAAGAAAGAGGCCTACCCTTGTTGAAGAGTTCAGCATGAGATAGCAGAGAGCCATTCAATGATGGATTTGAGTGAGTGATGAATTATAGTTATAATACAAACACTGCACTTGTCTTACTGAACAAAACACATTATTAAAAGCTGGAATAACCTCATAATTTATTTTCTGATATAAGGTTATTGTTCCCAGATGGAGATTCTGGTACACTCCTATTGGCCCGTTTTCAAACTAGCTCTGTAATGTAAATGTAAAGGGGGGAAATAGCACCCAAGAGGAGTCTGAAGTGTTTGCATAAAATCTAAGAGCAATTTTGGAACATAAAAATGACCCCAGATCTTTACATTTGGGAATGATGTCTGTGATCAAAAGGGTTGTATGCTTGACTCATATGGTTTGGTGGTGATTATATTTTTTATAACACTAATCCTCACATAAAAAGGTCTGGAAACATGCAACACTGGAACAGTCATTCCAAAAGCCACAGGATTTGAATGTGAGGATGAAATGGGTGTTCCTAAAGGCTGGTAGCCTATCTGAGCAGGCATTTTTAAACAGGAGGTGTGGAGAGGGAAAGCCGGGCTGATGCACTTTCTAAGTACCCAGGACACTGACATTATAATTATTATTAATTGGGTATTTATTGAGCACTCACCTAGGTTCAGGAAACAACGGATCGCTTTATAATCCAAATTTGCGGGGAGCTCACAGGGGAGGGTGGGCAATTGGCAGCGTGGGGGGAAGAGAGTGGGGCAGATCAACGAGTCTCGGGTCACGGGTAGGGTGGGGTGTGCATTCTTAGGGAAATATAAAAAAGAGGCACAATGCTAAGTTTCTGTGTGAACTCTACATGGCCGTGAGCATAGAAGATCTAAAGAGAAGGGAGGTCAAAAGAATTAGACAGAAGACTGATAATGAATGGTCCCGATTGCAACTCTTCTAAACTGAAGAATTAAGATGGCCTTCCACTGAAAATATATCTGAAATATTTGTGCACTGTAAATTTCCTGGCATCCAGGAGATTGAAAAAAGTGTTCCTGCCACCCTGTGTAATAACTCTGCCATTTTACATTTGTGGTACAACAGATGTGATGACAAGGTTCCGAGGCATTGCCTGGGAATCTAATTTCATATGGCCGTGACAGATGTTTTCATCGCATTTCACTCTGCAATTCTAGCATCAGCCTTGTACATGTACAAGGAATACAAGCTGGAAGGTTCTTTTCAGGTAATAGATTCTCCAGCATGTGTAATATTTCAGGAGACAAGAAATTGCTACTTTTTGCCTGTACAGCAATATATTCATGTTAACTCACATTCTGAGTAAACAGCAAAGAGGGACAACAATTGCTACCTTTGTGCCCAACCATGCAAATCTTCTCAAAAGGTGGCATTCGGGGATTGTTGCTTAGTCCGGAAGCTTTGTGAATACAAACATATATTGTGGATTTGAGCTAAAGGCATTCTGCTAATTATTTAGTCAAGCAATAATTGATTTCATTAATATAATCAACATTGAATTAAAAGGAGGTGACCCTACATGTCATTGAGATGCAAGAATGCAAACTGTGGGGTGGAGTGTTCCTTGCTAGAGCAGGAGTTGAAAGGGGAAATAGAATAATACAGACTGTTCAAAATAGGGCGGAAGGTGAGTACTTCTTACTCAATGGGGAGTAAGAAATGCAAGCACAGTGGATGACTACTTGGTAGAGACACAGGGCCTCATCACGAGTTCGGCGGTAACGCTGGCACTAATAGCGCTGGCGCTATCTGCCCTACCGCCAAGCTCACCGGTTCTATTATCGCCGGATCACGGGTTTAGCGGATTTGGAAATCCCCATTCCCCATTGAGCCCATTCGGGAATGCCCCATTCCCCATTAGGCTCAATGGGAAATTTCGCGCTCATACCGCCGGTGGATTTCCCGCCGGCGGTATGAGTGCGAATATTCGGCGGATTTCCCCACAGCTCAGAGATGGGGAGAAATCCGCCAAAGCCCTGATTTGGCGGACCCTTAAATCCGGCGGTAACAGCGCTACCGCTGGATTTAAGGGTTACCGCCAAACTCGTGATGAGGCCCACAATGTGGAAAGTGGAATGGAGAGTCTGTTTCCAAGCAACTGCTGTAGTTCAGCAGGGGCCTATAAATAGATGCTGACACCCAATTCAGTGCATTATACCTCGTGTTTAGATTCTTTCTAGCACAACATCAAATTGTGGCCATCTTAGGTTGGGCACTCATTCTTCTCGTGCACTAGGCATTTCCTGTGCCTAAATACTCTACATCTTACACCTCAATCCCACACTCGGCAAGCCAGGTTTATGTTTCCTTTGAATACTTTGTTTTTCCATTCTTCTTTTGCTCCTCACAACAGTATTCCTGGCACTATGTAATGAGTTTGTGGGAGAGAGAAAGCGTTCAAAGTGTCTGTAAACAATGTTTCCAAGTAACCGCTTCAGTGCAATAGGGGCCTATAAACAGATGCTGACACCTCTTCCGGCCCCTCTGATGTTCTGTTTGGATTATTTCTAGCATGACATTGAACTGTGGCCATCTTAGTTTGGGCAATCATTCTCTCTCGGCAGTAGACCAAATTTGCTAACCTAGTCGTTTCCTGTGCCTAAATACTCTACATCTTACACCTCAATCCCACACACTGCAGGCCAGGTTTATGTTTTTTTTTCCTTTGAATACTTTGTATTCCCATTCTCCTTTCGTTCCGTACACCAGTATTGCTGGCAATATGTAATACATTTGTGGGAGAAAGAGTTCAAAGGGTCTGTAAACGACTGCTTGAGTGCAACAGGGGCCTATAAACAGATGCTGAGACCTCTTCCGGCCCCTCTGATGTCCTGTTTGGATTCTTTCTAGCATGACATCGAACTGTGGCCATCTTAGTTTTGGCAATCATTCTCTCTCGGCACTAGACCAAACTTGTTGACCAAGGAGATGCCTGTTTCTAAATACTCTACTACCGACGCAATACTCCTAACACTTTCAATGGCAGGTTTGTGTTTATTTCTTTGAGTGATTTGTTTTGCCCTTCGCCTTACGTTCCGCAAACTGGTATTCCTAGAAATATCTGATCATACGCGTGCAATGAAGAAACAGCATCCCAAAAGCTCAACCGCAGGACATGTGACCATAAGAACATTAGAATGGTTTGAGTTTTATCAGTTAAAAACACACATTATATGACAGAGGCAACAACCGACCAGTGGAGTAACTTTGCTGAAAATGTTGGGGGGGAAAGGGGTGCGGTGAAGGGAAGGCGGATGGTGGCTCTTAGGGATAGTTTCAGCCAAATTGTTCAATAAAATTTGGTTGAATGGTAGATTTGACTGCATTCGGTCACCACTATTGGTTCGATGCCGAAGATACCGAACATGCGAGGGGGGGCGCCCGCTCCCCATTTTCGGTATTTTTTACTTCAGCCGTTGCGGGGCTGTCTACTGCTTCCACAGCATTGTTGGCGGGGGACCCAACAAAAAACAAGAAGAAAAATCGACCCTTTACCGTCAGATCCGACCCGCATTAGATGGATGGATCTGACGCTGCAGGGTACAAGCGAGGCGGCGGATGGAGAAAAGGTAAGTAGGAGGGTTTATGGGCGTACTGGCGGTTTGGGGGGTCATGGGTTTGTTTTTTTTGTAACAAAGTAAAAAACTATTTGCAGCGAAAATGACTACGGTCAATTTCGCTGTGATTTTGTACCTCGGTCAAACAACCTAAATCCCTGAGGGCTAACACTAGACTACTACACCACAAAAGTCCATTGCTGACTCTCAACTTTCATAAAACTGGTGGCCTATCTTTAAAATTCAATTGGGCCCCCACACATCTTCAGCCGGACTGCCATGCACCCAGTGACACAACATAAAATTCACAATTCCACTAGAACATACAAAAATGCATTATTTATCATTCATTCAGACACAAAAGTCAACACACATATGCTTGCATACACTTTCACTCACACAAATTCACCCAGCACAACCATTGACATACATTGTATGCACACAACATTTATATGTACATATAAAATAACACATGGAAACAGTAGCTCAATGTCCATTGAGCAGACCAGACTTTATCACCCCCTGATCCCTGAAATGTTGGGTTAAGTTGACTTGACCTAGCTGCACTATAAATCCATGGCCAAAAGGAACAGATTCACTGGAATGTTAGAAATTCTCGTGATTTTTCCTTTCATTCAAAGGCAGAAGCCATTGGTTAATGTAGTGCAGTGGGTGACCAAGTATACTTGGTATCAATTTTTAAATGCCAGATATCTCCAAACTTGGGTTCTGCACAGCACCTTATATGTGTACGTGCTGTTTAAAATTAAGGTATGTTTTCCTGTGTTCAAATGGCTCCAAGCAGAGTACCAAGCGGGAGAGGCGGAGGGGGCAAGCTCCCCCATGTGGCTCTTTTAAGAGCCAGACCGGGATATTTTTCATTGGGATAACTCTCCCATTCAGCACATCAAAGAGGGCGTTCAACGGCAAAGGTGTCCCGTTGACAATACGATGTGTGCTGAGCAATTCCTGCTCAGCACGCTCATTATCCTGGCAGCAAGACACCTTACCTGTTCCGAATGGTAGTGGTGTCCCACTGCCAGGACAATGTCCCAAAGAGCTCCGGGCAGCAGAGGGTCCTCACATTGCCCTGTATCAGCAGAGCATTACAATGCAAATGATTAGGCAATGATGGGAAGGAGAAGGGCTACTATTAGCAGGGACCTTTGTCCCTTTAGAAATGGGAATTGGAGGGAGAGATCAGAAGTAAGAAGGGTGCATAATCTTGCATGCTTTATGAAATAATGACTATGGCTTTAAAACCCAAGGGGGATTTGATAGGCTCACATTAATCTACATGATGCCATTGTGACTTTGCATCCAGAATGGGGGGAATACAACTAAAGCCATACTCCCATTGCTCAACATATTTCTATGACAATGTGTATAGTGTATGGTTAGTTTACTATGAAAGTCTAGTTTATTATGTAATTGCTTGTGTTTTCAATCTGCTCGGATCCCTTCTGGTTTACTAGAGGTGTGGGGGTGATTGATCATTTAGAAACCAATATTCATCCCTGGACGCTGGTGGCCCAGAAGTTGATTAGTCACGCTAACGAAATACATAGTTTTCAAAATGACATACCGGTTAGGTCAAAAGTTGTCACTCTCCTCCAAAAACGTCAATATCACCTTGTCCCCCGTCGTGTTAGTCCACCTCTTAATACAGATGTGCCTGCCCTTATCCTGATCTAATGAGATGTGTGGCCCTCTGGTTGTATGCCGAATTTCAACAATGCTGTCTCGCTTATCCTGCAAAACTGGTTAATGAAGAAACTAAGGTCGAAAAGTCCTGATACATGAGCACAGGCCCTTCAGTTAATGGTTCAATCCCACTCACCCTATGCTCTGGTAATACAGCAGGCATACAGGTGGGAACCGCCCACTAGTACCATGGTTCCCCTCCCACACTGGCCAGTCTTTGGTTTTTCCACCCTACAGAGAATCCTTTCCTGTATCATCTACTCATCCTTAAAAGGCAACCCCCACACTGATTGGACTTTGATCTGGCCAGTGGTTTGCTTACAAGACTTTGCAATAAATAATGATTTAAGAGCATATGAAATGTAAAGCAAAACCTTAATAAATATCTATATCAAATAAACCTGGAAAGGTGTGCATGGTCGCTTAAATTGTCCACATCCCAGTTTCACATTTACCAAGTGTGTGATCCTGAGCAAATCATTTAATCACATGGTGCCTTATCTGCAGCTCTGCAAGTGACTCTGATTCACTTCAAATCTTATGTTAATGTTTCATGGTATTATAATGGAAAAGCGTAATGACTATAGAGTTTCTCCACATATAACAAAAGTGCAATTTAGGTATTTTGCACCATAAAATTATTTGTCACTTGACTTATTTATGGCAACCTATTCAAAAGTCACTTCCATGGTGCCTCCCAGTATCAAGGACTGATGATGCGCCTTGCAATGTCCTTTTCTGTGAAGTCACTTCTGTTGGTACAATCCACATAATAATTAGGAAGTTTGTATGTATTTTGCCTCAGAGGGCTTGGCTCTAATAGGTGCGATTCCGGCATCTGGAATGAGCCTGCAGTTTTATTTTTGTTGTTGCGTGTTAAAATGCCATCTTCCATTAATGTTACCAAAAAAGTTAATTGGGGCAGGGGTGGGTGGTTTGCGGGCACCAATGAGACCATGCGGAATACCACACAAGGCATTTCGTTACTCACCCCTTACCCACCACTCTTATAATGCTGGATACTCCCCTGCTTAGTTTGGTAAGTGAGCAGTTTTTGGTGGCCTGTAAACTGAACCATGACACCCATTTACTAATTTGCACCAAACCATCCTGAAAAAGTGTCTGCAAAACTCCAAATACTTTTTGTCAGTTTGGTGAAGATTATTTTTGGAGGCAGGGGTAAAGGTTATACAGGGCTACTAAAAGTGTGCTTTTAACACAACATCCCATATGGTTCCTTCTGCGCACATAGAGCAAAAACTGCTTAACAAGAGTTCACCATGTTTGGAAGGCTCATATCACTCAAATTCATTTAACAGTTTTGGGTCACAGGTTTTCTCAGCTTGACTCTTTCCACTCTACTTGGGGAGGGCGCACCTTCCGCCAACTTCATTTTGAAATTAGGATGGTGGTGCTTTAGTAGCATCTGAAAAGTGGCAAGACTATTTTGAGAGGCGTTGTAGAGCTGTGGCTTGCCACAGAGAATGCACCATTTGTTATTGTTAGTGTGTCTTCATACCTGGGCCTTAATGTGTACTGTGAGCTCTGCCCACATTGTCCAAATGTGACATGCACCCTCACTAGGGTCACCCCGCAGTCCAGCTCCCCAACAAACAAACACAAACACAATTAAAAAAAATGTTTTAAATTAAAGGTACCTCTGCTCAGCTTTCAAATGCCGCCCGGGCTACGTCTCATGTTAAACCGACCTAACGTCTTTGCACTCACGCACTTCCAGACAGAAACCAGCAAACTGAATGAGCTTCCTAGTTCCTGACTGTGTGTCGCGGGAACACAAAGCCGGAAGGCGATTCTCTGCGCCACGGCCCCTGGAAGAGCTACTGCTAGCGTGGCAGAACAGGCGCCAGGCCCAGCAACACTAAGTTCAGCACCCTGGCTGCTGACTTTCAGTCAGGCCAGCCAGGGTGAGGCACTGAGCCACGCAGGGCATCTCAGCCCTGAATGTGTAGCAGCACAGCTGCCAGGCCTCACAGCATTATGTAATGAGACAGCGCAAGCCTAGCTGTCCAATTACATAATTGATGATTGCCGCCCCCCTGCCCTCCCTCTGAAAGTTTGGGGGGACAAAAAGGCATGCCACAAAAGTTGGGGGGCACAAAACCACCTGTCCCCCCCTATAATTACGCCCATGCAACCGACCCAAACAATTAAGGAACTGAGATTGAAGTTTATACGGAGGCGTGTTTTCCAGCTGAGGTAATCTACAATGTGACACATGGGCATGGCAGAGAAACGATGGCACATGGCTGCAGCAGCAACACGATGGGTTTGGAGAGAGGCATGGCAGGGGGGGTCTGCCCCTAGTCTTAATGTGTGATGGACTTCCAAATATATTTGTTCAACTTTCTAAACGCTGTTTTCCACCTCAGATTTCTTGGGAACTTACATGCCTGTAGGCAAGCGAGTTTGGGTTGTGGAATCTATAAGTCAATAAACATAAATATGTGGTTATGTCTCGTTCGTCTATCCCTTAGCACTGACTCTTATGACATCATGGAATTGTCTCCCAGTGGACGGACAATAGATCCCCATCAACAGTTGAAAGACAGACCTGACTGAAGTAGGATGGGTAGCCAGTGTCAGTTCCTCACTGATGCCCTATTGTGATGAGATGACCTTTTATACCATTGCTGGAATAAACTAACACCCTTACATGAAGAAGTTGTCCCAGGATCACTCATGACACTTTAAGGATATCATACATATCTTACCCACATGAATGTAAGTGCAGAGAATGGGGAGACCGTGCCTAGCTCAACACTGCCAACATACACCTGATTGGGAAGTTTCTTTAAAGCCTAGAGGCATATTAGTTCAAGAGGTCTTGACTCTGGGTGCTTGGCCCAGTGCTGCTCTGCTCAGGGGGATCTGTTCTGGAGGACCACAACAGTTAGAATTGCAAGAAGCACCTGGACAGACCTGGCCTCTTGTTATGCCTTGTGTTCCTTGCTTTGGTCCTGCATGAATGCTTGCCTGAGAGAAAGCCTGGTGGATTGTTTTGCCAGTGGAATGTTGTGGTGTGAGTGCCCTTGTGAGCTCCATGAAGGTCAGTTGGAGTGAAGCAGCCTGTGAGAGAGGAGGCCGGTGGATGTCTCCTGCGTACCTTCCTACTTACTTACCTGGTGTATATACCTTGTCACTGCAACTTAGTAAAGAAGTGCACTTCCCTTACTTGAGTATCAGATCTTTCATTTCACCCCACAACACCTATGCATACCCACACTTGCTAGCGTCGCAGGCATGCGTGTATCCTTCTCAGCCAATGATCCCAACATATTCGGAGACAAAACATGCTTATTTGGCTGTGAGCAGTTGTGGAAAAACAGCACCGAATCCATGCCAGGGCTGTCAGGTGCTCTGACCGAGGCACTTCGGGCAATGTTGTCGGCCATGCGTGTTCTGCTGCCCAGAGTGTTGACTTCCCTCCATGCCACCCCTCGCAAAGCAGCTGCTTCCTGTTACTGGTACAATGCTTCTGATGGGTACGTTTTTAGTGCTCTGCAGAAATACTGTTTCAAGCTACTGTGCCTCATTTTAAACACTGAAGTATTGTAAGAGCTCCGCTTCATAAATGCGCCGATTTTATACACGCTTAGCCAACATAATTAGAAATGAAAATGTATTACAATGCAGCATTCAGCCAAATTATCCTGAATAACTTATTTTGTATACGTTTTTGGAAAGATTTAGTCACTGTCAAATGTCACTGGACGAGATATGGGATACTATTTTAAATGGGGAATCGTCAACCTTATCATTTCAGTGATGACATTTGTAATTGATATTTTAGAATTATGATGAAGTATTTATGATGATTGTCACATATATTTATATATTCTCTGTGTTAACGAAAATATGTTGTAAATGCTATGGATCAAATAAGTTCTCATCAATTGTGTTTTTATGAATTGTGAAAGGTGTAAATGTAAACCATAACACTAAAACAATGTTTTTTTTTTATGATCTCAAATGTCAGGAAGTTGGCTTGCTATTCTCTCTCATAGTGACTCGTCCCTTCCCTTAATTTTATGGACAACTGAAAAAAAATGTGCTTGCCAACATTTAATAGGTGCACACTGTAAATAAAATAGTATAGGGACATTTCTGTGGGGTAATTATGTAATGTCCCTAGGACTCAGGTACTGAATTTTCTTAAACATTGTTCTGATTCATTAATTTTTTTGCATGATTTAAAGTGACTTTGCACTGCTGAAAAGTGACTTTGTATTGCTGACACAACCCTGATTCATGGAACTGTGCATGCAGTGCAAAGTAATTTTTGCAGTAGAAAATGAACTTTGCAATGACTGTTCACTGCAAAAATACACTTTGCACAGTTCCATGAATCAGGGTTTGTGTCAGCAGTGCAAAGACACTTTTCAGCAGTGCAAAGTCACTCTGAACCGTGCAAAAAATTCCATGAATCGTGGCCCTTAGTATGCACTTTTATTGAATTCACTAAGCCAAGCAAGGTTTTGAGTGCATTATTTTGTTTACCAGCTTCAAATACGTTATACAATTTTTTGTTTGAAGTTTATTGGAGAAGAATCTCAAATTTCCTATGATATAAATGTTTTTTATTCATTCATGTTTTTAGACTATAGTACGATAAGTTTATTTATTAAACCAATTCACATAAATAAATAATATACACTAAAAACTATAAACAGCAATACATAAATAAATAAATACATAAATACAGGTTTAACATTTTATGAAAAAGTTGCAAGATCCTAAACCAAAACAAAATAAGAGAGTTTGTGGCAATCACAGTCCAGCTAAGTCAAATTGGGGGCTCTGGCACTTGTTTCTTTCCAATGATGCATTGTGCGAGGATTTTTGGCTAATAGCGCTTGTATTTGGCGCGCTTAGAAACACTTGTGTACAGGCGTGTTATAAATGACTTATCATATCATATCATTTGGTGCACAGTGCCCATCAACAAAAGGCGATTATGGGTGTGGCCATCTTATTTTCTCTCTTGGCCATCCTCCCTGTTTTCATTTTTTCTCGCTGTGGTTTTTATGAATGCACCTTAAGTGCTGTGGTACTGCAACACACACATTGTTGCTGCTGATTATTACCCAGAATTCCGATAGAAGATTGGGAGATGCACAGAAAGCTGCTTACACGTTCGCTATCAGCTTTTATTTCTGGATTCGCCTCTACCAATCATTCGCCTCTGAGAGATTTGCCAACTCTTTGGGACTGCAAAATGCGCTGCCAGTTGTCACAAAAGCGATTTGGACCTTTTCATCTGTTCAGCGACAGCAGATTGTTACCGCAGGGGAATGGGGAAACCGATTGGAACCCCGTTAAATTGAATCTTCAATTGTTAGCGCTCTGACGATGCAAAATTTCATTTTTTCAGAGTAAATTGCAGCTGTTCCCTCGGTAAAACGTTTTTTTTTTTTTTATCCTCGCCGACAAAACCACAAACAGCCAAGAATCTTTCCTGGAGGATGTGATGGGAGCTGAACTATTCATGAAAAGCCTCTCCCTGCACCAGTTATTGCTTTTCAAAGCTGGTTATAGAAAAGATGTGGATTTTGCACTCAGGCCTCGGCTTCCTCTAAGAATGCAAAGCTATTCATTGGTCTGAGTTGCTGTGATTGTTTCCGCACAGCAGGTGTGTTGTTCGAATCCTTCGCCTCAGGGTTGTGCTTTGACGGATGCCAACAGGTGTTCGGAGCAGCCAACAGTATGCCAACAGAATTGACTAAATCCCCATTCCTGAAACCTGAGATACTCACAGAATGAAAGTGGGCACGTTAAGTAAGGTTCCATTTGATAATGTCCCCGCAAAAATTTCGCCATACAAGAATGGCACCGTCGCAACATTATCATATGGAACCTGCGGGCGACACCCCACAACCGCTGCATTTTTTTTTTTAAACCCTGGTCCCATTTACCCCATATATTGTCCCCTTAAATAATGTTGCCTATGCCGCTGCTTCCCGGTGATTATATGTATGGCAACATTGTTTATGGGGACAATATTACCTGATCCCGTTAAGTAAAAGGTTCTACCCTACATATGTGTATAGTGTGATAGATTGTGATAGATTGCCATTTGGCAAGGGTGTAAAAGCCCTGGATGTTTTTTAATTTGGAGTAATTAGGTAAATGATGCAGGTAAATCCATCTCTGAAAGGGTAATCTGATTATTAGCTTCCCCTTCGATAAGCTCAGTGTCTACCTGTGGCCTGCTGCATCAGTATCCTGATCTGCATCTCCTGCTCTCCAGTGGCATAGAGCAGATTCAGAGGTCACAGGTGCCCATTTGGCAGCTGCAGTAACAGCCAAGTCTGCAGGACAGGGGCAACATTTAAGACATGCATCCCTCTCCCAAAGCTATGATGATTATAAGTAGCCCATGCTGGTGGCAGGGTAAAGTCTAAATATAAGCCAGGCCTGAGGTCGGGCATGATGTCTGGCAGTGCTTGTGTTCACTGCAGCCGCATGCAATTTGATATCACTCCTATGATGTTATTTTATGTTATGTTATTGGGCATTTGTATAGCACCTTTCACCATTGGTTTGATCTCAACGTGCTGTGGGTTGAACGCCCTCGGGGACTGTAGTCCAGGTCAGTGGAGAAAATAGGGTAGTAAGTAGTGCGTGTGTGCACTCAGTGCGTGTTCAGCTAGCCCAAACGTTTGTAGTTGCAAGTTGCATACTAATGCTAGGAGTA
Organism: Ambystoma mexicanum; assembly: GCF_040938575.1. Classification (NCBI taxonomy): domain Eukaryota; kingdom Metazoa; phylum Chordata; class Amphibia; order Caudata; family Ambystomatidae; genus Ambystoma; species Ambystoma mexicanum. Next base: position 141,335,981 of record NC_090923.1, on the reverse strand, counting down.
GTGTGAAGATTGTGTGAGGCCAGTAGTATGTGTGCAGTAGGCCAAATCGTCTGGGGGGTAGATGCATTCTAGCATAGGTGGTGCTTGTATATGAGAATATGTGTGCAGTTGGGCCAATTCTATTGTGGGGGATAGCTGCATTATAAACATTATAAAGGAGTTCATGGCGGTGTTTATTATGTGTGCAGCTAGGCCATTAATCATGGGGGATAGACATTCTCTATTGTTTTATGGTGTAGAAGAGAGAATCAGCCTATTGATAGGTATGTGTGAGTATGCGTGCAGTTGGTAGAGGTCCCCTTTTCCCGATTCCCTTCCTGTGCCTGCTGAATTAACTTTTCCTCCTTCTAATAGAGGGTTAGTAAAGTGATAAAGAAATGCTACCCTGCAATGACAAAGTTCATGTTGACAGTCAGACTCCAAACAATCAAGGTGTTAGAAAACACCTGAGCGTCGAGAGGCATTCCTTGGCATGAAATGTTATGAGGCTTTGTGGAAAAACCATAGAGTCAGCAAGACACGCCTTAACACAATGCGAAACATTAGAAACCACATATAAGTGGGCCTATGAGAAATATAGAGACCCTACTTCCGATGTATTCTGGAGTTGCTTGTTCGGAGCTGACTCATCAGTATTAACAACTGCAGCAATGCACGTATGGGAGGTAGTATGTCAAAAAATAACGTTTACCAGTGGTGGCAGTTTTTAAGATTGATTTTCAACATGGATGTTTATATGACGCTAGTTTTATGAATTGTGTTACTATGTATTTTAAAAGTATGTATTTTAAAAGTATAAATGTAAATGCACTTTGGTATATCAATTTTGTACATGTTAGTGTGAAAAGGATGCAAGTCACCCATAACGCACTTTAAATAAAAACATTTTTTTTAAAAAGAAAATAGAGGGTTGGTGCTTTAGTTCTCCAAGAACCTCTCAGTCTAGTGTGGACTCAATTCTATTTTGCCAAGCATTGCCGTACCTCTCTCTATCTTAACAATATACTCAATGTTGAGTTTAGCCAATTCCTAACCTTCTCTACCAGGCTATTACCTTCCCTATGCTCTGGACTGTTTAGGTCTACATATGTCAGGGGCTGCAGAGGGTAGTGGCTATGCTAGTTGTAACAGTCCTGGTGCATTACTGGGACAAGCGATTGCAGATGTACTGTCCACCCGTTCTTTGTCTTCATGAGCAAGTACTTGCTTGTTGGCTATCACCTTTACGATTAGCAGTTACATCCAGTTCTGTTTTATGGGAATTACAAGTACTTCCTAAATATGTGGTTGGGTATTCCAAGAACCTGAGAAGTCCAGTGTCAAAACAAGGCTGTGCTTTTAGTGCTGTGATGTGTCAGATCTATAAGACCATTTCAGCTGTGGAAGGGTTGAATGCATTACCCACCGACAGGCTGGACCTTGCACTACTGGCAATAATGTACCCTAGGGCTGTTGCCTCTCTTGGTTCCATTATAAGTGCATGCAACACTGTTTCCCAGAGACAACCGCTCACCAGGAAGCTGGCCTTGGAATAAGAATCAAAGGGTACAGCCATCCACAAAAGTCTTGGCCTCACACCTGGGTGCTGCATATCCAAAGGTATTTGATCTTTTGAGAAGGAAAGGCACAGGATTAATATAGACAGGTAGAGCTCTGTACATTTGAGAGATGTTTCCACCATCTTGTTTCTTTATGCATCTGCCTCTCTCCCTCCTGTTCTCCCCACTTCCTCTAGCAGAAAGCACTTTGGGTATGCTGCCAGAAGGGCAAATTCAACTACTTTCAAGAACAGGGATTGGACCCCTAAAGCAGGCTAGCTTTAGTCCAATCACCTGTGGACGTTTACCTTTAAACAAAGGGTCTCACACCACTACTGTAGCATCTTGATTGGACATTCCCTTCATTTTGGACTGTTATGCTTTGCTATCTGGGTCACTACTGAATCACATGCACGCCCCTCTTAAGAGCACACCCTTCCCTCGGCCCAGGTCACCACAAAACACAAAGGAGGTATATCTCTTTATTGTAAATTGTAATTGTAATTGGTTATTTATGATGCACTTAATATCCAGAGGTTTCTAAGTGCGGACCCATGGATCGAACCTGTGTTCCTCCATGCTGTCTTGCTTCCAAGGTGAACACGTTGCCCCTGAGCTACCCTCCCAAGACTTTGCCAGATTTACCCTTATGATTGTGTTGGCTCTTGGTTTGTAGCAGTGTGAGAGTTGAGTGGGCATTTTAACCAGTACTCGTCCTTGTACTTCTGTTGCGCTAAGTCCAATTTGTCACAAACAGGATAGCATTTTTAATTTGCATTTCATGTTTGAAAATAAAACCTTTAACATCTCAAAACAATGCTGTTGCAAATGGTCCAAAATGTGTTCATATAGAAATGTGTTCTTATAGACTTTATGATGATAGACTCTGAAAGGAGTGCTCTGCCCTAACTGATTCCCTCCCTCCCTGGATCTCACCCCCTCCCTGTTCTGTCTATCCATCCCACTCCTCTACTACCCCCACCATGTCTTGTTACCCCTGCATGTCTACAATATTTACAGTACTCCATTGCTATCCGGCCAGGTTTGTAATTTACAGAATGAAGGCACGCCCCTAAAGGTCTACACCAGAGAGAATACAACCTGCTAGGGAAGAAAGGCCCAAGTCGATCTTATAAGGAAAACAAGTCTAATCTCACACACAGATGAGAGCAACAGCAAAGAAATATGCTGCTAAGAACTTTCTGCTGAAAAATAGTACAAACAGAATCTTATAAAGTAAAACATCTTCATAAGTGATGCAATACATACAGTAAAAACATGTGCGGCTGGTTGGATGAACCCTAGATAGGTGCTGCCTTTATCCATATTGGATGGCAGGTTATTGGTCCCAGTCCATCCATCTTCCATCACGTGGGTGCTGCAGAGATAATCTTCTCACTTCGAAGATCAGAAAACAAAGGAATTATACTCCTACGATGCAGCTTGTTCATCACTCATACTCTGCACTTGGCAGACCTTAGGACAGACACATAGGAGGTTCCAGGGCACTCTCACTCCCTCTGTGCCATCTGGCTCAAAGGTCTCTGCCCTCGTTTTGAACTATAATTTATCCCTCCAGCACATCGCAATACAGATTACACGATTGTCGCTTCAACGATACACCATGTCCATCCTATTTGAACCATTCAGGACTTGTTACTTTGGGGTCTGTGGTCAAAGGGCACCTGGTGCCATGGAATTCAGGGAACTTAAGGTTTATTCAGTTTTATGGGCTATAACTCGTGGTCACCCGGGAGTGAGCCAGGTTATGCTTTGGCCATTGTAAGATAACATTCACTGCAGGCGCCAGTCTTTAATCATGTCCTTGTAGGGCACATTCTTCTTGAGTGCGAAACACATCGCTGAAACACTTTTTATAACAATGAATAGACATTGTGGTGATTGGTGGTGTAAACTGCCCTTCTGGGAGTTTGGGCATGACTGGCGAATCATATGGTCCCACAGATTTTTGCCTAGTGCAGGCAATGCCATGTTTAGCATGCAGGCCTTCCCTTCTACCTATGATCACTAATATCTATGCAGAATAGCGATGCAACTTTACGCCTTATACTATTCTATGCAGTTAAACTATATTTAATTATACCAAAGTAAGGCCTTGTTAAACAGGAAGGTTGCCTCCTTGCTGCCCTCCCTCCCCCCTGGCCCACCACAGTTCCTCAAATGCATCTTGCCTATCTTTAAAGCACCAGGGGGGGACGGGGCTGCCTCCTTCCCAACATCCCCTTACATTTGTTACTGTAACACATGGCTTATTGCTCATCACTTACACCCATGCCCTGCACAATGATCGCAAACATTCCCCTCTATGTGCATACTCTTCAGGTTAACAAGTCATATGAATGCATCCCTACCCCTCGCCAGGTCCACCTAAACCTCTGAATAACTTTATGGATCAGGGGGTGCAGCAATGATAGTGTGGGATAGATGATCAACTTCACCTTCATACAGGATGGGGAACATTTCATGCTTTGAGCCACCCTGTGGAACATCAATTTCTACGTAAGTGTTTTTTGTTTTGCAAGGTGCTTTTGAAACCCCAATTGATACCATTTTCTTGCGCTATCAGGTGATACAGTGGCACAGCATTGACGAACCAGCTGACAAGTGCATAAAAAGACTAGGAGAACTACAATGATATGCATTAATATCTTCACAATCATACTTTTCCATGACAGGGCCCAGTTAAATGCCATAGTCAGCCAATCACTTTCCTGTATTCCTCATTCCTTCTTCATACGAACACCCAGGCCATGGACAGATGAAATGATATGGGATATTGAAGCATACTTCACATCTTCTGTAGGCACGAATGTGCAACAGGGATCACCACATTTTTTGCAAATCCCACCCTCCATCGCTGTTAACACATTGAGCATATATCGATTTTGCATTGTCATAAGTCACAGTGCTCATAAATCGACCTTGATCTCGTTGAACACATTCTCTGTGTCATTCGTGAGCTGGACCAGTTCCCACTGCACTATTTGCAGCCATTTGGCATTGACTGCAGCCTGCACCACCGGCAAGAGTAAAGAAGTGAAAAAGGATTCTGCTGAGCTGGAAATCCGATTTTCTTCTGGTATTTCAGCAAGCAAGATGGAAGAGTCTTTACAAATGTAATTCAATCTTTTCATTCTCTGCGGTTTCTGTAACTGTCCTTTCCCTAGCAGGATGTGCAGTTCTTGTGTGGGCACCAGACTCTTATCTTCATTTTCCACTGTGGAGAAACCTGGCGGCTGTTCTGCAGGCATTACTCCCCCCTTCAGGTGTTCTTCTGGGATTACTAGTAGTGCTGAATGGTCAGCGAACAACAGCCCGTCCTTAATGCTTGGAGGTGCAAGTAAGCTTGGTTGCCACAGATCTAATAGTAATCCATGAGCACCGCTGTTCCGTTATTCATGCTGTTCCGTTATTCATATCTGTGATCAGAAGAGTTTTATAACAATGTTTATTTGTGCCGACAAAGACTGTGCCTTCCTGCGGAAACAGAGTTTACATTTTTCTTCCATGTGCACTCGCACCAGCTTTTCCATTGTTGCAATCCACATCAGTTTTGTGATATGCTTTGTCTAGATTTGCGCATAGAAGTTTACCACTCATGCTATTCTCTCCTTGCTATATGTTACCAGTCCTTCTGCCAAGCAAGGTAGTGTGCTACCCTGCCAGTTATTATTGACATACTTTTGCCCCTTCACCATCAGATAAGGTAACTCCACACACTTGATGTTTCTCTGGTCTCCGGTGCATTTTACAAAATCTGGGCCCACCATTTGCAGTTCCACACTGTGTGCCTGGAACATTCTTTTTATTCTGGATATCGCAAGATGAACTAGGCATTGTGCCTATTTAATTGGGACTGCTTGTAGTACTAACACCTTGGGAGCCCCTGACGCGTGTGGAATGAGTGAACAAACATAACAGCTCCCATTCACAGCATTTCTTCCCACAGCACTCATATCGGAATACCATGAAGTTGTGAACTTGGGGTAATGAATATCCTCAATCACATCAAAACCCAGCCCTTGATACACATCATATTTTTGCTGTACTTCTCTTTTCATTCGTTTATACACATTCTCAAGGATGGCCACTTTAGTAATACTGGTGGAAATAACATTACACGTTTCATGGTGTTAGGCAATCCCCTACTTGTTTGAAATAACCTATTCTCTGCTTTCTCAACTGACATATTTTGCATACTAGAGTCACTAAATGTATTTACATTATTAGATACACTCATATCATTAACATTTATATGTATCATTCCATTTGGATAACATACAACCCTGTTTCCCCCTTTGCCCCCCTGTATAGGACCTCCCCCTATAATACCATCACCCAATACACTCCCAATTGTGCTAGCAATATCACACGCTGACCACCAGCAATAACTAATCCACAATAATAGATATAGGTCCATACACTCTCATTCACATGTCTATGCCTCGGGTCCCTAATTAACAAATTATTTACAGTGTGCGCGTCCATCTTCTTCTTTCCTGAAAATAGAAGCGCAGACACACAAGACAGCGGAAAGAATAAAAATGAACAAGATGTACTAAGTACAAAAAAATAAAAACTGGAGAGAGAGAGAGAGGAGAAATAGAGAGGTAGAGAAATAGAAAGAGAGAGAGAAGTAGAGAGAGAGAGAGATAGAGAGGGAGAAGTAGAGAAAGAGGCAGCAGTGGTCGAGTCGTTATATGCTCACGATCTGTCCCCGTTGTTTGTGCAGCATCCGGCATCTCTGTAGTCACGATCCTGGGAGGTGCAATCTGTAGGGAGACACAATTATTGGCCCAAGTTAGTGTCGTGAAATATTCCCTGAATTACTCTTCTAACACTGCTGCAGTCCTGTGTGCATCATAAACCCTTCTCACAGGAGATATGGGGGTCTGGATATGCCAGCCAGTGAACACCTCATGAGGTGACAGATGATGGTCTTTACTTGGCTGCATGCATGAACTAAAAAGGGCCAGTGGCAGACAGTACAGCAAATATTTCTTTAATGAGTTGCATTATTTAATACCTTGCTTTTAAGGAGGCCATTTATTCCCTCCTCAACGTCATTGGCCTGTGGGTGATAAATCAAACACATATGATGCTTGATACCAAGCAGTGCTGTCATGTGTTGTAATAATGTATTGAAGAAATGAATGACATTATCTGACCTCAAAACCTCACACACACACCCGTGCTGGAAAACGTACTGCACTAGAAACCTCACAGCACAAATGGCATCCAGCCACCTTAAGATTGGACACACTACAACAATGAGGTACCTAGATCCATTACAACGCTCACCCATATCACTACATTCTATGTGTAATTCACGGAACAGTCCAATGCTTTCCTGAAGGTTTGGTATAAACCAATCCTCAAGTATCGCTGCGACTATGTGTTGTTTTGAAATGTGAGACGAGTAGTGCATTGTTCAAATGCTACTGTTTCCCAGGGCTCTACTGCTTCCATAACAGATCTGTCAGAGATTGCTTACATCCTCTCTGTAACCACAACTCCTTTTCCATCTCAGATGCCCTTTCTCGTAATTCGATAATCTGGGAAACGGGCAATGCTGTGTAAGGCATTGGATGCTCCTCTGTGGGTGGGGCAGTCACAACGAACTCGGTGTATATTTCATTTGACAGATATGTCACAATTTTGGCAGTTGCATCGGCCACTGCATTTTCAATTGAAATGTTGTCCGTTCCGTTAATGTGGGTGGCGCACTTAACGACTGCTACAACAGATGGCTGTGCTAACACTTCTATTAATATTTCGAGCAGTGGCGCATGCTGCACTGGGGATCCATCCGTCCTCCGGAACACCCTCCTCTTCCAGCGAGACAGACCAGCATATACTGTTGTTGTAAAGTAGGCTGAGTCAGAATATATCGTGACATGACACCCTTGCGACACTCTGCGCACTTCGATGAGTGCCACAAGTTCTGCCGCTTGTGCAGAACAATGCGTGGGCAACATTTTCATGACCACCGTTTTATACTCCCCTCCCTAAAGTCATACCACAGCTGCCCCTGCTCGTCTCTGCCCATCCTCCTGATCAATTGAGGATGATCCATTAATGAAAAGTACTTCACCTTCTGCCAATCCCTTGCTTTAGGAGTGTCGTCCTCCGCTCACTCATATGTTGCACAATCATGCCTGTCAGGTCCTCACCGCATCCAGAGTGCCACTATAAAAGGCCAATGATTTGTGGCCCATAGTGCTTTTTGTCATCAACACTGCTGTCATAACCTGACCATCAGAATGCAAAAACAAATAGAATTCCTGTGTTTTATAAAGGGTGGCTAGTACAGGTGCTGAACTAATGACTTCTTTTAAATTGTCAAAATGTTTGATCTTTTCTGCCGTCCACTATAACTTGCGATCTTTGTTTTCTGTGCTTCCCTCAGGGCCTGCAAAAGAGGCCTTGTGTATGTCACGTAATCTAGAATCCAGGCCCTACAGTAGTTGCACAGGCCCAGGAACGTCTGCATCTCTTTACCTGAGGAGGATCTAGGGGTGGCACATACTGATGCTGCCCTTTTGGGTAGTATCCTCTTCCCATTCACTGATATGAACTGCCCCAAATAGATTACTTCCTGCTGGCAATATTGTAATTTTGAATTATCAACCAGGTACCCATTACAGGCCAGCAATTGTAGGAGTGTAATGGAGTCCCTTCAGCACACTTGTTCACTGTCACTGCACACTAACAGATAGTCCACGTACTGGAAAATCGTGCTAGGCACCTGAATGTTTACAACATCAGCATGCAGTATTCTGTTACATATACTCAGGCTCTCACAGTAGCCATGAGGCAATCTAGTGTGTTCAAACCTCATATGGCAGTGCATAAATGCTGTGAGGTACCTCGACCCTGGATGGAGGGGAATCGAGAAGAATGGATTTTTGAGATCCACTACAGCGAAATATGTAGCCTCTTTGAAGATGCTACATAAAATTGTCGCAGGATTTGGGACTTCTGGAAACTCTTTCTGTACGACATCATTTAGGGGGCTCAAGTTCTAGATCATTTTGCAATTGCACCCTGCTGATTTTTTAAAAGGGAAGTGGATGGCACGATAATCTTCTGATCCAGTAGGGCCTGTATTGTCTTTCTAATGCCTTCCCCGACCTTTCTTGACAGTGGATATTGTGTTACGCTTGGCAGCACCGCACCTGGCTTCAGGGTTATACGTACAGGTGTTAAATCTTTCAATAACCCTACATCATGTGGATTTGTAGTCCACAAATACGAGGGCACGTGCTGTGAATCTTCATCAAAAAATGGGGACAGAGTTACTGTTGCCATTAAAGGACACTGCACTCTTCGATATTGTATCAATATGTCACATGGGATGCAAATCTCCAGTATTATTTCCCCCTCTTTGTTGTTATTCTCCAACAGCTCGTCATCTGTCACCTCTTTTAACTGCACTGTTGGGTCTATTCAGAGCACTGTGCATCACTCACACCCATCCCTATCCAGTCCTAAAAGCAACAACCTTCGATCCGATACCAACAACCATTGTAGGTCTAGCGATCATATTGTTCCTGCCACCACCTAGGGTGACACAGCGGTTAAAAAATAAAATCAGTAGCTACTCACCAGCATTGCTTGACAATCTCAGGAACCACCTTCACGAGCACTGTAATACCATAGATAAACATGTCTGGGTCCAGAGGAATCCTTCGGACTACCACCTCCCTTGTCATTGTATTTATTATTAACATCGCCCTTACAGCACACGTCCCAGGTGTGGAACAGACTACTCCATAATCTGTGAAGGATATAGTCATGTTTAACGTACCAAGCAGGTCTCCACCCAGTAAATTGACAGGGGACCTCTCAGAATATGGTAAGGGCGCCCGTACTCCCTTCCCTAGCACCTTTACATCTAACTCCTCAGTGTATGGAACCTTGGAAATAGCCCTAGAGAATCCCTGTCAATCGAGATATTTTCCTGATAGTCGAAAATGTTCTTCCATGATACATGATTTAGTTGCAACAGAGTCCATCATGAATATGAATTGCTTGTTTCCTATCTCCGCCCGCACCAAAGATTCTTCTTCAGGGTGGGCAGTTAGCGACAGGAATGGACACGCGAGTGCTCCACGTGGGCTGTCCTAATCAGGATATGTGTTTGTTCCAGGGAATGAAAACGGGCTACCTCCAACCACTGCTGCTCCCCCAAAGGGAGCGGCAGCCCCACCTGGCACCCTATTTACCAGGGCAACAGTGCCGTGCTGTTGCTGCAGCGGGTGCTGCGCTTGTTCTTCCAGCGCTTGGGATTGCTCATTATAAGTTTGGTATTGCCATCATGGGTACTCCTGGTTCTGATACCATTGACCCTGTTGCGGGTACCCTAATCATTGAGGTCCTTGGGGCCCTCGGCCCTGTTGCTGGGGCCCATAAATATACCCCACTGCAGACTTACTACTACATTCCCTTGTGAAATGCCTCCACCTTAAACAGTTCCAACATTGAGACTGTCAGAATCCGCCTGCCTTTGGACCAAACCCTCCTCCTTTTGCTCCTCGATATCCCCTTCTCCCTCACTGTGGCCCTCCTTGTTGCCACTGTGGGCCGGGGTACTGTTGCCCCCCTCCCCACTATCCTTGTCCTCCTTCCGCCCAGAGTACCGCATTAGTGGTGCTCACATCTTGCTGTGTACTCTCTGTTCCTTCAACCTGTACTGGTGCTGACACCGGCACCTGAGCCGATAACTTTGCCAAAATTTTCACCACCAATTTTGCTTCAACCCCTGAAGCCTGTGCACTGTTTCCCTCTCCCACTCCTTAATCCTTTTATAAATGATGCACTATTAGACTCCGGCTATCCCTTTGCCTGAATACCCACAATCTTATCCTGTGCATTCTGCACTTCCGTCGGCAAGCCCCTCTTTATGATAAAATAAAAGAACGGCCCTCCAGTCTCTGCTCTCCATTTCTCTTGCATTTTAAGGATACATCTAGCTGGGTCCTCATCATCCTCCATGGTATACTTCATTAAAGACGTCAACTCGGGAGTATCCAGGTAGGCCCTTTGTAATGCGTCGCATACCATTGGCCTAACTCCATTAAATGATGCTCCATCATGCACGTCATCACCCAGGATTTCTCCTGGGTATCCAGCCTTAACCCACTGCTCCCCAGCCTGATCCCCAATTACAGCAACCAATACGCTCTTAAGAACCCTTTTGCTAGGGGCACCATTGCCATTTGTTTTTCAAACTCATATATCTACTCGCCCCGCCTGGGACCTATGGAAGGGCCTTAATTAAATTATTCTTTTCCATTTCGGGCCAGGGCACATACTGTGTCCTCCCTTCCCCCTTATGTATTGGAGGCATCTGCATTTTTGCTATACTTCACACACCCTTCTTCACAACACCTCTTCTCTTTACTAATGCCATCCGGCCGGCCCTGTCCCTCAACCTGCCTCATGCCCATATACATTCTGCTTGGGGAGTGTTTTCAGCTGCCTTTTCACCCCTCACGTCTTTTTCACTCTGATCTTCTGTGAACGTACCAGCATCCCCTTCCTCTACGTTTTCTCCCAAAATGTATTCTCCTCTCCCAAATGGACAAATGTGGACATATGTTCCAAAACGCTCCTGTTGTGTGAGCTCTGCCCTGACCAGGGCAGGCCATTCTCCCTCCTGTTGTCTCAGCGACCCACTGCTTATGACATTTCTACACCCTGTCATGATACAGTGGCAGGGCCTTGTACATGTGCTCTATTGGTGATCCTCCCCTCATGCTACTGATGTCTATTTCTTACTAGCGGCACAAAGCCCTTCTCAGGTGCTGCGCATGCTGCCACTTGCTTGTAACCAAAAAAACAAGAAAATCTACTCCCATCCTTCCCAACATGCACCCACCACGTCACAAACTCACCCAACACCACACCATATGGCGACACACACAATTACCGCCGCTTCTAGGGCCTGTTCCTTACCAAAAAAGCATGAACACAATAAATTAGAACAATAGACTGAACTACTTTTTCCATGCCTACTACTTATACGAGACCACTACCCATATTTTATATTTCTCCTTTAAATAATATAATATCCTGTCCTGTGGTACCACCTTCCCTCCCCTTCCAAGGAGGGGCTCCCTGCCTGACCTTTGCCTTACCCTATAATGCCTTACTTTATAATACTTCATCGAAACTCTCCACTCATAATACGAATCTTAACACAAAAGAATCCTGCCCTCATCCACGTCACATCGACGACCTTGCTCTCAACGTGCTCACACCTTTCACACTTCCCTGTGCATCTGTCCCCTACTTGTTATCACTTACAAGAGTCTACTCACATGAGCGTGAACACCCCCAATCCACCGTCAAAAGGTTCCAACTCTGGTCTGCACTCTCTTCGGAGCCCCGACTTGCTGCAAAGAGCAGAGAGGACTTTTCTTAAAATGGCTCCTGCTAAACCACTCATAATATGTGTTTTTTCAGGGCCGGTCGCTGTAGGTGGGCACGGCTCATTCTGGAGAAGTAGCTCGGAAGCCTCTGCAGGTACGGGGGGTGATGGGATAACATCGGGGTCACCAGTTGAAGGCACATCACTCAACATCCACACCAGAGAGAAAACAACCCGCTGGGGAAGAAAGGACCAATTCGACCGTGTAAGGATAACAAGTTTAATCTCACATGCAAATGAGAGCAACTGCAAAGAACTCTGCTCTTAAGAACGTTCTGCCAAAAAGTAGTACAAGCAGAATCTTATAAAGTAAAACTTTGTCATAGGTGATGCAATGCATACAGTAAAAACCTGCATAGCTGATTGGATGGACCCCATACAGGTGCTGCCTTTATCCATATGGGATGGCAGGTTATCGGTTGCAGCCCAGTCCATCCATCTTCCTTCACGTGGGTTCTGCAGGGCTCATCTTCTTCTCACCTCAAAGGTCCGAAAAGAAATTAATTATACCTCTACTATACAGCTTGTTTATCAATCATACTGACCTTAAGATGGACACACAGGATGTTCCAGGGCACTCTAACCTTCACACACACATTTCACTCTCTCCACATCATCTGGCTCCAAAGTCTCTGCACTCATTTTGAACTATAATGTATCCTTCCCAGCACCTTGCAATAATATAAACCACATGATTGTCGCTTCAACAATATACACTGTCCATCCTCTTTGAACATTTCAGGACTTGTTACTTTGGGGTTGGTGGTAAAAGGGCACCTGGTGCATTGGAATACAGGGATCTTAAGCTTAAGTCGGTTATATGGGCTATAACTTGTGGTCACTCGGGAATGAGCCGGGTCATGCTTTGGCCAGTGTAAGATAACATTCACCCCATGCGCTGGTCTGTAATCATGGCCTTGTAGGGCACATTCTGCTTGGGTGAGAGACACATCTCTGCAACGCTTTTTAGAACAGTCTCAGGAGGATAGCTCAGGGGCAATGTGCTCGCCTTGGAAGCAAGGCGACATGGAGCAACACAGATTCAATCCCCGGGTCCGCTCTTAGAAACCTCTTGGTATTAAGCACGTTATAAATAACCTATCATATCATATCAATGAATTGACGTGGCGATTGTAGGTATGAATTGCCCGTCTGGGAGCTCGTGCACGACTGGTGAATCATGTGGTCCCACGAATTTGGACCTAGTGCATGCAATGACACGTTTACGGGACAGGCCTTCCCTTCTACCTATGATAAATAATATCTATGCAGAATAGAAATTACGCTTTATGCCTTATGCTATACTATGCAGTTAAACTGTATTTAATTATACTGAGGAAAGGCCTTGTTAAACGGGAAGGCATCCCTCTCTCTGAACCCTTCTCCCCCTGGCGCATCACAGTGCCTTGAATGCACCTCCCCTTACTTTAAAGCACATTGGGGGTCTGCCTCCATCCCAACAATCCTTTGCTTAAATATTTTAACAGGGCAAAACGAACCTGTAAAAGCCCCTATCCTTTCATGATTTTGAACATAGGTCAGAGATACATATAGGGTTAATGAGGGGAGCATTGTGTTAAGGGTATTTTGACAGCACTCATCAATCCAAATTAAGTTCCTTTTTTTGCAATGGATCTCTTGTAGGGGAGTCACCAGGGGAGGACTTTACTCCTGAAGTCAATGACATACCCTTAGCATAGGCTTTGTTGACGGCTAGAAATATAAATGCATGAGTGATTGGAAACTATTTTGGAGGGTTCGCGCAGGGTTGGAATAATGATCAGGGAGCACAATGCCTTTTGACGAGAAGGGCGTTGAGGAAGGGTTTAAAGATTGTGTGCAAGGAAGTTTGAGGGAGCGACTGAGTATACCAGTAGTAGGTGGGACAGTGACTATAGAGACAAAGATTGGATAAATAATAAGCAACAAAGGCAAAGGCTTTTTAATAGAACTATTACAAAGTACCCATTCCCCAAATAGCAGTGCTAAAATCCCTCTGGAATGCTCCTGTTCTCCAGGCTGCAAGTCTAGGGGCCTCATTACGAGGTTAGAGGTGGCCATGGTGCTATTAGCACCATGGCTACCCCCTAACCGCATTCCAGGTCCGGGTTCTCGGAATAGGGACTTACCGGGTCATTCCAACCTTGGAGGACCCGGTAAGTGCCCATTCTGAGAACCATTCCCCATTCCCATTCGAGCCCCCATAGGGCTCAATGGGAATGGGGATGGAACTAAAAACATTATTAGCTCTCTGGTCCCTTAGCGGCTATCGCTAAGGGCGCCTGGTAAAACCAGGCGTCCATAGCGCGACCCGCTAGGGGACCTCGTAATGCGGCAGTAAGGGGTTAACAGCAATGGCACCCTTATCGCGGCCGATAACACCTTACAGCCGACCTCGTAATGAGGCCCTAGGTGTTGCGATGGCAGCATAACATGTAGACCATCAGTTTGTGAAACTTCTCAAACGTATTCATTTCATGACACTCCGTGAATAGTTTCTACATAGGATACCCACATTGCTTCACTTCAGCAGTTTCTCACCATTACACACTATTAAAGAAGGGAAAGCAACAGGGTGGGCTTAGAAAACGTATGTGACCCAAGCCAATTCTTCTGCTTTTGATCCAGTTCCATCACCTTGCTAAATGGGACACCTATGGACAGAGGCTACCCTACAACTTTAAACGCAGTATTAAAGCTGGTCATATGCATTGACCTTAAAATGTAGTCACATATACCCGAGGAACTTCTCCCTTTCCTCTATGGTAGTCTCCACTACTGCTTCTTCTACATCTTCATATTACCATGTACTTTGGCACTGCACAGTCAAAGGCAATCCCACTTTTGCCGATAGCTGAACTCGTCCACAGCCTCGTTGTTATTTATGCATGTCAACCAAGATTTTCCATAAAGATAAACACGTTAATAAATGGAAAAAATGATACATTACCTACATTATAAAACGGTTGGAAGAAAATATCTCTTCATAAAATATGCTGGTATGTGCACTGGGTAATAGGGAGTTGGGCAATGAAGGTACAAGAAGTATAAAAAAAAATGGAATTTAGTTCTTTCATGTTTCAATTTCAGATACTCAATGTTATGCTCAACAGTTGCATCTGGGCTTACCTCTTATACGTGAGTAGTGTCGGTATCATTGAGGTCTTGGTCATTTCATTACTTTGGACCTTCAGAAGGAATGTTTTTACAACTTCCTTAATAATAACTATTCCAGCTTAGATAATGGTACAATGTGGTACTTAGAAAAAATGCAACAGGTCGTTTTCATGACCAACTGTTGCTTCCTCTATATAGAACAAGAGGCGCCAATACATTTTAAGATGGGGTGCTGCTCAACCTTAGAATCAATGCTGGCTAAAGAACATAAAAAGAGAAGCAGGTCTAAAGAAGTTGGCTGTCGTGTTGCATTTCGCTGGTTCCCTTGCAGAAGTTCCTTCACTGTTGGGTACCACCCACTCCTCTCTTTTATCCTTTGGGCTGCGTTGTTCCAGAACCCTCATCAGGGGTTCCAGGTTGGACTGGTCCCTTACCTTCAGCCTGGCATTGCACTCTCCAGCCACTGGAATCTCTTTGTTGTCCTGATTTTCTCCACTGGCTGAAACTCCCAGAGAACAGCTGCCATACAAGCTGCCCTGTTACCTGGCTTGGTGGGGCTCCACAGACTGGGGGGAAAGGTAAGGAGAAATGGCCTTGATCAGTGTGTGTATTGCGGGTGTGATATAGCTGTCATCTTCCCCATTGGCCCTCGCGGCCTGAGAGTTTCTTTCCCAAAGGCAAGTATGGGCAGATGGGACCCATGTTTACATTTCAGAGGGCAAGTATTAAGACACAAACAGTACACATTGGGTTTGTCCAGCTTATTAGATAGGAGAGAAGGTTTGGCTGTCCACACGTTATCAGGGCTGGACTGGGAACCAAAAGGATAAACGTTTCTTTATACCCTTCATATTGGACTTAAATGGACGTGATATATATGCATGAAGTATGGTTCCTGGGATTGTTTATTGCACGCATGATCAGTGCTTGGGGAGTTATAATAAGAAGATTTGTTGATCCGCTTTAGCAAAAGTGCTCCTGGACTAATTTGGACGGACCAGCAGCCTGCTATCTAAGGGAGTGCTGTGTCTGGAGCCATAAGGAACTTAAAGGGACTGCAGAAGTGATGAAAGACTAGCCAATAAGATGGAATGGTCCCTTTTAATTTGAGGTGAAGCTTTTCCTTTGTGTGCACGCAGTGAAGGGTCCCATAAACAGAAATGAAGTAAAGGGAGGATAATTGCTTCTTTATGTGCTTCATAATGGAAGGACAATGGACGTAATATATATGTGCCAAGTATGTTTCCTGAGACTGTTCAGTGCACGGATGATCAGTGCTTGGGGAGTTTGAGCGGATCTCTTTTCAGTGGTGCATGAAGAAACAGCGCGTAGAGCAGAAAGCACAGGAGCTCAACGGACCTTTGGTCTACTAGAGAGCACAGGAGTTTAAATTGGATTTGGATGGAATGGAGACTAGGAAGGGAGAAGCGATCTCGCGTTTCGGGAACATGCTCCAATTTTACAGTGTGGTGAGGAACGCTGTACTGCTCGGTATGCAGCAAACATCCTCCGCCCGTGAGGGGTACGATGTAGCGGGCGACGTGGTGAAGTACTGTGGAAGGCATCCTTCGTTCATGAGGTCGGTGCAGGTAACGTCGCTCCGCCTCACTACTGAGGCGCTATGCAGCGGCCAACATGTTGGTAAAATTGTTGTACAATGCAACTTGTATGAGACTGTATAATGCTTAAATGCATGTTGAAATGGAGTTCATTTCCTTTTGCATTTAGGATTTAAGTTGAGAACTTAATTAATGTAATGTTGGTTGTTGTTGTACTGAGTATAAGTGTGGGCTTTGGTGAAAACTGTTGTACGCGAAATGCTGGTCTGGTGAGAGTGTGTATGGAATGGGTTAAGTCACTTCAGTTAGAATTTAACCATTTCTTTAATATTTGCAGGTTTATGGACTTTTTACACAGTTTACGGAAAGGTGCATAATTAAATGCAATGTGATACGGTGTGGAGCTCTTTGTGTGTGATTGAGCTAGTGTAACTTATTGAGGATTTTTAGGTTCAAAGAGTTTTATAGACTTTTGGACTTTTAGACATTTAGAATTAATGCAGGACATGGACGAGCAAAAGAACTATGTAGGAAATATTTTGCATTTAGGATTAATGCAAAACATGGATAAGCAAAAGAACTATGTAGGAAATGTTTATGTTAAATCACCAAGCCTAAAGAAATGTCATTGTTGGTTCATACATTGTACATAAGATTGACTGTGAATAAGTAAACCTGATGGATATATGTCTGGTTATGAATGATGTGAGCTTAGTTCATGTTCAAATGACTTCGAGTCATTATTCCGATGGGTAGGTTAGGAGTTAGGACAGTTAGGATTACTGTCCAGCTGCATTGAGATGGGGGTAGCGCTTTTGTTTAAATATGTGTATTGAGGTAGCGCCTCATTAAGGTGTTATATTGAGATGGAGGAAGCGCTTTTATTTAAATTGCCGGTATTGAGGTAGCGCCTCATTTAGGTGTCAATTGGTTGGCAAGGGAGACTTGTTTTAAGATGACTTAGTGTTGCTGGGAGGTAGGATCCATAGTAGTTGTGGATTTTGGTACATTGTATACGGAGGTAGCGCCTTTGTTTACTTAAGCATGGTGAGTAAAGTCCTCTTTTGGTTATGGGTCGTGTGAGGTAAATCCTGGGGGTAGCGCCCTTTCAGGTGCAGGAGTGAGTAAGTGGAGAAGTGCACTAAGGTGAGTGGGAGTTGTGATCGGGTGATTTTAGGAAGATCTTAGGAATGGTAGTAGTGCGCTGTTAGAAGAAGTCAACTGTTATCTGAAATGGACAGGTGGTTTTGTTGGATGAAGATGTGGTAGTGGTTATCTTAGAATTAGCTGTTTTACTGGTTGGGGACGCCCTCTGGTGGTAACATTGGCTAAACGGAAATATGTTGTCCAAGATGAAGAGTGGCCTTGTAGTTGTTTTCTTTTTGTGTTATATGTAAATCCAGGCCAAGGTACCCCAAGGCCAGGATTATGGGACTCGTCAGTGCTGCCATTGAGTTGAGAGTTTAGTCCAACCCACTGTTTTGTTGGTGGTCTTGGAGATGCCTGGCCAGTATCTTCGAGTTGTTGTAGGATCTGTTTATCTTGGTGTGGTTGAGTTGGGCTCTTCTGGCCTAGTCCTTTTGTTGTATTTGTTTGTATATTCGTGATGTAGGCATAGTGGTGATATTTCAGCAGTGGTTAGCGGTTTTATGAATTCTTTCAATAGGTATGGTGATTCTGTTGTTTTCCTGGATGTCTAGTATTGTGCCAGGATCACAAGCCATGCTTCAGGGTGGCAGCCTGGAGGCTCGCCTGTGGCAGGGGCGGGCGGAAGGATATATGTTATGTTAGCAAGCGTTTGTTTGTAGGGTAGCTTTAGCCTGGTGTATAGGCTGGCATGTGTCTAGGGTGAGAGTCTAGAGTTTATCCATGGCAGGGATAGACAGACGGTGATTTGTGTTGGTATTGAGGGTGACCTGGATATGTAAGTGAAGTTTGGAATTGCATAGGTGTGGGATTTCTTGTGAAGCTGTATGGTGGATGGTGATATGACTTGCCTATATGTAAAGTGTTTATTGTTTGTGTAGACGTTTCGGTAAGGAGGGAGATGTGTTATGTCACACTCTTCAGGCACTGCCTGAACCAGCTGAGCTAGCCACTTGGTACTTGCATGACATCACAGTACCAAGTGGAATGTTGATGTATGAGTGAGAGAAGGCTGTGCTGAGTGTTCTGTTTATGGGTCAGTTGGTCCCTCCCTCCTTGGGTGATGGGTGCCGGTGATCGATCTATCTTAGCATCTATCTTATGTCTTATACCTTATGTCTTTATGTCCTGTAACATGTAGCTGAAGAACTGGAAGTAAACTTACTTATAAGCAACCTAACTCAAGTATGGACATTGCTTTACTACAATAACTCTCCCTTAGTCCTCCCCTCCTGTGTCCCAGTTCCCTCAACTCTCTTCTTAAATCTACTCTTATCCTCTCTTCAACCTCTCCATCCCGCCAAAACTCTATTCTCTCCTCTGTTGTCATATCTCCCTCCCATCCTGTTCACTTGCCACCCTCTCCTCACTCTTGCCACTCTTTTCTTTCCCGCTCTCCAATACCATATATCTCGCCTTCCTCTTGCTTTCTTGTACGTCTACCACTCACGTTCTTGCTGCACCCCTTTGACCCTCCACCTCAGTCTTGCCACATCCCCATCCTGCACGGTCATACTTTCTTCATATTAAAATTACAAAGCACTTGGCGTCGATTTACACCTCTTTCCCCACTCTGAGCTGCCATCCAATCGCTCCTCCCAGCCTCTTGCACTCAATTGCTAGTCTCTTCTCCTTCTTTCTCTCAATCTTACTACTGCACCCGTGCCATCATGCTCCTTGCAAACAATCCTACTCTATGATTTCTTCCTCTTTGTTTTAAAGTCCTCAATGTTCTCCACATCCCAATGCCCCCTTGTTTGTGACCACAGTCCCCACGCCTGCCCTTCTCTTCCATTCTAACTTCCTAACCCTGATTCTCTTACCTGCTTACCCGACCCTCTCACTAACTACTGCCTTCCCTTTCGCCCTATCTTTCTATGAACCATTACTTTGCAGATTCATTCCAAAGAATAGTAGTAGAAATCCCTCAAAATGACTAACAGAAGGATTCACCATCACAGCTGAGACGACATTAATCCTGCAATAAGGAAGAAACAAAAAAGGCCGCCACTACGGGAAGGTGATGGTGAGATAAATGAATGACAGGGACCACGACCTGAGCAGTCTTGCATCCTCTTTAAAGATACACTTGAAGTGATCATTTGCATTGTTAGCAAATGTGCAATTTTGAATTGAAATCCAGATCTGAGTCTTGTCGATACTTGATATTTGTTAGAGCTCTATTATTTTGTGGGAGGCGTGGCAATGGCCCAATTCTTAGTGGCGCTGAAGTTGGCTTCTTGTGGGTCGAAAAAGGACATGTGTGTGTGTGTGCCTCTGTGGTCTGGCACCAGGTGCCTAATTCAACATTTTTTTGTTGCTGAATTTCAAAACTTTATCAAAAACACTTTATGAAAGTAATTCAAAATAACTCCTACGTTTTTTCATCATCTTTCTTCCTCATATTTTTATCAGAAAAACTTAAGCAAACAAAGCATCAAAGCCACAAAATAGGAAGTGCTCAATTTTAGAATCTTTACATTTGAATAACTTTTACTGCCTTGGCATGTGTTAGTCAATCATGACATCATGTTCCAAAGCTGAATATGCGAGTTATGGTATGCAAAACTTCAGCTATATATAACACTATATGGGACACCCGGGATTAGCACTACCAATCAGGGTGCTTTGCTTTCACTTGCCCCGGACTCAACTTTATAACATCATCTACAAGTGAAAGGCTTCAATGCATTTCTCACACTTTTCGGGGGGAGGGGGTGGAGGGGAATAATGTATTTACATAGTGAAAATGATGTATTCAACTTTTTTTCATCTTCATATTGCAAACATATAAAACTGGTTTTATATAAACTAACCACCACCTTGCATGACCCTTATGACTCAATTTAAAAAGTACATATCAATACCATTTCAGCTGAAAGGACTTGCAATCAAACAGTGGTGTAAAAAGTAAGAATCTGATATAATTCCATTGCCTAGGCAGCCACTAACATTGGGTAATTTTTACTGCTATATACTTTTAAAATCGAGTCACAAGGAGGAAAATTCAACTACGGTGGTGGTTTGCTTATATAAAACAATGTTTTATATTTTTGTAATATGAAGATGGTTATTTTTGGAAAAAAAGTTGAATAAAAGATTTTAACTGTGAATACATTGTTTTCTTTTCCATCCTTAAAAGTGTAAGAAATGCATTAAAGCCTTTCACTGGCAGGTCTTAAACCCAACTTTAGTACACCCCAAACAAGGCTATTTATGGCCTGCATGTATATGCCATTTATGTTTTAACATAGCAGACAAGGCAAGCGAATTCGAAATGTCACCGACGTTCACCTTGCAATGAAGCGAACAATTATGGTATAGTAAATCTGGCCATCTATTAGAAACACATTGCGGACATGCATGTTCTGGGGACTATAAGTAAATATGGATAGTCCAAGGTAACAGTGTGAACAGAACTTCCAGCTATTCTAGTGTCACTGCAATCCGCTAACGCACCTGATTTTGGCAGCGCTGAGCACTGAAGCGAAGGGGAATGAAGCACTGTGCCCAGGATCACACACGAACGCTGAGATTTGATTGCAGGACTTCTACACGCCATGCCACTAAGGCACTATGCACATCTAACTCATTAATACTGTTACGTTGACTTCCTTGTCACTTGTAAGTGTGCATGCACACTGAGCCTTCCGAATTGTCGCTTTCTTTTCAAAATCTGATAACCTACTTTCCTCTTACAGCATGCAAATATCTCTTTTTCAGTGAATTAATGAGCTAGCCTATTAGTCAATAACTGTGTTCCAAGAGTGTTGTGTGATGGCCACAGAATGCGTAAAATGCAGTACTACATAGATGTTACCAAAAGAACAAATGGTTACTTCATTAATACTTGTCTACAGGTCACTGCTATAGCTGAATCTACATTTTAAAATCAGTCTGGAATGCTTCTTTTGGCCATGTAGCAATACGAGTTTTGAACATTGTCGTTCTGACCCACTGCTACCGCACCCCCTCCCTATCCCGCCCACCCCCCGCTGTCTCCCCTTATCTTCGAGTTGGCATCGATCTTCACATGGCAGCCGACGGCCTCACGCCCGCACTTAGTTGCCTGCAGCCGCCCTGCTGACCTGCGCACTGTCCAGGGTACTTGCATTTCCCCATGCCCAGGGCCTCATACGCAGGTGCGAGCGGGAAGAAGAAAAAAATGTACAGCGCTGATGGTGGCAGCCGGCAGGCAATTCAAAGCAAACCATAAAGGCAGAGAGGCGGTTTCACTCGACAAGTATCCTTCCACGTCAAAGAGGCCCTATGCGGTCAGAGGCCTACCGGGGGATGTCCCGGTGTCCCGGTGGGGCAGTCCATCCCTGCATGTAATATTCACATCCCAGGTAACAAGCAAAATGGAAGCCTGTTTTGTTGAACCCTTTTCTGTCAGTGTCATTGTTAGCCTTGTGACAGATCTCCTTGTTTAAACTTCTCATTGGAATCTACATTCTGTCTTTCATGTATCCTCATTGCATCCTGCACCCATGGAATCTGGAGGCCCTCTCCCAGCGCAGGCACTCGATGATTCACCTACATTTGTGGTTCATTCCATTGTGGATTCTCTACATTGTCGAGGTCAATTGCATATCTCGTGGGCTGCGAAGGATATGGACCTGCAAGTATGTCCTGGGAGCCTGAATTGTTTCTTCCTGCTTCTAGACTGGACGGTGTGTTCCAACAAAACCATCCTCATAAACGAAGGCCATGGAAAACAAAGAAGAAAATGGGGGGACACACTGGAGGGTGAGTGTTGCATCCCCTATATAAAACAAGAGATGACACTGTTACAGTCTCTTCCTGCTCCCCCACAGCCCATCGAGCACTCAGAAACAAATGATACACAGTAAACCAGAAGTACAGAGAAATGGCATGTAATGCAAACAGATCAGCGCATGGGAGGGCTGCTCAATGCTGTACCCTCCACGCCCCATGGCATGGCTCATCCTTATATTCAAATGGAGTGGCTAAAACCATTCTCCACCCATGAAACAGCACATAAAATAATACAAAGGTCAATTCCAGAGAAAAGGGAGGCAGCTCCTTGCCTTGGGGATCTGATCAAGTTCCAGCAGTGTTGTCAGCTGTGTACCTTCTCTAAAAGCTCCATGAGTCAGCCGGCTGCCTGAGGAGTAAAACACATTCCACAGCTCTGCGACCTTGCACGACACGTTGTACAGATGAAGCCCAGTCTCACCGCACCCATGGGCCTCAGAGAAAAACCAAAGAGAAATGCAGTATCAGAGTTGGTAACAGCTCCATTCCAAGATGGCACACTGCTAAACCATAGAATAATTGCTGGGTAAGAACATAAACAGAGAAGAAGTACTGAAGAAGTTGCCATGCAACTCTCATATTGCATTGAGCTGGTTCTGGGGAGGGCTGGTTCCTTCCCTTCAGTGCTGCATTGCACACTGCAGCTGCTGAAATCTCCTCATCTCTTTGCTCCTCTCGGCTGGCTGGACCTTCCAGAGAACAGCTGTCATACAGGCTGCCCTGTTAGCTGGCTCCCTGAGGCTCCACGGAAGCGAAAACATTACAGAGAGGGGGCATTAATCAGTGTGGGCATTGCAGGTGTGATTGTGGGGCTGGATATTCCCCCACTGAGGGATTTCTCTTTGTGGGTCCCAGCAGTGCATTGATGTGAGTCAGGAGTCATATCTATGCCAGACAGCTGTCCTCATCGCCATCTTTCCCTAGGGGATAGATAGTTTCTGTTCCAAAGGCAAGTATAGGCAGTTGAGACAGGAACGCCTGGAATTCCATGCTTTGTATCTGACTCCATTGCTTAAAGTTTTGTCGGCAAGTGGAAAGGAACACAACACCAACATACTTAAAAATGTGGTGTAATATGTTGCATCGTAGACATTTATAATGATGTAGTCCTGATAGAATGTTTTGGCGTCTGATTGTGTTGATTGCAATAGGGCTGGTTCTGAACTCACATAGAATCAATTCCATGCCGGAAGGATCAAATACTGTGTAGGTGACAATAATGTTCTGGCAGGGTGTTTGCAATTTGAAACTGAAATGAAATGGATACATATCACTCATGATGGTAGTGGTGATATTATTTGACTTGAACCAATGTTGATTAGCAATGCTTTCTTTAAATTCCATCAGAAACTATACTCAGCCACTTTGAAGGTCTGTTGATCAACACGTTGCCATATGCAGGGCCATTTTAAGCACTTTTGGGGCCTGGGGCACAGACACCTTTGGGGTCGCCTCCATTGAACCAAAGGAATTAAGCAATACGGAATATCTGTGTGCGCCCCCCTCATCGTGATCATAGCCCCTAGCTTAATATGCTGCCTCACAAAATAAGCATGGGTACTCATTTTCAGTCCCCTTACGTTCTCGCTATCATTAGAATGATAAACAAGTAACATTTCAAGGTCAACATTCGCAGTCCACAACAAGGGTTTTTATGTTCTAGCATAGCTGCAGGACAATGTTCAACAATAGCAGCAATGAGGAAGGTATACTGCCCAAAGTATAAATGTGAGACTCATATTGTTTAAAAAGGTTTACATAATCCAGAATAGACAGAGGATTCAGATTAGCAGCCACACGGAATACAAAAGTGCTCAAGCATGGAAACACGTGACCCACTAGGAAGCAAGGAGAAAGCTAAACATAACCATAGTATAGATAGTGGATGAAAATTAGAAGATGCCAGGAAGGTGTCCGTATCCAGAAGGACTGAGATTAGAAGAGGGACATGGTTTTCAAGTAGTGTTGCCATTACAGCGGGCTCCTCTCACTTTAAGTATCTGCAGATGCTGCAGGATCCTGACCCCTACTTCCCCTCACTGGGATTCAAGAACTGACAGAACCGCAAAGTGGAGTGAAGTGTGTATAGTGACAGCTGTCAGCATATAGTGGGAGTAGCATGGTCGCTTTGCTGCTGCCGCCTGTCTGCTGTCAGATTCCATTCATCCGGACCGCCAGAAGGGTGCGTGACATCTGCTGCACATGCTGAATTGTAGGTACTCAAGAAAACTGTACTGCTTCCTGACTGACGCTTACTTACTGAAACAGGACGTTCAGCTGCTGCGGCCAGAGAGAGACTGCGTGGCTAAGCCATGGCAGATCTACAGCGTTTCATGGACTTGAGAGCTTAGAATACTGAAGCTGCTGTCCAGCAGTACCCCAATAAGGGGACACTGTTGGTCAATGAAAACCCACCAGGTAAAGAAGACGATCAGCTCTCAGGCTTTAATAGAGGACACCTTTAAAAGGGATCTAGCCCCGGAAGAGGGGAAGGGACCTCTATCAGTGCAATCTCAAACAGAAGTTAAAACAATCCCATAGAAGGATCCAGAGTTTCAGATTGAAGCATCCATATTAACGTCCGAAAATCTAAACGCGAGCTTGCAAGTGACTGAACTTAGGGTAACTGAAGGATTATAAGTTGAGCCAGATGCCCTGTTGCAACCATATTTGGAGCAGGTTGGAAATAAACTAACTCCAATGAGAGGTCTGAATGAAACTTCGACACAGGATGAAATTAATAAAAGTATGAAGGCATCTGCCTTGGATGATGTTTTTACAAATAGCAAAATTGCTGCTCCCTTCAACACACCTAGATCCTTGGAAGGCAGAGTAACAAACAATGAAATAGACGATCTCGAAATGAGACAAGTCTCTACCCCTACACCAATGTGTAAGTTAAAATCGGAATTTCTGAACAAAAATGGTAGCAATGATTCCCTTGAACCTGCTATCAAATACAAAAACTCAGACCTCACTGCGGCAGCTAGCGAAAGCCCTTTCAACCCTAGCTGAGAAAATATCAACACAAAAAGAGGAAGAGTTTAGCCTCAATTCAAAACAGGCTATCGGAGATAGAACTGAATAAGTCTGCAGAGATACCAACTAAACACCTGCCTAATGAAAGCAAGCCAGCAAGTCTTGAAGAGGAAGCCAGTCAATCAAACAAAGAATTAAGTTACTCTGTGAATACCAGTCCGACATCACCAGAGAGAAATGTTTCTAAAGAGAGGAGAGTCTTGAAGAAAGATACATTTCCTCAGCCTAAAAAATCCACTATTATCTTTGACTCCATCCAAGATGAAAGAGACTGGGAATTTGAAAATAGAAATCCAAACTTCGGCAGAACAAACAGAGATGCCTCGGATTTGCAGAGAACCATCTTATGTGGGATATTTTTACCCATGCCGATGCGCCCCACTCCACCCCTTTGCCAATGGGGAAAGAATCAACCAAAAATGGATGCGCTAACCACTGTGTGCGCAATTATCTGCAAAATGGCGCATGGTTCACCATCATAAAAGGTTGCACACCCCTGCCACAAACAGTCAAAGTTTGTGTAAAAATCAGAAATCATTGCAGGAGAATGCCAGTGGGTGCTATTACATGTAACATGAAGCAAGGCCACAGAAGTGGAATATGTTTTTAAAAATACAATCAATTACAACCTTCAAAGTGCTGTTTTGGCACTAAATTCAGTCATTTTCCAAGTGAACTATTGAAATTAAAAGTGTGCTGAAATCACAGATCCTCCAGCTGGCTCCGAGAAAACTGGGCCTCACTGACTGACAGCAGCTAAGAAATGTATTTCATGAAAAACCAGTCCAGCAACAGTTTGTTTTCAGTTACACTAGAAAAATGCAGCTAATAGTGGCAACATATAACAATCTGTCTCAATTTTAGCTGTACAGAGAAAACTCTAAGCAAAGGCTGAATATGTACTTGCAGATTGCAAACAAAGTCCAACACTCAAGGACAGAAATGGTGTTG
Organism: Ambystoma mexicanum; assembly: GCF_040938575.1. Lineage (NCBI taxonomy): Eukaryota > Metazoa > Chordata > Amphibia > Caudata > Ambystomatidae > Ambystoma > Ambystoma mexicanum. The sequence continues at coordinate 141,309,396 of NC_090923.1, read as the reverse complement.
AGTAGATGTGTATGCTGCAAAGGAAACTCTGATGTAAAAGAAAATTCTGATTGGAGGGTGCCCAGCCTGGGAAAGATGACACTTCATGTTGACACTAGGATGATACCAGGAAGCTTTAAGTGATGCTGGAGGTTCTCGCATATTTAAAACAAAGACGTCATTAGCCATTCGTCTTTGGCTGAGCCAAGGACCAAGGACAGGCTGAGCATTGACGCCTTCTGGGGAGGGGCAGGAAACTTCCCTCGACACCACACCCTGATCAACGGGAGTTGACAGCTGTTGTTTGTTGGAAGGAGAGCAACAAAACTGCTCAAAGCAATCTGTTGTTTAAAATGCATATTTGTGATTAATTTTTGAAAACCTTTAACTTTGTAACATGATAGAGGACAAATCTAAAAATTGGTAGTTATAAATCTGATTTTATGCTTTTTCTGTGGAGACGTTAGTGAACCCTGTACTACATAAAGACCAAAGTTACAGGAAAATAATAATTGTGGAAAAATTATTGATGCTGCAAATATGATATTGTAACCCATGTTCTTGGGTAATCGCCTAGATATGTATTGAATTAGAAATTGTTCGGCCAAACCGTTATGATTAAAATGGACCAAATTCCACAGAATGACAAAGACAGCTCTCACAGAGATGGGAATTGGACGTAAGGCTAACTCACAAAATATACTAAATTCTACCCCTATTATACACTTTGTGATGTCACTTGACAGGATAAATATAGGAACTTCACCACACATAGACACACACTGCTTCCTGATCCTGATTTCCGCACAGCTCTTTGTTCCTGACTTCTTCATCTTGTCCTGATACAGATTAATTTGCAAACCCAGGCCTCATCAATTGTTGAACTCTTTTCAGCTAGGCACAAATCTAACAATCCTAAACTTCAGGAAAGTATAATTCTGATCCAGTCTGGCTCGCTACTATTAAGGCTTGCCTGCAGAAACTCACAATCCCACTAGTATACCGTGTCCAGTGACCAGAAGGGCCAATCCAATCCAAATCCAGTCTGAGGTACCGCTCAATTGACCAGCACCGCCCAGCTGACTATCCTGACAGAGGTGCGTTGGTGCCGGTAGACCTGATCCGATCACCAGAACCCTGGCGGTCCAATCTTATTTCACAGTGGACTGTAAGTATTAACAGGAAACATAGTAACCCCTAGTATATTTGCATTGTCCTATCCCAATCTCAACCTATCCCATCTTTAACTTCAGAACCCTAACATTGTCTGAACCATTCTTGCGCTGATTTTTCCCATTTTGTTTCATTAAACCATAACCCATTAGTGATTTGGGTTAAATAAAGTAATTCCCATACAAAACGAAACCAGAGTATCATACGTGAAGAGTTAGAATCGGCATGCGTAACTGTGGAGATTCACGGGTGTCATTCAAAATCCTAGACGAAAGTGAGAAATTAGAGTGCCTAGGTTATGAAGACTATCAGAAGCACAGCAACCGGCTGTAACAAAGAGATCGGCCTACTGTAGATGTTTCTGATAGGGAAAAAAAAACAAAAAAAGTTCAAGAATGTTGCCCAAAGACGAGACTCTGAAAAAAACCATCCTACAACTCAATCCAGCAAGCAACAATACAATCATCAAAATGATAGAGGACAAATTCATCATAATAAGCCTCATCAAACCCTGGGTAGGATCAGACAAGGAGAAAAGACCACTCGCCCACGTCGAGAAATCAGAGAACGAGATTTTGACGATACAAGTCATGTAATTAGAACATTGATAATTCCTAACTCAACAGGTCGGAATGATCTACGTGAAGTGCGTTTACAGTGAGAAATAATTTAAAAAAAACTAAAAAAATGCAAGAGCAGCTCAGGGGAAGATAAGGACTCCTGGCAATGGTTAGCTGATGCACTAGCGGAGAGAAAGAAGCAATACAATGAAGACATAGTCAACACATGGTTCAGGGTTGCCAGTTGTAACACAAGAGGATTCAAACCTCTGTTCACGACAGAGCAAAAGAATCTAATACATTATGAGGTCATATGTATGCAGGAAACATGGTCAAGAGACATCCCATCATTTGACGATACAAGGCCTTTCTTAATCCAGCATGTAAAGGCCTCATGGGAAGACCATATTCAGGGCTCCTGAACCTAGTGAAAACTGATTCAGTATTTCAAACAGTTATAAATCTCAACCCGAACCCACACATGCAGATCTTATACCTCCAACAGAAAAACAAGATCAAACAGGATATGGTGATACTAATAAATACATATAGGAGAGTTAACTTGGCTCGAGAAATTAACTTCATTATAGCCCTATGCATCAAGATTGATCATGCCACTGCTGGTTGTAAAGAAACACTGGTGATAATCTGCAGAAACTTCAACATACACCTACTTAACGAAAAAGTCATTCCAAAAAAACTGAGCAAGAACTACAAGGTAAAGGATTGGCATGGTATTATGAGCTAACCTTAAGGGATTTCATATGCTCAATGGACAAACTGACAGAGACATCCCCAGGCGAACTTCATGGGCTGGAGGTAATAAGAGTTTTTGCTCAGACTATTTTTATGTTTCCGGGAATCTAGTAAATTACATCAAGTCCTTGGAAGTTGTAGCACAGAATAGAAGTGATCATGACCTAGTTGTAATTGCACTAGATGTAAGTGAAGATCAAATGCCTCACAATCTAATGACTTCAGTTGAGCTGACATGGGGCAAAAAATCGATTGGCGATCAGTAAGAGAGAGATTGAGAAGATCAGCTGCACATTTAAACACGCTGTAAAGGGTGATTTGAACCAAGTATATTACAAATGGATACTAAGAGATTTCTCTATGCCATCCAAAGATTATCCTACAATCCTCAAGAACCCATACGATCCGAAGGACAGAATTAATGAGACAACGGAAACAGATGTATAAAAACTGGTTAATCGCTACTAAATCACAGCAATTGCAACAACAAGCAGAACAGATGCTAACAGCCATCTCCCATAAAAATATGAGCGATTAATGGGAACTCTTAAATAACGGAGGTTCGTTTAGAACAAACATGATGCTTGCACAAGTTGGAGAAAGGAGGTGGCGAGAGCATTATACAAAACTGTTTGCCAATTCTGATGAGAAACCCTCAACCATGACCACCAGCTCACACTGTAAGAGGAGTCAATTCAACACTACAGCTAAGTCAATGCCTAGTCTGGGATACTGAATGGAAACCCTTATTGATATATCTTTACGTCCAGTTCATGAATTCTGGATGACTACCCCTATATAACACCCCTCTCTTGGAATCCCCCTGAACCCACTGAGCCAAGAAGTAGTTCTGTTTTGCAAGTTTAAAAGGTTTATTTGATAATTTAAACAATATATATATATATATATATATATATATATATATATATCACACTTTATAATAAATTAATAATTGAATATCACATTTAATCTGAGCAGTAATCAATAATGGATAGTCCGGCACTAGCACACTTCTTTATAATCAATGATGAGTGGTTATAGGATGGATAAGATAGCGACAATACTTTTATGGTTTCAAATGGATGCAATGTGGAATGAAATGCAGTACAGAAAATAACTTGATAGGATTTCAGCAAAAGACAATGTAATCAATTTCTTGGACAATTCACCCCCCCCCCCCTTAATGCAATGTAAGGAGATGAATAGAATGGGACTCAGTTCTTAGGAATGCAATCAAATAGAATTCAGTTCAATTCCCCACCCAGCAGCTTATACAACAGATAGGAGTTTTGAAACACAGACCCAAGTGCTTTGAATATGGTGACAATGCAGTGAGAAATATGCTGAAAATGCTTTTAATTCCCTTCAGGAGGTTCAGGGTGAGTGCTGTATAGTTAATATTAGTCCAGGCTCACTCTAGCAATGATTCAGGGATGGTTCTTAAGAGGCAAACGAAATTTAGTAGTTCAGGCAAAAGCAGCTATCTTTTTACAAGTAAAGAAATCGGGCCAAATTGCAAATCGCGGCAAAATTCGCGGGTGCGAGAATCGTGATTACGGGGAAAGTATAGGGAGTAGGAAGTCGGTTCTAAACCTGTTGAAAAGCTGAGATTCTAAGCTTTCAGAGGAAAGTTAGAATAAGTTCCTAGCCCAAACGGTTACGGAGTTACGGACGATTAAATAAAGGTAGTGTTTCGGATTTGAAATTTTAAAGTTCAAAGCGACAGGTTACAGCTTGCAGCTAGAAAATGACAGGTGACAGCTTTGCAGCTAGAATTGACAAGTGACAGTTAGGGGGCAGTTCTACTTAGATTAAAATAGTTTGGATTAGATTATTTTAACTAAGAGATTGGTTCTGCACAGTTCTGCTAGGTACTCACAATATATTTAGAAATAGGCCTCGCCACGGATCTGGTCAGGTTTTGGACTGGACTCCGGTTCTGGTCTCGGCACTTCACAGTGATCTGGGTCAGCTCTCTGGTTCTGCGAACCGCGGTCTGGGTCAGCTCTGCTCTGCTGGTCTAGCCTCTCTGGATTCTGGATACTGCTCTGCTTTCTAGGTACTGCTACAGGTTCTGGAGATTGATGGATTTGAAGTCTGGATCTCTGGATGTGAAGTCGTCGATCAGCATGCTCCGCAGCAAATGGAATTGAATGTCCTCTCTAGCTTCCAGTGGCTCTTTTTATGTCTTTTGAAAGTGGGTGTGTGTGCAGCATCACTAGCCAGCCCCTCTTTCAACCTGTCATTGGCCCAATTCTCCCCTCTCCCATGATTGGGGAAGGAACTGTGAGTCAGAGTGATGCTGTAGGTTTTATGGGTCAGAGGATCCTCCCCTGGTCAGTTTGCCCACAAATCTATATTTGATCAAAATGCACATTTCTCCAATACATAGTGGTTTGTCATTGCATGTACATATTACCTATCACATGAGGTAGTCTCTGCCCCAAATCAGCTCTTCCTGAGGGCTTGCATTCAGAAACGGCAACATTTTCGATTTTAGTGGGTTATGCAACTTTGGTTCTTCATTAAAAATTATACACATATACATGGCCTGTCCATACATACTCCAGTAAATTCCCATGTCTCTAGCTTAAACACAGAGTCTGTAGTATCCATAAATAGCAGGGTTTTGCCCCAGAACATCACACAAATTCCCAACGCGTCTTAAAATGTGCACAGAAAAATCACAAGAATTATGGTATCATTTAAATAATTTTGACAAGTCCGCACCATGAGTTATACATCTTTCTTAAAATCATATTCTGGCCAACAGGGGTGATCTTTTCAGGTCACATGGTGTAGAAACCAGTATATCCAGTTTCTGCCAAGCTCAGAGACCCTGCCCCTCCCAGCTTCTGCCAAGAGGAAGCTATTTTACGGCCACCCTAATAAACCATCTGCCTGGGCCCAGGACAGGCCTTTGTTCAACTCCCTGTAGCTGCTCCACCCCTAATCTAATCAGAGAGGTGACAACTTTTGGCAAGGGCAAGTGTGGCTGAGCAGGTTTTAACTCCTGTGGGGGTAGATGTCAGGCAGAATTCAGTTTCATTAAGCCAGGTTTCAGATAAAATGACACTTTTTGTTCCCCAGTTTAAGTCAAGACAATTTTTACATATGCAGCTAGAATGCTGATTCTAAGTTCAAAACTATGACATTTCAACAGTGACAAACTATGTGACACTCAAAAGTAGGTCACTCAGTTAATTTAAACATTTTCAATTTTTGGTAGTTTTAAATCCAGTTTCAGTTAGGCTGCTGCAGACCTGCGGAGCTCAGCCAGTCTTGTCATGAACATTGTTTTGGGGCTCTTCAGCTTCCCAGATTTAGTCTGCACACATACTTCATTCTGCCAGATGTCCGCTGGTGTTCAGTGGGATTTTCGGATGTGTTGCAATGTTTGAAAATAGGCATTTTGAGCTGGCATTCAGAGAAACAAAAGGTGATTTTAAAGTGCGGTTTTTCCTTTGGCACACATTTCACTCATGGCACCCCGGCCCATCCTGCTCGCACTGGTGGGTGGCAAGTTAGGCAACCATTTTAGTGTGCACAAACTGCGTGGTTTTCCTAAATTCTGGCGCACATGTGGGCTTTTTGGCCATCTTGGATTTCCTAAGCCCACAGCACCAAATGTTGCAGCATGATAGCTCAAACGTGGGTCAGGACACCCAACAAAGCCCCCCCACGTGACTGCCCTTTGAATTTGAGTCGATGAGGAGTCGGGTGCACAAGGGTTTTGACCCACGCACTGGTCTGTCCGCATAATCCTCTTCCAATTCTGCAAATGGCACAGTTCAGCATCTTTTCCTCCATCTGGTACTGATCGATCGGTTCTCCTCGCCGTTCCTGATGGGAATATTGGGCGGTACCCTGGGCCCCTCGGATCGTCCTCCCAGTCTCCGGATCATCCTCCTCGGCCAGTCTCCAGGTTTTCTTTCTCCTAGGACGACAAAGGAAGAGCGGCAATACCTATTCATAGACATTTTCCCCCACCATTGATATAGTGGGGTGGGATATAAATTTATAGTCAAAACATATGAACATGCACATTTCTTTTTGCATTCAAAAACGAAAACACCCACATTGAGAAACTCAGAATTTGATAGGCGATATGTAGGATATTTTAAGTTAGAACTGAATTAATCTGAGACAGTACCCTGTAGGATTCCAGAGGATTCCTCCAGTTGTTGCAGAGTGTGCCTGGGATGGCAACACTTCAACTGGTTAATGTGGACCCACTTGTCTTCCCCCACTGCCAAACCGCCTTTGGAGATGCAGATCTTGTAGGCCACAGGGGAGATCTTGTCTATAATCTCAAAGGGTCCCTTCCATGTAGGCAAAAATTGTCGCTGTTTGGCCTGGTTCCTTTGGAAATTGTATAAATAGACCCGGTCCCCCACCTGATATTCCTTTCTGGAAGTTTTCAGGTCATAGTGGGTCTTCATACTCTCGGCCGATCTTTTTAGATTCTGCTGAGCATAAGCAAAAGCTTGTTGAAGGTGTTTCCTTAAATTCTGCACATACTCATGAGTTGTGGAGGCATTTATCAACGTTTGCTCTTGGGTTCTGTAGAGCAAATGCTGAGGAAGCACCATCTTGCGTCCAGTCATCAACTCAAATGGTGACATTTTGGTTGCAGATGAAGGGGTAGATCTGATGGCCATTAGGACCAGAGGTAATCGGATATCCCAACTTGGCCCAGAATCTGCCACAAACTTCTTTAATGTGCTCACAATGGTTCGGTTGTATCTCTCCACTGCTCCAGAAGAAGCTGGCCTGTAAGCAATGTGTAGCTTCCTTTTAACCCCCAGTATCTCCCACATCTTTGTCATTACTTCACTGGTGAAGTGGCTACCCCGTCTGACTCAATCCTTTGAGGTAGACCGAAACGGGAAAAGATGTGGTTAATCATCAGGGCAGCTGCAGTTTCTGCCTTGCAATTTGGGGCTGGGAGACATTCCACCCACTTGGTAAACAAGCATGTAACGGTCAACATGTACTTGTTTCCTCTAGTCGAGCGAATCACAAGGCCTACAAAGTCGATTTGCAAATCTGCCCATGGCAGTGTCATCCCCCTCTTTTGGAGGGGTGCACGGTGCGTGAGGGATGATGGCTGAAATTGTGCACACACAAGACACCCCTTCAAGTATTGGTCAAGGTCCTGCCCCATGTGTGGCCAGTATGCAACCTCTCTTAAGATTTCCAGTGTTGTGTGAAACCCCCTATGACCGGCGGTGGCCGCATCATGGGCGTGACTTAACATCAGGCTTCGGAATGAGGTAGGAACCACCCACTGATCGTGGCCAGCTTTGGATATCCTTACCAGCAAACCGTCTTGGATTCGGAACATTTTTGGACATTTCATCAACAGTCTTAGGTCCTCTTTCCCAATGTAGTCGGTATCCGTCAGGGGAAAGTTCTCAGGGTCCTCAAGGTTCTGGTAAAATTTACCAATTATTGGATCCCCCTTCTGAGCGTTAATCAAATCAGCATCAGGGGTCTCCTTACTCCATTGTGCAATTGAAAGGTCAATGTGAGCATTTGTCTGGGACCTAGTGATAGCAGTGACCTGGATTTCCCCCAACAGGGACTCAATCTCAATTTGATCCCCTTGGATGGCCCCGGTTTTGGCCAGCTGATCAGCTAAGTCATTTCCAGTTTTGTCTGGTCCCTCTATTTTGGAATGACCCTTGATCTTCTTCCAATAGATGGTCATCCCCTTCGAGGTGACCAGATCATCAATGTTTTGGATCAACTTCCCATGTTTCAAGGGTTTGTTGTTAGCACATAACATGCCTCTGGTTTTCCAATTAACCAGGTGCTCCACGAACCCGTTCCGTACATAATTAAAATCTGTGATTATGACCAGTTCGTGGAGTTGATGCTGGACAGCAGTGAGGATGGCCTGATGCACAGCCATCAATTCTGCCACCTGACTACTTCGGGGACCAATTTTGTATCCAGCGGAGGGTTCTGGGAACTCCTTCACCCATGCATTCCCTACACCAGCCACCAGTTCTTTCTCCCCGTTGTTGTCAACATGGTAAGAGCATCCATCCACATAGACAGTGGGCATTCCCTCACACTTGTCCTCTTCAAAGACTTTGTGTGGGGAATTAAGGTATGCCTCAATGTTGTCCTTGATTTTTAGACTTTCGTCCTCGAGACAATTTTCTCTGGCACAATCATGCAAGTCAGCCAGACCTTGCGCTAGGGGACTCTTCTTGTTTTGGCCATATCTGACCTCCACAGGAAAGCCTTGCATTGACAGAATCCAGGAAGTAATTCGGGAATTACTCACATTTCCGGCCCGGATTCTATCACTTTGGAGATATTGCAGAGGCTGGTGTGGAGTCTCCACTATGATGTGTTCCCCCTGGATAAACGGGCGGTAATTCTTCATTGCCCACACCGTTGCCAGGAGTCCCTTCTCACAATCGTTGAATTTTTCCTCCACAGAGGATAAAGTTTTGCTCGCATAGGAGATTACTTTATTGACCTTGTCATGCTTTTGGTATAATACTGCCGTCAAGCACGTATTAGAGAAACCCGTCTCCAGGAAGAACTCCTTGTTTCTGACAGGGTAAGCTAGGCAAGGCGCTTGTGAGAGGCTTCTTTTGAGTTGTCTTACTGCCTCGGCTTGTTCTGGACCCCATTCCCACTTGACCCCCCCCTTCAGGAGATGAATCAGGGGTCTGGTGATCTCTGCGTAGCCCTCAATGAACTTTCTGCTGTAATTAGTCAGTCCAAGGATGCTCCTTAGTTCCCGCCGAGTTGTGGGGTCTTTCAGTTTCTGAAGTGCTTCCACTTTCTTTTCCTGGGGACAGAGACCCTGAGGAGTAATCTCATGCCCCAAGAAATTAACATGGGTTCTACACCACTGTGCTTTTTGAAAGGAAAGTTTTGCTCTGGCGGCCCTCAACTGGGTCAGAACATAATGGATCTCCGCTATGTGTTCCTCCACAGATGAACTTTTGATGAGGACATCATGTACATAAGCCAGGTTACCCCTTGCACCCAGGTCGGGCATGGCCTTGTGTAGGAAAATGCTGAATTCATTGACGGAGTTGAGGTATCCAAAGGGAGTCCGGGTCCATGTGTACTGCTGGCCCCCAAAGGTAAAAGCCAGCTTGTATTGGTCCTCCCTACTGACAGACACAGTCCAGTATCTATTGGTCAGGTCTATTGCAGTGAATACCTGTGACCCCTGGATCTGGGCCAGCCCTTGGTCAATGTAGGGCAGAGGCCATCGGGAAGTATGGACCCGTTTGTTGAGCTCCCTGAGGTCGGCGCAGAGTCTCCACTGGCCGTTTTGCTTCAATATTCGCAGCACCGGATTATTGAAGGTGCTGTGTATTGGACAAATTATTCCCCGGGACTCAAGGTTCTTAATTATTTCAATAAGGGACTCCATGGATGCGAGAGGCAAACGATATTGCTTCACAAACACTGGAGTCATGCCAGGGTCCGTGGGGATTGTTGTTGTGTGGATGTTGGTGCGACCACAGTCATATGAGTCTACCGCAAAGAGATCTTGGAAATCCAAGAAAACTTGTTTCAACTTTTGCTTTTGTTCCAGAGTCACACAGGCATCAGCTAGGTTGACTCTCTCTTCCACCATCTGCCTGAAGCCTGGAAAGACTTCTGGTTTGGCTATTTCAGCGGCCTCCTCCAGCTGGGTGGAGAAGTCCCTGGTCAGAGTGCTGATTTGGACTGGAGGCTTCAGGTGGGAAAGGCAGCCCTCATGGACCTGGAAAATCACCTCATCCCTCCTGAAGTCACATCTTCCTTACTATAAGGGCAAGCAGTGTACACCAGGAAGTTCCCCCCATGCCGGGTACAAATCCTGTCTGGTGTTGTATTGTCATCACTGTCACTGTCAAAACAGTCCTTGGGGATTGGTCCTAACAGTTCATTTCCTAAATCGATGGAAAAATGTCGGTCATCAACCGCCATTCCAATAATGGTGCCTGCGGCTAGAGTAATACTCTTTAAGTCGCTGTTATCCACCTCTATTAGAATAGTGTCATGTTCTATGTTGACTAATGGAGTTGGGTTTACCCCCAACCCTTGCTGTTGGAGAGAAGCGTTTAGATGTATGTAAGCATCAGGGTTTTTCAAATGTTGTCCTCTTTTAGTTTTCACTTCCAGGGAGAATTGTCGGGTCCTTTCTGGGATGGTGACTTCCTCTTTGATCTGAATTTCAACTGCATAAGGTAGCAATTGAGCTGACCTAAATGCTTTTTCTGGATCATCAAAGCCCATGGGATTATCCGCTAATCGGGACCAAGCTTTGAAGTTTATTAGGTCCAAACTAATGGCAAAGCGATTGAGAATGTCACTGCCTAAGTAAAAAGCGGCAGTGACGTCTCGCACGACCGAACAATTGTGGACTATGCTCTTGTTGCCAATGGAGATTTTGAGCATACAACTGCTTGGCAGGAGATGTTTGGAATTGGGTGCATCCAGGTCCATTTCCCATTTGTCTATCAGTTTGAATGTGGGAATGGCTGGATCTTTTGGGAGTTGGCGGAACATGGCTTCGCTGATGAAGCTCTTACCATTGTTCACGCACACTCGAGCGAGAACAGAGTCCTTCCCATCATTTAACTGAACAGGGATGAACAACTGCTTTCCAATTTGCTGAATATCATTCAGGCTCTGAGCTGATTTCACATCTTTCTGGACTATAGGAGTGGGAGTTTCTGATTGTGGATTAGTAAAGAATTTCAGGGTGTTTCCTTCCAGTGTGGAATACCACTTTAAACTGGAAGGAAGGTTGATTTTCAGAAATAGAGAGGACCCCCCATCACCAGTCTGTTGTCCTACTGCTATTACTGTCACGTCTGGAATTTGGTTGTTCTGGAAGTGAAATTCTACTTGGTCAGATTTTTGTTCAACCATGTGGCAGGTGCCGTTTAAACTAACATGGTTGACACTCTGTTTTAATTTTATTGGTCGGCTAGTCTGGGTCCAGAGGACCTTGTTTACACAATCTATTAGGGGTGACAACCTTCTCAGGAGGTCATTCCCTAGTAAACAAGGGGTGCCCTCTGGATTCACTACTATGACCGGGTGTTTCACCTTGTGTCGCCCAATTTTAATGTCCAAGTCTGCAGTCCCCTCAACGGGAATTTCCTTCCCGTCAAAGTTCTGCAGTTGTCCAGGAAGAGAGGTGAGAGGAATTCGGTAATTCTCCCCCCTTCCTGCGTTTAATTCCTCAAAGGCCCTTTTGGACAGAAGGGTTGCTTGGGATCCAGTGTCCACCAGTGCCAAAATTGTACCCTGCCCCTGTACTTGTACCGGGGCATAGTATCTTCCCTCCTTCTCCTCAAGGGGGCACAGATAATGCACATTTTTGGACAACTGGTGGGCTAACTTTCTGGTTTTGGACATTGCTAGCGAAGGGATTTGGGCAGAATTCTGTGGAGAACCTTGGGAATCTGAAAGAAAAAGTTGGCAACTGGAGATCAGAGCCATTGTGGGTTCCCCTGGTTCCGGTTCTGAGCCGCCCCCCCCTTCTTGGAGGCAGTCACCAGGGTGGGTTTGAACCAGGGGATTTCGGTATTGTGGGTTCTGGGATGAGATGATGGGCGGCGGTAGCTCAGTCTCCATATCACCCCAGTCTGAATTGACATCCCTTGGGACCCATTTTTCCTTGGGAGGAGTTCCCCCATCTCTGAAGGAGAAGATCCTTTTCCCAGGATCTTCTGAGGATCCCTCTCCGTCAAATTGGAAGACCTGAACCTCCTCCACAAAGTGGGTCTGTTTGGGTCCTTTGTTTCTCCTACCTCCTCTCTGCTCCTTGGGTGGCAGACTTTCAGGGGTAGGAGATTTTGTTTCCGGTTCCTGGTTTTCCAGGGGCTGTTTACAAGTTGGGAAGGAAGCTTCCTCCAAGATTTTACACCCCCTTTCCCCTTCTGCCTCCTCCCTGGGAGCCGGTGTGTTATCGGGGTGCTGCCCCCGTCATTGTTCTGGAGCACCAGGTCCAGAGTTTGGGGCATTCTGCGGTGGCACCCTCATCTGAGGGTTCTGTTGAGCCCTCAGTATGTGACCCAGATCCCGTGCCATATTTTGGACCTGGCGCTCTAACTGGGAAACCCGCTCAGGCTGATACGGGGCTCTATTTTCTCCCCTGGGCTGATCCCGGGAAGGGTAGCTATCCCTTCTCTGGTAGTACCCCTGGTTGGGAAGATTTTGGTACCCCTCCACCCTTGGCCTCCCCTCTCCCGGATTAGGTTGTCTGGGCTCAGGGAATTGGGGAAAGAAGGATGGATGATTTTGGGGCTGGAAATTGGGTGGATACCTGGGGAAAAAGTTCTGCCCAGGATTTGGAGAATTTCTGCCCTCCTGTGGGAAGTTGGGAGGGAAGTTCCCTGGGTTAGGTGCTTGGCCGGATCCCCACACATAACCCAGGATTGGTCGGTTTCCCTTATAGCGGGGACTTACATAGTCAGGAGAGCGGGAGACCCCATTTGTGGGACTACCTCCTCGACTCCCTGTCTGTGACCGGCCCGAGGGCCTTCTGGGCCGTGAATTATTAGGTGCAGGTAGGTTTTTAGGCCCCCCCATCTCCAAATCCAAAACGGGGGTGACCTTTACCTCTGCCACCTTGGCAGCAGCAGGGGTGCTGTTGGTTTTGGGATTTTTCTGGGTATTGCTTTTATTTTCTATGGGCTTCTGCACCTCATATATCCGGGTAGCCTGTTCAATGACCCAGTCTAAAGTTCTTTTCTCATGAAAATCTCTCACGAGCTGGGTCATTATATATTTGGGCAAGGCATGGAAAAATGTATTGACAAATTCTCTGCTGTCTGTGCGCACCCTTCTGGTGGTCTGCGCAAAGGCACGTTTCAGTTCTTGCACAAATTCTTGTGGGGCCTGATCCTCCCCACATTGCAAATTGTAGGCTGCCTTGCGAGCCTCTTGAGGATTTCTGTGAACAGAAAAATATTTCAAGATGGCCGCCTTATAGAAACTGGAGTATTCTGGGGAGAATGTCCATTTGACGTACTGGATGCAGCTACTGCTGTCCTTCAAATGGAAAGTCTCCATCGTTTGCTCATAGAGCTCCAAGTGTTCCCATACGGAATATTTGGCGTTCTCATGATAAGGCGTGATAACACTCCTTATTGCCTTTATTTGCTTCAATGGGTCCTTAAGCAAGGCCCTTTTTGCCTTATTGGCCTTTTTGGTTCGGGTAACCCTGGTCCATTCATCCTCTGACTCAGTAGCACTGCTCCCAGAGGTTCCTGTCTGATCTTCCAGGTTTTCCCGGATTCTGCAAGCCTGGGAATGGCTGGCAGAATTTGGGAACCTGGTCTCCTGTGCCCTGCGCCGTTCACAGGAGTCTTCAGATTCCTCTTTGCTGCCAGGATTTGATGGGTACCCTCCCCACTGACCTAACTGGGCAGACGTTTTCAGGATGCCCATAATGGGCCTATTCTCCTGGGGTTCCCCACTAAATTGCACTGTGCTTGGGTGCCCATACCCGGATGCCCGCCCATCCATTCCTGGGAGGTACTGGCCTATGAGCCCCATGCTTCTGGCTGGATAGTAATCTGCCATCCCTGTGGTCCGGTGCTCATGTGCGCCAGGGGACATGGGGGTGGCAGAGTCCAGGGACTGAGAGAGATAAAGGCCTCTGGTACTAGGGCTCCTGAGGTTATGCTCAGGAGTTTCCCTTTCCCAGCGAACCTGGTCTCTATCCTCCCCTGCTCCCTGTTGAAATGCAAGAGCCTGCGCCTTCAGTTCATCAGTTAAGGCCTTACTAGACTCTATCAGTCTTTCCTGCATCGCTACCTGTTGTTGGAGCCTATCATTGTGCTGGCGGAGAGCCTCATTCTCTCTCTGCGTTTCCTGATTGGTCCTGGAGCACTGGGCCAGTCTTTGCTGCAGGAGGGTTACCTCCTGAGTCCCCTCCCTACTGGCCTGCTCCTGTCTTGCTAGAGCCTCCTCCATCCTCCTGGTGTGCTCTAGCAAGTCCTGGTGTTCTTTTTGGAGGTTACCCAGTCCCTTGTGGGCCAGGTGATTTTCTTCCATTTTTCTTCTTAAGTGGCAGACTTCCTGGCCTAAGGTGTCCCTTTCCTGACCAAGAGCTTGAATTTGTGACGCCAGGTCGTCCCTTTGCCTTTGGAAGGCACCAGCTTTCTGGCGCTCCTGATCAAACTCTGCCTGGGTATCCAGGTCTTTCAGGATCAGTTTATTGCTCACCTCTTTCTCTCTGTCTAGTTGGATTTGCAGGGTGGCTACCTGCTCTGTGCATGCCCTGTTGAAATTGATCTGTTGCTCCAGCTTTTTCTGGCTCTGCAGTAGGGAGTCCAAACTGTCTTGGCGTTCCTTCTGCAAAGTCAGAATTCTGGTATCCTGGTCTGTCTTTTCCTGTTGCAGTATATCCATGTCCTCTTTTATTTTAATGATATACTGCCTACTATCATTTTCTGACTCCTGGCTCCCCTGCAGCCTCTGCTCAGAAGAGACCAGGTCAGATTGGACCTTCTCTAACGCCATCTGTCGCTTATTCGCCAGATCTTGGCTTTCAGTACATTTATCCTGCATGTCTCCCTTATATAGGTACAGGTATGCCGCTATCCTAACCATCTTGTCTTGTTCATCTTTAGCTTTAGGAGCTATGTATAGTTCACTCAGGGCCACATGTAAGGGACCCTGATCTCTCCATTTATCTGACCCTGTTTCAGTGCCCTGTTGCGTGATGGCCTGCAACCAGACCATGCGGTCCTGGTGAGTCCACTCACCTCTCACAAATAACTTAGGTAAGAAGTGCTCTCTGGCTATTTTCATGTCTACTAAGGTCGTCATTCTAGAGATTAGTCTCTGTCCTGACTTACAGAAGTTTGTATTTTATTTTTGCAAAACAGACCTTTTCCTTAGAGCGTTCCTTTGAGGAGTGCTTTACAGTGTAACACAGCGTGGTGATCCGACCGGATATGTGTATCTGGTCAGCTGGCACGCTGTATTAATCTGCACAAGTGATAGATCTAACCCAAACGTCCGGCTCAAGCCCACAACTTGTAAGAGGATTTAATTCAACACTGCAGCTAAGTCAATGCCTAGTCTGGGATACTGAATGGAAACCCTTATTGATATATCTTTACATCCAGTTCATGAGTTCTGGATGACTACCCCTTTATAACACCCCTCTCTTGGAATCCCCCTGACCCCACTGAGCCAAGAAGTAGTTCTGTTTTGCAAGTTTAAAAGGTTTATTTGATAATTTAAACAATATATATATATATATATATATATATATATATATATATATATATATATATATATATATATATATATCAAACTTTATAATAATTGAATATCACACTTAATCTGAGCAGTAATCAATAATGGATAGTCCGGCACTAGCACACTTCTTTATAATCAATGATGAGTGGTTATAGGATGGATAAGATAGCAACAATACTTTTATGGTTTCAAATGGATGCAATGCGGAATGAAATGCAGTACAGAAAATAACTTGATAGGATTTCAGCAAAAGACAATGTAATCACTTTCTTGGACAATTCACCCCCCCCTTAATGCAATGTAAGGAGATGAATAGAATGGGACTCAGTTCTTAGGAATGCAATCAGATAGAATTCAGTTCAATTCCCCCCCAGCAGCTTATACAACAGATAGGAGTTTTGAAACACAGACCCAAGTGCTTTGAATATGGTGACAATGCAGTGAGAAATATGCTGAAAATGCTTTTAATTCCCTTCAGGAGGTTCAGGGTGAGTGGTATCTAGTATAATATTAGTCCAGGCTCACTCTAGCAATGATTCAGGGATGGTTCTTAAGAGGCAAACGAAATTTAGTAGTTCAGGCAAAAGCAGCTATCTTTTTTACAAGTAAAGAAATCGGGCCAAATCGCAAATCGCGGCAAAATTCGCGGGTGCGAGAATCGTGATTACGGGGAAAGTATAAGGAGTAATACTTGTTGAAAATCCGAGATTCTAAGCTTTCAGAGGAAAGTTAAACCAAGTACCTACCCCAAACGGTTACGGAGTTACGGACGATTAAATAAAGGTAGTTTTTCGGATTTGAAATTTTAAAAGTTCAAAGCGACAGGTTACAGCTTGCAGCTAGAAAATGACAGGTGACAGCTTTGCAGCTAGAATTGACAAGTGACAGTTAGGAGGCAGTTCTACTTAGATTAAAATAGTTTGGAGTAGATTATTTTAACTAAGAGATTGGTTCTGCACAGTTCTGCTAGGTACTCACAATATATTTAGAAATAGGCCTCGCCACGGATCTGGTCAGGTTTTGGACTGGACTCCGGTTCTGGTCTCGGCACTTCACAGTGATCTGAGTCAGCTCTCTGGTTCTGCGAACCGCGGTCTGGGTCAGCTCTGCTCTGCTGGTCTAGCCTCTCTGGATTCTGGATACTGCTCTGCTTTCTAGGTACTGCTACAGGTTCTGGAGATTGATGGATTTGAAGTCTGGATCTCTGGATGTGAAGTCGTCGATCAGCATGCTCCGCAGCAAATGGAATTGAATGTCCTCTCTAGCTTCCAGTGGCTCTTTTTAAGTCTTTTGAAAGTGGGTGTGTGTGCAGCATCACTAGCCAGCCCCTCTTTCAACCTGTCATTGGCCCAATTCTCCCCTCTCCCATGATTGGGGAAGGAACTGTGAGTCAGAGTGATGCTGTAGGTTTTATGGGTCAGAGGATCCTCCCCTGGTCAGTTTGCCCACAAATCTATATTTGATCAAAATGCACATTTCTCCAATACATAGTGGTTTGTCATTGCATGTACATATTACCTATCACATGAGGTAGTCTCTGTCCCAAATCTGCTCTTCCTGAGGGCTTGTATTCAGAAACTGCAACATTTTCGATTTTAGTGGGTTATGCAACTTTGGTTCTTCATTAAAAATTATACACATATACACGGCCTGTCCATACATACTCCAGTAAATTCCCATGTCTCTAGCTTAAACACAGAGTCTGTAGTATCCATAAATAGCAGGGTTTTGCCCCAGAACATCACACAAATTCCCAACGCGTCTTAAAATGTGCACAGAAAAATCACAAGACTTATGGTATCATTTAAATAATTTTGACAAGTCTGCACCATGAGTTATACATCTTTCTTAAAATCATATTCTGGCCAACAGGGGTGTGTCTTTTCAGGTCACATGGCATAGAAACCCGTTTATCCAGTTTCTGCCAAGCTCAGAGACTCTGCCCCTCCCAGCTTCTGCCAAGAGGAAGCTATTTTACGGCCACCCTAATAAACCATCTGCCTGGGCCCAGGACAGGTCTTTGTTCAACTCCCTGTAGCTGCTCCACCCCTAATCTAATCAGAGAGGTGACAACTCCTTTTGGCAAGGGGAAGAGTGGCTGAGCAGGTTTTAACTCCTGTGGGGGTAGATGTCAGGCAGAATTCAGTTTCATTAAGCCAGGTTTCAGATAAAATGACACTTTTTGTTCCCCAGTTTAAGTCAAGACAATTTTTACATATGCAGCTAGAATGCTGATTCTAAGTTCAAAACTATGACATTTCAACAGTGACAAACTATGTGACACTCAGTTAATTTAAACATTTTCGATTTTTGGTAGTTTTAAATCCAGTTTCAATTAGGCTGCTGCAGACCTGCAGAGCTCAGCCAGTCTTGTTATGAACATTGTTTTGCGGCTCTTCAACTTCCCAGATTTAGTATGCACACATGCTTCATTCTGCCAGATGTCCGCTGGTGTTCAGTGGGATTTTTGGATGTGTTGCAATGTTTGAAAATAGGCATTTTGAGCTGGCATTCAGAGAAACAAAAGTTGATTTTAAAGTGCGGTTTTTCCTTGGCACACATTTCACTCATGGCACCCTGGCCCAGCCTGCTCGCACTGGTGGGTGGCAAGTTAGCCAACCATTTTAGTGTGCACAAACTGCGTGGTTCTCCTAGATTCTGGTGCACATGTGGGCTTTTTGGCCATCTTGGATTTTCTAAGCCCACAGCACCAAATGTTGCAGCATGATAGCTCAAACGTGGGTCAGGACACCCAACAACACATAGAGTGGTCGATCGATATTGACTGTGAAGATATTGAGAATCGAATTAAGAAACTCAGTTCATCAAGAGCAGCTAGCCCAGATGGGGTGTCAGATTATTTACAGAAACAAAATCAGACTGAATGGAGTAAGGTTCTCATGGAAATCTTTGAACAAGTCTTGAATACTAGACACATTCCAACTTAATGCTGTGAAGCCATAGTGGTGCCAATTTACAAAAAAGGAGATCAAACAGATCCAAACAATTATCGGCCTATGGCGCTGTTAGATTCTATGGGAAAATTGTTTGCAACAATCCTACTGAGAGATTTGTCAACTTGGGCAACAAAATCTGGAATCCTAGACCCACATCAACCAGGCTTCATTAAAGGCGTTGGTACCGCTCTTAACATCCTGATAATTAGAATTTTAAAAGTAAGAGCCTTGGAATCCAACTCAAAAATCTATATGGCATTCCTAGATCTAGAAAAAGCGTTTGACTGTGTAAATCGATCTAAATTATGGACAAAATAAAAGAAATTGAAGTGTCCATTGTATTTGATTGAAGTGATGCAAGCTCTTTACACTAACACGTCTGTGCATATCAGGTTATCAGGCTTAGGGGCACTATCTGAGAAAATTCCAACACAAAAGGCCTGAAACAAGGCCGTGCACTCGCTGCATTCTTGTATACCTATACATCGCTGATATAGGTGTGCCTCAAGAAAATGTAAGAGGATTCCCGCCTAAAATAATTGGAAAATTAACCCCATGGGTACTTTATGCTGCCGATACTGTGTTCATGTATTTAACTCCAATAGGCCTACAAAGGAGACTGGATTGCTTCCGGCAGTATCCTGCGAGAAATTACATGAAAATCAATGATTATAAATCCAAGATGTTGATCATTGCATCAACTCAAATCCCAAAGCAGTTGAATCTAAACTGGAGCATAAACCAGGTGAAATTGGAGGTTGTGAACACAATGATATATTTGGGGGTTCTGATAGACAAGAACTGTGATGAGAATGGCCAGTACCAGGCTCTCCATCTAAAAGTCAAAGGTCTAGTAGCACAATGCACAAAAAACCTCCAAAAATATAGAAGGTACTCCATGATACCACTGATCTCATTTTATCGTCAAAATGTCGTGGCAATCCTGACATAGGGCTCAGAAAGGTTGCTATGCTTGCCATGAAAAACCTGGACACTACTGGAAGGTTTATTCTGGCGTAAATGTCTCCGTTTACCTAAGGCTTTATGAATGGCGGTAATTCGCTATGAACTCAGACTACAATCGCTAGAAAGCATAGTGTTATGGAAGTCCATCAGCCTACATCGAGTGATATAAACTAAAATAGCAGAAGCAGCCTCACCTGTCCAGCTGAAACCAAGGACCCAGTACTTCAAAAATGGTGGACTCAAATCGAGAAAATAATGAAAGAGCACGACCTATGTGAGAAAGAACTTATTTCTAATTCAATGAAAATAAAAGAAAAAGCTAGTAAAACTGGATTGGATCAAAACTATATATGAAAGAAACTGCGATCAGAGAAGACCGGCACAGGGAAAAGAAAGAAAAGTGTTAAACGAGCTACCATCATACTTGAAAAAATTCCCCTCACCAATCTATAGAGACCTATTGCTAAGAGTAAGACTGAACTATATAAACACTCTGGAGGTAGCCCTAGAGAGGAAACTAATCTCTCAAAGTGAGGCCTGCTGTAGATTTTGTGGATTGGAGGGAAATGTTGAAACTCTCTTTCATTGGGTAGCCAGGTGTCCTAATTTAGCAATTTTAAGAACTATGCATCTAAAAAAAAAAACACAAGATGAACTATATCGAAATTGATTGGAGCTGGTGGGAGAGGATGATTATGGGAGAAAGCACAAGCCTATGCCTTGAAGTTCTCAAGTTCATAGATGCAATTATAGTAAAGAATAATATTATTTCTATAGACAAGTAAGAGGAAATGGATATACTTGAGCCCTTTAACTTGTGAAATTTGGAATGAGGTACAATCTTCTTTTATTTTCTGCGACTTTTAATTTCTAACTGGCTGCCCTATATTGGTCTCCATCCCAAATCTGGATGTGTGGTATGAAATGTAATATCCAGTTTATCCTTTGTTTGGGTAAAGGGAACAAATAGGAAGTATCAAGATGTTAATGTAAATGGCTAACTAACATACTTAACTACATGTAGTTTGATTATGTCTAACCAATAAACATTTTTAAAATTAAAAATACTATAGCCAGTGAAGCCATGAGTGAGGCTTTTCTGACGATCATACTCTAAGAAATATGCTCTAAGAACGAAACCACTGTGATGACCAGGATCACACATTGGTAAAGAGGTGAAGTTGGGATATGTGCCCACTCTGCAAATTTGGCACGTCACCACTTTCTTTTCCTGTTCTTAGTATGAACTAAAATAATGAGCGAGCTGAGGCCTTTGGATTGGTGTGTGTTATATATAGAAACGTGCTAGTTAGTTAGTTAGTTAATCCATATTTTATAGAACTTACTTGGGAATTGTCATTCATAAATGTGCATATAAATCTTTCAATTGTACAAAAAAGAAAATTATTTTTTTTGTTCAAATGAGCAGACCTTTATTATGCTGCTTGCCAGCGGCCGGCAATATCTGGACCGGTCTGTTCTGTCTAGAACTCCTTATACTCAAATGGACTAGATAAACAGAAAAACCAGGTAATGGACTAAAGAATGCCATCAGCATTTGAAATGACAACCCTTTTCACAGAAGACAGCACAGTGATGTTAGTGCTATAAGATAAACGATAAGTCCAGGATCACTGTATTGTCTGCTGGCAAAGCCATGATACAAGCATGAACGCTTTGGGTCCACAGGCTTGAATTTGGATACCTAATCACCTCTCGGATTAAAACTTTATGCTCATCATTGGAGGTGGCTTCCTAGGTTTTACAACTCCACATTTGACCAAAACAATTGCTAGACCTTCTCTGTGCTATATTATGTTACTTTATATAGCTAATGCTATCCGGTGCAGGTATATTGCTGATAATAGCACCTGTTGTGCTACAAAACAAAGTACATATACATGCATCTGGAATGTGTAATCCTGCATATGAACAAGGATCTCTGCAATGAGTGCTTAACACAATGAGAAATCTTCTGAACCATTCCTTCACTCAAATGTATTAATATGCATTTCTACTTTAGCTGATGTACATGAAGAACATAATTCCCACGGAAAGTTAAGAATGCTGTACAACTTGTGCCGTAGTGAATGAACAAACCATGTATTCCATAGTGAGCACAGAACAACGCATACATGATGAATTGATCAGAGTACAATGTACTTGTCAACAACAGACAGGCAACACGTTTAGAGTCTCAGCAGCACACTATCACACTAAAATATCCTGGTGTGTGCTATTTAAGTAAGTTTTTGGAACAACGAGAACTGATTTCTTTAGATCAAGCAGCCTTTTGGGTGGCCCCTTCCAAGGTGGGGGCCTGAGGCAAATGCCCCTTGTGCCCTCCCATAAAGACGTCTCTGGGCATATGTTGATAACTAAGCCAATCTAATGACACTGAAATACAACTATCAGAAGTTAAAGCGAGGTTAGTTGGCATTACAATGACTACATCTCCAGGTCCATATGGTTTTAATGTTGAGATTTATATTTATGGTAAATGTAAGTCTTGTTTGAAAAACTCCACAACTCAATTGACAGAAACGTCAACCCTATGACATCTTTTGCATTTGTTATTGTTCTTGCTGAACAGCATACACGTTTCTGCAGTGTGACCTAACTTGAGACCAATTTCAGTAAACAATCAAGATCATATGTATGGAGTTTCTTACAAGTTACCTATACTCATGGAGTAATTGGTCCATTTAGGTGAAACAGCCAGTACAGCACAACCCACGAGTGTTAATGATCAAATTACACAAAGTGCCTGTACTGACTGGTAACTGCCCACTGGCCTGTCTACAGCAACAATCTGTGTGAAGGAACAGTCATTACAGAGGGCATTAACACTGTTATTAGCTGCTGTTTATCTCCATAATTTCCTGTAGAAAATGTTGCATAACCACGGGTAGTAAATGTTTGCCGGTCGCCGGGTCCAATTTTATCTCTGCATTACGGGACACTTATGGCCAGGGAGCATCGAAGAAGGTTACTACTGAATAAGGGTAATTATATATGTTTTAAATAAATTCTAAACATAAACAGAGTAGTGGGTTTAGCAATATCCCTAAACGTGGGTTCGTGTCAGTGATAACCCAGCATTCGGAGCAACATAATTGGCTTTTGCAGCCGCTGTCGGTTCTAATTCTGCTTATTTGGTCCGCTTGGATTCTGTATGGTGTTCGATTTTACACTTCACTGACAGATTTTGCATGCGTTCCGGCTACCTAATTGGCCAGACACATTTGCTCAGGTGAGAGTATATTATAATCTTAGATTCAGTACTAGTAAGCAACTTCCTAGTGAAGGAATTTATGCGAAAGCATCCTGCCGATGTTTCGGTACAACAGCGGGGTGTGTGCGATTGGTGCTAAATGCGTGATGTTGCCTACAATGGAACCGCGCTATAACGGGATGAGATGAAGGATGAAGGATAATTGCCTGTTCATGCCTTAAAACCAAGGACATTGAGCGAGTGCAGCATCAGTAAGGTGAAGGTTTCATGCAGAGCAGGATGTTTATTGTCATATCCCTCAAAGAGAGGTATAGGTCTGTTACAGGTTAAGGCACGTGTACAGTATTTATAGGTATTGTGCTGGTCCATCAGCTACAGACATTCAGGAATGGATAAGTGCGTGTTATTTATAGTGAAAATGCACCGTTCGGGTGTAGCCGTGACTAAGAATGGATAGTGTGATAAGAACTGTGGGTATAGGAAGTATTCTGTCAAGTTGCTGGTTGCAACAAAGACTATACACTGACAAAAGTAGTAACCCTAATGACAGCTGGGTGCATGGGGATAATGAAAGGTGATGTAGGATAATGCAAGGGATCTAACACACTTTGAGAATTTACGGGTTTACAGCTGTTTTAAGAGATGGACTTCCTGGCTGCAGCATAGATTTTTAGGATTCATTCCCTGCAGTGTCAAATGGGTAATCCTCATTATAGAATTGGTGCATTAGGAAATGTTTAGTGTTAGGTGAAAATGTAAGGGACTAATGCATTTTTGAGAATTTACAGGTTTAGACCTGCGTTCATCTATGGACTTTAGTATGTTCAGTAAAAAGAGTCATGAGTATGGGTTAGAATGACCTGTTTAGCGCATTTCAGGTTAAAAGATGTTTTCAGTTATGATCCATTATTTTCAGTTGTGGTCGTTTAAGGGTGTTTGAGTGAGGTATGTAGGGTATGCTTTGGGACCTTCCTGGTGTGAGGGGTAGTTACTGGTTCATGATACTGCACCAACACAATTGTGTGTATGGAATGGAGTGGGACCTCTCCTCCGGTGTGAGGTTTGTTCATTGATGCTTTTGGATCACACTTTTGGACATGGCAGAGTTTAATTGAAGTGAGGAATGCGTCAGATGTGTAAGTCAACAAGGGGGAGGACCACTTTCCATTTACGACCCTAGGAGATGTAGAGTATGACAGTGGTCGAAGTGTACGAAAAGAAGTAGTGGAACTATGTTCCCTGCTGGCCTGCCCCCACGCCCGACAAACTCCATACCATGCCCCCTCCCACACACAATACATACCCCAAACACTTGCATCTGTTGTTTAAGGGAAAGTTCAGTGCAGAGTACTGAAAGTGCACGTTTCAACTTCTTCCTACACATTCATTTTAAAACGAAACCATTCCGGAACGGTTTCTTTTTAAAATAAAAGTATAGGAGCTGTAAAACATAATTTAAAAAAGTAGAGGAGCACCGCTCCCGACCGCTCCCGCTCACTTCGACCACTGGAGTATGAGCAGAAATCCGATCATTGACCACTCTAATCGTATTGAGTTTGCCAGAGGGAAAGCACACACAAACACGAGGAACGCTACATGTTAACCGCAATCGTTTACAATTGCAAGTTGAATAAGAGATAGGTAAGATACCAATGCACAAGGGGAACAACTATTTTTGGTTTAATTCTTTGCACTAACACACCATTGTGATATTATGCTTATTGTAACTTTGCAGATAATCCACTATATAATCATCAACAGGTCAGTTTATAATGAAATTCGCCTGTGTACCGAATACCACCACGCTTCCTTTTACTGTAGCTCATGCAATGGTCTTGTCTCCTCTTTTTCTTTCTATCCATGCAATGCCACACTACGTACGTATTGACTATTTAATAATGTCATGCATGTCTGCCTTACTTGTCTGATTCTAAACTAATGCATGTTGGTACTTCGTATGGTACAATGTATACAAAATTGATGTGGATATGCGCTGTGCACTATATTTATACTGATTTTGGCTCTAACTATGTGGATCACACAAATGAATATTGACTGGTTATGGGTAATGAATTGTAATTATGTAATCTAATGAAAATATAGCACTGGTCCTGACAAAGGACATAATTGTCCGAAATGCATTGGCCCTGGCTCTAATATGCATCTGCTGACTACTGAATATTGAATCATTTTTAAAGATAAATACCAAATAATAGACAATTGAAGATTCTGATACTTTGAATACTTTTTCTCCAAATTCATTAAGAACAACACACACCGCTATGTGGTTTTTGGGAGTGCAGTCCACACCATTGGCTTTGTAGCCAAGGTCTTGTTTTTTTTCCAGAAAGGGGGGCGCCATTCGTAAGAGTGAGTGGCTGCTGTTGGGGGCACAGCTAGTGTGTTGGGGGGACGCCTTCCCGTTCACGTGACTAGGAGAGGTAGAGTATGGGCAGAAAGGGGGATGCCTTCCCTAAGAGTGAGTGGCGGCTGTTGGAGGCACAGCCAGCGTGTTGGTGGGGGGACGCCTTCCCGTTCACGTTACTAGGAGATGTAGAGTATGGGCAGAAAGTGGGACGCCTTCAATAAGAATGAGTGGCTGCTGTTGGAGGCACAGCCTGTGTGTTAGGGGCGGCGCCCTCTGCCGCTTCTTTGAGTTACACCTCTCACAAAAAAGGTGCCCTGTATGAGTGTTCCCTGTATGTTTTCCTCCTGTGGATTTGTGTGTGTGAAGAAGGGAGATGTGTTGTAATGTGCTTTGTGTGAATGCAGGTACTTAGGAATGTATGAGAGAATGTTGGGGTGCCTGAAAGAATATTTAGCTGTGAGTGTAGTAATGCCTGAATGAACGTTCCACTGTATGGCAGTGTGAGAGCAGCCCCAGCCTGGGTCATGGAAACCAGTGGTTTATACTTGTCATCTTAATGGATCCTAAAGACACTGGAATAAAGCTTAATTATGGAACCTGATAGATGTGTCCAAGGAACTTACTTTTATAAAATGTTCCTTGATAGAAAAACACAACATACAATTTCCCCCTGACGAAAGAACAGAGAATATGCAAAGGTAGAAATATGCAACACTCTGGGTAGTGAAACCCGGGTGAAAAGCAAGTAAAAAGCACAATGTTCTTTGCAAGGATATGTACTTGTTCCTTCACTTTGCTCTTTAAGGTTTCAATTCTAGAGTATAAAATGGTACACACAGGCATTACTTGTTCCTTTCCTGGTAGAAAACAGTTTCTCTCAAATGCCCAGGAAGAATAAGCACAAATCACAAAAAGATTCTCACGCTCCAAATCAGAAGGAAGGATCAGACCCTCCAGTGCTTGTGTCCTACAACTTGAGGTTAGGTCATTGATAGATCTATATGGTCCTGGCCTATCATATGTTTTATTTCTTTTTTTATGATATACATGATCATGACCAGACCATACAACTGGAAAAGCCTTGTGACAAGGATTTGACCCTATCAAGTGGGGGTGAGGACACCTCTATACCTGCTGCAGGAGGCCTACCAACGGAGGGTGCTTGTTAGAGACAGTCCTGCCCAAGAGGCAGGATGAAGGAGTTGGGGTAGAGGGGCAGTCTTTGTCCTCACCCCATATGCCTTGCTCTGGCTACAAAGCAAAGTATCTTTTTTGATCATCTCATACCTGCCGTATCATTTGCTCGACAGTATTTTTTCTCTGGCCTTTCAGGACTGCCGCCAGGGGTTGTGCGGGATATCCAAATATACAGACCATCAGCATGAGTTAAACATGAAGCCAGCAAAAGGTCACTCATGGCAGACTGGCAATTCAGACACACATCCAACTCTGAATACTAACTTTGAAATAGACTTTGGTTTTAATGGGCTGACATTACAGGATACCTGTTGACCAACCTTTGAAAAGGGAGCTGGTCTTATTTGGCACGTTATACTTCTCATCTCTGTGACCCGGCCCCTGGGTGAGAGAAAGGAAGAGATTGGCTTGAGGAAGCAGCTTAGATGGTAGTCAATGGAAAGGGTGAGGAGGAGGAGGAGAATAAAAGGGAAAAGGAGGAACGAGGAAGTGTGGGTTGTTCGAGTGAGGTCATGGGCGGAGAAGTTGGTCTGAAAAACCAGTCACATCCAGGACTGGGGAGTGGAGCATGGAAGAGAATTACTGGTGAGGCATTGGTTGGCAAAAAAATGGGTACTTGGGTGTCAGAGTGTGCGTATGGTATATAAAGAAATTGACTGAGGTGACAGTTGGGGTTTCAGATTTCTAGTGATCACCTTGGTATTTAGGGAAGTCTGGTCTAGGGGGAAATGAGAGAGAGAGGGACAGCCTTTAGTTCGACCTTATCAAAATGCTTAATAAAATCCTTTTAGCCATCTTTGACGGTTGATGTGTTCTTAAGGCTATCAGTGACAGTCTCCTTCTAATAAGTAAATATATTTTTATAAGAAAGTAAGTCGAGGGCATACCCTTTACTATTGAGTTAGTCATAGAAAACATATGAGTGGAAATGATATCCGCCCTAGTTGTATCCAATTTCTCAGGGAAGTTTATTTATAAATTGAAAAATAATAAATGGAAAAAAATTATATGCTTGAGAGGAAAGAAAGTAGTCTAGTGTTTTCAAACAAATGACCAATGGTGGGGGATAGCACCGAAGAAGAATGATTTTAGGTCGGAAGAAATAGATTAATTTACATTACCTCCATTTTCTTTCCCTCCCTGACAGTGCACCACCTAGTGATTTTTATTTCTTTATTGAAAAACAACAGAATAACACGCATCCCCCCTCAGTTTTCCTTCTGACAAAGACGTTTAAAACTGACATTTATTTGCAATAAGATGGACAAAATAAGCAAATAGTCCTTAGAAAAGCAAGTTTTGGCGATGAAAATTACGTCCAATTTAACATTCCTAAATAAAATCTGTAAGATGACATGAATTGCCTCTAGGTGGTAAAAGTTATGGTAAAAAATTATAAATCAGAAAATAAATGAAAAAAACTGATTATATAATGTTTTGAAAAATAAAAAATGACTTGAAATATTAAAGTGTTTCATTATATTTACATTATATGGAATACAAGGACAACATGACTGTTTTGTTGCTTTTTTCCCTATTGCTATCCACTATGGGAAGCTGAAGGGTTGCTGGACTGATATTCTAACTTTCCTTTTTTGTCTATGTGCCCAGATAGGTTTTCATGTGACTATAGAAAAGTCATTCTGGTGATGGCATGCTTTATAATAATTTCAGAATGTTGGCACAAGGCATACCTGCCACTCAGCTTCATTACAAGTTTGGTGGTATCTCAGTGGTAATATCACTGATAGACCACCACATATTATTACTGTTACCATCTTGTGCAGAATTACCACACTTCCAAACACATAATGAGGCCCACTGGTTTCTCATTTATCCAAGCATAGATGTGTCCCACTTATATTTAATTTTCTTCTGCATCTCCTTGTCTGCGACTGGTTGCATTAAAGATGCCTGGAATTTCAAAATAGTTGTCATGCGCGGAAGGAAGGATACCCTCAGGCACACCGCTTTACATAACACTCATACCCATAACACATCACGCCATAACACTCATACCCCCGGGGACTCCCTGACACATAACACAGCTAGACTCCCCAAGTCACAGTCAGTCCTTCATAAGGTCACGCTACCTGTGGTGCGAAGGAAGCGTCATCAGCTCCAAGGCTCTGTCAGAGGGCGATATTATGTGTTCCCTTGTTTCCAGTGGCAACTGCCATGAAGATTGCGAGCGAGCTGGAGCAGGAGCAGTCAGCAGCAACCACTTCCTGGTTCTGGGCCGACTTCCCGGTCACGTGCCTGAGCTCCGCTCACGTGATCGGGAGTCGGCAGACATAAAAGCCGCACACTTTGAATCACTCGCCGCTTCACAGATGTTTCACGACACTGTTTCGCGTTTTTGATTCACGGTTTGGATTCATTTGGAAAAAGACCTCAAGCTTATGGATTATGGACTGGTTATTCTTGCTCCTTTGATTTGTGGTTTTGGTTTCTGCTCGGATTTACGCACTTTAACATTTTTGGCTGGGGGGGCGTGGCTTGACGCCAAAGAAGATGGCCGCCTAGCCCGGTTGCTCCGTCCCACTATAAAAAATAAAACAGGCATTTTACATATTTCCACAATTATAACTTACCTGCTTCCCACAGCGACGCGGACCGGACCGCTTCCTGAGGCTGCCACTCGAAATTCGGAGCGGTTCAGGGATTTTCCTTGCGGCGCTGCGAGCTCCGAGGTCCCTGCCTCGATGAACGCTGCAGCCGCCTTCTGCTGCCCGCCTCACATGAAGTAAGTGCCGGCGCCACGCCTTCAGTGACGCGCTGGCTTCGGCCTGGTAGGCCCTCCCTCCCACGGCATATCACCGCCTCAGGTGAACAAGCGCCATAACATAAGGGAGGGAAAACTTCAAAAAAAAAAGAGGGAAAGGAAGATACACGTTTATTTTGACTAGCTACACGTTTATTAAGGAAGTAAAAAAAAAAAAAAGCTGAGACCTCTTCAAGCTAATATATTTAAAGGAACACAGAACTATTCTAAAGGTTATTGCGCAAATACTGCTACATAAGAAACACAACCCTCCCTATTTGGGTTCTTCTCTTCACTGGTGAGACAGAGAGATATATGTTTACTTCACATCTTGTGCCATATTTAAACCACGTAACCAACAAAGTGGAATCTGTTTGGATCTGTGAATAATTATAACTCTTCGCTGCAATCTGCTACTACTAAATACCTAGAATAACTGGTGGCTTTTGATGGGTACAAAGTTGGCTGCCCCTCCGATCTACGCCCAAGTTTGCGCATTATTATTCAACTGTGCTCTATTAACATCCACTTCTTGGAACAGCAGTGCATGCATAATATGGATATAAGAATTGTAAACTTGGGATTATAAAAACTCATATACAAATCGCTAAGCGGTTATATGGTTCTTAGCCAACTACCACAACCCACGACCATTATACCTCTTCAAAACAGTTCCCATCTAAGGAAGAACCTGCTATCACATCACCCATTATAATCTTCAACATCTTACCGCCCTCCAACATCAATATATCGGGCAGCGCATTAAGCAATATATAATATAATAGCATGGCGGCAAACAAAAAGAACAATACTTCTAACACCAAAGATGCTAACATCCCTGCGACCAACCTCAAGAGACCCAAAAGTGACTCATCTCCTCCGTCAAGCATTTCCGACCCAGCTATTGAAGTCATATTATCGGAAATTAGATCACTCAAACCCTTCATAGAGACTACTAACCTAAAACTACAACAGTTGGATGACAGATGGAAAGGTTTTGAAAACAGAATGGAAGAGGTTGAGAAAAGAGTTGCGCTAATAGAAGATACTACTCTTAAGGTAACACAACTTGAAAAACCAATAAAAGATCTTCAAAAACACAACGAAGATTTAGAAAATCGCAGTAGACGTAACAACCTCCCAATTTCAGGCCTACCAGAGGGCTCTGAAGGAAAGGACACCATTGCCTTCTTGCAAAAATGTCTATCAGCTCTGCTCCACCTTCCTTCAGACTTAATACTTAACATACAACGAGTTCATAGAATTGGCCAAACGTCTTCCTCCATCACTCCTCGACCTACGACCAGAACCCTGATTTTCTATCTTCTAGAATATTCTCAACTTCAGTTCATCATATCTGCTGCAAAAGAACGTAAATCTCTTACATGGAGTGGCAATAAAATCTACATCTCGCAAGATGTTGCCAAAAGTACGGCTCAGCGCAGGAAAGTATTTTTATCCTTCCGCCCAGCCTTGAAACAGCTAACCATACGCTATGGTCTATACCACCCATGTTCTTTTAAAATAACACATGAAGGTCGTACAATAATGTTTGAAGAACCAACTGACTTAAGAGCTTTTATACGGTCTATTAAATCTGATGGCATGGACACCTCCTCTCCTGCAAATACCTCCACTTCCTTTATTACTTGAATGTATTATCTTCCTGCTCTCCTCACTATTTCAATATATAATGCCTTGAATATACCCTATGTATAAAATGTGGGATGGGTAGCCTTGCTGCGTCTATCTTCCATCCTGCGTTGTTCTTTTCTTGTAGACGACTCAGCGGGTGTCACCCTCCTCCTCTTCAATTTCACTCTCCTCTTCCCTCTTCCTGTCTAATCTAAGTCATAATTTTCACATCTCAAATCTTTGCAGAATGTCTATGATTAGACTCCCCAACCCTCTCCCCACTACCTCATGTGTCTTCCTTATGTGTCCTACTATCATCAAAAACTACTTAAGTTACTGTTCCTCGGCTCCTTATATTGGCATGTACAAGGTTTTATGCTATAACTATGCTATAACAATATTTGAACTGTTACTATGATTTTTAAATGTGTCACTTTGAACATCAAAGGTTGCAAAAATCCCATCAAAAGGTGTAAGTTCATATCTCATCTTAACAAACTCAACCCCTCCATTGCATGTATACAAGAAACACACTTATCTACCAGTGAAACTTTGAAACTGAAGTCTAGATGGATCAAGGAAATCATTTCTAGTCCTGCTGTTGCTAAAAAAATGGGGTTGCTATTCTAATCAGCAAGAAATTATCATATAAAGTTCTTGATCAAGGTGCTGATACTGATGGTAGATGGGTTTGGGCTAAACAAAAAATAGAATCTGCTGAAGTTACCATTCTGAATATGTATGGTCCTACTAATCCAGACCCCAAGTTTTGGATCACCATCAAACAATTGATACTTCAAAAAAAAATTTCTAATCTAATAATGTGTGGGGACATGAATCAAGTCCTTGATCCATTTCTGGACAGAAAATCTAGCTGTTTATTCAAAAACAACAAATCACACAAATCCTTTGTTGGTTGTTTAGCAGAAACAGGTCTTATAGATACATGGAGAATATCCCACCCCACTCAGATTGACTACACTTTCCATTCTTCCCCACACTCTGTCCCGTATTGATTATATTTTCTCCACTAAAAACCTCACAGGTACCATTACAGATTCCAAAATAGAAAACATCATAATTTCCGATCATGCCCCTGTTTGTACCTCTTTCAGTCTTTCTGATGTTCGAAAACCGTCATTTCGATGGAAGCTCAACAATTTTCTTTTACAAGACCCTCAATTTATCATATCAGTAAAGTCCTTTATTCAACAATTCTATATAGATAATCTAGACGGAGACACTTCGGTAGTGAATAATTGGAATACTCTTAAAGCGGCCTTGAGAGGTCACATCATGGCTTACTCAGGCAAAATGAAAGCACAACGCAAAAAACACCTAGATGACCTATATTCTCAACTAACTTTAGCTGAGCAACAATATTACAGTGTCTCTAACCCTACCAACCTTCATAAAGTACTGACTTTGCGCTTCTCAATCAATAAGGAGATTACAGACCTAGCTGCAGGGACAATACTTAAATACAAAACAAAAATTTATCAAACATCCAATAAAGCTGGAAAAGCACTGGCCTCTTACTTAAAAACCAAAAAGGAGCAATTTTTCATATCCCACTTCAAAGACCCATCCGGCAATGTTTATCACCATCCCAAAGATATTCTAAATTGCTTCAGAGACTTCTATACCAAATTATATACTCCTGAGATTTCTATACCCCATAACAACATCACATCCTTTTTTGAAAATATTAATAGAACCTCCTACCCTCAATTAGTCTTATCCCATTTAGACACTGCAATCACTCTTCCAGAAATTTCCAAAGCAATTAAAGGATTAGGTAAAAGTAAAGCCCCTGGCCCAGATGGCCTTTTCACAGAATTCTATGATAGCTTATCTCGATCCCTCATTCCTAAACTTCAAAATCTATTTTCATACTTTATTTCCCAAAAAGCGTCCTCTGGTTCCTTCTCAGAAGCCTTGCTTATTCTCTTCCCCAAACCCGATAAGGGTCCGTCATTACCAGGAAATTATCGGCCCATCTCTCTAATAAATGTCGAAAGCAAAATCTTTGCAAAAATCTTAGCCAATAGGATTGAATACTCTCTTCCTTCTCTTGTCAAACCTGATCAAGTTGGCTATGTTAAAGGGCGAAACATCTCTTCCAATGCCAGACTCCTTCTAAATGCTATCCACCTATCTAACAAAAATAAAAAAGATAAACAGGGCGCAGCGGTTATAGCACTAGATGCAGAAAAAGCATTTGATCGTGTCAACTGGGACTTTATGTTTCAATCCCTCCGCTGGCACGGTTGTAGCGATAAGTTCATTTCCCTAGTCAGCTTATTTATTCTTCCCCACAATCCTCAATTTGTATCAATGGTCTTACCTCCCCATTTTTTTCCCTCAATAGAGGTACTAGACAGGGGTGTCCCCTCTCACCTATTTTATACATATTCTCCCTAGAGCCATTATTAGAAATGATCAGATCTAATAAAAACATTCCAGGTATAGCAAGCGGTACATCCCATATTAAAACAGCTGCTTATGCTGATGACATCCTTATTCTCATCAAAAACCCGAAAACACACCTCCCACATTTACTTGAAGTACTATTCCAATTCAGTTCGATTTCAGGTTACAAACTTAATAAAGATAAATCAGAAATTATGCCCCCCAATCCCTACTGCCTTAAACACGACATTGACCCCTTTGGTTTTAAATGGTGCAGTTCCTCTATTAAATACCTAGGTCTTAGATTTGCTCCCTCGATCCCGGACACCATTAAGCTTAATACACATTCATTACTAGATCGACTAAAGGAATTAACATCCAGATGGTCCCCCTTATATCTTTCTTGGTGGGGACGACTAGATACGATCAAGATGATGCTATCACCAATAATTTTATATTATCTACAACTCCTATGTGTTCCGATATCTTCCTCCTTTTACAAATCAATGTACTCTATTCTTCTAAACTTCCTTTGGGGACAAGGCAAAAGTAAAAGAATTGCTCTAACTAAATTGAAGGCACCATATGACAAGGGAGGGGTCAAGTTTCCTGATTTTAAAGCATACCATACTGCCTTTCTTTTGAAGCAAGCCAGACATTGGTTTGCCTGTCCCATAATGTCAGATATTCCCACATGGTGTACCATAGAGAAACAGTTTGTGTTTCCTATAGAAATTACGGACCTCATTTATGTATTCAAGCATTCTTCGACGTCTATATCAGACCCTATCAGAGCCACAATATCAGCCCTCCAACTCTTTGTATTCACACAGTCAAATTCCCGCAAAAAAAGCCTCTCACCTTTTTTATGGCATAACAGCAAGATAACGATTAATAACAAAACCTTAAACAGAAAATCCTGGAAGAAAAAGGGTATTAGATTTATACAACAAATTATAAATAAATCTTCTATCCTTTCTTTTCAGCAGCTCAAACATCAATTCTCAATTCCCAACACAGATTACAATTTCTATAATAAGTTAGTTAATTCTTGCTTTGATGCTCTCCGCAGCTCCTCCAATAAGATTCTAACTCCTGATGTCTCAAGATTACTACTCGTAACAATGCCCACCGACACTAAGGCTTCAACATTCTATGGCATTCTCATATCATCCCTTAAGATTTGCACAATACGCCACAAATGGGCAGAGGATTTTGGTTACATTTTAAATGAATATACATGGTTTAAGATTTTCTCAAGAATCAAGGACATCTCTGCTTCAGCAAATATCTCCCAACATTTTCTCTTCTTTATACACAGGGTTTTCATCACACCTGCTAAACTATGCCTCACTAACATTAATAACAATGATAACTGTTGGACATGTGGAGCCACCCCTGCTTCGTATGAGCATATGTTCTTCATGTGTCCCTATACCTACAGATTTTGGCAACAAGTGTGGAAGTACCTTAATTCAATTTTTTTAACTAATGTCCCTCTGTCATTCATGAACATTGTTTTAGGAAGCCTGGCTATTACCACCTACCTGCCATCTGGTGCATCTAAACTCTATGATCTCTTCATTTGTTTGGCTAGGAAGAATATAACTGCCAATTGGAAAGACTCCCGCTCCTTGTGCATAAGAAGCTGGTGGAATAACATTTGTCTCACGCAAAAGATGGAAATGTGTATGGCAAACAATCTTAATTCTATACCTAAGTTCAATGCTAAATGGTCATTTTTCATTCGTTATCTGGATCATTTTAATGTAACCACGCATGGAATGTGACTTTTGTTAATATATAACACTCCTTTGATGCTCCCAAGATTTTTATGTATGAATCTTAACCCTAACACTCTATTGAATATTTATTTTATCATATGCTAAAGAGCCACACTTCTACACCTACCCCCCCTACCTCCCCCATCCCCTCATTTTTCGTGTTTGTCAAACGTCAGTCCTGTGTTCGTCCTCCCCTACTTAAAACATCATAATGCAGAAATCGTTCAACACTAAGTCGTGCGCCACACTGTGCCACAATCGTTTCGTTTATGTTTCAATTATTATTGTAAGTTGTTCACATCAAATGCTTAACCTCGAAAAGTATGTAGTGCACTCTATTAATAGATCCTCTGGATCACTCCTATTTTACCATAGATTATTCTTAAGTACATGTAATGGTTAACTGCATTTTGTTTTGGATATTATGACGTTACAAATGTATTCTACATACCTTAATATAATTATTAAAATAAAAAAATAAAAAAAAAACTGAATTTTTTTTTGGCTAATGGTTAACTGATTGTTTGGATTACCCTTCTCTGCTTTGTCATTTGCTCTACTGCCTTCGAGGTTCTTTGAACTGCTACGTGCCTCCAAGTAGTCCACGAGTACCACATTGTCACAAATACATCCAAGAATCATCAATTGTGTAGCCAGCACTGAGTTTTCTGGCGCCTGGCTTTATGGATTGCTGACGCTTCTCTGCACCACAGCCTCAGAGTTTCTGGCACCTTTCAATTACCCTTGGGTAAGCCCTTTTTCAATAACAGTTACATTGTTGGCAGAACTGTGCTTGTTTGTACTAATACCTGAATTCATTCCAACAGCTTTGGGGTCCTCGGCGGCATCTGATCCTGCGAAACAACAACCACCTGTGGCCTCAAGTCTCGCATAGGGAGTAGTTTTCTCTCTCTCTCTGTGTGGAACTTGGGGACAGAGGCCCATATATTCTCCGCAACATGTCAAGTCAAGACAGACTGTGAAGCCGCGGGTTGTGTTGAAAATGGAGGCCCCAGCCGACGACCCCGTGGCTGCATTGGTACAGGCAATCACAGTGTTGAGGGCTGATATGACAGCCGCCAATACCGTTATACATCAGCGATTAGACCTCATCCAAAGTGCTCACAATCCCTTACCCGCTGATGCAGAGTTCGGTGATGTCGCGGCCCAACCCCCAGTAGCGCCACCTGTCGTTTCCACGGCAGCACCTCAGGTTCCCATACTCGTGCCCATGCCCTTTCCCTTGGCTGCTCCAGAAAGATTCCATGGAGATCCCAGAAAGTCTCGTACATTCCTAAACCAATGCAAATTGCATTTCCTCTGTAGACCCCAGGCCTTCCCCGATTCCACCACAAAGGCGGCGTTTACTCTATCCCATCTAGCTGGTACAGCTGCCGCTTGTGCTAACCCGTTACTGGAAAATAACAGTCCCGTTCTTTATGATTGCGATTTACTAGTCACAGAAATGTCTCATGTATTTGACACAAGCCATAAGGCCCGGTCCCGGGATCTCGAGTTATTGGAATGATCTCAAGGAAAGGGTTCACTCATAGAATACATTGCCTGATTCAATCAATTGGCCGCTGAGACTTCTTGG
Source organism: Ambystoma mexicanum (assembly GCF_040938575.1). Classification (NCBI taxonomy): domain Eukaryota; kingdom Metazoa; phylum Chordata; class Amphibia; order Caudata; family Ambystomatidae; genus Ambystoma; species Ambystoma mexicanum. The sequence goes on along the minus strand of NC_090923.1, from coordinate 141,272,759 downwards.
CCTGAAACAAAAAAGGCAGTGGTGTTTTATAGAGGACTTAGTAATTCAATGAAGGATGCTATGGCCGTCGTCCCCTCTCTGCCCACACAACACATTGAATTAGTAGACCTCGCCTTACAGATAGACGCGCGGCGTTCTGAACCCAAATCTGAAGCAGGGTTTCCTAATACAGTTCAGACCTCCCCTTCCACAGATACAAGTGGTGAACCCATGAAAATAGGCAAAATCCGCAGCCTGATTTCGCAAACCGAGCGAGAACGCCGTAGAACTGACAACGCCTGCTATTTTTGTGGCCTAAACGGTCATTTTGTAAAGACCTGTCCTCGGCGTCCCAAGACAAAAAATCTGTTTTTTCGGACTGCTCGACCCTAGATTCGAGGGCCGGATTGAGCAGTTAATCTACTCCCTCGGAAATGATACCTGCTTTTGGAATGGTTAGGCAAGTGGTGGTACAGGCTACTTTGAAACCCACACCAGATGTCGTTCACACAGTGTCCATTGTTATTTTATCTTTTGAAACAAGGAAATAATATGCAGATCGTCTAGTAGAAGTCTTGCATTCGCTGATATGTTCCTACCCTTGACGTAGCCAACTTGATCGGATTTAACCAAAGCGGGCAGGGATGATTCAATTCTGTTAGCAAGAACCTTAGCAAAGATCTTGCTTTCGGCATTAATGAGGGAGATTGGTCTATAGTTGTTGGGAAGAGCAGGGTCTTTATCCACTTTGGGGAATAAGATGAGTAGCGCCTCAGAAAAGGATATAGAAGAGCATTTCTGGGAGGCAAAATAGAATAATGTCTTGAAAATTATGAAAAAACTCAGAAGAGAATCCATCAGGACTGGGGGCCTTCCCTTTACCCAAACCCTTGATTTGATAGTCCGATAGATATCATGCAGCTAGATATCACCATCCATATGAGTAAGATCAATCTGGGGGTATGATAGCCTACTAATGTTATTAAGAAAGGAATCAATAATGGCAGGGTAGATTGCAGATTTAGGGGTTTATAAGTCGCTATAGAATTGTTTGAAGTAGCTCAAAATAGCATTATGATTTGTAAGGGTGGTACCAAATTTATCTTTAATGTGAGAGAATAACGTTTTTTCCTTTTTGGTCTTAAGGTATGTGGTGAGCGATTTACCGGCTTTAGTGGAAGTCTGATAGATCTTGGTTTTATATTTTAATAAGGCACCAGAAGCCATCTCAGTAAGTTCAGTATTACATTGAAAGCGCAAGGACAAGACAGAGCGAAGATTTGTGTCAGCGAATGAACGGTAGATCTGTTTTTTCGGCGTTGGAAAGTTGAAGATACAAATCCTCAAGATGTTATTTATGCTACTTCTTTTTGGTACTAGAGTAAGTAATAATATTACACCTAAGCGTGGTTTTAAAGGCATCCCAATTGGTGACCACTGAAGTGTCATGATCTAGGTTATCAGCAAAGTACTGTTGTTGGAAAGATTAAAAGGACTGGATAAACTGTTGATCTTGTAATAGACAGTTATTGAATCTCGATCTGGAAGATTACTTTTTGATGTCAGCAAAGTTAAAGGAGTTACTAACCGGGGCATGGTCAGCGATGATAATTTTAGAGATAGTCAAATCTATAATAGTACCAGTAAGGGATTTAGATGAAAAAATATAGTCAAGGCGAGAGAGTGTGTCATGGGGAGAAGAGTAATAGGTACACACTAAATGAGTCGGATGAGAAAGTCTCCAGGTGACAACGAGGCCAATCTCAGTCAGACAACATGTACATGCTTTATGGGATTTGGAGTTTTTGAACATACACTTAGATTCCCAGTCTAAGGAGGTATCCAGCACCTGGTTAAGGTCGCCACACGTAATAAGATTAGTAAGACCAGATTTAAGAATGATTTGCTTAATGGAAATCCAAAACCCAGGGTCAGGCAGGGTGGGACCATAGATGTCAATTATGGAAATAGATTCAGAACCAATCAAGTGCTTGACCCATGCCCAATGCCCTTCAGTGTCCACATCATGACCCAGAATTTTGAATGACCATTTTTTACTAAGAAGAATAGCAACACCATTTTTCCTACCCACTGCAGGACTGGCAATGACAATTTTGACGCAAAAGAATTTGAATTTCATGGCATCAGCAAGTGAGAGATGTGTTTCCTGTATACATGCTACTGATGGCTTAAACTTATTAAAGTGGGTTATGATCTTGGGTATTTTAATTTGGTTGTTGCTTCCCTTGATGTTCCAAGCTACACATTTAAAAATCACAGTAGTACATTAATAGAAGAAAGTACAAGATATGGACAATAATTAGGACAATATATGAGCAGACCATAATGACACAAACAGTGCTTTAGAATTTTGAACCAACGACATGCAATAATGAACAGCCTGGTAACTGGGGCCAAATGTAAAAGGAAGGTACTGGAGGAGAAACGGAGAGGGAGGGGAAGCCTGACCAAAAATGTTATGTATCAAAAAAAAAAGTGAGGAAGAGACCATAGAACCAGGCAGTAAAACTCATCAAAACTTACGATACTAAATAGGATCAGGCTGGGATATGGGAGAGGAAAAAGGAAAAAGTACTGGGAGTAGGTGATACCTACAGAGCCATCAAAAAAGAAAAGAGAAGACAGCTCACAGCAAGAGAAGGATGTCAGAACTGTGCCAGACCCACCAAAAATCTAGGACAACATTGGTAACAACACAACTGCACCAAGATCCCGAAGAAGAGGAAGAATTCAAGGGAAGTGACGTGTCCATACCCTCCGTTTTTATGGAGTGAATAAAGGACTTCAGGTGAGAAGGATCATCAAAAATATCAGTTTGCCAATCAAGAGTGACTTTCAAGGAGCAAGGACGATATAGGCCATATCTCATATTGAGCTGTTCCAAAGCAGGATGGAAAGACAGAAATTCTTTTCTACATTGAGCATTAATCTTCGACACATCTTGCGAAACATGAATTTTGCTTCCGTGCCAACAAAGGGAGTTTTTCTCTTTGACCTTAGAGACTGTGAGCTGAAGCTGTGTTTATTCAAATAGAGAGAATATGAGCGTGCGAGGAGGTTGATGAGAGGATGAAGAATTTCTTACAGGGCCAATACGATGAGCGTGCTGGATATTGAAAGATGTGTCCAATGGAAGATTAAGCAGGGCTGGCAGCATCTTCTCTAGAACCGCCACAGGGTCGGATCCTTCGCACCCTTGTGACAGGCCAGAGACATGCAAAGATTGCATCTGCTTCTGTTCTCCAACTCTTCGTAATGTCCCTGGAGATCTTTAACTGTTTTTTCCAGCATCACCACCCTTGGAGAAACATACTCAACAAAACCAACCCACCTCTCCATTTCATCCATTCTACTTTCAAATCCCTTCCACCTGTCGTCAAGTTGCTGTAATTTTTGGTTTGTAGTTTCAATAAAACTATTTTCCTGTAAAATCACCTCAATAACATGGTCCGAGGGTGGGAGCAGTGTAGGTGATTTGCTTTTTGGTCTTTTAAGCTTGGCCAGGGAAGGGGTTGATTTTTTGTTGACCGTAGGTGTTTTTTTGGTTACCCGTACCAGTGGCCATAGTAGCGGATAATATAAGGTACGTAGCCAAGACAAAAAAACAGGGGGCCCGAAATGCACAAGGCAGCATTGAATTTCAAAAATATCAAGGAGCAGCAATAAAAAAATACAAAAGATGCCAAATTGAGGAAAACTTAGCCTTGATATAAGTATGAAAGCCAGTGCAATTTCTTTTGCAGGAGCGAGCACTCCTAAAATACACGGTACAGCATTTAAGTTTAAGAAGTAACCATGAGCAGCAACAAAAAAATGTCCATAATAAGCCAAGCTTTAAATCACTTAGTATAGGAAGTTAATTCCAAAACAGGTAAACTATCCTTGTAGAAGGTTGCACTCCAAGAATGCACCATTCATCATTCAATTTCAAAAATGTAAGGAGGCAGCAACAGAAATTTCCATAGTTTGCCTAAAAAGAAAAGGACATATACCTTAATAATGCTGGTTTGTTTGAGAGCCGGTGCAATATCCTGTGAGAGCATGTGGAAGCGCCAAAAAGCAGGAAGGAGTCAACAAGCCCCGAGTCTGCACGTCGCGTCACAAAGACGCCGGATATTACTTCAGGAGGGGCGGCCATTATGAGGAGCAGCACTCGCTCTGTGTCACGCCCCCACTGTTATTTTTTTGTATAGAAAAAGTAGTTATATTATACTTAGGCTCTCAATATGGGTCAGGCAGTAATAGTAACAACGGGTAGTGTTTTACATATTGGCAGTTTTTACCACCTGCCTGGTTGCATGTTCATATTTGGAGCTTTTTACCTCATGTAATTTTCCCAGGAGTACTCTAGGAATAGTATAATTATGATCTGCAATACTTCCAATAATACCCCATATTTTTTTATTCACCAGGTGGATACAAAATTGTTTAAGGAAACACAGCAAGGCAAACATGTCTGTCCTCTAATTGATGGGATTGGCTAGCACATCCATTCACTTAAAGGAAATCAATTTTCTTAGGACGCCCCTAACAGATCCATCCTTCGCTCGAACGATCCAGGGAAATGACCTTAATTATTCCATAGTCTTATGGATCAACTTCCCTTACCCTTCGTCCTCATCTTTCTGTTTGCTCTTACCTATGCAAACTCCCACAGGAACATTTGGGGAAATTAATGTACTAAGCAATGGATGGGAGTTCTTCTGGTCTGAAAATTCGGACATTTGACCCAGTGTGCTGTCCCCACTGGGAAAGAGAGCAAAAATGCACCCCTGCCTGGGAGAACCACGCTGCACCTGTTTTATAAATCAAAACACATGAGACAAAGGGCCTCATTACACGGATGGCGGTAAGGGATTACCGGTACTGGTAAGGATACCGGTACCGGAAATCCCTTACCGCATTACTACGAAGTCCCTTTGCGGGTCCCTACCTTAACGGCGCATTTTACCAGCCGTTAAGGACAGGACCCGCAAAGGGACCTTGGAGGTAATTATAGTACCACAATTTGCGGGACCGTAATTACTGCCTTCCCCATTCCAATTGAGCCCTATAGGGGCAAAAATGGGAATGGGGAAGTGCCATGGTGAATGGGGAATTACCGGCCCCGCACACCTTGGAATGGGGCGGTAATTCCGCCATTCACCATGGCGGACTTGGTAAAATACCAGCGGCAACCATGGATCTAATAGCGTCATGGTTACTGCCTTCCGTGTAATGAGGCCCAAAGTAACTAGCCTTCAGCAGAGAAGGGATTTAGAATCTCCTGGGTACTCTCAAGACAGCACTGGATAGGTGAGGCCCCCAGAGAGAATTGGTACCTTAGAGGAACAGAGCAGGGCGGGCATTGCATGATGTCACTGAAGGGATTAAATACTGCCTGACTTTAAGATGTTGCCTGACCCTGTAATGGTGCCTGGCCCTTATGATGTTTCTGTCCCTTGCATCTAGAGCACACTTGTAGCCCATGAATCAGCTACCCTTGTTATTCAATTTACAAGGAGGAGCACAGCACTCCCTGAACACTGAGACAGGGAAAAGACGCAAAACCCAAGCTGAACATTAAGAGAGGTGACGCACATGAAGAAGTGAATCCATCATGGCAGAACCAGAAATGGGGCCACAAATCAGGAAAGCAGGCTTACGAGTTAGGAGCTATTTAGGATCAATCAGCCAGAATATAAAAGGAGGCAGAAGAAGGATATGGTGTGGTGGAAAAAGATGATATCTCCATGAAGAGGGGGCACAGTATTGTGACAGAAGGAGAAGCAGCAGTACTGTGGCTTGGCGCGGGACCAGATAGACAGATAAACAGAAAAGGAGCATAGGCTGGGCTAGTAGCAGAACATCATAAGAGAAGTCAGAGATTTGAGTTGTTGGACTGGTAAAGAAAAGAAAACATTAGATTCCTGGAGTGAAAGAAAGTATGCCATGCCGGCAGCTATTTTCTGGAATCTAGACAAAACAACAGTTCTGCCAGTCTACATAAAGACGCCATGCTGATATTGAGAAACCTGGTGGTAGGTATGAGGCCACTAGGGCAAATATTCTAAGGTTTTCCAGTATTCACCAAGGTAAAGGGCTAGACATTCTACCGAGAATCGCCAAACTTGTGGGATGGAAACATACACAAGCTGAACCCCAGATCACACGTGAGGCAAATGGGTAACCACAAGGTATTGAACGTTCCTCCAAAGTTTTGGGATGTTTTGCTATTGACTAAAATCTGCTCTTCATCTTTCTATTTTCTATGAAGTTGCCTGTGTTTTTGGTTTCCCTTTTCAGTTGCTGAGTCTCCTCCTACTCTCTTCCCTAATATGAATTTGGTCTATTTGATCTTGTATTTAAAATCATGTGTTCAGATGCATCTTGTCAATGCGCCTGCTCTTTTCAAGCGTGCCCTTTTTTCCTTTCTCCATCACTTTTGTAAATGGGGGAACATAAGTTAGAGATATTTCCTGATGAATTAGTTGCCGCTTCACTTTTTCACCCATGGACACCTTGCAACATTCACCTTGTCCTCTTGGATATATCTGCTCATTCATGGGTATGCTGATTCCATGGGCATAGATACATCACTCACCTACAGTCTCCTTCTAAATGCCCAAAACCTTGGGCTTGGGCAGAGTCGAGGCTGCTTTAAGTGGAAGCAAATCCACGGCCATTCGCTGTAAATTGCATTAGGGCAGCGTTGGTCTTTCGGGAGAACAGGAGTGGAAGTGATGGGGTTTTCTTCTTTGAGGCCAGCTCTTGCATATACTGGATTTCTTTGTATACAGGCCTGATTTTCATTAGGTCTCCTTAGGTTGAAGCATGATTCTGTAGATGGGACTAGACTCTGGTGCTCTCAATCCACCACCTTTTGCAAACAACACATAGGTGCTGGTGGTAGTGCGTGGGATAAGTAATGATTCCGTATGCAATCTAGGATACACATGTACAGCCTTGCCACTTAGTGGTTTCTCCCTAGCCTCGACTGACCATTCAATTTTGTTGGGGTGGACAATAAAGGTGAAGTGGGAGAATGGAAGACCAGGCTCCCGTCCTTCGCCTCTCGCGCTTGGCCTAGAGGGTCACGACCCAAACACCCGCCACGAGACGAGTTTGTCCATTTACCAGACGACCAGATACCCTGGTACAGAAACATACGGATGTGTCCATCTGCCTGCCCAGCAGCCCGCACTGGCCATGCCGACACCTGCGGCACGTATCAACTAGACTAAAATCTACACGTCGTTAGAGATGCCATGACGACCTAGACAACGGGAAGCACATCTGTACAAATGTACACACTGGACATTCCCACACCAACCTACACAAAGAATATACTCAGTGCTATGACGTAGGCGACAGGCATATTCACGGACGTGCATCTTTATTATTTTTACATAGGCTTTCAGAATGCAGAAACGCAAGACGCGTCATGAACTCTTCTACTAGCTTGCTCACGCTTCTCTTGAAACCAGTTACCGCCATGAGAAGTATAATGAAGACAATACTGGTCATGAAATTATATGCTCCTATAACCTAAAGCACCTGTGCACCAAACGGACAACTTATGCACCAGGCCCAAGTAGGCCTCAAACAAGAGCTCCCGTGGACATCAACAAGGCAAGAGTCAGTTGCTGATCCTGCAGAATGAGCTCGGCGAAGCAACCAGCCAAGGTCGCAATGTTGCAAACCCACGTTCCAAGAGCAAATCATCAAAGGCACGATGTTGCAACCTCGTACTCCGCGCACCAACGTTAAAGTCACACCGACAAATTAAACCAGACGCGCAGTAGAAAAACAATATTAATTGTGCAGAATTCTGCCTCTTTCACGGTCCCTCCCCACGTGACCAAGCCGAACCTGACGAGATGCCAAACCCAGGAGAACAGAGGCGTCTGGATCCCTCGCTACGAGACACTGGCAGATACACTTGAAAGGCTCAATGGACATCTACAACAGTGGGAGCGGTCCCCCGTCCAGCTATGAATAAGTCCTCACATTGTCTGCATGTACCCATAGTGAAACATTGTTGCAACTTACAGGTACACCGAGAGCTGGGAACGACGGTGGTCCCAGGCTGGGAAGCTCACGGGCGCACCAATCAGAACATGGGGCTCTTATCACTGACGCCAGCAAATTTAGCCAATCCTCAGGAGTCTTCATGTAACAATTCTCATGTATCTAATTGTAGGGACAACCCAGATATACCACCTGACTACACCTTGTCCACTAATATCTTTCTCTATATGTGTGCTATACTAACCCTACCACTCGAACACCCAATTAAGAGTGGCGATAGGTTTTTTTGGTAACTTTCTGAAGTGACGCAAGTAGCGCGTCATAATACAGTAAAAAGGGCCTGCGAGCCCCACAATTGTGTGTGTGTTAGGATGAACGCGTACGTTCCTTGACACATCCCTGCCGTTTGTCTAATAAACAGCAGAGTCACCTTGCTCCTTGTGTGCGTCTCATACTCTATCTCATCTCATCTGGGATATACACGGGAGGAGTTGGGGCCTCCCTGCCTGGAGGTCCGCGGACGGCCCGGCCGACCCCGGCAGAATTTCCCCCCGACAAGTTGGAGGCACTGCTGAGATCTGTTTAAGATCGACTTTTATTTTTACTTTTTCCAGGCACTCCCGTTGCGAGGAGGCCCGGCGGCGCGGCCCCCTCTGCCGTTGCCCCCTTCTGAGGACTACAGGACCATCGCGGAGCTGCGAGAAGACCGGACAGCGCAATCCGGATATTGGCCCTCGGGAGCCGGTTGAGAAGTATCCCGCCCGCGGTTGGCGAGTGTCCAGACGTGGTCCAGACGAGGGGAGGTGGCGAGCCGCTTGGAGGGGTGCACGCAGTCGAGCGGCCCTGCATCGAGAGAACTTGGTGAGCATGACACGCACAACGAGCAATGCGAAATTGTGAGGGAGGGGGAGGAAGTAAATAAGGGAGGAGGGAGGTATTGTACAGATGCGCGGCGAAGGTTTAACAACTGAGTGTTGCTAATGGAATGAATGGTGGCGAGACGAGTGCGAGAGCAGTCGGCTACGTCACGCGAAAGAGGGGGGCGGAGCACGAAAACATCACGTGTGGCCGCTCGTAGACACTGATTGGCCTAAATCGCGACTAACGTGTAGGGGTGGGTGTGTGTGGTTTCCTACGATTTGACATTTATTGATCAATGAGTAGATGAGGTTCCCTATTGTTCGAGCAAGAAACTCGATAGGTAGATGACGAGGTTCCCTATTGTTCGAGCAAGAAACTCGATAGGTAGATGACGTTTCCCTGTAGGCGGTAGCTAGTTGCATAGTTGCCCAATACGGAAGATAATTGGCTGGTTAAGCCCTCCTGTTGAGGGGCGTATCACACGCGAGGCGACGCAGTGTGCGCAGTCCGATTATATTATTGATGAGATTACCTTGTTCCAGGAGAGACAGGAAGACAGCTGTAGGGTTAGCGGGGGTAGATTGCAAGTGTATTTTGAAACTAATAATGAGAATGTACCTGTAGCGTAAAGACATCGGTGACGTCACCAGTAGGGATTTAATAGGATATCGCGAGTACAAGGAACTTTGGGTTTGAGAGTGGTAGGGAAGAGAAACATGATAAGGGAGCGGATACGGAGATAAACGATAAATGAGTGGATCGGAAGAGGAGAAGGGGAGAGGGGCGTGGCTGCGCACGGAGAACGCCGGCCACGGCAAGTGTAAAAGGGGGAGGAGAACGAGGAATCAGGACGACTGTATAAGATCGTCGTAAGGGGTACGCAGCCACAGGGGGCTGCGTGCGCCTCGGCCGCAGGGGGCCGTAGGGGAAGGAATATACAATATAAAATTATACATATATATATATTTGTGTTTTATTATTTTTTTTATCATTATTATTATTATTGCATAATTTGTCAAAGGATTGTCGTAAGTCCCCACACTTACGGGGCCAGGTAAACAATATAAGGTTGTAAATTGCAAACTGATAGTGAAGGGAAGAGTAACAAGTGGGGCACCACTATGTCATACGGGACAGGGTCGGGAGGGTGGGGGAACACCCTTACTACCCCACTACAACACATATGCACCACACTGCCACCCCATAGGGAGAAATTAATTAAGTACAGCATAGAGTGGACCCAGGGGACGGATAACAAAATGTTAACACCATGGCCGCCTAATGGTAGTTTCGATCCATATGCCCAACATTCACTGCTAAACCATCTGCACAATACATACAAGGGGAAGAAGTTGGCGAGCCATGTGGAGGTGTTTAACTTATGGAGGATGTTCCAGGGGTCCCGACCAGGACCAAATGGAATGTTCTCTATGGGAGAAACACCGGAAGTAAAGGAGATTAAGAAAGAAGGAACGGATGGGGAAAAGGGGTGTGAAAGGACAAAGAATACGGGGAATGAAGGAGAGGGAGGAGAAAAGATTGATAAATTAGACAACATAAAAAAGGAACCGAGCAACGAGATACCCATAACACCGGGAGTGAAAACAGAGGGAGAAGGGTTGTACCCTTTAAGAGAATTAGGAGAAATAGAAGGACAGTTAAGGGCGGCTGAAGGATACTCGAACCCGGCATACAGCCCTCCACCATATGTGGCTCATAGGAAGATGACAGTGTGGGAGGGGAGGATTGGAGAAGAGCAGATTGTAGAGATAGGACATGATGAGTGGGTAGCTGCACAGATATTATTAAAATTACGGGGTTCACTAACGGGAGAAGAGAGGGAGGCAGTAAAGAGAACAGACGAGATTAGTACAGGGGAGAGTGAGATGAAGGGGGAGGAGCTATTACGACAAAGAGAAGAGATTTTGGAGGAAAAATTGGCAAAGCTAAGGGATGAGCAGAATGAATTAATAAAACAGCTTGAGAAGGAGGAAAAAGAGAGAGTGAGGAAAAGGAAAGAGGGTAAAGACGAATTGGACAAATTAAGGGAACGAAATGAGGAGCAAAGGATAGAAGCTGAAAGGGTAAAAGCAGCAGCAGAAAGGGTGTCAAGAGTAGTGTTGAGAGAAAAAAAGAAGGAAGAAGAAGATAAAGAAAGGGAAATGGAAATATGGAGGAGGAGGGTACTATCAGAGGCAGCTAAGAAATATGAAGAGGGGAAAGCAATAGAAAGAGAAAGGGTGAAATGGGAAAGGAAGAAAGAGGATGAAAGAATATTGGAACAGATGAGCAACGAAGTGATGGAGGAACTAAAAAGGAAAAGGGAGGAAAATAGTAGGGAGATGGAGGAGAGGAGTGAAGGGGAAAGAGGAGGGAGTAATAGGGAGAGTGAAAAATGGGGGGATGTATATAGAAGTAGAGAAGTAGCAACAACATCAACACCAGGGGGAACAGTTGGTAACAAAGGAAGAGGAGAAATGGAGCTAATAGACTTAGAAACAGTAACAGTACAAGGTAAAAAGGCAGAGTGGGGGATACCATTTATGACTGATTTTTGCAGTGAGGAGGACTGGGGCAGGAGTGGTAAAAATGATGGAGGCGCCGGTGTGTGTGGCTATGAAGTGTGTACAGTTACCACAGCATTACTCTGCTCAAGCCGCTGAACTAGTTGCACTAATATTGGCATTAAAGGAAAGTTTTAACAAACGTGTAACAATATATTCCGACAGTGCATATGTTACATCCACTGTCCACTCAGGGCTATCAAAATGGAGAAGAAGAGGGTTTAGAAGAGCTGATGGCACTCCAGTGCAACATGCCCTCTTCTTGGCTGAATTAATTGAAGTAATAAACGACCCCCAAGAACTAGCCCTAGTAAAATGCACCGCACACACCAATGGTGAAGACCACGTCTCAAAAGGGAATGCAGCAGCAGACGCACATGCGAAATATGCTGCATACTTTGGTGAGATATGGAACCCCACAGACTCACAGAGAGGGAGAGGGAGGGGAATGGCTAGGGAGATGTTAATAAGAGAAGGGTACACCCATCTCCCAGCCACACAGATTATGGAATTACAAGCAGCTGCACCAATGGCCGAAAAGGAAATATGGGTAAAAAGAGGATGTACAATGTCACCAACCGACGCACTATGGCGCCAGAGTGGTACTGGGAAAGTTGTAATACCGTTGGCACTTTTAAATACCGCCCTGAGCCAATTACATCACCCAGCCCATACAGGCAAGGAAATAATTGCAGCACGAATTAGAGAAGATTGGTTCTGTCCCGAGTTAAATTCTCATGTGTCAAATTTTATCAGCAATTGTCTCACATGCCAACAGTTTACGGCCGGTCATACCCTAAAAGTGATAAGAGGTACCATACCCCGGCCAGAAGGACCTTTTCGGCACCTTCACATTGACTATGTTGATATGATCAACATATGTCAAGGTAATAGGTACATGATTGTAGTAGTATGCCCATTTTCTAGGTGGATTGAAGCAGGGCCCTGTTCACACCCAGATGCATTTAGAGCAGCCAAATTCATAGTAAGGGAGGTCTTCCCCAGGTGGGGAGTGTGTGAGGTGTTAAGATCAGACAATGGCCCACATTTCGCAAACGAAATGTTCCAACATATCACAGCCCTGCTGAGCATAAAGCACAAATTTGCATGTGCATATCACCCACAGGCTAACGGTGTATGTGAACGCCTAAATGGCTTATTAAAGGAGGCAATTGCAAAGATACAACAAACAACAAAGAAAAGTTGGTTGTATTGCCTTCCGTTAGCCCTATTCGAACTAAGGAACAGGCCAGGGTCTGACCACCACCTCACCCCACACGAGGTGGTTACTGGACGTCAAATGCGCCTTCCCCTAACGCCAACGTCAAGGGCATTCACTGACCACGAAAGTTCAGCGAGTGTACTAGGTGATGAAATGTATCAATATGTGTCGTCTTTGATTACTAGTGTTGTGTTTGTGTCTCAACAGCTAGAGCGCACGCGGGGCGGGTCCACCAGAAATCAAGAAGAAGGCGCCAGTACAGAATTAGAAAAAGAGAACTTGTGCAAACATGCCAAAGGTGACCACGTGCTACTTCGCAATTTCAATAGGAGGTGGAACGACAAAAGGTTCACCGGCCCACATCTGGTAGAAGACGTATCACCAAGAGCAGTAAAACTAAAGGACAAGCGTGCCTGGAACCACCTACATGATGTAAAGATATACAAACTGCAGACCCGCCCCAGCGCCAACGACAGGTCCATTGGAAGAACAGCAACAACATCCCCGACAGCGGAAGGAAGTTCTACCACAGACAACGACCCAATTGTTCCCTTACCGTGTCACTACCCAGCTACCCCAGAGACAACAACTGACGAAGAAAGGGGTGATCCCTACACTGCCCACCCCATGGTCACACGTTCAAAGAGTAAAAATACTTCCGACATCTGAGCACAAAACCCCCACCCCCCGCCCATTGACTCCCAAGGACAGTTGTACCTTAAACTGAAAGCCACTGGCCGCACAAATACACATGTAAACACGTGAATGTTCTCTTTTTCTCTCGCACATACAGGAACTGCGTATTATTGTATAATTGCAACTTAAACTGAATGTTCTCTCGCACAAATACACATGTAAACACGTGAATGTTCTCTTTTTTCTCTCGCACATACAGGAACTGCGTATTATTGTATTGTTAAGTAGAGAGCTAATTAACAAGTCCACTGTCCAGGCGTAGATGGTACTCCCAGACGATAATTACCCAGAAGAATTGTCACACCAATTTGTATACGAAATAAAAAGGCCAACATACCTAAAAAGAAGAAGGGTACGTGTCTACTACACAGCCTTCCTCCTGGCCATAGAATATTACATGCCCCACCTCCGCCCATACTTGCCGGTCCTAAGAGACCAATCACTTAGAGTAGCGTGGGAGCAGCTCTTCGCCTGGGCACTGAATGACTATTTGATAGGGAGAGCTTAAATAAAACAAAACTAACATCTAAAAACGAGCATTTCTGAGAATTTTTAGGCGGGCAACTTTAACGTCGCAAGAATACGCTGCCAGGACTGCAGCAAGGTAAGAGCAAAATGCCGGTGAGATTAGCAGTTGTAATAAAAATAATAGGGATTTTGATGATCACCGGATTTTTGGCTGCCTCTGTCTGGCAGTACAGCTGTGCTATCAATTTTATTGCTGCACCCAAACCTAATATACCCCCGTTCCTTGCTGCAACAGGTGTTACGTCAGGTGGTAGTAGTAACATTGCACCCAAGCAAAATAGAGTTAAACGCAGCACATACTCAGACAATAAAGGTATTGATAATTATGTACAAGATTCAGCACACGTCACAAACAACATATGGTACCAACACATGACCCGCATTGGTAAGCAGACAACTGAGGATAGCTGCTACGTCTGCTCATTAATACCATACGCCATGAGTGCTTCACGAACATTTGTTGCCACAGAAATCAATGAGAAGATAGCGCAGTGCATAATATACTTGGCACTGTTCCAGACGAAAGGAAGATTCCAAGGAACTGTAGTGCACATGACATGGAAAACACGAGACTCATACCCATATGAAAACAACTTCCTCAAGACCTACTTGAGTTACCACAAGACCAGTTTACATGCTGAAGCATTCAAATATATAACAAGTGGCCCTGCAAAAGGAGAAACACAGAAAGTAACACTGCAGTATCTACCATGTGATTGGTACGCCACTGAAGTTCCGGGTAAACAAGGATGCTGGGAGAGGCCGCTACTGACGATAACAGGAAAGGTGTATCTGGACAACAGCTGGGAGATAGGAGTGATTGGCAGCAACATGGTAACAAAAGAAACTATCTCAACCATCGAGACACACAATCACCGATGTTGGACGACGTGGATCAAGTATGTACCAATGCTCACGTGGGTAGAAGAAGATGAAGACCCAATAACGATACTACCGTTGACTGCGCCCAAGGTATGCTACCAGCATAAAGGAGAGGTGGACGTAGGATATAACACCAATTGTGCAAGTGTGACGGAGTTACCTGAGGGGGGAGCGGGAACAGCAGTAATAATGGACCATTATTGGGCCTGTGGAGAAAAGGCATACCATACACTGCCTCCCCTGTGGAATGGTGTGTGCACAATGGTACACGTCAATGTACCATCACTAGTAGTACCTAAGAAGCACGTCAATGTGGCGAAATTTCCTAGAATGGATGAAGGGGATAAGAGAAGAAAGAGATCTGCACCACTTCAGGAGGAGCAAGGGAACAGGACCAACAGCAATGACACTGGCCCTCATTACGACCCTGGCGGAAAGCGACTGACCGGAGCGCCACAGCGTAAATAGCGTTTCCGCCATTGCACGAAGGAGCAAAGTGCGGCCCATTCCGACCCATCGGGCACGAGCACCACGGCATGGCGGAAGTGCAAAGTCCGCGATGGCGGAAATGACCCCAAAACGGCCCACACCGCCGCCGTACGGCGCCCTAGGTGCAATACCGCCACCCCACTTAGCGGTCACCGCAGTGTGCGCCTACCGGAAAGTACGGTGGCCGGAAATATACGGAAACGGAAGTTAAAACATGGGGCCGGAACGGGAAACATCCCGGCGTACACCTATAAATACACTAAAACCACACAACCACTAAAATCACTACCCTGAAACACACCCCAACCCGTCAACCACCCTAGCGAAACCAAGAAAAATGGGAAAAGTAGCGAAGAAAGCGTGCGACCGCAAGCGGCAGGTCCACTTCTCCCGTGAGGAACTCACCGTGCTAACAGAGACCCTCCAGGAGAATGCTGCCGTCGTCTTCTGCACGCAAATGACCAGGACGGCACTTGCAAACAAGAAGGCCATATGGGCTCTGGTGGCACAGCGGGTAAGTGCGGTGGGGACCGCACCCCGCACCCCACAGCAATGCCGCAAGCGATGGGACGACCTGCGGATACGCGTCCGCAGCATACTCTCTGCCAACCGCAACATTGCCACAGCCACCGGGGGAGGTCCTGAATCACCCATCAAGTTGACCCCCTGGGAAGAAATCTGTGCCTCCACCATCGGAATGGAGAGCATAGAGGGAGTCGGAGGGATGGAGAAAGGAGTGCAGACATCCGAAGATTCAGGTAGGTGGGCCAGATAAAACAATGCCAAATCCACACAGTCCATCCATGTGAAGTACCATGCGTCCACATAGTGCAACAGAAACACATGTCCAGGAGAACGCCCATACACATCGGCCTGATAGCGCACGTTAAAACCCACAATAAATACATAAATAATTAAAAACCCCAAATACACGCACTACACGTGCAGCAGGCACACCCTAACTGCAGGCTGCCAAACAACTGCACCCTCACTCCACACACAAATCAAAGCACCTCCAAGGCCCCGACCCAAATCACCCTCAGGTACCACCCCAATGCATGTGATACAATGCCATTCCAATTCCCACAGACCCATCAATAACCCTCGCCCTCCTTTACTCCACCACAGGGTCCGATCCAAACGACGAGCTACAGGACACCCCTACCAGCACACCTGCAAAGAGGGCCAAGACCAACGGCCAGAGACCCTCCACCTCAGCTGCACGCATCAAGACACGGCAGCAGCACAAATCAGGTGGCAGCACAGAGGAGGGAACATCAACAGGCACCCCAGCAGCCAGCATGCCCACAACACCACCACCACAGGTCCCCCCAATGGATGCCACAGAAGGCACTGCCTCTGGTGGCAGCAGCACCATAGGTGACACCCCATTGATGGCAGCATGCTCGGACACAGAAAACGGGGATGCCGAAGTCAGATCCATCCATGACCTGTCCCAATCCCCCTGTCTGTCCCATCCCGTACAACATGAGGATACCACGCAGGGGCACCCACAAGACGACGACTGGCCATCCCCCACAAGCCCTGTGGCAAGGCAACATGAGGACAACAGCCCCTCTGTGACACCCCCGCAAATGGCCATGGCCCAGCAGAGGCAACAGTCCCTCGACCAGTTGATCGAACAACAGCAGCAACTGGCCACGCTCCTCAAGGACCATGCTGATGAATGTGGGGGCACTAAGGCAGACATAGAAACATCAACTGAGACACTTAGGGCACAAATCGAGAGTAGCACCGAGAGCCTGAGAGTCCAAATGGAGAGTAGCACCGAGAGCCTGAGAGTCCAAATGGAGAGTAGCACCGAGAGCCTCAGGGGGGAACTGCATGCGACGGCCAAGGACGTATGTGCCGAACTTGCCGCAGTGCGCCGTGTGCTCACTGAGCTCTCGCAAACCCTTAGGGACATGCATGGACGTGAGCAGGCAGACACATCATCCGTTGCAAGTTCCGTCCAGGGCAGCCCCCAACGTAGATCTGGAAGGAACCTGCGCTCCACAGGCACGGGTGCCCCTGATACCCGCAGAGGGGGCATGCAATAGCGACAGCCCACTGACAATGAGCATCTTTGGACACTGGTGTTCGGGGGGGAGGTAGGAGGGTGGAGGGGGTGTGTTGGGCTCACTTGGGTGGCGGGTCGAAAGGGTGTTCAACATGACATCACATATGCCATTAAAAGTGCACGATCAACCAATGAGATGTGTGGACATTGATCTTTGTGTACTAGGCCATCATAGGCGTACAGTCCATGTTGTGCATGTCCCAGACACACGCAGTGCCACGAGTCCCGTGTCCATGTATCAGCCACCAGGCGTGAGTGCTAGAAGCATACATCAATGAGATGCTGACGAATGTCACGGGCCTCCGGTGCCTCGCAGACTCCATGAGGTGCTGCCACATCCCCACCCTCATCATGACCATCTTCAGGTGCTTGCAGTTCTGCGTCAGGGGGCATGGGCACATTTCTACGTACGCACATGTTGTGGAGCATGACACATGCCATCACCATCTTTGCAACCTTCTCATGGCGGTACAGGAGTGCCCCGCCAGACCTGCTGAGGCAGCGGAAACGGCCCTTCAGTAGGCCGAATGCCTGTTCTATGACTACACGGGTACGTGAGTGGGTATGGTTGTAGTCCTCCTCATGCTGGTCCCGTGGGTTCCGGACTGGTGTGAGGAGCCATCTCTTCAGTGGATATCCAGCATCACCTGTATGTGGACGAGAAACGTATGATGTGGAATGCCATTGATACGTACGCACACCCCCCCCCCCTTCCTGCCAGGTCATTGCCAATTCACATACCCCACATCATCATGCATGTAATGAGACTCACCGAGTAGCCAGGATCTGTTCCCTGCGTGTCGCTCCATGTAGCGTGGTATTGTAGAGTTCCTCAAGACCATAGAATCATGGGTTGATCCAGGGAATCGGGCACAACAATGTGTAATGATCCTGTTGGAGTCACACACCATTTGTACATTCAGGGAATGAAATTGTTTTCGGTTGCGGTACTGGGCCTCCATGGCATGTGGAACGACCAATTCCACATGGGTGCAGTCGATGGCACCAATGCAACCCGGTATGCCGGCAAGTGCATGGAATCCCACTTTCGTGTTTGTAATTTCCTGCTCCGAGCGTGGTAGGGAGATGTAGTCGTCTGCGTGCTGCAGGAGGGCATCGAGCACTTGCAATAGTGTCCGTGAGAACAGTGGCTGAGAAATGCCATGCAACTGTCCGACTGTGTGCTGGTAGGTGCCTGTGGCCAGGAAGTGGAGTACAGACACCACCTTCAGTAGGGGTGGGATGGCGGTTGGGCTATCTATCATGCTGACAAGGTCAGCCTGTGTCATGTCCACAATGGCGGCTATGGTGTCCCGGTCCAGACGGTAGAGGGTGTGGATCTGCTCATCAGTGAGGTTGAACGGATGTGCTCGGAGGCGTGGGATTGCGGGCTGCCTGCGTGGTGGTAGTGGCTGTGCTGGTGGGCCTTGCTGGCCCTGCCTTGGCCTCCTCCTCCTCCTGCGTCTCCTCCGTGCGGCTGGTTGTAGTTGGTGTTCGTCTTCTTCTTGGAGTTGGAGCACTTGCAGTGCTATCAGGTCCCCCAGGGCCAACATCGCGAGTCCTGCCGGTAGCATTTCGGTGTGGTTGTGGGAGGAGACTGGCTGTGCAATTTATGTGTTTTCAGGCTGTATGGCCTCCACCTGTGGTGATTCATTCCACCTGTGCAAACTGCTCTCCCCTTTGGCCGAGCACGTCAAGCGCACAACGCTGCAATTCGGGGAATGGTATCTTGCTATTGCTATCATGTATTTGTACCCGATGACCGTGTAAGATTGGATTGATGTGTTCATTCTGCTGTGGTCCCATTGTTTCCCATACTATCTGTGCAGTCGCGAACAGACTTGTGAAGGGTCAGTGGAACGTAGTACTCGAGTAACGGTGGGCCCTCATGCATCACTGTACCAAGTTGCAACGACGGGCGGGGCGTCCCATTCGTGGGTGAAGGCAGTTGCCATTTTCACACACAGCCGCACTCGATGGAATAATTAGTGATTTCAAACGGCCACAGATGCCTTTCCGACGTGGTGTTGCAAATGAGGAATTCGAAGGGCGGCGCTTTCGGTTTCCAGCTAGCGGCGAGGAGATGCCCACAGGTCTGACTGCAAATATAACGTTCTATTGTTCAATGTCCTTGAGACAGGGCCCATGGCGAGGGAGCAATGATTGATATGAATAGTTTGGGATGCGCAATAGCTACGTGGGCGATGAGGCCGGCCGTTCCCAAATACATGTTACTTCACAACACTGGAATTACGGGCTGGGGCACTGTGGATTTTGCAGGCTGCATAACGCACAGACTCAATGGATGTTTCTAATGTTATGTGAGTAATTATTCAGGCGTTTTGATCCCGGGATGAGGGAATGATGAATGGATGCATGGGCAGGTGATTTGATACAGAGTTTGCCATGTACAGGGCTTCTTGGGATCTATCCGCCTCCCCTACGCTATGTGATGCAGGGCTGCCATAGTGGGACCATCGTCTATCTGGCCTTGTTGAGCCCTCCCTGTCTCGAGGCGCACTCAGACACTTGTGTCCATGCACGTTAACATTCCCATCTGATGGATTCTGTTTTGACAGACGCATGCACAGGTACACTCGTTTGTGATGGTGTTTGCACCTCGATATAGATGTTTATGAGTCGCAAGTGGTTTTGGGGTGGTGATGATCCTTTTGAGTGGGCTAGCATGCATATGGCTGTGGATTTCGTGTGATCATTGAAGTGAGTTGTTCGAATGTAGTTCTGATGGCCATTCTGTTCTTTTTCGTTTCTTTTGGTTGACAGGTATCTCCTCCCCTTTTGCCACTGCCATCTGTATGCCACTCCTGCAGATGGATTTTACTCCCGACACCTGCTGCTTCGTGTTAATCAGTGGAGCAGCATTACGATCTTATGGGACGATCGCCAATGGCCCACATGCCCTTACGCAGTACTGGTGGCTCGGAGCAACATTTCGGCCTTTCAGCTGGACTAGTGCCTCCCCATTGGGACGGCCCTGCGGTTCTGTGCGCTTCCATGTTGCCTTTTCGTACGTGAATGTGGCTCTGTGTACCATGGGGGAACAGGGCGACACACAAGTAGTGGCTGGTCATTTCTTGCGGATGCAGCCCACAATGGTGATTAGTGTTTTGGAGTTCATGGCCTGATGGCTGTATGGGCTTGGTGACTTTGATGTGCATAAATTTCTATTCTGATTTGGCCCGTGTAGCGTTTTTCTTTGCAAGTGGTGTGGCATATGCCTATTTGGGGGGCGATGTATTGTGAGGAGATCTGCATTGGGTTCCAGCTTCGGGGTTTAGTTGCGTGGTACTGTACTGGGCGCGTTTGCCTACTAAGCCCGTGAGGTCAGGGATGGGGGCTGCCTATATGACAGTTTGAATGTTGTCATGCTCAGGGGCGGGGGATTGGGTTTTGTGTAACAGATGCCGGTCAGCCAGGTGGACTGGTGGAATGATGTGATTATCGGAATATTGCTGGTCACAGGTGCCTGTGTTTGCGTGCGTTTCTTGGTGGGGGACTGTGGTCATGTCCATTGGGATTGCTTCTGTATTTGTGCCATCTGTGCCCTGCAGCTCCCATTGGCCCCTCTTGTGTTTCTTTTGTTCGTTGGCATGCATGGGTGACTTGTACATTTCAATGGTTGCATTGTGACTTCATTGCACCTACGGGGGGTTGTACTTTGTGGGCAGGGAGCGGTGTACAGGCACTCAGTGGGGCCGTTTACGGTTGATTCGCGATGCCGTACTTCTCGCCATGGCGGAATGGTACATTACGCCATGCCTGATGGCGTTAGGTACATGTCCGCTAGGGTCGGAATTGGCGTACCGTTGCACCATGGTGGTGTTTGCGGTTTGGCATGGCGCGCGCGCGTGCTTGGTGCAGTTAGCGTTGGCGTTCACTACGGTGTCGCTAATGGCTTCGTACTTTGCGGTGACGGGTCATAGTCGCACCGAGCGCTATTCGATGGCGGTATTGCATTTCCGCCATCGTTTTTCGATTTCCGCAAGGGTCGTAATGAGGGCCACTGTCCTAAATAGAAGAAAAAGACAAGGAGAGCCGCTGACAGGAAATTACCTGTGGGGAAGGTCGGAAACATCAATACCGCCAGAACACAGACTATTTAGCAGAGCAGCAATGTTCTTCTCCTCAATAATACACCCGGGACTACAGGCTTACGCAAACGCAAAATGGCTCCAAATAACTAGGTGGGAACTAATGATGACCATCAATTCTACAGTAAATGGGTTCAACGCAATAAAAGAGGAGCTGCGAGCTGTAAGGATGGTAGCACTCCAGAACAGATATGTATTGGACCTTCTCACAGCAATGGAAGGAGGAGTTTGTGCAAAGATAGGACAATCATGCTGCACGTTCATACCTGCCAATGATGCTGACAATGGTACACTGACAGAAGCAGTTTCGCAATTGGCCCAGATGCACTCCAAAATGATGGAGGAAAGCAACGGTGTGAACAAGGATAAGAGCTGGTTTTCACTATTATGGTCATGGATGCCATCTTGGCTGTCAGATGGACTGAAAATAATAGTGGGCTGTACTATATTGGCTGGAGCTACCCTGATCATAATTAGATTTTGGAAGGCACGGAAGGCACGCACTACTGACGAGTTGCTGGAAATGGTGGGAATGCACCCCTTGATGCCAGCAGATGACGGCCAGCATACAGGTGTAATAATACAGGAAAGGGAGAAGCTGCGCACCCAAATAATTACCAACCATCTAGACCCACCATCAGTGAAGATCGAGAACCGAAGAAACCCCAGGAGCTACATAGGAAGATGGGTATACTGTACTCCTGGAGGTACCTGTGAATATATGTATTGGTCCTTTGAAGATCATGTAAACCACTATGGACATCTCGGAGGAATAACTAAGATATGGCGAGTAAGAGGAGATAACGAGAAGGATATGTTTGTGGTCGACAAGTTGACCAGAGGGGGGACTGAAGTGGGAGAATGGAAGACCAGGCTCCCGTCCTTCGCCTCTCGCGCTTGGCCTAGAGGGTCACGACCCAAACACCCGCCACGAGACGAGTTTGTCCATTTACCAGACGACCAGATACCCTGGTACAGAAACATACGGATGTGTCCATCTGCCTGCCCAGCAGCCCGCACTGGCCATGCCGACACCTGCGGCACGGATCAACTAGACTAAAATCTACACGTCGTTAGAGATGCCATGACGACCTAGACAACGGGAAGCACATCTGTACAAATGTACACACTGGACATTCCCACACCAACCTACACGAAGAATATACTCAGTGCTATGACGTAGGCGACAGGCATATTCACAGACGTGCATCTTTATTATTTTTACATAGGCTTTCAGAATGCAGAAACGCAAGACGCGTCATGAACTCTTCTACTAGCTTGCTCACGCTTCTCTTGAAACCAGTTACCGCCATGAGAAGTATAATGAAGACAATACTGGTCATGAAATTATATGCTCCTATAACCTAAAGCACCTGTGCACCAAACGGACAACTTATGCACCAGGCCCAAGTAGGCCTCAAACAAGAGCTCCCGTGGACATCAACAAGGCAAGAGTCAGTTGCTGATCCTGCAGAATGAGCTCGGCGAAGCAACCAGCCAAGGTCGCAATGTTGCAAACCCACGTTCCAAGAGCAAATCATCAAAGGCACGATGTTGCAACCTCATACTCCGCGCACCAACGTTAAAGTCACACCGACAAATTAAACCAGACGCGCAGTAGAAAAACAATATTAATTGTGCAGAATTCTGCCTCTTTCACGGTCCCTCCCCACGTGACCAAGCCAAACCTGACGAGATGCCAAACCCAGGAGAACAGAGGCGTCTGGATCCCTCGCTACGAGACACTGGCAGATACACTTGAAAGGCTCAATGGACATCTACAACAGTGGGAGCGGTCCCCCGTCCAGCTATGAATAAGTCCTCACATTGTCTGCATGTACCCATAGTGAAACATTGTTGCAACTTACAGGTACACCGAGAGCTGGGAACGACGGTGGTCCCAGGCTGGGAAGCTCACGGGCGCACCAATCAGAACATGGGGCTCTTATCACTGACGCCAGCAAATTTAGCCAATCCTCAGGAGTCTTCATGTAACAATTCTCATGTATCTAATTGTAGGGACAACCCAGATATACCACCTGACTACACCTTGTCCACTAATATCTTTCTCTATATGTGTGCTATACTAACCCTACCACTCGAACACCCAATTAAGAGTGGCGATAGGTTTTTTGTTAACTTTCTGAAGTGACGCAAGTAGCGCGTCATAATACAGTAAAAAGAGCCTGCGAGCCCCACGATTGTGTGTGTGTCAGGACGAACGCGTACGCTCCTTGACCCATCCCTGCCGTTTGTCTAATAAACAGCAGAGTCACCTTGCTCCTTGTGTGCGTCTCATACTCTATCTCATCTCATCTGGGATATACACGGGAGGAGTTGGGGCCTCCCTGCCTGGAGGTCCGCGGACGGCCCGGCCGACCCCGGCAGAATTTCCCCCCAACAAAGGTCTCAATGGGAAAGAGGGGATTGTGTTGCGCGTGCCATATTAGTGACTGGGGTGATGACGATGTTGAGGTGATATTGGGATTTAGCATGTATCTAGTGTAGTTAATGAGAATGGAATGAATGTACTATTAGTTTTACTTTATGTTTAATTTGATACATTTTAGATTTGCGTGCATGTAGCAACATAATGACAAGTCTGCCAATGTAATATAAACAAAATGTAGTTGCGTGGCATGCCCCGTAGTTCCTAAAGATGGGATGCAAAGAGCTTCATATGCGCACACGAGAAAGGCGATTTGTATATATAGAAGCTATTGAGTGGGGACATGTGGAGATGTGCTTGGGACAGTTGAGAACAAGGGGTACATGGTGAATACACAAATCTGCATGCCACGAGTCCACTCATAGCTAGGGGTTGTGCAGCCCGGAGAAACTTGGGGTGGTGAGTTAAACTGTGTGTGACCAGAGAAGCTGGTTGATTGAGGTTTGAAGGCTGGGAGAAGGCAGCTAACGACATTTGGGCAGCTGCCTAACATCAAAATGTTCAGCTGCTGTCAGGCAAGGGTTTACTACCTAGAACTGTTGTCCAGAGGAGATGTACTAATTTTAAGAACATGGGAGCCTGTTGTACATTGTGAAGTCCAGCCACCTGGTAAGGTTAGTTTGGGGCTGGGTAATAAATCTGTTTCAAGGGGATGCTTAAGGGCAGAGCAGGCATCTTGTCTATGGGTTTCTATCAGGGTCTCAGGAATGACCAGGATGTAGCCAGAGGCCATGCGTGTGGAAAAAGTAGTCGTTAGACATTAGTGTGAAATGAGGACGCCAGCAAGTCTGTGCGGATAAGACGCTTATCACCAGTTCAAAGTTAACCTGTTTCCTTTTCTCCCTCCTCGTATTGTTGAAGTATCCTTGGAACAGCCATGTGCATCATGACTGGGTTTAGAGGTCCTTCACTAGTTTGAGCTTGTAGTAAATTAGTTGTTATTCGAAGATGTAACTATGCGATGATGTCATGACCTACTACAGAAATATACAAAGAAGGTTTGTGCTGGAAATATGAGATAATACAAATGTATGTTGAAAGGGGATGATGGTTAAATACATGCATCCAATGAGAGCATGGGGACTTCATGGGATTAGATTTCTTTGTATAAGGTGACCAATCATGTTTGGGGGATGCCTTTGTAATGAAATATGTGGGCGTGTGCTAACTGTTGTCATACTGTATATAACATTAAATCTTTGTGTGGTTTGAGGAGACAGGTTAGTTTGAGTCTCTGGCATCATCCAGCCCCTCCAGGACATTTGTACAATAAAACTGCCTAACAGACAAACATGCACTTGCTTTTTAAGTGGAGGGCCCTCTTTGGGTTACTGAGATCAGTGGTCCACCCACACAGTTTGTAGCATGCATTCAACAAAACACCTCACTCATTATCAACTTTACTGGTGGACTGAGCACTGCTATGTGAATCTCGGCAGCAAACAGGTTAGACGGAGCAGCAGTTTTAACTGGCTGCAAGAAGTACTTACCTCTGCTACAACCTAGGGTGACATTTTCAGACCACCATCAAAGAGAATTGTCAGAGAGTTGTGCAAAGATTTGAATAAGCATTATGGCCACAGTTACCGTATTTCAGAACGGCTGTTAGTTGAAAGGTACAACTGAGCAAATGACTTGTTTCATTCTACAGGCAGCAAGGTTTGCACACAGATTGCCTGGTTAGCAGAGCAGTCTGCATGCAGATGAAGGGTCAGTTGGGAGCACAAGAATTGTGCAGTCTGACTTCCTTTCTACATCTACATGTTGAGCATGTGCCTGGCACCTGGATTCCTACACTCAGGTGTTTGAATAATGGTTGCCAGTTGCATTTACAGTACATCCCAGAATGTATCTCTTTTCGAATAAGGTATATGTTATGAAATGTGCTTTACATACCTCTGGCATGCTACGTACATGCATATTTTGTAGAGGGGCCAACAATGCATGGGCAAAAGCTCTCATACATGCAGTTGTTTATTGGTGAATGGGCTTCCAAGTATAAACTGCCCAAATCGCCAAACAGTTTTAGCCACAAGTGACGAAATGCGCTACTAGCACAGATCCTACATAGAATGTACAAAGCTAATCTGAATACCTACATCACAGATATGAACCGTACATCCGTCGCCCTGTTCAACTCCCTTATTTCATTTGTGTAAATAATTGGGTGTTTCTGCACATTTTAATGATCATTCCAAATTCACAAAATAAATGTGGAGAAAACACACACACGCCAATGTCCCTGACTGGAATAGGCACAGGGGAAATGCACAACGCATGACAGGGCAATTTTTATCCAAGTAATGCATATTTAAGTGGGACATCTGCGGTTTAAGCCGCTGCTGCCCCACTTGCATTTCTATCACCCATACAGGGATAGAAATGCTTTTTCTTTTTTGTTGATGCTTCATGATGGCAGGCCCCTCAAGCACTTAACTGTAACAGTGGGCGTGGTCATGCCCTACACTCGTAGTGGATCGTGTTATACACATTCCTGACACTAATGTACGCGAGGAAGCAGATCAGATCATTTTCCTTGACTACCAGCCCCCTGCGTGACGCATGTCACCTTTGTAGGCAACGTGACCTGGACATTTCTGAAAGTCACGCAAGTAAAATAAAAGCTTGCATATGCATAGTTTATTTGCGTAACATTTTGGAAATGTATCCTGAAGTGTGCTTTTACTTTTACTTGGGCAAAGCTAGTGCATTATCGAATACTTATTAAACCCTTTTTTTGTTGCTTTTTTTATTATTAAAGTGTTATATCGTTAGATAACCCTTTTAACATTGACAATTCAGAACATTTTACAATAACAATCATTACATTCATACTAAATTCATACACATCATCAATTACATGTAATGCAGAAAGAGAATACCATTAATATAATTCTGTACTAAAACGTCTGAAACTAACTAAAAATCATTGTTATAATTTCATCCACAAGTCTAAACACTCTTTCTGTGTTGACGCCCAATATGACATTCACACGTATACCCCCACTGATTAAAACACACTTTGAGTTCTGAACAAGGGAGAATTTACCGGCTAATGTCTAAAGTTATTTTACTGTCAGCGGTCCTTGGAAGATTGTTACCGAACAACTGAGCTCTTTTGCAGAATCTAATGTACTTTCCCAAGGGCCCAAGCCTGGTTTGAGACCTGTGTGATGAACAGAGGGCACACTGCTTGATGCTGGCAGCCAATATCTGTGGTTGCCTGCTTGATGAATGTGCCAGAGCTGTGCCCGTCCGCCTTCAACGCAGTTGACCATGATAAACTTCTGAACAGATTGCTCTTGCACTGGCTCGGGCTCTGGCATTGGAGGTAGCAGGAACTTGGATGTATGCCCATTTTGCTGATAAGCAATGCAAGGTGCACTGCTGCAAGTCTCCTGTTGTCCTGCTCTAGGCTTGCCCTTAAGACATGGTCGATATGTGTTCGGCCCTTCCACTGCTGTTGTTCAACAGGCACATCAACCACTACCTGAGCCCTTGATGATTATCTACACATGTGTTCTATTCATATAGCACTTTAGTTTAGTGTCACCATTAATGTGTCAGCAGAGAAGACTCACGTTTGACTTATTAAAGTAAAAGTTAAACAATGGCTTAAACATATGTCCCAAAGTGAGGTTTCACAAGTAAATGCTTTCTTTTCCGAATCAAAAGGGACGGAAACAGAGGTATTCAACAGCACACCTCCTATTAGTATTTATTTTATTTTTAAATCTGCAAGGTATACAGATATCTGACACTTTTTAGTTGTTGGGACTATAATACAACTGTCTATAACATAGTCCTTCTTTTTAGCTGAAAGTCCTGCCAGTTCTAAGTGTTGTAATAATAGGTGTTATCCTTACCAACATTACTCGTACTTCATCGAACTGGGAAGGATGAAAGGCTGAGTCTTCAGTGCCAGGGTACAAACTTGTATTCTGCGGGTTGAACGTACACATCGGCAGTAGGTGCTTAACTTTCAGGATTGTCTTGCTAGCTTGAGCCTCTGGAAGAATGCAGAAAAGTACCTAGGGATGCTGATCACCATGCCGGATTCAAGGGACACACACTAATTTGTAATACACACACTTATTTTGTGATTGTGTTCAAGTAATTAATGCAATTTGCTTCCTTACTGTAGCCAACAGACTAACAAAGCATTTCCTTCGACATTGAAATATTATTTTAGTGCATAGAGCATCCATTCGCCCAAAGCAGACCTCTTGGCATGGGAGAGTGTTCAGAAATCCTGGTACGATACGGAGCGGACCAGCTAATACATTCTGACAATCATACAAATAATCAAAGCTAAAGTTAAATGAGTAAAAAGTCCAACTGTTTGACGGAACTGGAGAAAAAGATGAGTGGGGTCCTCAAAGCATTGGTCTTCAAACTGAGGGTCTGGTCCACCTATTGGGTGCCTGAGGATGCCCGGAGCACTGGGGTCTAGCTAGGTTTGTTGAAAAGGGAGGAGGATGACTGCTTTCCATAGAAAATATGCACAGTTCTAGCATGTGCTGTGGCTGCTCCAGCATTATACATACTAAGGGCCTGATCACAACTTGGCCGTTACCGCCGGCGGTATTACGGCCGGCGCTAATAGCCCTACCACCGAACTCCCTGGCGCTAATAGCGCCGGATCACGAGTTCGGCGGTAAAGTAATTCCCCATTCCCCATTGAGCCCATTCGGGAATGCCCCATTCCCCATTGGGCTCAATGGGGAATTTTCGCGCTCTTACCGCCAGCGGATTTCCCGCCAGCGGTAATAGCGCAAATTTTCGGCGGATTTCCCCCCAGCTCAGAGCTGGGGCGAAATCCGCCGAAGCCCTGATTCGGCGGACCCTGAAATCTGGCGGTATTAGCGCTACCGCCGGATTTAAGGGTTACCGCCGGAGTCGTGATCAGGCCCTAAGGCGCTACTCAGCATACACATTTTTAGAGACCCCTGTCCTCAAGGGATAACATGACTTGCCCAAAACCAAATCGATTTAGACACATATGACCAGCAATGTAAATATACAGAGGTACATTTAAAAAAAAAAACTAAAAAAAAAACTAAATGAGATTGAGTATGTGTTCCAAAATTCATTGAAATGCTTAAGTGGCCTAGGCTCTCACCGGTATCCAGTAATTTTATTGCAAACATTACAGAGTGGTACATAAAAGAGCAGACAATAACACTGAAAAACTAAAAAAAAAAAAAATGCATAAAGTGAAGTGGGGTAAAGGGTTAAAATGATTAGGTATGGGGTTAGGGTGGCATTAAAAGGGTAGAAAATCAGGGGATTATGTGGACCTCCCAAATAAAAATAAAAGTGTTTTGCCCACGATGAAACGTACCACTCTGTAATTGTGGTTGATAAAATCACATATACCCCTCAGAATCATCTAGTGCTGTAGCATAATCAACGCCTCACTCCATACCTTGTGGGAAAATGCTCTGGTCTTCCCATAAATTGGACCAGCCTTCACCAGGACCATGATTACATGCAATGAGTAGAGTGGAGGGTAAAGGCACAACAATCCAAGGGATCAGATTTAGAATAGATAGGTTTTAATGCGTTTATGAAACATAAGGAGGTATTCAATTCTACGGAAGGTTGTTCCAGAGTTTGGATGTGATGAGCGTGCCGGAACTTCCACCGCTTCTGGATCTTTCAAATAGGTGAAATTTAAAATGTAATATACAAATTAAACGCACTGAGAATAAAGTGAACATGATTCTATTGTAGAGGGTGTTGTGCCACATTCTGAATTTTAGCATTTCAGCACGAAAATGCAGTTGTTCATCACATCAACTATTGATTTGTACTTCTGGTAAGACTGGCCACATGATTTTAAATTCGCTGAAGGTTAGAAATCCATTACTTTGGAACATTCAGAAATGTGTAGTGTAAATTGTTTGTAAAATATTTTTGGCATAAACTAAAACACAAACACCTGAATAGTGTGAATTTTGGGCAAATAAAGTTGTTCAGTACAGAATCAGTGATTTTGGCATTGTGTTTGTGTTGGTTTGCACTTAAATAGTATCATCTGGGCATGTGTGTTCGATTTTAGGAATAGTCTTGATCAGTAGAGCCAGCAGCAGGAGACTGCTATGCCATTTGAGTGAAAAGTCTTAGATTTTCTTTGGCAGCAGGGATGAGGTTATATTCAGTGTCTGCAAGTGACTGCAATATATTTTATTGGCCAGACAAAAACTAGTTAGTAGTTGCAGAGAACACGTTTTATAATTCTTGGTAGGCAGAAAGGAGGTATTAGTCCGTGGGTTCAAATCAGTGTCTTTCAGTGGCCATACTATATACTAGTCAGTAGTTGCAGAGAAAATGGTTCATACTGTGTTTCATTCTAGTGTGGACTAACTTATTTAAACATAATTAACTGCTTTCCTAACATTTTCTACCCCCTTTTCAAATTTGGAAACGTTGGGCTTCTGCAGTGCATTGTGAAACTCTTGCATGTTTGGAGTGCTACTAATGCAATGCTTTCGGACTGTCCTTCCTGCACAGAGGGCAGTCAGACACCTGCCCTTTACATAACCTCTTGCAATATGCCCAGTGTCACAGATGGAACAAGCAATACACCACATGTATCAGATGGTTCAAGAGCCTTGATTTATTTTCCAATTGGCCCTATGGATGTTTCCCCTCTCTCACTCACTCTCTTGCTCTCATTTTAAAAAGCACCACCTCCCCAATCCAGGTGTCCTTAATACCAGTTTAGTAAATAGGGAACATTGACCTCAGAGTCTAAGATCTGTCTTAGACTGTGCCGAGGACCTACAGGCAGACTGCTTTCTCTACCCAACCTCCCCCAGTGACCTCCTAACACAGACAGTACTGTATCAATGTGTTAGTGTTCTAAGAATATAGGAATGGTGCCTCTCAGACACTCGACCCTACTTGATATTTTTTCTCTCATGCTCATGTTCTCCTTTCCCTCTCTCTATCTCTCTCTCTACACTACTCCTCCAGATCCACCCTGTGTCTCTCGTCTCGCCAATTCTATATACCACTGTCCCTCTGTCCCTCATTCTTTCTATTTTTTTTAAAAAATGTTGTATTTAAAAGGCATTATCTGGTTGAACAATAAATAAAAACATTTTGCCAAAAATTACTAGCACAAATTATTGCCCAATAAAAGTAACCACAGAAAGCAGAGAGACCACACAACCACTCCACACTCCACTTTAATCACCCCCCACTCATACACATGCTTCACAGTCGCTCCCTACATTTCCTTCCCATACTACTGCAAGGATGTCCATAATTACGCTCACACCAGAATAAATATTCCCCTATAGGGAAAAAAGGCAAAAAAGCAATCTTGTAAGGATAACAAGTTTAATCTTACAGTTCTTCCCAGTGCCCCTCCTTCCCCTAGTCCATTATAGCATCTTAAAGAGGTCTTGCCTAACTCTAAAGCGCATGGGGATGCAGGAGGACCCTGTTTCCTTCTCGACAATACATTCATTACTCCAGCATGACCACTCACACCGCCGTACCACTTGTAGCCACTAGCCAATAACTCACCGATTTAGAAATCACTTCCAACGCCCTCTCCACCGTCAATCATTGTGCTGGTCTTTTGGTCTGCCACATCCCCCTCCTCTGACCTCACCCGAACAACCCACAGCTTCCTTGATCCTATTGTGTTCTTTATACTCCCCCGCATGTTCCCATTGGATGTCTTACTCTGGCCAATATAAACCTGCTTTCCCCATCAAGGTAGTGTTCGGCATAGTCACATTAATAAATAATGTGTCATTGGAAAGCTTACCTGGTGTGTTGCAGGGATGGAGGAAGGCCTTGATTGCTATGCCAGACACCTCTCCCTGGTGCGACCACGTGTGGCACTCAAATGGGACACCCACTCGCTCATGGAAAAGGGGTAGGGTATTTTGGGTAGGGTTCGGCACACTGTGTTGCTTATCTTCAGCTGTGTTCCCTGGGAAAGACAGATAGAAATGAGGGGTCTGTCTGGATAGTATCCCTAGTCAATCCCTCCCGTTTAACCCTGTTATGAGTCCCAGGCAGGTTGGATCACCATATAGTGCTTCTTGTGCTTTCCGATACCAGTAACATCACTGGTTTGTGGGCCCAGTCCGGCTATGGCCTCCTTCAGTAAAGATGATAGCTGATTGTTGATTAGGGTACAGTCTCTGTAGTTCACTGTTTGATATGTGGTATTCTTTGTGAGTCACAATGTTGGTTAAGGTGTATAGTCTTATCTTTCAGCATTCTTTGTAGTTTGCTGCTAATTGTTAATGTATGTAGTCTCTACTATCCCTTCTTTGTCATTTTACAGATTGCTGCTGATGCTGCCAATACCGTGATGCATGCCATCTTTAATATGCAGTCTTTAATATTCTTGTCTCTGCTATTTGCCCGTGCAGGTAGCTGTGTTGCTGCAGCGTGATTTCTGGAGGTTCAGGTGTTCGTGGCGGTCGGGTTGCAGAAGCGATGCATAGAAGGTAAGTCTCTGTGAGAGATGGCACAGCATACTGGTTCAGTTATGGTGTGAAGCGCAACACCTGCTGCGGATGTCAGGAGTTCAGTGTGTAACAATGAAGAGGTTCTGCTGCGAGCATGTGGGGGTTTCAAGGCTGAAGGTAGAATTGAGTCCTTACTGGATGTTTCTTCTGCCCATTATAGGGCTGATCGTTTAGCAGGACCACAAGGTGCAGATGGTGGTGTTCTCTGGTCTAGGCAGATCCGTGGTAAGCGTATGTGCTGCTCACTAAAGCTTGCAATTCAACACCAAGCACGGGCTTGACCAATGGAGGGGTTTATATAGGCCTGGCTCTCCTGCAATGCCTAGAGCTCACGTGGCGTTTGGTTCTCCTTGGTCCTCCTGGTGGCTGTCTTGCGGATAATGTTATGACTAAGCCATCAAGGAATGGGTTGTTATCTTAGCGCTGTGCATTAGGACGGTCTATAGTGCCCACATTGTGGGAACTGACAAGGTCCTCTGGATCGTGGTCATGACAGTTATTCCCTACCTCTTTTCTCTGAGGGTGTCTGTTCTGAATCTGCAATGGCTGCCCATGGTTTGCCAAGTCCCAGTTGGTGGTAGGTACTCTCTGGAAGGCATCCCCCATGTTGGTAAGTCATGTTTGGGGTTTCTGACCTTCTTCTATATCCCTGATGAGCTAGGGTTGTTTCTGTGTTACAGACTGAGCCACCACCAATGTTGTGGAGCAGACCACTACTCTCTCTGCAGTAGTGCATACCCTTTAGTGTTGGTATCTCTCTCAGCAGGTGCTGCTCAGCATGGGAGCCTTTGGCCACATGTGATGCTGATGGGTCACTATAGCTTCTTGGATTCCCATTGTTGTTTCAGTCTGCCGAACTATTTCTGAAAGGAATAACCAAACTCTGGTGATAGTTTTGCTAATGAAGTACAGGGGGAGACAAGTTTGTATTTTGCGGTAACGTACTGGCACAATGGGGCGGTGGCAGGAACTGGGGCCTTCTCAACTCACACCGTCCTCCCCAGGGAAAGAACTGGCTCTGGATTTCCCCTGGTAGACCTCCCACCACAAACTGAGAGGGGATCCCATCCCCTCTTGACAAGGTCAAGGTATTGGCCTTGTCACATCGGTAAGTCACCTATCAGAGTGTTGGTTGGTGAAGGAGCTGTGCCCTTCTAAGAAGTGGACCTGCATGCAGGAATAGTAAGGACAGGTTTCCAGTCCATGAGGTTTTGCAAAGTGGCGGTCCACAAGAAACAGCCCCTCTTCGGTGTACACTGTTTAATGGTATGTTCCACAGAATAAAGATCTATGTCTTCCTGCCAGTGTCTTTCCCCCGGTAACCTATGGTACTTCTGGGACCAGGCCCATGACGGTGTGGCCACTGTTTACATCTCAGATGCCCATTTGCTGTGTGATACTTGACAAGAGATGTCTGTATCCGACCTTCAACTCCCTTCCTAGAGCATCACATGAAGTGTCAGTTCACGGAGCTTGTGCCCACTCGGAGAGGCAGCGAATTGCAGACAGTGAGGATACCGGTGAGTCAATGCAACCCTAGCTTGATGGCTAGATCGATTCCTCACTTAGAGTGAGGCGGTCATGGTCTTTAAGGGGGAGATGTACAGTAATGAAGCACATGCATGACATTCTGGACAAATAATATTCTACTTCTACAGTAAAGGGAACTAGGATTCTTATTACCTAAGCTTTGTCATCTACTTTTCTCCAGTGGGGTACTAAGTATTAGCTTTTTTCTTTTCTCGGTTCAAAGAGCCTTACATCACAGTTCCCTTTTCCCCTTGTTTACACCATTGAGAATTTAAGACCAAATTGACCACATGACTGTGCAGTTTTCCCACTTAAAAACAACATTTTCCACATTAGTAGTACGTGAATTTTTATACAGCCCCCATTTCTCTTTCATGAAGCTTTTTTTGGTGATAACGGAATTACCGTAGTTTTTCCCTTAATGACTTATTATAAATTTGGAGGTTAAGTGGAGTTACCTCCCCCAAAAACCTGGAGATAAATCTGCCACTTTACCTCCAAAAATCCATAGATTTATGGGACGATAAATTCGCAGGCCATAAATCTGCCAAAAATTCCCATGGAGTACTGTAGATTTCAAGAATGGGAATTGACTATCACTTGAAATTCCGTGGTAAACCCACAGGACCATGTGGTAGTAACAGTAATTAAGTTTGGCCGTCATTCGCCAGATTTACTGCTGAATTACCATTAAACTCCAGGCCCAATGGGGCTCATTACAAGTATGGCGACGTGGGAATACATTGGCGGTAACAGAATTGCGGCCACTTTTCCTGCACTGCTTCATTACGATTATGGCCCTGGAGTGGGATACTGGAGATAAATCCTCCCACTTTTTTCTACTAAAAATAGGCAAAATCGGTGGAATTACTGCAGCAGTGATTCTGCCAAAAATGACCCATAGATTCCAATGGGCTATCAAAAATGGGGATTAACTCTGCCAGCGCCATTTGTAATCCGGCTGTCATTCCAATACACCAATTGACAGTAACAGTAAATCCATTGGGCAGTATTCCGGCAGATTTACCACCAGAATACCACCAAACTCGTAATAAGAACTACTCACATATTTTTATAGGTGTAATTCATTGAACACTGGGAAGAAAAGTGTGTGCATGTTAATTGATCTGAAAGAGATGGGGCGGAACTGATTTCATTATGTTTTCCAGACAAAGCCTATTTCAACAAATTGCAATTGTGATGAACCTTGACCTGTTTATGGTATTTTTCATTGGTTGATGCAGCTTTGAACAGAGCTTATTTCAACTGGGCTTAAGTTGTTTTATATATATGCATATTGACCAAAGAAAGTGCCTGTTATATAAATGTGATCATATTTATTTTAGTGAGCGGGTTCCAAGGCAATACTTTTGTTTTGGAATAATTATGCAGCACCTGCTTTAATAATGCAACATTTTAAGCGGAGGTAAATTTTTTACTCAAATGTATTGCCCTCCCTTCCTCCTGATGCCACATTTGACGGGGTCCACGTCGTTGTCGTCCACTTCTTCATCTTGCGTCTCCACCTGCAACATATCCAGTGCACCCTCTTTGTCTGTCTCCAGAAAGTGCAACATCTCTGCTGCAACACACTCTCCCAGCGTTAACATTAAGGGTTTTTGAACTTCTCAATATGCGACCCACAGGAAAGTCAAGGTTTTCTGAGATGGTTTGACTCACCCTCTGTTATACTCGTGGGATTTACCAACAGTCATATCCGTCTGGGAGTCTCATGGTTGGCTTCAAGACTCTCCATTCAATTGCAAGGACTGCAACTCGAGAGGGGAGGTTTAATAGCCAATCAAAAGCTGTGAGCCTTTCTAAAATGCGTTTGTAAGATTTTTAAAGGACTAGCTTGTTTCGTGCTTTGTGGGTTTTGTTTGGTAGTTGAGTTAGGAGTGGAGTCCTAAATTGGTGGTTTGGGCGGAATTTTGGGATGCTTTTGGTGAGATTAGGAGAAATGTTGAATTTTTTGGAGTGTTTTTGTGACAAAAATGAACAGTGGTCAAGGGATGAGCATGGGTTTCTAAAGCATCAATCAGCCCTACACCTCTAGTACACCAGAAGGGATCCGAACAGTAAATTATAAACCTCCTTGCCCAATTTTGGTAAGGTGAACGGAATGGCAGGCTTATCTCTGCAAGGTTGTGGATCGTTGGTTAGTTGCAAAACAGCGAAAAATACAATTATTACCCAATGATAAAAGGGACTGCCAGTGAAGGTTGTATACAAATATCTACTTTATTATTGTTACAACAGACAGTTCTAGCACACTACAAAATATAAGCCACACTAGGAACACAGAGGACAGACAGTTTCACGAAGAACAGGGATGGACTCTACATACAGGAGGGTAGTCGGCAAAGCAATCAGTCTTAATATTTCAAGGTTATTTGGATACAGTACCATAAGAGCAAGGGGTTGTAAATGTCACTAGGGGTCTTCGGAGAAGGACCAGGGGACAGAACCACAATGTACCTGGTGATTCAGATGATCTTGATGCTCAATAGCGTCAAGTCTTTTCCAGAATGCTTTGCAGCACCTGCAACAGAGTTGAAGACGGGAGATAGCTGCGGGTATCAGGCAGTAGGCAGTTCGTCAAGTGAGGCTGGATGGACGGCTGCAGGGTGGCCTACACTGTAGCTCGGTCTCAAGAATCGTTGGCAGATTTGGAATGCTGGTTGAGGTGTCTCGGATGGCTTTTGTGACTGCAGCGTGACAACAGTCAGTGATGCAGATGGTCATAGTTTGAGGGCTTCACTGCCTCGAAAATGTATTAAAAAGATGGACACTGGTTGATGCTTGTTGGTGCACTCTTCCTAGCTTCTTCACCGGACTTGTGTCATCCTTTATGGCGGACGGCCCAAATCTGACCAGAGTGTTTGCATGCAACAGCCGTGTTCTTTGTTCAGAGACTCCCTGGCACATCCCACCTAGGAAGCTTCCTGGCAGAACCTAGCAGGGCACACTGTGTGCTGGCTGCATACCGGTTTTGGAGCTGCTGGATGGGACCTCTGAGTTCGATATCTCACTCTGTTCCTTGGGAGATGTTTAGCGGAGGGATCTTGCTTCCCTCTTAGAAATCCTGGCCTTCATTTAGGAAGCTGTAAGGCAGACTGTGCCTTGAGCTAGGGACCAAACGAGCCCGTCTTACTCGTTTCAAAGTCATTGGATGATCTGCCAAAAGAGGGGCTCAACCCTTTTTTAAAGCCAAATGGGCCCCAGTGATTGGTGTAGGCTATGCCTACCTTAAAGGACCAATCATGTGTCCCCAACAACAATCTTCTGTTATTGGTGAGGTCATGACCAGAGTGCTTTGCAACAGGAAAGGTAAGGGGTGACAACATGTACTACTAAGTACCACCCATCTTCCTGTATGTTGTGGATCAACGTGTCTCTCTGGTTAATTGAGATCTCTGCGGCTCCTGATCAAAGAACAGTTCTCTCTTGACGTTTGTGTCTGAGAAAATACTTTTTGTCTCCATCAAATTACATACTTCTTCTCACTGAAAGGGGGTCCCCTTTCAGGGGTTTCCTACTGTAAACCGTTGTCCCAGACATGGCATCCACTGCCCTTCATAGAGAGGGGTGGGAGCTGGCATCATGTGGACACATTGCATATGAATGAGGTGGTGGTTTCCTGTACCCTTTTGTCAGTTCTGTGATAAGGCCTCCTGCAGGCCTGCTTCACTTAACTCTCATCAGTATGCGCCGCCACCAGCAGACTGACAATGGCCTTTGGCTGGAGGAAGGTGTTGCCCTCCATCTTTTGATGCTTTCATGTACTTCTGGCTGTCACATTCCAGCTAAATGTGACAGGGAGAACTGTGCCTGTAGGCTGCGTGTCCCCAGAGTACACATGACTATTTGTTTGTTGTGTGGTGAGCAGAGGAGAATTTTCTGAGGTTGATCTCCCATTGTTCATTTTCATTGCACCCCACCCCGTGTGGATGGTCGAATTCCTCACAGTTTTGGATAAGTTTGTATAATGATTTGTGCTATTTTTGCTGTCCCTTTTGCCTATTTGTTTGTGCTCATTAGTTGCAATCTCTAATATTTACTTTTTACTCTTGCTTCCTTTTTAAAAACAAACAACGTTTTTCCCTGTTCCCTTAGCACCACCCAAAACGTAAATGTACAATCCTTTCTTTACTGTGTCTGTAGAGAAATATTTGTGTGTGAACCCAAAGTCGTGAGGTCTTGGCATCCAAGGGGATTGAAGCTTTTGAAGACACATTCATGATTCCTGGTCAGTTGCAAGAGGTGGGGCCAGGGGGAGATGGTTTATCCTCCTCCTCCTCCTCCTTCTGAAAGCTTCATGGGAAAGATTCCCGGTCTGAGCTGCAATCCAAAGACTTTTATTAATCCTAATCACTTCATTATTAACCTAACCAGACCCAAACTGGAACAGCGGCTGAGACAGTCTTCCCTACTGCCCTTTCAGGTATCACAGCAGGCTTAGGACAAGGTGTATGCTTCTTCTAACCAGGCACCTTTTATGAAGCAACTGAGGAGCCTCAGCTGTTTCAGCAGATAGTGAGGTCCTGTCGGCCGCACTAAGTGCCTGGTGGACAAAGGCCCCCCTCCTACGAGTCCGCTTTTTGTGCATCCCCAGGCCTAAAGCGTGGAGAATTGCTTGTATGTGTGTCCTAGAATGTGGCAGGAATTTAATCCAGATCAGGCCATCTTGAGTTTTTGTCACTCTTAAAAGGGTTCAATATTATTTTAATGTAGGAGTCCTGCGCACAGGAGGATGTGGCTGTTGTTGGGTTTGTGGGCTACTCTGTCCTTGCACAGAGAAGTCAGAGTGGACGCTGTCATGGATGACTGTCTATTTTGGTTAAGTGCCCTCTTGCGACTGAATCCTTCCAGCTTGAGCCCCCTGCCCTTTCCTGTAGGCAGCAAGAATCCACAGGGTGGGCGGTCGTGATGTTATGGTGGTTCATTTTTGTAATAGCCCTCATACACAATTTGGTAAGAATTGTCTCTCTATTTTAGCCTTCATAATGGAGGGTCTGGTAAACTGGGCAGCTGCAAATGATTTAATTCTTATTTTAGGGGGGGATTTCAATCCCAAATTGGGTTATGGACCTGGCAGTACTTTGCCTGATCTGACTGAAGATGATTTGGCTGGCATTTTGCCACCGATCATGAGAGATGACAGAATCAGCAGACAGGGGCTCAGGCTTTAGAAACTCCCATGTGCTCGGGGCCTGCGTGCTGTCAATGGATGTTCTGGGAAACTTAACTTTTACCTCTGTGTTGGGTCATTCTACCATCAATTATTTTTGTGTCCCAGTAAAATTATGGGATTGTATTACTGAGTTTAGGGTGTTGGATGCCCTGTGCAGTGATGACTTCCCTCTCCAACTTACATGCAAGTCTCAGGGTAGGTGTTTCCCCCTGGGGTTGACTGATGAGTGTCCCGGTACCTTAAAGCCAAGGCTAAAATGGCGATTAGCAGATTGTGAGTGTCTTCAGAGGAATATTGTTAGAAATAATTGGAAGGCTCTTGAAGGTTTCTTCTCTGGCAATTTAGACCAGACTCTTGCTTTGAAATGTTGTCTACTGAGAACTTTGAAGAACCCATTTTCTTCAAAACTTGATATTATCAAGGCCCAAACGTCTTATAATATGGTCATAGCTTGAAGAAAAAGTAACAAAAATCCAAACATTCTTGGGAGGTTTGTGTTAATTCCTCGATTGATAACGATGCTAAACTATTTTGGGACATTATTAATAATGGGCCCTTTTATAAATACAAGTTCAGTGGCTTGTCCTCAGCGGTCTCTTATGAGGACCCGGTAACTTATTATTCTTCCTTATATAGTAATGGCTCTAGGGATAGGGCTATTGCTGGGCCCCTTGCTTTAGACTCTAATCCATCATCTGGACTCACAGAGGAAATCTTTATATGTACTGTTGGGGATATTTTGACAGCTATTAAGAACCAAGACAGGAATAAGGCCCCTGTTCTGGATAATTTTGCTGCAGATTTTTCTTGGCGTAACCAAATCTGTGGTTCTCTCATTTTGACTTTGGGGCTTATTGCTGCATGTGCTGGAGGTATTTACCATGATTCTTGGTCCTGTGCTATCATCTAACCAATATATAAAAAAGGCCCAAGGGCGCTACCTAGGGCACTACCAGCATTTTGTAGACCGATTTCTCGTTTAGATTCAGTGTTTAAGATCTTGGAGAAGGCCATCCTTGGAAGACTGGAGACTTGGGTGGAGAGCACACCCATCTTCTATCCCATGCAGCTGGACTTCAGGCCAGGTTTGGGGACCACAGAACAGGCTTTGAATCTTTATTTAGTGGTGGCACACTCTTTGTTTGTCAAGGACAAACCCATTTTTTTGTTTTGGTTTTCATGGATCTGAGCACTGCGTTTGTAAAGGGCATTCGTAGTAGGCTATGGAGCATGCTCAGATCCATGAATTGCCCAGGCGCATTGATGGGTCTCTTAGAAGGAATACATCACACAGCAATGGCTTCTGTGAGAAGTAGACCTGCTGGACATTGCACTCCTTTCTTTCAAGTGGAATGTGGTTTACGTTAAGGCTGTGTTTTGGTCTCTTTGCTTTTTTTTCTTTATAGACCCAGTCTTTATGACCATTTACTTAAATCTAACTCTGACTTTCCCAGGCTGGGCAATAGGGATTTGCCCTTACTTGCCTATGAAGGTGACATGGTTTTAATAGCTTGTACCCCCAGATAACTTCAGTGCCTCTTTGATGATTATGTCCGATTTATGGATACCCTGGGTCTGAAGGTAAATGTCCAGAAATCTGCTGTGATGGTTTGTCAAAGGGGAAGCATCCACAGAGGTTTCCAGCAATTTTTTTGTAAGGGGGATTTACTCTTAAGAGTGGCTTACTTTGGGGGCGTGGCCAACTGTGAGATGCGGTAGACGTGCGACTGAAGAGCTCCCGCTGCCGCGGCTAATATCCTGACCCGAACTCCTGCTTACCAGCACCTGCCGACCCCCAGAATACACCCACTGGTGCAGGACGTCCTGGGGCACACTTGTGTCCAAAATCAACCTGTAATGCACCCGGGCTGAAAAACCAGGAGCGAGTGACGGCGGCGCCGAAACAACGCACCAGGCATCCAAGATGGCCGCCGGAGTCATGGGTGCGATTTGAATGGACATCGGAGCGGCTCCGACACCAGCAGCCTGACTCCATCGAGCGGAGCAAAGGCACCAGAGGCGAGCAAGGACCCAGGAAAGGAGATTGCCATGGCAGACGCCGACCCGCGCCGGTGGCAGAGACCCGGGCAGCCTTTGCCGAAGGAGTGGCAGAGGAGGGGAGTGGAGGCGGAGACCAGCAGTAACTCGGACCAGCGGAGTCGGAGTCCCGGGCGCGAGGAGACAGGAGAGATCCGGCCAAGCACCGCCTCAGCGTCCTGTGAGCGGCGGAGACTGCCCCCACCGGTGAGTGCCAGCGCCAGAGACCCCCACGCGGACATCGCACGCGGAACTGGCCTTCCCCGCTCCAGGGCACACAACAACGAAAGGAGGACTCGAACGCCCATCTTGATCCCAGCCCCAGGCTGCCGTGCCCACGTGCGCTGGAGGCACGGCCCACCCATGGGCACATCGACCTCCTGGGGAACCAACAGGAGCCATCAGGAGCTTCCACTGACCCCCACATAAGGCAACCTCAACATTACTGGGAGGTCACTGAAAACTAGGGGCGAGCAAGGACACAACTGTGCAGACAACCCACGGAAGGGCCGTCTCCCTCCAGTTGGAACTACCGCCACCGAACCAAGCAGCAGACAGTGGGTTGACCCACTGCAGTGCGGGGCGAATCACTGCAGGCAGAACTCTCTACAACCCCCCCTGCCTCACTCAAGTGGACACTGGGCTTCCAAAAGGGAAGCAGAGTGGGAATTCAATGCACACAAACCGGTTAAGTATGTGAAACCTCCCTGTGTGACCCATCAACGCTTGCAGAGCGGACAGACCACCACAGCCGCAAACATGAATTTGGCACCAGGGCCTCGGGCCTACCATCGCTCGCTGCCCTGCAATAAAGGAAGCACTACTTTGTTAGATCTCTTCCCCCCGCCACAGAACGAGGCAGCTTCCTAACTCTGCCATAGTGCCACCAACTGCATACCGAACTGGGCAATAAGCCTGGGCAGACAACCCCTCGAGCAACCGGACAAGGCTCTGGATACAAAAGCACGCCCGCAGGGCCTAGCGGCAAGCATGGGGAAGGACAAAACTAAGAGGCCCACTGTGCAAAACAGGATTGATCTGTATACGATCCCACATCACAATCCCTCGAACCTCAACCGTCGCCTTCTGAAGAGGTGGACCCTGCGCCCGTGCTCTCCCTGAGAGACGTCATGACAGCGATAGTGGACTCCCGCTCATCAACGGAGCAGAAGATGGACGGAATAAGCTTGGATGTATCCCTCCTCCGACACGACTTGCAGAAGCTATCAGCACAAACTGGAGAGGCGGAACAGCGAATCTCCAACACGGAAGATGGGCTACACGCTGTGCAACAACAACTCCAAGGAGTCTCAGCCAAACTCAAGATCCTGGAGGCTAGAGTCGAAGAGGGAGAGGGTAGATCCAGGCGCAATAACCTTCGAATCCTTGGCATTCTCGAGAAAGCCAAAGGCCCTTGTATGGAGCTCTTCCTGGAGCAGTGGCTGATGGACCTGTTCGACCAGAAATCCTTTTCTAAATTCTTTTCTATAGAAAGGGCACACCGAATGCCCACAGGCAGACCCATGCCCGGCGCTCCCCCACGAACGGTGATAGCAAAGCTGTTAAACTATCGGGACCACGATGCGCTGTTGCACCTTGCACAAACCAAAGGCACGATCACCTTCAATAGCTCTAAAAAAGCCTTCTTTCCAGACTACACGAGGGAGGTGCAGAAGGCGAGGCAATCCTTTGAAAAGCTTAAAAGACAACTTCAAGCGCTGGGAGTCAAATATGGCCTGCTCTTTCCTGCTCAATTGAAAATGTATCATAAAGGCACAACGGTCCATTTTAACGATCCTAAGGAAGTCTGGCGATGGGCGGAGGAGCACATTGAGGGGGACTGGTCGATACCTCGAACCAACAGGAGCAGAAACCCCAGATCACCAGTGGACCAGCGTCCGATGCCGGATCAGCCACCCTCACCGAACCGGCCGGCGGAAGACAGGGACTGACCTTGGTTGGTTCCCCAATGAAGAACCAGATCCCACGGGCAGGTGCGGAACTGAAACTGTGGAATGTACCGAGCTATGCCACAGAGGCTTTCGTAAGGCTTTTACACCAATTATAATGCGGCTAGCGGAGGTGTACCGCCATTGCACTTGGGGAAAAGCTACAGCCCCCCTCCCAATTTCTTTAGTTTAATTTGATGAAGGGTCTGTTAAGTTGACACCATACCTCTTTTGAGTGTCAGCAATGTTGGGGCTACAGGTACTTCATGTTGGGGTGGAGTATGGGGAGGGGAAGGGAAGGGAAAGTTGTGAAGAGTTTTTTGTTACCCCGGGGGCAGCGCACCCTTGCAAGCTCCAGGGTTTGTTATGGTTCATGGCAAGACGAGGCCTCAGTTTGTCCAGACAGCAAAACAATCACCACTTAAGAGATGATCCACAATACATCACCATAAACGGGGACACCTTCCCCGCAAAACACCCACCCAACCCTCTAACTAAATTACTAGATGGCACCATTACAATCCCAGTCGACTCAACGCCTCAAATCCCTCAAGGTTCTCACATGGAATGTAAACGGGATGGGCTCCGCGATTGAAAGGCGCCTGATCAAGCAAGTACTCAGTAGACACTCCCCCGACGTGGCCCTGCTATCTGAAACGCACATAGCGGGATCGAATTGCTCCCTCTTCCAACGCACCAATTATAGGGCTGCCTTCCATGCGGGATACACAATGGGATCTAGGGGTACTCTCATTCTCATACATAAACGCATCCCTTTTCACTTTTGCCCTCCAAGGCTTGGAACAGGGCCCCCGGGATCGCTACGTGCTAATCCTGGGAACGCTGTGGAACGAGAGGGTCGCTTTTGTCTCTATATACTCCCCGTCCGGACTGGGGCAGGAGCTATTAGATGAACGGAGTGCCCTCATAGGCAAACACCAACCAGATAAGTGGTTTCTGGGGGGTGATTTTAATGATGTCATGTGCAACACCGCTGACCGTACCCATCTCAGACGGCGCAACCCCGATACTCCCACGAGGCTGTTTAACTTTGCGTCTGCCTTGGGTCTTTGTGACATGTGGCGAGAGTTGCACCCGGATACTAGGGGGTACTGCTTTCATCCCGGAGCCCACGGCTCCCTCTCTAGGATCGACTATCTCTTTCTCCCGTACACAGATCTTTTCAGAGCACTGTCAGCTGACCTACTCCCCTGGGACATCTCGGACCACTCACCCCTACTTGTGGAAAATCT
Organism: Ambystoma mexicanum; assembly: GCF_040938575.1. Classification (NCBI taxonomy): domain Eukaryota; kingdom Metazoa; phylum Chordata; class Amphibia; order Caudata; family Ambystomatidae; genus Ambystoma; species Ambystoma mexicanum. Next base: position 141,228,402 of record NC_090923.1, on the reverse strand, counting down.
GCATGCAGGGCGCGTCTCCACCGAGTACTTCGAGCTTAACTACAATGGAGAACAGGACCCGGCAGTGGTTTGGGAAGCCTACAAAGCTGCCTTGCGAGGCGCACTAATCTCCTGGGTGGTGAACAAACGGAAGGAGAGACTCCAAGACATAGCGAAGGCAGAGGGAGAACTGACCCAAAGGGAGAACGAACACATCCTTGCCCCATCCCCTCAGACCCAACTGTCCCTCAAACGAGCCACTGAGCGTCTCCGAAACTTATTACTAGACAATGCTAAACAAGCCCACTGGGACTCCAGAGCAAGAATCTCCGAGCATGGACACAAGGCCGGCAAAATGCTAGCTTGGTTGGAAAGAAGAGATGAGGGACAACGCTGTGTCCATGAGATTATCACCCCACAGGGTGAAAGGTGCCAGTCGGACGCAGAGATAGCGGAGGCCTTTGCCCCATTCTATGAAGCACTATACCAGGCCCCAACCTCGACGCTAGACCCAACCCTCCTAAATGACATACTACTCCCAACTCTGCCAGCACAGCAGAGGGCAAGTCTGGACTCTGATCTTTCGGAGGCTGAGGTAGCCGAAGCACTAGCAGAATTGCAGACCGGGAAAACGCCCGGCCCTAACGGGTTCCCAGTGGAAACCTGGCAGATGCTGGGTGGGGACACCGTAACGCCCTCCCTCCATAAAAAGTTACTGAGCGCCCGGGAACAAGGCACCCTCCCGCCGGACCTGTGTAAGGCTACCATCATTGTTATCCCTAAACCTGACAAGCCCCAGGAAAAATGTGTCTCCTACAGGCCAATCTCATTAATCAATGGTGAAGCCAAGGTCCTCGCTAAGCTCCTAGCCAACAGGATACAACCGGTTGCTGACACTCTGATACACCCCGACCAGTGTGGCATTATGCCACACAAGTCAACCAGAATGAATCTGCGTCGGCTCCACTTGGCACTAGAACGGGCTCCTATCATTGACAGCCCGCTTGCCCTTCTGGCAATCGACTTTGAGAAGTCCTTCGACTCGGTTCGATGGGATAGCCTTTGGGAGATTATGGAACGTATGGGGTTTGGTGAAGGGTTCCTGGGATGGGTGAAGCTGCTGTATACAAACATCCAGGCGGAAGTCAGGGTGAACGGGTGGACCTCTCGATCCTTCCACTTGGGCAGGGGCACGCAACAGGGGTGCCATGTCTCCCCCTTCTCTTCACTCTCTCGCGATTGAGCCACTGGCCATATGGCTCCGCGGGATTTAGATGGCCAGAGGGATACGAAGATTGAATCTCCCTATATGCGGATGACCTCCTGGTATATCTGGGAGAACCCGCCCAGACTTGCCCCATAGTGACTCAGATGCTCATCCAGTATGGGGAGTTTAGTGGCCTAAGGATCAACTGGAAGAAATCTGTTTTCTTCATGGTAAAGGGAGGAGGACAGACTAACCCACGGGAATACCCATACCGTACGGAGCAACTTGGCTTTCGATACCTTGGGATCTGGATAACAACAAATCTTACCAGCTATACCACGTACAATCTCCAACCAATCATTGACCGGTTCTCCAATGACGTCCACCACTAGAAGCTTCTCCCCCTGACCCTCATGGGCAGAGCTGCACTTTTTAAAATGATGGCCCTTCCGCGATTCCTCTACGTCCTTCAGAACGCCCCATTGCAGATCCCGAAATCTGAATTCGACCAGGTGGAGAACCTTCTCAGGGAGCCTCTATGGGGTGGAGGTCAACCACGTATTGCCCTGACTACACTTCAGAGGTCGGTTTGGGAGGGTGGGATAGGAGTGCCCCGCCTTCAGACCTATTACTTGGCCTCACAACTTGTGGTGGTCAATGACCTACTGCATGGGGACCGGGAACTACCCCATATTAGAGCCAACATGGGGGACTTGCATGACACTGATCCACTACACTTATTGTATCAATCCCCCCCCGAGCCCTCCCCGCCAACAACGAAGGCACATATCACCACCATTTGGAGAAACGTACACACGTTTGTGGGGTGGGGGAACAAAATAACGGCGGCGCAACCCCTATGGCAAAAAGCCAAGCTGAGGGAAATTATGAAATTTGAGCCATGGCCATGCTGGGTGAGGGCTGGGATTCTGAAAGTGGGGGATGTCTTAAAAGACGGGAATCTGGCCCCGTTTGAGGACCTGCAGTGCAAATTTCAACTCCCAGACACCGAGAGGTACCACCACATGCAAATGTCCCATGCCCTGAAAATCCACATACCAACAGATGACAATATCCCGGATTACACACCTATAGAACGCAACATATTGCCTGAATAAATCCCCACCAAATGCACATCCATCCTCTATAACGCCATCACATCCTTTGCTACTCCTGAACTGAGCAGTTTAAAGGCCAAATGGGAAAGGGATGTAGAGGATATCAACCCCGAGGACTGGATCCGGGTACTAATGCACCCACGGGAGCCGGCCATCTCCTCAAGACTCAGACTGGTGCAACTCAAAGTACTGCACAGAGTGTACTACCCTAGAACTGCACTGTTTGGTTGGAAAAGGGCAACAAACCCGAACTGTCTCAGATGTGGGGAGGGGAGAGAACCTTCTTTCACATACTGTGGTCATGCCCCCGCATCCGAATCTTCTGGGATGCCTGCTGCCGGGAACTGGCCAGGGTACTCTCTAGCATGATAGAATTGGACCCGAAGGTCCTAATCCTGGGTGCACCGGGAGATAGCGATTTCAACAAATGGGAAGAACTGTTACTGCACACGGCAGCCTCCCTGATGAAGCGCAACATCGCACAAAAATAGGGAGTCCCGGAGCCTCCAACGCTGGAGCAATGGGCACTGGACATGGACACATGTACTATGATCGAATGACGGATATACAACGCAAGAGGCTGTACCAAATAAAATTCTAAAATATGAGGGAAGTGGGAGGAGAGAGGACCCTCATGTATACAGACACTGGTGATGTAACTCTGTACACATGCAACATGGATCACGGTCGGGATCTATGTGAATGGTGATACAAGATCTAATACTACTGTATGACTGGTCGAGCCGGCGTTAATTGCTCTAGCTGCCTTTTTTCTTTTGTTTTTGGTTGTTTTGTTCATGTTATAACTATTTAATAAAAAATGTTTTATTAAAAAAAAAGAGTGGCTTACTTTGATTACCTGGGGGTGAAGTATTAATTGAATTTTGGATTGGAGGAACATGTGGAGAAGCAGACACTGAAATGTATGCAGGCGATTGAGGGGGGTAGGTAGCCAGAGCTTTCGGGTTTGTTTAAAATAAAACCGATTGAGCTAGTACTCAAAGTCTTTCATGGCAAGGATTTGTCTGTGGCAAGATATGGCATGGCATTGTGGGGGTTTGGTAAACCCGAACTATCCAGGTGGTTGAGAACAATTTCTTTGAGAGCACTCTGGGGTTACCTGGGTCTGCCTCCAAGTTCGTAGTTTACCAAGAACTGGGCTGTCGTTTTCTTACTGATCTGATTTCATCAATGCCTACTAGTCAGTGGCTAATAATTTGGGGTAATACTAAAACTACATTGATCCAGGAATTAGTTAGTTACATTGTGTTCGGATATCCCCGTTTGAGGACTCCATGGCTCAGGTATGTGCAAACCGCGCTGTTGGATGCGGGTGTTGGTTTATGTTTTTCTACCGCAGCCCTTTTTTCCAAGAAGTATTTACATTTTGCAAACAATAGTGTACTCTGGCCTATTCAGACTAAGAGAGAGTCTTTGGAGATCATGAGGCCCGCCAGTAGGAAACATTTTTGATAATTTCGTCCCTTGGATTGCAGAAGTATCTGAGCTGGGAACAGCATCCGTCTCAATGTATCCTTATTGCTAGGACACCTTTTAACTGTATTCATTTAGGAGCTGTGGTGGCGGCTGTACTTAAGAGGGATGTGGATCAATCATGTTTTTTTTGTGTGTTGCCCAAGGAAGACATGGCACACTTTTTTATGTTTTACCAAGCATTTTCAGCAATTTGAAAACATACTTTCAAACCAGGTTTCTTGGGTCCGGGCTTTCATTGTTAAGAGCCTGTATTGTACTGTTTGCTATGGGTTCATTCAGTACAAGTGGGTTGGGCTGTATTGACTTTTTTTAAACATGGTCTATTTTGGAGGGAATTTATATTAAGATCAGACTATTTTATTGTTTGTAATATTGTTGATTCTTATTTTTTTCTGTTTTGTTTTTATGGTATGCTTTGTTTTACCGAAATAAACAATGGTTCTTCTACTTCTATTGATTTATGCTATTTTTGCAGTCCCCTTTTGCTTTTTTGTGTGTATTTGCTAGTCTCACTCTCTAATATTCACGTTTTACTCTTGCTTCCTTTTAAAAAAAAAACACAGAAAAGGTTTCCCTATTCCATTTGCAACACCCACATTTCTTTTTAAAAATCGTAAATGTAAAAAACTTTCTTTACTGTGTCTGTAAAGAAACATTTGTGTGTGAACCCTTTTCTGACGAAGCTGAGGAAAGGTATAGAGGAAGATGGCCACGAAACCTGTGCATCAAATTTTGTGGACTTTCATGATACACTAGCTGCTAGTATTGAACTACTGGGAAATTACATTGGACTATACCACAGAAGTCCATTCTGTGCCATCATAAATCCATATTAGACAACCTGCGCTCTTAGCTGTATGTACCCAGCATCTCCAAAGATCTGCTGAAGACAGGGCTGCCTTGAGATACAGCCGGGAAGACATACTGGGATTGGTGCATATTTTTGTATGCAGTATCATAGTATTGCAGGGATCTATCAACCCGCAGTTCTTTGGATGTCTTGGGCTGCAAATCCCATGATTTCACACCATTAACTATGCTGGCTAGGGCTGACGGTAGCTGTAGTACAAAACATCTGAAGAGTCACAGGTTGCAGACCCATGCAGTATCGGACATGCCTCAGCATGATGGGGTCAATCAGGGACATGACAATAAGAGGTAATTGGGGTATGTGGAGATGATATTGCAAGAAGGATGTGATCGGAGTCTGGGGTGAGAGGGGGATGTTATGAGAGAATCTGCACAATTGTATAATGTTTTAGCAGTAGTCTGGAAACTGAAGAATATCAGACATACACTGTGAGTAACTTCATGTGTCTAGTGTGCACATCCAGATAGCCACTTTTTGTTTTAAGACCAAAGATTGATTAAGTTCACACCCTTGGTGAAAAGAGTATCAAAGAGCCAGGTTACAAAATGATCTGTTTACTTCATTCATCAAATACAATTGTATCAGGTTATATGATCTGAGGGGCTGGGATCATGCCTGAAGTCCTGGCGGTGGGGCCGTTGGCTTAGCACATTATAGGTTGTTTAGACGCTTGTTGAAGCATAGTTTAGAAAGGCACTATAGATATAACCTGTGTACATCCATAGAAGAGGCCTTTAAATGAACCAAAATGCCACCCTCTTTTCTTACTCTTCAGAGCAGACCTGTGAGAAACCTTTGACCAAACAGGTCAGGGGGAACAATGGCTACAAACAGCCAAGATGTGACCTTTGACTCTATTCTCACCTGTCACATTGTAGTCAAGGGCACATCCAGCAAGCCAGCAAGCCTGACTCAGAAACAATTCTCCCACTGGGTGTCTGCCTCCCATCCTTCCTGCGTAATAATCCACGTGCTGTGCCAGTGTGCCACCGCCATATTAGAGATAGGGCACTCAGACAGTGGCAGAACGTCGATTTTTTGTGGCACATTGCCCTTTCAACTTGCACCATTGAATCTGGGCCAGCAGCCACAGTTCGGAGTAACCACACCACCCAGCATATTGAGGCGGCTCAGGTACACTAAAACTACCTGAAACCTAATTGGCAGGAGCACCACCACTCCTGACATCATAAGAGGTGGTATCAGGCATGTATTCCATGCCCCCACGCAGGATACATAGTGCATTTCATTATTGAACTGATGAGATGGAGGATGCATGGACTTTATGGCACCTAAAAGGGCACCTATTGAGCGAAGGTTAGGTCAGGACAACTACGAACACCAACCAGGGTTGATCTAGGGATTGGAGTGGCCAGTAAGAGTAGATTGCATGAGATCAGGAAGGGGCAAAGTGCATTGTGAGTCACTCCAGGTTCAACATTTGTGTTTTGTTATTATCTTAATAAACCTAGTCTGTGTTATACTTTGGGCCACATTTTATATCCTTTTATATGCAGGTGTGAAAGGGAAACTATTGAGTAATTAGGACTCTTGAGTGGTTCGGATAAGGTGCCGGGATGGCATTCCTCGTGTAGATCCAAAGCCCGGGAATAGATGGTTCCGGGCCCGCAGCAGCCAACACTGGTATAGGTGCCATGCATTAAGGGCAGCTTCACTTTCATTTCATCTGTTATGCAAGCTCCATGCATTCAAGAAACAACATATTTCCCTCAAACTCATCAATTCATTACATGATCACTATTTTGGCCTTAGGGTGGGTCGTGGACGCATTTATTTGAAAGGGACAGACAAAATAAAATACATTTTTTTTTTAATTCTCTTGATAAGTATTTCCTGCTCGGGACATTTAGGGATAATCTGCTGGGGCGGCTTACATAGACACAATTATAGCAAGGGCTGACTTGCTATGTGGTACACTCAGCTCTACTCTCATCCAAGTCGGTTCATGACTCCACTTTTGTCCCAGGTGTGCATTGTTAAAAGAAAGCAGAAAAGAGACAGATAGGAATAACCTACTCCATCATTTGAGTTTTCATCAACCAAGTCTCGTTAGGAACTTACCGTACAGTCAAATATTATGTGTCAAAAGAATTGTGAGTAACTCACACGACTATGAGGAACAGATTTCCATAATGGAAAACACATTTTTATTTCGAGATTATATGCCTGAAGATGTCAGATGTACAAACGAAGTAGGAATATCAAAGATTAATTAGATAAAACAAAAACAGATATAAACACACCAATAACTAAAAGTACAGGAATGTTACCATGCCTGCACTGTACAAACAGAAGGTTTGTAACAAAACGAAATGTGATAAACCATTCCAGAACTGGTGAAAAAATAAAAATTCATAATTTTGCTACATGTGATACCAGAAATGTAATTTATACAATGAAATGCTGCTGTGGCATATACTATGTGGGGCATTGCACAAGACAATGCAAGTTGAGATAGAGCGAACATCAATCATGTATTCATATGTGGAATATGAACTCTGCGGTGGCAAGACACTGGATTGACCCAAGACACAATATTTCACAGATCTGCTTTCAAGTGGTAGAAGTGATCACTAAAAGATGACTTCATGAGAGATTTGAACAGAGAGAAACCTTTTGGATTGAACGTTTGGATTCCTTATTGCCAAATGGGATATATGAGGAAATTAATCATCATGCTATTTGTAAGGGATTTACTATGATGTGAAAAGCACTGTAAGCGGTAACTAAGAAGTGGCATTTTGTAAATCCTGTACTTTAATGTAAATTTGGTATTGAAGAATGGAAGTCAACTAATCATGATGGCTCATTAAATAAAAGGATTGCTTAGCAGTTTGTGAGCTAAACAATGGAGATTAGATCAATATTCCAGCAATAACACATGATTAAATGCTTAAATGAATGAGTAACATTGCAATTAAGGTTACCTGGAAGAAGCTTAACAAAGATATGGATGGCATGATTATATAAACTAACATGTAAGTAGTAGTAGAATGTGAATATTTTTAATGTGCCACAGTAAATAATTTGGTTGCATGATCTGCATCCCATATGCATCAGACACAAAAAATTAAGGTGTAACAACATAATTGATGAATTTATTATACACATCAACAATGTAAGACTCATTATTGGTCTAGAAAGGCCGAGCTGGTTGTTGTATGAATATCTCTGTAATAGTTATTACAACTAAAGGTGTAATATGCTTAACATGGACACTGGTCCACAACCACTAGATATTCACATTCACTAGATATTCACATGTAGCTCCTTTCAGAGCATTTATCAACACTGTAATGCTTTCCAAAGCATGCACCACACGAGCCACAATAAGCCATGGTTTGATTTGTTTACATTGGCAACATGTGACATCATTACGTTATCGGCGTCACACCACAGTGATGTTGGCACGTGGATGACGTCACGCATAATTCCACCAGTAGGATAAAAACAGGGAGATAAATCAAACGCGGTAATGACGGTCGCCAGAATATTGTCTCAAGACTCCTGATACACAAAAAGTCTTCATGACGAAGGAAGGACAGCAGAATCACAACCCTTATTTAAGTTCTATAACTTAGTTACTCATCAGGAATTATTTGAACTGAGAGAATGTTTCATTTTCTTTGAATGGGAGCACATTGCCCGAGCGCATCTAATCAAATTGGAAGAAGTACAGGTAACTTGAGAGTTACATCATGGTTTATTTAACAATACTGAATCATTTTAATAAAATGCCAACAATTCTTTACTAATTAGGTAATTTATTTACTCTTTCACAGTCAGTTTGGAAAACAAAGCATACAAAGGTATTGAAATACTTGCTACAATATGCGAGTAATGGATTGATTCTAATTTAATTGTAGTTGTGGCTCTAACAATATCATTTTATTTTTTTGTGTGCTTTATTTATGTTTTGGCTATTTCTGCGGTACATGTATTAATATTTTGGGACTTTTTTTGAATTGTAAATTTTGTTGTGTCTGCTAACAAAAGGTCAAGCCCTGAAGACAGACAAAATGGGTCCAAAAGGCATCAGCTGATGAGACAGTTGTACATTAATGACTGCTTCTGGAAATCACAATTATTTTTACGTAAAATTAAAAATGTACAACAAATATGTGCATGAATTGATATATGACCATGATACTTTAAGTGCAGTAATTTGACAGTTAGACATTGCAGCCCAGTAGAGCAATACGAAAACACATGGACACCTACGAAATGGGGCTATGCTATGTGGTAATTCTGTTACTGCCACTCTATTGGGCAGTAAATGAATTACCACTGTTTTCACCACACTGGAAAATTCTAAGTTTGGATGAGCTGTGATGTATTCACCTCCAGCAAAAAGCTGTAGGTGAATCCTCCACTTTTCCTCCAACAATAAGTGGATTTTCTGCAGCAAAAAAATCAGCCAAAAACATACGGCTTCCCGAAATGGGTAATTACATTGGCCTACCACTACTCATAATCCAGTGGTAAAACCACAGTACCGAGTGGCAGTAGCAGTAAATGATATTGGTGGTAATTCTTGTAATGAGGCTCTCTTCTTACTAAACAGTTTTTCATTTTAGCTTTTCAATATCATCAAAGATATGGAACCGCATTCTAAATTTGTCGGTAAGCTCCCAGGCGCCCTTGTTTCCAGACCGGCAAACTACGTGTTTGCCTTTTGTGGCCGCTGTGCCCGACAAGTCTGACCCTCCTGGGCGCTGCGGCCATGGTAGGCAAAAAATTCACGAAAGCGCTGGCACCGTTAGCAAGGGTGCCAGCGCTTCCGTGTCCCCACTCCCATAGAGTCCTACTGGACTCTATGGGGACTTACAATTTACCGGCGCCTGACTACCCTGGCCGCCGGACACGTAATGAGCTGGTGGCACCTGGAAGTCAGTTGGCGGTATATTATTATGAATCTGGCGGCAACCCGCAATGAGGCCAATGGCGTGCTTATGAGAGCCTGATGAAATGCATCACTGAGTGGAACATACATAGGCTTCATCTGTCAAAAAATCATTATATGGACTAATAGTGGGAATACATTATATGGAATAGGCATTGAAAGAAAACAAGCATTGGCAATGCCAACCGCTTTGGCTTTTGTGTAGGCATGGAAAAAAAAAGTCATTTGCCAAGCACTGCCTTAGTCATATTTACTTCCCATAGATGGTAGCAGCAGTAAAATGGGTTGAGTACCTTGGCATGAAATAGTAGTGATGGGCAAAAGCCTAATGCTTATACACACGCCAAAACTGTTCAATTTGACAGTGCTTGTTTTTAACAGAACTTCAGTGAAGAACATGCACAATGCTTATAAATCAAGTGGCTTAAGGCAGACCTGGTTAAGCTATTGTTAGTACACCAGTTGCACAGATGCAGCTTCAATTAACTCATTAACTCTCAGAAGACTGCTATTAAAAATCACTGGCAGGTACTTCGAGCACAAAGTTTGATGGTAAAGCTTGATAAAGCTAGTCCAGTAGAATGTGTTTGGGTGAGAAGGGGCAGGACGTGGCCGGGGATGGCTATAGTGATTAGCATGGCTATGGGCAGTCAATGGGTGGGTATATAACCAAACAACACCTTCATGCTTTGTGTCGCTCCTCATAATGCCATTTCTCCCTAGCTGTTCCCATGCAATAGTTCCGATTTATTGGTGGCTTTCTTGAAACACAATCTATAATTCATTTGACTTTAGGAATTACACCACACTCGTTATGCACAGAAGCAAACATATGAACCACAATCTCTTAATGGGACAGACTGCCCTGTGGGGGATTACAATCCTATGTTGAAATTACTAACTAGATGCATTTTACTTCAACGCCATCTGCAGCTTTGGTATTTTATGTCAGACAATAACTATAGGGCTCGGGTTTGACATAAAGCAATGGCCTCAACAACTTCTCCACTTTGCAAACATGACGGATTATTATGGTCATAGAATACAGAATCCATGGGATTCCTTTTTGCTATTCCCTACTTCATGGGGCCAACTCCGTCCATCACCAGATCCATGAAGAACCTTCATGAAGTTTTTGATGGGTTCTTGTCCTTCAGATCACCCAAAAATCTCACTTCCAGCTCCACGTTCTCAGGCGCACACTCTCTCTTCTAACAATGTCGCAAACATCATAGGTCACCTCTCACTTAGACCACTGTGGCAGCCTCTATGCGGTCCTCCTAAAACACCTACCACCCACTCCCAACTACAGTTGATTCAAAACAATGGTACAAGACTGGTCCTTGACCTGAAATCCCAGAACCACATAAGCAAGGCCCTGATTGTCGTAACCTCCCAGTCTTTGCTTGAATTTAATTCAAAACCCATTGCAGTCTACACAGAGCTAACTGGGCTTCTGGTACAGGATACATCATTGCTAACATCAGGAAGTATTACTCCACCTCCAGGTAGGTGGGTGTTACCCCCTTTCAGGAAAAAATACATAATGGGAAAAACCTGCACCCAGCAGATCCTCACTCTTGTATCTCTATTCCTCAGGAACTAAGATCGGAGGAGAACCACCCACATTTCAAGAAAAAACTCAAAATCTTCCATTTCTTGGTGTGGGTTTTCCTCTCATGATACCCTTCACGCTGCCTCACCTCTCCATATGCTTGCCCCGCCCGCCCTCGTGTGTCCATCCCTGACGCTACCCTGATAGCACTTGTTTATTTCGCATACTCTGCTGTCTTCCACACGTGTTGTTTATCCTCTGCACTTACCTGACCTGACACTCCCCCTGAGCTGCGAATTATCAGACGCCCATTTATTTCCCTGTCTCTTTTCCAGGGGGCGCTACAAAATGAACCTGTTGCAATTGGTGACCTAATTCATCAGTATTGACTAAATAAATAAATAATTGCGCATGGAAATTTCACATTATTTGTAATTCGAACATGGTGCGGACGAACGTGCTTGCTAATCACCCAGGCGTGCACATTTTACAATCTCTCCCAAGTGAGTTTTGCATGTGTCTCACTTCTCACACTGCTGCTGACTTCTTTCTAAATCAGCCCTGTCAAGGTTCCATCACATCAGCAGACCTGAACACACCTACCAGTTGGACTTCCGAAACATGTGTGAGCGCCGGGGATGGGATAGGCTCTGTGCATATTCTTTGCACTTCATAAGCCGTCTCCTTTGTGTACTGTCCTGATGTGCTCGTATATTCGGGACCTATTCAGCACAGAACTGCGGAGACAGGATGATAAAATGCCCCCTGTGGCAGAGGATAATTAATTCTGCTTCAAATCTTTCCGAACTCTATTACAGTTGACATAAAGGGATGTGCAAGAGAGATCTTCTCGCCATAATGCGCTGACTAATTTAAATACCAGCATTACTCATGGAATACTGGATGAGCGTGGAACTATTTACCTCACTGCGCCTCTAAGTGATGTCATGGGATTACGAGGATGGGAATGTTTCCCTGTGCCACACAATCTCAGAACGTGCACTTTATGTATTGTTTTGTATTTCATGTCACCAAAATGCAAGGGATAGCGGAAGTGACAACACACGACCCTTGACCTCTTTGACCCCACACCGAAGTGACATCACAGGAAGCGATGGAACACAACCTTTCACCCCTTGACAAAACAGTAAGTGGCATCACATTGCATTGATTCGAAGTACACTACGAAAAATATGGTTACACTATCAACATAAAGTGATATACATTTCATACAAGAATGGGTCACCACATGTATCATTAATATCAGTGCATATAGGCCCATATTACCAAATCACTGTGAATGCAAGCAGACGTCCAAGGCCAAACGATAATGATGTGTTAATGTATAGCACTTACGCTAAAGTGCTTTATATAGAACACACATACATTCAATATCACCCAAGCTGTGTTGGTACTCAATTATCAAACTCAGCAGGATGCAAGGCTGAGTAGACATTGCTGGGAGTCTAACCTGCAACCTGCAGATCACACATACGTTGCAGCAGCGAGCGCTTAAGCCACTGAGCTATCTTACCGGCTATAGCACAAAGAGCCACGTGCTGCTGGCCACAGCCCACGAGACTCAATTTAAAACATTAAAAAATTAACTTTTTTGTAATGTGCTTTAGGGGTAGCAAGGGAGACCTCCAAGCAACCTTTAAATGACATCCATGCATGTGAGCACATCTCCCAACATGAAAAGATGTTGTCAAACTGTTTTTAGCTTTTATCATTGTTTGCTTTTATATAGTCCAACACTCCAGGAACTATAACACATATTGGGCCTCATTATGAGATTGGTGGTAACCTGCCAGTGCCACTGGCGGGTTGCTGCTTACCCTGAAACACCGTTTCTGGCGCCTGACTTTCCGGTGCCACTGGGACGTTACATGTCCTGGTGGCGTGGGAAGTCAGGCGTCGGATTTGGTAATTCCACATTCCCAGACTCCATGAGGATGGGGACTAGCAAGCACCAGCACCATTGCCAATGGTGCTTGTGCTTCTGTAACAACTCTGCCTACCAGGGCCATGGCACCTGGCAGGTTCAGACCTGCCAGGAGCAACGGCCCCTGCATGCAGACTTGTAGTGTGGCAGCCCGGAATCCATGGTGCCGGTAAGCTTACCTGCACCCTGGTTTCCGAACTGCCACACTCGTAATTAGGCCCATTGCCTAATGTATGGTCTCTTCACTAAGCTAGCACCCCAAACTGGCAACTCCTCTTTTACAGTCCCAGCCCACTATTATTGGACAATTAACAGGTTTTTATTCTGTTGTTAAAACTCAAATATATATTTGCATGAAACAAAGTCAAAGATGGTTCCTTTACTTTATGCTGGGAAGGCACCCCAAAATATCAGATATATTTTACATGGACTTGTTTAAGCAGTTAAACTTGGCCTGCCTGTGAACATTTTGCTTATACATTCATTCAGTCACACTACAATATTAATAATATTTCTAACAATTCTAATCCTAAATAATCCAGGTAACCTGTAAGCACTTAATTCTATGTCCATGATGCTGCACATCGGCCAGTATAAAAGCTCACCTTTATGTTAAATCAGCTTCAGTCAATACATATCCAGCCCAACACATTTTATTTTCTCCAGTATAAGAAACAAATAATGTTTCCAGAGAAAATTTACATGGAAAAATGGCATTTATATAGATATAAGCATATCACTTTGCCCCTGGTGTGAAGGTGTGGTTATGCATTTCTAGTCTATATGCAGGCTAAAATAAATGTGATGAGAATTCTGCAGGTTTGCATCTGAACAACTATGCTATGAATGTATTCCACAAAAGAATAGATGGCTGGAAGATTTAGAATTCAATTTAAACCTCTAATAATTTCACTGGGCAACTCTGCAGAATATCATTCATCAGCCTGTTAAGCCATTACAGAAAGGGCAAAGACCATATGCAAGTCAGGCTTGACCGCAACCCCAAAGGGAAGGCTAAGCCAAAAAAGTTACATCGCATCACTTCTGCATGAGACGACAATCAAACTCGGACATGTTTCAGCATCAATGGGCATCATTCATGAGCTGCAGAATACTTTCCCAATACTTATTGCCAACTGTATGACTGCATATCTACAGGAAGATTTGATACAGGTCCCAGGTACTTTATGAAATGATAACACCCATGATGTAAGGCTCTTGAAGAGTATAGGAGCAGTAGTATCAAGTTGAAGCAAGAAGCAGTTTTACCCAGTGCAAACAGTATCCATTGTTGAGAGAAGCATATGGGGGAATACATTAGACAATTGTGGCATTATGATAACAGGGCATCATAGTAACTTCAGAGCCCCCATGCAACAAAGCAATACATATGGTCACAAAAGCAAAAGGGTTGAGTTTTAGGATGATACAGGACCTACGCCCATTGAATAATATTGTAGAATCTGAGTTCCCAGTAGTACCAAAACCTGCCACAATCCTTTGCAACATACCTACTGTAACAATACATTTCACTGTCATTGATTTGAAAATGGTGTTCTTGTCCATTCCTTTGTGCCCTGATTCTCAATACCTCTCTGTGTTTTCCTGTTTTGAGCAAAGGTTCCAACATACCAGACTTTCTCAGGGGTACTTTAAGACCCCAGATTTTTTATCAGAGTACTCCACATGGATTTGGGCAACATACACATATGGAGTACTATCTCGGAAGGATAGCTCAAGGGCAATGTGCTCACCTTGGAAACATGATGACACAGAGCAATGCAGGTTCGATCCCCAGGTCCACGCTAAGAAACCTCTCGGTATTAAGCGTGTTATAAATGACCTCTCATGTCATATTATATCATATCATATAATTCAGTATGCAGAGGACTTCCTAGTGTGCAATACAACAGAAGAGCTAGGCACAGCATTTCAATAACATTGCTTACACTGCTCTCACACACCGGATACAAAGTAGATAAGGAAGCCATGCAATATTGTCAAAAGGAGGTGGTGTATTTGGGACAGATGATATTATCTGCAGGGAAATGAGTAAGACCTCCAGAGAGAGCAGCTGAAGTACAGAACACACCACAGCCAACTACAGTTAAAGAAATGCAACAGTTACAGAGTAAATTTCAGAATGAACAGACACTGGCCTCTGAGGCTTTTGTCATTGAAAAATCTTCAACAATCACTATGGGTTGCTCAGTGACGTTATATGTTGAGCATGCTGTGTTTGCGATTCTTGAGCAAGCCAAATCCCCTCTAACCACACCAAGGATTTCCACATAGAAGTAACTTTGTCAATCCCATGCATTCACTTTCTGCTGTATTGTACAGTGAAACCCACCACAGTCATTGCAATACCTGTCCAGCCAGATGAGGAAGTGCATGACCGTGTTACATACAAAAGTCCCCACAATTATTTAATATGAGCAAGGGAGGATGCACTTGGAGAAGGTGAGGTCCTCTTCATTAATGGGTCATTGATGATTGATCAGGAGACTGGCCAGAGACTCACAAGTGCAGCAGCTGTGTGTCTTATGAACGGCGAATATGAGGCTGTACTTCAAAAGTAGTAACCAACACATTATTCGGCCCAGGCAGGGGAACTGTCAGCATACTTTGAAGAATTAGAAGCATTCCAAGTTGCTTAGTGACCATATATTCTGACTCCATTTACGTGACCACCACTGTACATTTATGGCTGTCCGAATGGAAAATGAGAGGATTGAGAAGGTCAAATGGAATGCCTGTGCAGCATGCGGCCGTGGTCAAATGCATAGCCCACACCCATAATACAAACACTGCTTCACTTGGCAATGCTGCAGCAGATAAGGCCACCAAAGAAGCGGTGTATCACAGGGATCCAAATGACAACTGATATCATGAGGTGGCAAACCAACAGTTACAGCTAGCAAACCCATATATGGCAGTACCGCTCACACAAATAATTGAGTTCCAAGGTCCCCAGGAAATGAAAGAGCTGTGGGTTAAAGGGGGTCCTCACTGTCACTGACTGATTCGAAATGGCAACAAAACGTTACAGGTAAAGTAGTAATGCAATGGGAACTGCTCATGGTTGCTGTTGAGGAACTGCATTACCGAGCACATGTTTTTAAACAGCACGTTACTTCAGAAATTCAGGAGTACAGCACATTGCAAGTCCAACTTGACCTTTACAGGAACTCCACATTGATTATGTGGACATGCTTAACATGCTTAACAGGTGCAGTATTTACTGTTACCTTATTGTTGTGGTCTTTTCATTTTCCTGTTGGAGTGATGATGGCCTTTGCGCACATCCATATGTCAAATCAGCAGCTATATTTCTGGTATGCACGGTTTTCCCTCACTGGGGATATGTGTGGTCCTAAAATCTGATAATGGAGCTACCTTTTTAATGAGTTGTTCAAAGGAGTTGCATCAATATTAGGAATGCGACATAAACTTTGCTCAATATACCACACTCAGGCAACCAGATTGTGGACAAATTGCATCGATTTTTGAAAGCAAAGTTATCAAAGATATTTTCAATGTTAGTGAGGAATATGTTGCACTGTTTCCCTCTTTGTTTAGCCTGATAACGGAGCCAAGTAAGGATCTCCACTTGTAGACACCTCTCACCCTCACACCTAAACGCACAGCATCAGATACTTATAGGGCAGCAGGAGTATTAGGGTAGGAGTTTCAAGGGTATTTGTGAGAGCTAACAAAAAGTATAAAGATTTTGTCTTGCCAGATTGCTCTTAGAAGAGAAGAAGTAGCTGAGATGTTGTCAGCTAATCCACTGAACCTGACACCACTTCAACTATATTCCGGGGGTCCAGTGTTTGTAAGGCATTTTGTCTGCACTAGAACAATCAGTGGTGTATATCCGAGACAAAGAAACCTCAATTTTTTATATTACATTCCATTGAATGTCATTGAATGTGTGGCCTGCGTGATCCTTAAACAGTGGAGCAGTTTTCGTCTTGTTTTTGAGCTGTCATCAATGCTCAATAATTGATTTTACCAAAATGTCTTAGCCCACCCAATCCTCTACCAACCTCTCTGTATTTTCTGTAAGACCACAAACAGATCATTTCCCACATAGCCAGGATTGCTACACAAACAAGCACTTTTACTGATGTGCATGTAATTCAGACTCAAAACAGCCTGAAAGCAAGACGACGCAGAGCAACACAGTTTCGATCCCTGTAGCCACGCATAGAAATCTCTGTGTATTAAATGCATTATAAATAACCAATCAATCATTGTGGACTCATACAGTCAGATATACTCTATTCTGGCTGAATACTAATTCACTGCAAACACCTGTTCCCCACTGCCCTTGCCCGTGTAATGCATTTGTATTTCGTTGTCAGTTTCCTTGTGTGCACTTTTGCTCAAGGTGTTTTTCAACAATAGTTTCTTTTAAACATAATTTATGTTTCTGTGGGGGTTGGTTGTGAGGTTTGGAGGAGAAAAGAGTAAGGGGTGTGTGTTAGAGGAGGGGTTTGAAAAACACATTGACCAACGGGGCACGAAGAAAGTGCACACAAGGAAACTGCCAATGAAAGACAAAGGTAGACCACTTGCCTGGCCTTGCTGAATACTAAATGGGCCTCACACAGGAGTTTAAAAGACAACGCTGCGATTGGTAAGCTAAAGGTTAGGGGTAAGATGTTGTACCTTGATGCTTCCTAATTGACATCCATTCTTTCATATCTGCTCTCGCTCTTTTCCATCTCTCTCCCAATTGCTTCTTTTCACTGCCCACTTTCTTTTTTGCCTACCCACTTTTACTATTGATCCTATTGTGCTTGAACCATATACGTCCTTGCCTCAATTACATACCCATTCTTCTCTACATCTACTCGCTTTGCCCATCAGCTTTTTTTTCCATTACCTTCCCACCTTTGGCCCACCTTATGTCTTGTGCCCATTTCCATAATTGTTTTCGTTGGGCACTGAAACCTACGAATCCTCTTCTATACACTCAAAGCTTTCGCCCAAATTGTTCTACATTTTTCACTTTTCTTAAACCTCTTCCTGTTTTACCTTCTCCATAGAAATCTTCCCTCAAGTTATTAACTTTCTTTTGTATTTTTCCTAACATCTTCGTTCACATGACATGTTGCTGGCTTGTTCTCTCTAGTTATAGCCCTCCCAGTGAATTCGCCCAAATGGTGCTGTGTCGTCTACAATTTGTATCTGATATAATCAAGCAAGTTTATGCTGATACACAATCTCTGAGAGTTAATTTACTAATGATCATGCTGGATTTGAATCAAGTGTGAACTAATCATTTTGCACAGTTTCAAAAAAGGTAGTGTAAATAAGATTGATCATTTAATCTCCAAACCGTATCCAAGGTACAAGGTTCATCCTTTCAGCCTAGCCACCCTTTAATTTCAGAAGCTCCTCTTCATTTAATTTCCCCATACGCAACCAAAATTCACATCCGTCAATAGTCCTCCTGACTTAGAGTGCAGATACAGTGTATACATGTGCACTCACCTTTAATATTCTAAGGCATTATGGTTCCCCTACTCACAGCCCACAGAATCTCCCGGCGTGGGCCACAGAGAGGCAACATATGTAACAACACTACGAGGCGGAACTTTCAGTGAGGTCTAATATCATAAGAGGGGGCAGGTTGGAATTCTTCATGAATGTGAGATACAAACATACTGCAGTGAGGTGACAGTGTATGCAGTGTATAATGGGATATTTGTACAACTGGGGAATGGATATTATGGGGTTAGGTGTTTCGCCCGACCCCCAACTGGTCAAATATTTTTCCTCTTTACTGGTTATTTACCACCAATAGCTGGTGCGTTGGGGTGGGATAATGGGTGATGGGGACAAAGGTGGGGGCTCACCCCCGCATTTGTGGTAAAAGACACACTTCAAAAAATCAGGAAACATGTCAAAAGATGTGATTTACATACCAATCAAGGTCAAGTCAAGGTTCCATGTGCTTTACCTCTGATTGTTTTGTTGCAGAATGTTTCATTTTTACCTTTTCACTGATTTTCAATTCAGTGCAGCAGCAACGTGAAGGGATAAACCTCTGCAGCTACAGATTAATGCCAAACCCAATCTTCCCCAGGAAACCCTTATCCCTTTTCACAAACTTATTATCTGTACATTTTGTTCAAATTTACATTGTTGATCAATTTCTATGATATACAGTTTCTGCACTGACAATGTATGCAAATGATATTCTGCAATGAAGTGACTGGACGCTTGTAATACATCGTATGGCAGCATGTGATGGGACCTTTATTCCTATGGGTAGAAAAGCATCCTGCTATAGGGTAAAACAGAGCAATAGTAAAAGATGTCTTGAAGTCCAATTTTTATAGGACATGTAAAGGCTTTACTGCTTGCAATCCCTCAACTCTTCTGAATCGCTTTAGGCCCAACATTTCAATTCTCAAAAATAGCACTTTTTTTTTAGAATGTTCGAAAATGTCTTCATGTATCAAAACATCTCACAACCAAAGGCAGATGATTGAACAATTCATCCAAATACAGGAGGAAAAGCATCAAAGAGAAAGGGGAGCTAGCACAAGATAAAACAACCTGAAAGCTAATACAGAAATCCTGCAATGTAAAACCAATTAGTTCCATTAGAGATGCCACAGTATCGTATTGCTGTGGTGTGTGTGGCATAAAATCAGAGTCTGACGCTAAACTTTTGAAAACAGTGTGATGTCCCCTCAATACACAGTAGGATTCTTATTGAAAATTCCCTTCTCTATATGCCATTTTTTCAGAGATCTGTTGCGCTGAGTTTCTGTACTTTGCCAAACTATTGACTTGCAAATGGGGGATGTATTGGGGGTGTACTGGCCAGTCAGGTCACGGTGGTTAGGAAGACTGGATTGTGAACTAGGGTTGGAGCATGACTGGCTGGCGTACCAAGGAGTTTTAGGATTTGTATGCACTTTGATGGTACAGTGGCAGGTTTGCCCGCAACCATTCCTGATCAAGAAATGTTCTCGGCTGAACTCCGGCCGAGGGAGTTGGTATTATCATAGACTTCTCTGTACAGACGTATTACCCACAGGTTTTGTTGGGCTTCACATGAGGGGCAGGATTCACTTGGTTGCAGGGTTGCAGGCTAATGGGATTTAGATGAAGACTATACCAATTGCAAACAGGCTAAGTGGTTAGTAGTGGGGATTCAAACGTGTGGTTGCAGTTGTGGTTTGTGCTGGATAAGTGAGGCCACCTGATGGGTCTTTGGGGAGTTTGGCAGTCTCAACACTATTCTCAGGCTTATTGAACTCTTGGTGAGTTGGGGATTGGTGCTCTTTCTGTGCCTACAGTGGTGTTCTCCATCCTCACAGCCTTGGGTTCCTTGTTGGATTTATTCATGGTAGTTTGGCCTGTGGATCTACTGTTGGTGGTCACTCACAGTACCAAGTAATAAAATATAGGTTCCTACAAAAGGTCTCTGTCTACTTTTTGATAAGCGATTCATTGAGCAAGAACTATGGTGAAATGCAGATAGGAAGGGGCAGTTTAGTTTGCCTGCATTTTAGGTGACATTTGCTAGGAGTTTTCTAGGAGTAATAGAGGTTTCCTCTTTGCTGGTGGCAATGCTGTGTCCCTGCCTGGAGCTTTGTGATCCATCAGATGAAGAACCTACATAAATAACTGGAACATGTTGATGGACGATGAGCAACAGAACATCTTACTTAGTCTACTTTTCCCTCCTCTATTCCTCTTCTTAAACACTGATATTGCTTATATGTTCTGATCTCGATCAACAGCATCCATATGCACCCATGATGACCAATATATCACCAGTTGTCTTTTTCACCTTATACTATCCTCATACATTGTGAAATTTGCCTCCCTCACTATAGCTTTCTTTTCATTGTTGTGGATCTGTGTGGGTCGCATTTGGGGTTGGGCTAATATTTTGGCTGTGAATTGAGGGCCGAGTTCTGATCAGGGATATTATTCTGAGCACTGATACTTAAGAGGTAACGTCGCCCCACTCTACTGTTTGGGATCGCCCGACCCCAGCTAGATTGGACACACATTGATTGTCAATATCGGCTATAATGATCCTTTGCTATTTCATTGAAGGCCACATTCTGGTCTTGGCGATTGCTCCTGTATTAGTGGGCATTTGTTTCTCTTACATAAGAATGATATTATGCTCAGTGGGAGTGATAATGGTGCTATTTTATTGTAGGCCTGCTTGTCTAAAATGTTATTTTCTTAGCTAGAACCAGTCTCTGCTTTCAGTCTTGATTCACTGCGGTTCATCTCTCAAACCTAGGCCAGCTTCTTTTCAGGTAACTTCTTTTCTGTAACTCCTGCAGCTGTCTCGAGGTCCATTTACATTGAAGCGAGTTGCCTGTTGTTCCTGCCCACCTCTCACCCCCTTCCCAACACCCCATATCTTAACAGTTTAATTTACTTCTTGATTTTTTTAGCTAAATAAAGAGAATTAAGAGTGTAAACTAGAATATGTGTTGCATTCCAGAGAGGACTAAGTTTAAGCCACAATGAATTGATTGTTATTTTTGGATGTGGTAATTTAGGAAGTGAAGTAAGAGTGGAAACAGAAGGATATACAATATCCCAGGGCTGAAGAATCATATTGTAATGTATCTGTAATATGGTGAATCAAGAATTGAAGATTAAAAATAGGACCAAGTCCAAGTCCTGTTGAATTGAAGATTATTTTTTGAGGTGTGAACATACAAAAATAATGTAAAAGTAGAAACCAAGAATATACTGTATACTACAGAGGAGATGTAAATATTTTGTAATATAATGAACCAAGGATTTTTTACCTGCCTCATCAGCCTCTCCCAACTGGTGCCATCTCTTCTTGCTTCAACTGTTTACTCACAAAGCCCTAATATCCCCAAAGATTCTAAGGAGGTGCTAGCCTCACCTTATTTTCCTGCCTTTTCTGTTCAGTCTTCATTGGTAGGCCTTGCTGAGTCAATTCCAGCCCCAGTCGCTTCTCTCCATCACTTCTATTTACTGGGACACCAAAATGGATACCCAATCAAGGTGATGGGCTTGGCCAAAAATGTCAACCTTCTCATGTTACCACACATCTCAAATACATATATATGCCTTTATTGCAGTTTGTATACTTTGGGGGTCCTTAAGCACCCACGTATGTATTTTGTTGGACATATTAATATGTTCACGTGACACTTATCATTACTTGATTGTGTGTCAGCATGACAACTTTGGGTGTCTCTATAATCTGCAGATATGTTGCTTGCTGTGTCCAATTGGAATTCTTTAATTTAGTTTTCAAACTCTAGTACAAGAGAATTTCAGGGCAGGCACACTAAAATAAAGCTAATCTCCAGGCTAGTTCAATAGAATGTCCTGGGCTACTGTAGTCGTGGACCTTTAGCTCTGCCCATTTACCCAAATTAGGCACAGCTCTAAAATGAGTAAGTTCACCTTTTGTCCATAAAGCAAGTTTATTATTGTAAAAGGCCGGAAGAGGGGCTTAGATGACAACTAATAGTCAAAGTAACCCTGGCCTCTCTGAACCACACAACGAACACATATTATATACAGTTTACAACAGTTAATACACTCCCCTAGATAGCGTTACAAAGTCATTCCCCAAACATGATTGACTGCTCTGTACAGAGAAATCTAAAAAACACACAGTTCATTTGGCATAGACCTTATAACACAACATATAATTACAAGATTTACATTTTTAATGCACCCCTTTCCAAAAGCCTCTCCAAATTTGGTGGCAGCCTTGCCTCATAGTTACAAAATAACATAATTTCTGTCATAGACGCACACATACCTACCCAGAAAATACCTAAGCACATGAAGACGAGAGAAAGACACGTAGATTCCCTTTGAAATATTCATGTTTGTTAATCGCATTGCCCAGACCTCTCTGGTGTCCATTTTTTATGATTTCTATGTTGCTGACCTTTTCCTATTCATATGAGTTCCGCTCACTCTCTGACAACAAAATCGTTCTCCTAAAATGTATTACCGCTGGTCTCCGCAAGTGCCCCAGGAGAACAACCTGCTTAAAAAAAAACATTAATTTATAAGATGCATCTCTCTTACAAAAATGAGCTCTTCTGTTCACCAGAAATCATATCTTCCCTTGCCCTTTAGCACGTGAGCCACCTGCAAACTGACCACAGCTACCCCATTTATCAACTTGAAAACCCTGTTCCACAACTGCTGAAGATGCCTTTGCAAACCTTTGCCATGATGGCGAAAACACCTTTCTGTTTAATCCACAATGCGGAGGCCCATGATACACAGAGCAATCCCACCTCATATAGTTCATATATTTTATGACATTCGAAAAACACTTCCCATAGATCTGTACCCTTATGTGTGCATTTTATACCTATTATGATCTCCTCTCATGACCGCCATTCATACAGTTAAACTCCACATGCATATATTGATTGTCTGCATTACCTGATGCGGAGGGTCCCTCTGTGTGACAATGTTTCATTGTTATGTTTCTTCACGCATGCAAATCTACACCTTTATACAAAATAAGAGAAAGGGCCTCATTACACGGTAGGCGGTAACCATGGTGCTATTAGCGCCATGGTTGCCGCCAGTATTTTACCGTGTCCGCCTTGGTGGATGGCGGAATTACTGCCCTACTCCAAGGTGAGCGGGGGCGGTAATTCCCCATTCACCAAGGCCCTTCCCCATTCCCATTTTTGCGCCCATAGGGCATAATGGCAATAGGGAAGGTGCTAATTACGGTACCGCAAATTGCAGTACCGTAATTAGTACCAAGGTCCCTTTGCGGCATCCTACTTTAACGGCTGATAAAACCAGCAGTTAAAGTCGGGTCCTGCAAAGGGAACTCGTAGTAAGGCGGTAAGGGTTAACGGTCACCGGTAGCATTACCGGTGACCGTTAACCCTTACCGCCTTCCGTGAATGAGGCCCAAAGTCATCTTACCATAAATATTATAATATTTGAAGCAATTTGTGAAAGTGTCCTAAATGATGATGATTATGTGTCCACCCCCCAGTCAGTGGCATGGCACGCGAATTTCAAATTTTTCCAATTTCCCAACACGACTAAAGATTGCACAAGGCAACCGCTTCTCCCATGATTTCAGTCCTTATAATATCCTAGAAATTAAAAACAAATTCTAGAATGCCATGAATATGGAAAAAATACCTACAAAAAGACATACTCAATTTGCGTTACAAAAAATAATGCTATTTTGAGACAGTCTTTTACAAAGTGGAGTTTTTTCCAAAGTTTGAAAAATTCAATAAATATGAATTTAAAAGTGCTACTTTCACAGAGATAAAGTTCATTATTAACTACTTTAAGTATTTATAGAATATCTAAGCAAATGCAAAAGCTCATAGGTTATTCTCGTGAGAAAAAGTAGAAACACAGGACCAACACCTGTTTCAAACTCAATTCGTCTTTTTCAAGACCTATAAGGTCGGCACATTACCCAAAATTCAAAATTTAAGTTAGTTTTCATTTTAGTAGTTAACATCTTAGTTATCTAGAACATCTATTATCTGAAAAACAAAATGACTTACAATCTAATGTACTGTTTACTTCTTTTTTAAATGTTTTTATTTTAATTTTATTTGGTTTGTACAAAATCCTTTACAAAATAGTAGAATTGTAGTAACATAAAAATAGATAAAAGTCATCCACATAAAAAATACATCTTACATATTTACATTGCAATGATTGCTCAAGATCGTCACATGGTTCCATGTCATAATCAGAATTTAAGCAATTCCAAAACAAAGCTTCGTTGCCTCAGATCAACACAATTTCATGTTAATGAATGACAAAATACGAGTAAGAGCAAGTATCATCGACTGGTCCTCATCCCACATGCAACTCAATCAGAAAAGGTTTCTCAAGTATTCGGTTTTACCGACATTCTCTAGACCAAGTTTTTTTCAGCCTTTCAGATTAAAAGTGAGGACATGTGGTGATGAGATGTTTTAATGTTCCCAGTTGAGTGACATTTGAGCAAAATCGACACGCTGTATTCTGAACCTCATTCACGATTGAGGCCCTATGTTTTGTCTGCTCTTTTGTTTTAAAATGATTGAATTTATTTTTTTTCATTTTTTTTTCAACTTTATTTAATTTTCAAACCATTAACAACATCAAAATATTTTGGTGTGAGAGTCACAAAAAATAAAAAATGTACATGACATTTTCTTTGCCAAATAACAACTGTCAATTAAAAATAAACCTTTAACACAAAGTCCCCCCTCGCATTTCTATAAAAACCATAATAACACAAACAACACTTACACACAAATACAACCAAGAAACAAAATACAACACATTAACCCCCCTCCCCTCTAGTACCCATATTTAACCAAAAATTCCATACCTTACTCAAACAAATCATTAAAGGAATCCCAATTATCACAATATTCAGCCTCCCTATGAAGGTTAAACGCCCGAGACCTCTCATATTTTGACAGCGTGAGCATGTCCACCATCAAACTATCAGTATGTGGTTTCTTGCGTGACTTCCACACTCTCATAATATGCTTTATGGCCATCAACAATGTCCTATCAATCGAGTCAAACACATCACACATTTCCAGATCTCTGCTTTTATTGGAGAGAAAAAATGCAGACATGAAAGTTCGACGAAACAACCTACCAATCACTAGATCTACTCGATCAATTTCCTCCTTCCAAAAAGTTAGTACCCTATCACATTCCCAAAGCATATGCAGATAAGTCCCTTTTGAATGAGAGGACCCCCAACACAAATCCGATTCAATCAAACCCTGCTCTGCCATCTTCACTGGTGTCCAATAAATACGCCACAAAATTCACTGATGAATGTATCTCAAGTTCAAATCCATTTTTGCTCTCACCGTCACTCGCCTCACATTATCCCATTCAGCTCCAGATATATCTCTACCCAGTTCAATCACCCATTTATTCCGCAATTTATCTCAGGAATCCTGCATACACACTTGAACAGGCATACATTTTGTAAAGGTAGAAACAACATTTATAGCAGCATCATACAATATGCACACTTGGGGTTTTTCACTTAATGGTTCACTCAACATTTGATGCCTCTTTATCATCAAACACTCTAGTGATCTATATCTCTCAATTTCCCTATTTCCCTAAACCATATTGATCATTAGGTCTCCAAACGGTACCATCCCACCATCTTTCCACACATCTTCAATCTTTAAAATACCCTTATTGGCCCAACCCCTCCAATGCAACACTTTGCTCTCAATCTGAATTCAGGATTCAACCAGAGAGAAGCAGAATTATAAAAAAATGTGTACACACCCTTGAATCAACAAAACCAAAGCAGACTTTGTAGCTGATAAAGCCTCTATCTTAACCCCAGATTTCAGCAACTTACCATAGGAATATACACAGTCCAACGGAAACTAATTCAATCTCTCCCTCTCCATCCAAAGCCAAAAAGGATCAAAGCCCCCATCCTTTCTAAAATAGTAACATGATTTTTTCAAGAGAAATCCTTCATAATAATGTTCTAATACTAGATAACCAAAGCCGCCATCTCTAACGCTACGTTTTAGTATAAATCGCAGATTCTTGGCTTCTTGCCCACCCCCCATAAGAAATCCATAAAAAGATTATCAATACGTTTCAATGCCTGCTTTGTGAACTTTAAGGAAAGGGATTGAATGAAATACAAAACTTTCAGAAGCAATACCATTTTGACAGCGTTGATTTTGGCCCAAAGAGTTAAAGTCAATCCATCCCATCTCAGTAAGTCTTTCATTAGGATTTCTTTCAATTTATCTATATTAAAATCCACAGTCCTTCGAACATCTCGCACCAAGTAGATACCCAAATACTTTACAGAGACATCTGCCCATTGACAATCCCAATCCCGATCCAAAAGCCTCCTACTTAGTGGATTCATTTTCAGCGGAAAGACCACAATATTGGGATCAAAGCTGAATCCTGATGAGGGCAAGATAGAACAAAGGGGAAGGAAGACGTAATTTGGTAAACCAACATATAGTTTCAGAACAGCAATAAAGATTAGAAAGGACCGGTGATTGGAGCAGAGTTTCGGTAAAGAGAAAGAAAGCAAGTGGCAAATTTTCCTTATGTTGCACAAATGAAAGAGGAAGGAATGAGATACAGATGAAATATGCATTTGAAAGGAGAACGTGGGGTCAAAAAGACCCCAAAGTCCTGTGCTTGAGTGCAGCGAAGGAAACTATATTGATAAAGGAGGGGGGATCTTAGGAGAGCCAGGACAGAATAAAACATTTGTTTTCTTTGAATTAAGGCCCAGAAAACAGGAAAACATCCACTCAATAGCAGGCAGACAAGAAGAAAGTTGATGATGAATAGAATCAGAAAAGGTGGGAGATGAGAGAAGAACCTGGCTATTCTCAGTGTAAAAGTGAGCCTGAAACTTGAAACTCATGATGAGAGCAGGGAGAAAAGAGGTACAGAGAGAAAATAAGAAGCTCTCAAGGACAGACCCTTGCTGGACACTGTGGGAGAAACGAAAGGAACAAGAACAAGAGCATGTCCAAGAAACCGAGAAGGAACGATTGGAGAGGCAAGAGGAGAGCCAGTTAAGCACAGTGCCAGGATGGCCAAGGGAGTAAAGGGTTCTGAGAAGAGTGGGGGTGGTCAACAGTGCCACAAGTTGCACTGAGATCAATAAAGGGAAGTTTGAGATGACATGCCTGACAAATAGAATCAGATACGCACATATGGGTTGTTTCTGTAGAAAGCCAGAGCGGATGCCAGATTGCTGAGGAGGAAGGAGATTATTCAAGTTAAGATAGGAAGAAAGTTATAAGTGAACCAAACTTTCCAAGAGTTTAGATAAATACGGGAGAAGCGAAATAGGTTGGGAATTAACGGGATAGGAAAAGTCAAGCAATGGCTTTTTGAGAAGTGGTAGGATGGTGGCATGTTTAAGGGCTGGAGGAAAGGAACCTGAGGACAGCTAGAAATGTAACAAAATAGTAAGAAAAGAAGCAAGGGCAGGATAGATGGATTTAATGAGAGAAGCTAGGAGGGGATCTAAAGGAGTACCCATGGGGTGAGTCCGTGGGATCATAGAAATGACACCACCTTCAGAGGTGGGTGAGAAAAAGGAAAAGGATGAAGCCGCCATGGAAGGAGAGGTGCAGGAAAGGGAGTCAGAGGAGTCAGAAATGGCAGTACTAGGAGATGAAGTTACAGAACTTGCAGAGGAACGGATGGTGCCAATCTTTGGAAGGAAAAAGTCTGCAAAGTCAGAGGGAGAAAGATTGGAGGACGTAAAGGGATTAGCCGAGGGAGGGACTAGGAGCCTATTCAGAGTATTAAAGAACGGTTTAGGGGCAATAGCTAAATAAATAAAGTAAAGGGCAAAATGGAGAGGAGACAGAGAGACACAGGGGCAATAAACACCTAGCAATGTGTTGATGTGCCTGACTGTAAATGTTTGACTTACTCAATTTGACCTTGCCAATTCCTTCCTGTCCTTTGTTTTTCTCAAACGTTCACCTTTTAAATAGTCAATGCTCCACCAGAAGGTACACTCAGTTTTAGCATTCCCAGATTGTGTATTCTGGAGCCCATCCTGTGATAACATTTCCATTGTATATCCAGCCAAATAAGCCACCAAAATTCAATGGCGCCTGACTCATCTCAAATTTCCCATGCATCCAAATGTGACATTCTGTACTAATTTCCTATTCTCCAAACTGACTCGAAAAAGTGGCCAATGTATCCCAAACACTTTAGGACACACCCGTCTCTTCTGTAATACAGATGTATGGGCCAAATGGACAGAGAAAACCTTCATGCATCAAGACAATCACAAATATTCTTCAACCTCTGCACCCCTCTCTTCCTTTTTGTCTGTGGCCCCTATTCTCTCTTTTCCCATCCTTCATCTTTCCCTTACTCCTTTTTCTTCTGCAGTCTTAATTCTGGAGAAACTTGGTAAGCACAACATGTCAAATTTCCAGCCAAGGTGCTCGGAAACTACTACGGTGGTGCAGTATAAAAACCTCATACTATAACACCACAATTCCAGTGTCATCAGTCCCTTTTCCCTTTTTGTTTCTGCTGGGCATATATTGCCCAACATCCATGCAACAATATGCTACAAATGGATTCAGTAGCAGCCATGTCCAACTGGTCAAGTGGAATGTCTACAATGAGGATCGGAAAGGCTCACTAGGATTCAACATGAAGATCTATTGGTTGGTGAAGCAGTTCTATATAAAAATACAGAAATAAGTGCACTAAAATACTGCATGCTCATTTCTCTAAAATATCTGAGCTATTTGTGGGTGTGTCAGCATACAGCACAGAGTACAGAAAAGTATAATTGAAGCAATCTTTCATGTAGAGTTTACAGCTAGCAGTATTCTTGTCAGTGTTTAATAAATTCCAGTTCTTTTCATGGTATTTCTCCATCCTGGACGTTCCTCCCGCTCCAGCTCTTCCTGGGTAACCCGTCCCACTCACTCACTGACACCGCTCTGTGCCGGCTGTCGAGAAATATGTCCAATCTTTCCTTGTTCGTACACTAAGTACAAGAGATCAGGGAGGGCTCAGGAAAATGCAATTAAAAAAACTGTCTCTGCCACCCGGGGCACCATTTTTAATAGCGCTCCCCCCCCCCCTCGCGGCTCTGCATGGGAGATCAACAAACGAGCCCTTCCGAGCGGGGGATTCGTTACTGTGGAAGTTATAATGACCCACTGGGCACTTTAATGGAGCCACATGTATGATAAACGAAAAGAGCACGCAAAGGGAAAATAGTAAAATAAACAAATAAAATAGGGTAATGGTGCAGTGACTCTGATCTGTTATAACAGAGGCTTGCCTGGTGTTGCTGTGCTAACATAGTGCGCCTTTAAATACAGTGGCGAATTTTCATCTGAACAGAGCCAATTTGTGCAGGGGGCCGAGTGCGGATGCATAAAAAAGAGATTCTTTGATGGGCCTTAGCTTGTGTTTTGTCTTGTTCTTCTGATTGAAAAAAAGACACTGTCGAAGTTGCATGCATCTTTAAACGAGCTGTTGGCCATTGTGCAGGAGACGACTGTCTGCTAAGATTCCGACCCAACGCTCACAAGCCCTTCCTAAAACTATGCGATTATAGATGGGTGAAATTGACACTAGTTATACCACGGGACTCTATGACAGAACTGGTGAGAAATCAAGCAACTTATTTTGTGTTTTTCTGAATGTGCCAAATTCCGCCAGTGGTGTGAAAATCCAGCATGCTCTGATGTTGTAGATGGTCTGACATTTCTATACACACCGGGAAACATTTCCGGGTGACCGGTGGAATTTTCATCCGTCTCCTTAGCTGAATTTTGCCTGTGGGTGTGAGAAATTGAAACAGGCAAATTCCAGTTCCGCTATCCATACTTCATCCATCCATAATGGGATTGGGGGTGTAGAGAGGCGCAATACCGGATGTCTGATTTTATTGTCCTTAGCCTGAATCCAAAACGCCATAGCCACCCAGCCACCTTTTCATCTTACCTCTGTCTTACTCAATTTGCTCCCAGCTGGCCAAATGATTCAGTTTAAGCCATTCTGCTTGGTCCACCAAGTCTTTCACGAACAAGCTACTCTGGTCAACATCTCCAAGTTCAAGATGTACTCCTTTACCTGACCCCACTTCTTCGCCATCAGTCATCTTTAAATCTCCCAGGAACAATAAGTCAAGGTTGGGCATGCTCTCTCCGGGCCCTGCCTATACAACTGTCTCCCACACCTTTCAAAATATTGATAACCATATTGAAGAATTGGCTATACTCCCTGTAATGTGTGCTCCACTTTCTAGTCTGCCTCATTGCAAATGCAGCAGTAATTTAAGGGACTGCCAAATCACATGCTTGGCGGATTTACCCCGAGCTCTGAGCTGTGGGCAAATCCGCTGCAATTTTGCTGATTTTAGGTGCTATTACCACCAGCGGTAATACAGTTGGCAGTAATAGCGCTGAACATTCCTCATTGGGCTCAATGGGGAATGGTAAATTCCTGAATGGGCCCAATGGTGAATGGAGACTTTCTGTTCCGCCAAACCTGTGATCCAGCGCTAATAGCACCAGGGAGTTTGGAGGTAGGGCTAATAGCCACAGTGGTAATACTGCCGGGGTTGGCACCCAACTTGTGATGAGGCCTGTCTCCTGAGCTAGCTCCCATGCTGCACTAATTGCTAGGGCATACAACCGATGGGCTGTTAGATGATCAGTCACAGCAATCATAGGAACCTAGTGCACCTCTCTGGACTCTTGCACTTATCATAGGAGGTTTTCTCCATCCACATGGATCAACGTCTCATCGATTCTCTCAGAGTATAAACCATCAACCAGCTTGCTTCCTTGGGGTGTATACTACAGATGGTAGCTGTTCCTTGAGCTTCTACTTGTCTGCTGAGAATGCAGGGTGTGAATGGTGTACAAATAAGACTTTGCTGTATGTTACAGGCAGTGCTTGCCACTGGCTTTGTTTTTGTAGTGTCTCCCCATACACAGCTAGTTTGTGTCTGGGACAGTGGGTGATGAGTTTTGATATCCCTATTGGTTCCAATTTTTGGTGTCTTGTGTTCTCTGAGAATGGTGGTGAGAACACTATCTTTGTAGAGCAACCCCAAGCATGTGGGCCTTTTCCAGAGGGGACTTCACCTGGAATGGTAGAAGCAGTGACTTTTGCTTGGTTCATTTCTATGCATTCATTGTTTTTAACTTTGCATCCAGATAATACCATCCAACTTCTTTTTCCTTACTCTGTGATTGGGACATGAAGCTATTGGGAGATGGCAGGCATCTTGGAAATTACGAGCTATCGGTTTAACCCATCCGTGCCAGATGCTCTTTTCTTTGCAATTGTGCTAGTAAGAGATTTGCGTCATTGCACTGCTCTATTGTCTGAGAGAATGCTTAACACAACATAACTGGCGTATTTGTAAAGCATATTCACCCCCCAAAGGGGCATCTTGGTGCTCATAATTGATGTTTATTACCAACGTAATGGTACTCATTTTGTCGACCTCGGAAGGATGAAGGGCTGAGTGGACCTTTCAGGATTCGAAACTGTGACCATGAGGTCAAACACAGGTTACTGTAGTGGATGCATTGGTCCACTTAGCCACAGACCCAGCTTAGTATTTCTGTGATTCTCATTCCTGTGTGTTTGGCCAGCTATAAATCGCTTTATGGCGAGATAGGTAAACGTTATTCTGGATGTTCTCAATCAGAAGCCTAAACTCATAAAAATGAAGAACCATTGGAGTTTTGTATCTGGCCTACCATCACAGAATGCAGCTTGAGCAGCAAATATCAGGTGTTGCACACCAATGCACAGACCAATTTAATTCTACAATAATTGCCATTAGGAAACTTGCAAGCATCAGGGACGCATCTTCAACCAGGCACTTAAGATGCATATCTAGAAAGTCAATGCTAAAGGGCCGCTATGCTTGCCAACCCTTTATCAAAATCATCATTGTAGGCCAGCATCAGTCATATTGTGCCTCTGTTTAGAAACAACAAACAGTGATCTACTTCTGCCTCACCTGGATGAGGCTGCAAACTCACCAGAAACGCTCTTCAAAATCTATCACTGATTGGTACACACTGCATTTGACATATGCAGTGCTGCCCACAGTCAATGCTGTGTGATGATTTGCATTCTGCCATTCAAGTCAAACGTCCATCCATCCACTCTAAATGCAATGGCTGTGAACGGCCAGAAGCATCAACATCCACTGTATATTCCCAGTGAAACTCTAAGAGGAAGGCACAGTCAAGATCATCATCTGTCTCAAAATGTCTTCACTCTACATCAGAGGTCTACAACCTTTACCTCTCCAGATGTTTTGGATGACAACTACCATGAATCCCCACCATTGACTCTGCTAGCTAGCACTGATGGAAGTTGTAGTTCAAAACATCTGGAGAGCCAAAGGTGGCAGTCCCCTGCCATACACTAACATCTGCAATGCAGCAGTCATTGTGCGTGCACGTGCGTGTGCGCGCGCACGCACGCACGCACGCACACACACACACACACACACACACGCACACACACACACACACACACACTGTGAAATGGTCAGTGGCTTGACTTTGTCGAGGAAATAGTGACCCCTCTAAACCTACAGATGGCCTACGAGAGCAACCTGACAGAGCCTGCCTTGCCCAGGGGCAGGTTGAGGAAGTTTGGAGGGCTCACATCTCTTCCGCCTACATATGCCATGCTGCACGTGAAAGGTACCACTTTCTATCACCCAATGCCTGCCGCAGCCTTTTCTGGGCTAAATTATTTTTCTCTCTCCTCAGCACTCTCTGTACCAGGCGGTACTGCAGCAGGTGGACGTTGCCGCTTTCTGCAGAATAAAACCGATTCCAACCATCTTCATAAATAAGATGAAAACACCAGCAAGGGTCCATAA
The DNA here is from genome assembly GCF_040938575.1 of Ambystoma mexicanum. Lineage (NCBI taxonomy): Eukaryota > Metazoa > Chordata > Amphibia > Caudata > Ambystomatidae > Ambystoma > Ambystoma mexicanum. Next base: position 141,194,875 of record NC_090923.1, on the reverse strand, counting down.
ATAAAGACTTACTGCATGTCTGTAATGGCAACATGACAACCGAAACCCTCATCAAAAAGACTAAACCCATCTATATATACAGAAAGGTGGTAAGGTGAAGCAGGAATCTGAAAGCTCCTTGCTGCTGTGGCATGGCCCGAGGTAAATAATGAGGTCAGATTGCCCCAGGGAACTGGTGAGCCAAACAATCAATGAGAGGGTGAGGAAAATCACCACAGGAAGTCAAGGGTATAAATATGCAGCAAGAGACAAAAGAAGCAAAAAGTGTTTGGGTGAGGTCAAGCAGAGTGGAGATGGACTGAGGGAGTGGAGTAAGGAAGAGAGCAGAGAGAGTGAGTGGGGAGAAGAACAGCAGGGAAAGAAATGCAAGGGCATGAAACCCAGAGAGTGAGAGAAACTGGGAACTTAGAGACGCACCAGACCACCTTGAATTACAAATCCCAGGGAATTGTCAGGACCTGTCCCCACTAGAAGAATCCAGGAGGGAGCTAGAGTGAAAAGGTTAGGATCTTTAGGCCATCATCATAGAATTGTAGCTGGTAGGTGTTACCGATATCAATTTGACAACCTGGGAACTAGGAATGCCTGGTCTGGGAAGTGGGAACCCCACATATATGAGTAGTTACTGCCTTTAGTGTGACACATCGCAGTTACATACTGAATTATTTGAGCTCTACAAAATAAAAACATTTAAACTATCCTTTGAAATCTTGGTGTTCCAAAGGTCATCAGTGACCACACATACACACACAAACACACACCAAACATCTCTCATTACAGATAATACCTATGCCTACCTCCTCACTGGAAAATCCCTATTGAGCTAATTTTAATACGGCATAAGCAACCTGCTTAAGGGTTTGATGCCGTCAAAACAACCCTAGACTATTAATGTCTGTTATCTGGCTTCCCAAGTAATCTGTTAGGGAATTGTCCCCTTATAACTTTGAGCCTATCTGTAATAAAATATTTCTAATCGGGATCCTCTATATCTGCGACCATGGGTAGGTCTCTAGGATGATCGTTCTTGACTACTTGGTGGGCTCTGGGAGGGTCTATCAAGGCTCTCTACTGCCCAACTCATGATAGCCTGCAGGATAGTGAGTACAGCCTGGTATTTTCTTTAGTTATTTCTGGCAAACCATACCCATACAGTCAAACTTCGGCCTATGGTTAATCACACACTGTCATCTTGTGTGAGATTCCACAGTCAAACTTCCACCATCGGTTAATCACACACCATCATCTTGTGTGAGATTCTACCATTCCTCTCCTTCACGCACAAAACACTGGCCATCATCTCCCTCATCATGTCCAGGACAGACTACGCCAACAGCCTATACCTCAGAATGCCGGATTATCTACTGAAGAAACTGCAACGTGTACGGAACGCTGTGGCCAGAAACATGCTACATTGGCCCCCTATGAAAAAATGAATTGCATTCAAAACAATGTGATAACACACAGAGCACTGTACGGCCAGGGAGCAGAATTCATAAAAAAAAGAAAATCACCATTTACCAGCCAACCAGAACACTCAGATACAGTGATGGCATCTTCCTGGAACCTAAACCATACACAAGGAAAACATGTGGTGGATTAGCATTCTCTTGCCTAGGCACAAACTCTGGAACTCCCTCCCAAGAGAAATAAGAACAATGAAGAACCATCCAAAATTCAGAAAACTCCTAAAAGCCTGACTTTTCAACTCAGAACTTGACGAAAACGAATGAGCAACACACGCAGCCCATGGAATTAACTCACAAATGGCAAGACAGGGTACTGGGCCAAACCAGGCAAGTAGAGAGGCCTCCGAATGGGAGAGTGGACACAGGTGCTCCTGTTCCCATAGAAGGCCCTACCAGAAACAAAGAAGAGAAATATTACCAATGTTAGTTCAACCACAGACAGAGGGTATTTGAATTAATGGGGAAAAAGTGGGGACAGAACAGATATACCACGGGGCCCTGGGAGCTCGAGGGCACAGGGAAGAGGAGCTGTGTACCCTCAAGGGGCCCATGGTGGCGATGATGGCTGACCACCAGAATGACACTGGCAGGAATTTGTGCCACAGGTGGACAAAACTGATTGGGTATGTTAAAGTATCACCACTAACCACCCCACTAAATATAAAATTCATCCTTCTGCTCACACCTCTCAAACTCTAAACTAAATGCTGTAGTGGTAGGAGGCAGCAATAGAACTGTAGGACTACCTTGCTTCCAGGTGAGATTTGATTGTGTCCTGCTGCGTGTGACTTAGGTCTAATAGAAACAGTGCCCCACTGTTTTGGACATCCGATCGGGATTGGTGGATAAAACCAGACACCTACGCACCAGACAATAAGAGGTGTGAAGAGAGTATTTTGCTCTTAATAGATTACCCAAAAGCTAGGCATTGATATCTAGTACTGTGATATTTATTGTGATTTTGCCGACAGGTGATCCCAGGGTCAGCAAATTTTAAGCACCCTCCAGTTTCACCAGGTACCAACCTGCACCATGGATACCCATGCCCTGAATGAATACTACACATCAATCCTCTAACTAAATAATTGCTGCCTTGATAATGACCCCGGAGGTCCAAACATGTTTCAGCAAAATCACAATAAATATCACAGTACTAGAAACCAATGCCTAGCTTTTGTGTAATCTATTTAGAGCGAAATACTGTCTTGACACCTCTTAGTGTTTGGCGCGTAGGTGTCTGGTATTAGCCACTAATCCTGACCTAAACTAAATGCAAACATACCTATACAGCACAGCAAGCCTCATGCACTTCACTACACCGCAACAATGAAACAAACCACACATAGCCTCACACAGCAGCACATGACAACTATTGACTGAAAATTCACGGCTACGCTCAGTGAACGGTGTAAACCAAAATGAAGCTGCCACCAGTACATCACAGATCGATTGCGCTTTTTCCCACTCAGTCCCACTAACACCCCGCACAGCACCCTCTGCCTTTTCAGATCCACCAGAGTGCCAGGAGACCACTCAGGTGGTGGTAGTGTGCAGTTTAATTAACCTTTACATAATATAACATCTCTCCCCTCCCTCTTTTACATCCAATGACTTAACTTCTGAAGTCCAGGAAATCTACATCATTCGATAACATAATTACACCAATGAAACACAGATGCTCATCACGATGTCAAAAAAACGAAGTGAAAGGAGTAAGAAAGAAAAAAATGTCTTGCAACCATGAAAGCTCTCTCCCTCTGCGACAGCTCTTTAGAACAACTTGGTTGTCAGCAGGAGTAATTCCCAAATCTTGATGTGGCTGCTACACAATCAAGAATGCAAAAAATATATTGAAATGAGAAAAGATTTACTTAAATGTGCCAACTTGAGGTTTGAAGTATGTATTGGTGAGTCAAGTGATCTTCTAGTAAACACATTTTAAAGTTCACTTTTTGTCATTCAAAAAGAAAATTCCATATAGATAGTGCTTTTCAAAGTTCTTTAATTAGGTATTTAGTTGTAGAAACAAGCACAATAATTCTACCCCGGCGTTCTCATCACATCTGGTAGTAGTAGCAGAAAAAACAAATTGCGTTTACCCAAGTGTTATTGTCACACCTGGTAACTTTCACGTAGATACACACTCTACAAGTAGATTCTAACTCAGTCGGTTCTCACTCAGATTCTAACTCAGTAGGTTCTCACTCAGATTCTAACTCAGTAGGTTCTCACTCAGATTCTAACTCAGTAGGTTCTCACTCAGATTCTAACTCAGTAGGTTCTCACTCAGATTCTAACTCAGTCGGTTCTCACTCAGATTCTAACTCAGTAGGTTCTCACTCAGATTCTAACTCAGTAGGTTCTCACTCAACACGTGTTTCCCCATTGCAAATACCAATGGTTCATCAGGAGAAATAATATTTCTCTGTTTTATTATTTAGTGCTCTTATGAATGCTTTGGCAGTAAGGAAGATATAAGAGAGTGGGAGTGGAGAGAAGGAACATGAAGGAGAGGAACACAAAGGCAATCTGTAGGACTTTTGGTCCAATACTGTTTTCCAAAGTCCAAAATAAGATGCAGCAGAAATGTCTTTGCATCAATGAAGAAAAGATAGACATCTATCTGGGGAGAACTAATTACCACACTTCACTACCCTTCACTGGTATGACCTCGGTCAAAAGCTCTGAAAACCGGGTTTCAACTTGGACTATTAGATCCTCTGTGAGACATTGCTAAATAAGATGGATCACTGGGTATATGCATGTCCAGACATTGGATGGGTGCCATAATGAATTAATAGTGGCAGTGACTGCTACGGGGGGAATTACAAACACAAGGATTCCTGCGCAAACAGGTATCACTGTCTTTTGTAGTGCAACAGGTGGGCCTTGAAACTACCCAAGAAACTTCACTCCTGGCCATATCTCACAGAATGGATCCCAAGTCTCCTGTTTCAAAATGGGGCCAGCAGTGCACCCGCTAGTCCACAAGGGATCACTCTTGCGCTTGTAAGGGAAATGTTGATTGGGATCCCAAACAAGGATGAGTTGGGGACTGGAATCAACCACAAGGTGTCACCTTGCCCCCCTCTCTCCCCAAAAGATAGGGACATTCTTGCACACCACACAAGGGCAGCATACTATAGATAGACGTCCCATTTAACTGAAGGCTATCATCAAAACTCTGGCTAGATATGTTTTTTCAGGGAGTGCAGACCATTCCACCGATCCAGCACAAGTATGATTGCACAGCTTATCTTGATAATCATGTGTTTCACCACATTTAGAATATATGATATGATATGATATGATATGATATTTGTAACGCGCCTATACACAAGTGTTTCAAGGCGCGACGAGGCAGGGAGGGAGGGAAACAAGGGGAAGACAGACAAACGATCCTACTAGGCCAGGTGTCATTCAGATCGCGCAAGTGCAGAGGTAAGGGGAAAAGGAGAAAGTGCAGGGGGAGGAGGTGGGGGGGAAGTGCGGTACAAGGTAAGTAGCGTAAAAATAAATAAATAATAAATAATAAATAAAAGGGCCAGCTGGTGGCAAAGTGCGAGGTAAGTGCAGAGCAAGTGCTGGGAAGGGGGCTGTAGGGATGCAGTGACAGTCCCACAGTGCAGGGGGAGCCAGGGAGGCAGTGCAAGTGGAGAGTGGCTGGGACCTGGACCGAGGTCGCTGAGAGTGGCTCAGATGCAGGTTTAGTGCAGAATTCAGTGGGGAGTTAAGCAGGTTTAGCAGGGGAGAGGGAGAGAGAAGGCAGAAGCGAAGAGGAAGGTTTTGAGGTGCTTCCGGAACCGGAGATGGTTCTCCTCAAGTTTCAGGGAGGCAGGAAGGCTGTTCCAGAGGGAGGCCCCTGCTGCGGAGAGAGATCTACCCCCAGCTCGTTGCTTCGAGAAGCGGCTGACCATGAGGGAGTTGGAGAAGGATGAGCGAAGGGCTCGTGAAGGAAGATATTTAGGAAGAGAGAGTTGAAGGTATTTAGGCCCCAGGCCCCAGAAGGCCTTGTGGACAATGCAGAGGGTTTTGAACTTAATCCTCGCAGCCACTGGGAGCCAGTGAAGAGATTTCAGTCCTGGAGAGATACGGTCCCTGGGCTTGAGGCCAAGGACAAGTCTCGCAGTTCTGTTCTGGATATAGCTTAATGGTGATGGTTTTAGAATTCCCTGGCAATGAGAACTTTGCTATTGCTGCTATTCTGATAAGTTGTGGCTTAGAGCAACAACATTTAGGATATGAAATCCCATAGAACATGGCTCTGCCCTTAGTAATCCATGATTTATCATGGAATATGGTCTGCCAGAAACACTTGTGTACAGGCGCGTTATTAATGCCAGATCATATCATACCAAGGTGTGCAGAGGGACTTCTACACATCCTTCAAAATAAGATCAGATTTCACCATCAAAAGAAGAACTGCAATAAAGGCAATGTAGAGGCTATACTTGAATTTCAAAATGGGTTCCCCTATTATACATGTGCATGTCACTAAGATAAACAAGATGATAACTTGGTGAGCAAGCCTGCATGTGGAGTTCATGAAACAGGAAAACTGATGAAGACATTCTTGGATCATGCACCCCTTTTTTGTAACTGCAGATGGGGGCTTATTAGACTTAGGGCCCCCCCCTGTGAATGTTTAGGGTTGACAAATTATTAGATAACATCTTTAGATGACAAAAGGTAAGGGGTAAATGAGATAACTATTTAGATGACATTTATGTCCCCAGTTTCACACTGGTGCACATTCTATGAGACCTTTAAGGTCATCACTAGTTATATGTGTGGGTCTACATTATGCAGTGCCCACTATGTGATACAAAAATAAAGGCAGTGTCCAGGGAGAGGGTGAGGTCACCAGGGAGAGGGTGAGGTCAACAGACTAGTTGCTGAACTTGTGATAAGATCCAATATTTGCAGAACTACTCTGGCATAAGATGGAGTTTCTTGAATCTCAATATTCATTGGGGATTCATGACTATCACACACACACAAGTGGAATACATGAGGGTTGAGGTGGGTGAATAGGCAAATGGATGCATTGATTAATTTAAAAGAAACTTCTTTTAGAACAATCACACATATTGAGAAGCCTGGTGGTAGGATTTCTAGTACTCCAAAGGAATTCACTGACATACTTAAGAACCTTTATAAGCCCCAATGGCAAGATTGATCCAGGGAACTCTAGAACAGTGTATTATCCTGCAAATCATTGATGAACAGGGGGAAGCATGGGGAAGCCCGATTATAGATGGTGAGATACATGTATTAACCAATACACTATGATGAGCAAAAATGCTAACTAGCACGGCATCTGGGCAAATACTGGATCATTAAAAGAGAGGTCACTGTGGTACGACTCGCCTAAAAGACATCATGGCAAGTATGTCCTCCTGTCACTCATCAATATCAATCTGTGATCTGAAAATTCTCAAAACAATACATATTACCCAGCTCCATACAGTATATGATGACTGTGCAGGATTCAGGGCAAAGAGAAATACGTCATCAAACAATTGGAGGCTACACCATAAAATAGACACAAATAATAACCCCAAGAAACACTTTGGAAATCATTTTACACTTAAAATGTAATTTGATGTGTATGCTGTCTTTTCCCTTGTACATTTCAACTACGTTGTGCAAAGTGAGTAAATGCTGCCCGGAAAGTTCATATGACAGGTAGCATTTATTTTAATTGTGTGTACTGCTTGCTATGCTAGCATGGCATGCAACAATCACAATTAAAATTCAACTCTGGCCAACACGTTTGCATGTCGGGCAGGGCTTCATTTCATTTGTGACCACTACTTACCATACACGCATTGTAAGCGGGCAGGGCTTAATTCTAATTGAAAATTACTCCTCAAAGGTATTCTTCCTTTTCTCATGATCTCTGCCTTAATTCCAGTATAACTGAGATCCTGCTAATTGGGACACATGCTCCCTCTTTTCCTTTCTCTCTCTGGCTGTCCACTCTGGGCTCTCTTCCTGCTCCTCCCTGTGAGGCTAAGAACCTTGGTGTCATCTTCGACTCCACCCTCTCCCTCTGTCCTCACACCTCTCTAAGAGGCCAAACTATCAATTGCTTCTCCTCAGAGTTATTATTCCTTTTCTCACTTTCCCCCAGAAGCGCACTGTCTCCAGAACTCTGGTCCTCGCTAGGCTGGACTATTGCAACAGCCTCTTTTTTAAATCTTCCTTCCTCTACTCTTCAACCATTACAACTTATCAAGTACAAGACAGTGATACTTGTCCTTGGCCTCAAGCCCAGGGATCGTATCTTTCCCACTCTGAAATCTCTTCATTGGCTCGCTGTGGCTTCAACTTCAAGATCCTCTGCATTGTCCACAAGGCTTTCTGGGCCCTGGGACCGATCTCCCTCCAACTTTCTCTTCCAAAACATCATCCCTCTCGAGCTCTCTACTCATCCACCTCAAACTCTCTGAGGGTCAGACGCTTCTCCAAGCAGAGAGTTGGGGGCAGATATATCTCCTCGGTTGGGGACTCCCTCTGGAACAGCCTCCCTGCCTTTCTCAAACTTGAGCAGAACCACCTCCGGTTCCGGCATCAACTCAAGACCTTCCTTTTCGCTTCCATTTTCTCTCTTCCTCTCCCCTGCTGATGCACCTGACTGCTTTGTGCACTGGTCACCTGGTCACCCTCTGTACTCATGCTCAGGCTCATACATGTCCAGTTGCCCCCCTACTGCCTCCAGGCTCCACAGTACTTACGGGTCTGTATCTGCAACCCTACAGTCCCTTCTCTCTGCACTTATGAGCCACCAGCTGGCTGCAATTGTGAGTTAACTGCACTTCCCCCTTCCCCTCCCTCCTGGCACTTCTCCCCTTCCCTCTTCCCTGCACTTGCATGATCTGAATGGCCTAGTAAGATCGTAATTTTGTCCACCCTTGTTTCCCCCTCCTTGTCTTGTCACGCCCAGAAACACTTGTGTACAGATGCGTTATAAATGCCACATCATATCATAAATACTGTGCAGGCCCCGTTTAAAATGGATCCCTATGGGATACTCCTGTTTTCTACTGGTGCATACATCCTGTGCCACATAGGGATCTACAGCAATTGTGTTTGCATGACAATCTATGCCGGCGCAAATGCTGGAGCTTTTATAAGGCAGAGAGGTAGGGAGGCATTGGAAGTTGCGTTCCACCCCTCCTCTCCGCCATACTAATGATTGAAAATGAGCCATAATGTGAATGAATGGCGTAAAAGTCTACAGCGGCTTTTACGCCATTCATTTACGTTACATACTCTTTGAACATGAGCTTCTAAGAAGGAATTTAACTGTGTTTACTAAGATTGGATGTTTGAAGTCCTGAAGAAGTTCAACATCGGGGAAGTCTTTTTTCAATGTGTGAAACTTTGATATACTAAGTGGCCAGGGTTATAACTGGGAAATATTCTCAAATGCTTGGGAGGTTCAGTAGGGTGTTAGACAGGGTTATCCATTCCCCTACTGCTTTTTTCACCATGGGACTGAAAGCAGCTTGACCATCTTTTAAAACTTATAGTGGAGGTTGGAGGGATTAGAGTTTCAGGAAGAAATCATATCTCATTGTAGTGTGTCTCCTCTATTTTAAAAAAATGTAGAGGTTGTCACCGTGTAAATGCTCAAAGTGATTGAGCATTTTGGATGTATATTCAGACTGTACTATAATAATCAGTCCTGTATATTTCCTATAAGAACAGAAAAACAAAAGGAATGATGGCTGAAAGGTTTATAATCCATCCTACACTCTGTCACTGCTCTGGGCAACATTCCAGACGATTGGTCTTTGCCTGTCAAGCCGTTACAGGAAAGGGACATTTATTTATTTATTTATTGTTAGCTATACAGCGAGCCCAAAAGGCTTTGTATAACACATAGATATACAACATTAATACAATATTTACATTTCCAAAATACATCATTCAATACATTTCAAAATTGCCACAATCTTTAAATAAAATACTACAATATAAAATATAAGATTAATATTGTTTCCTCTCATAAAAATCATCCACAGATCAGATATCTTTGTCATTACAATTCCATTGTTATAAGATTTAAAACCCATGGTTCTCAAATTGTTTAAACTTTGACAACACATAATAAGGTGATAAAGTGACTCAACAATATTTACACCACATAGGCAACAGTTCCTAGAAGTACATGGAATTCCCATTCTATCGCCTTTTGTCTCCAATGCTTACGTGATGTTAAATTTCATCATTAAATAAGAACGAAAAGTGGTAGTTCTTGGATAGGCTTCAATATACTTGGGAGGCATGGTTCTAGTCAAATACTCATCAAGGTATCATCCACTATAGGCTTTCGATGCCAGATTGATCGTATTCTGTTCGTGCCAGAAATCATGCAATTTTTTCATTAGTCTCTTTTTGAAGACTAATAAGGTCAGGGTTCCTTGGACACACCCAAATGACCATGTGCAATGTAGTCTTTGTAAGGTACCAATTGTACCTATCAGCACATTGCCTTTAAGACTAAGATACACTTTCACATATGGCACAATGATTGTATCAGTGGATAATGTAACCACTTTTTCATAGGACAGGACACATTGGCAGATGTATGCATACCAGAAACCTTTGATGTTAAACTCCAGGTCCAGGTACAGATATTCTACATTTACATTTGGTGGTAAGCGCAATAGTTTTCTCAAAAGTTTAAATTCTAGAACCACAATGTGTTTGACAAATTTAAGGCCCCATATCTCAATAGCATATGGTAAAATTGACCTAATTTTCGCAAAATGGATATTGACTACTGCAATAGCCGGGAAACAACAATTTCTGCCTATAAAAACGCGCAGAGCATTTGCAGTCACAAAACAACAGCTTTTGATTGCAGACCATTGTTTGTCCCAAATCAACTTTTCATCTGCAATAATTCCTATATGTTTTCACCTGTTCCACTTTTTTAAGGGCGAGATTCCATGAATATTTCTTAGGTCTACGTTTCTTTGAGAAGACCATTATTTTACTTGTATCTATGTTAATGGTCAATGCATTGTCAGTGGAATAGGCAAATAAGGAGTCGAGCATATGCTGACGACCTGCTGGAGTATAATCCAATAACAGCAGGTCATCAGCATAGGTGAAAAACAAAAAATGGTGTCTCAGAAACACGCCGAGACACAAATAGGTGCACTACTATCACCTACTATATATATTGCAAAAAAATTCCTAATCTTAGTAACTCTTAATCAATATCAAAAACTCAATTAATCATTGCAAGTTCATACAATAACACAATTGATTCACATAATTTCATAACAAACACATTCACATAATATAGACTGTTTACAATCACAGATTGACCCCAAATACTTAAAAACTCGAAAAACTCAAATAATTTCTGTTCATGAATTAAACTTAATGTTCATGATACGATATTTCGACCAGGAGTCTGTTGTTGATGTTAGTTCGGACCAACTCCACTCAGTCTACTACTACTACGCATTTCGGGCCAATTGCCCTTCGTCAGGTATGATATTGTTTTCAATTTTCTATGAATAAATAAAATAAATCAATATATCAGAGTCTATTTTCTTGATAATAAGTATTAATTACTTTTATGAAATTATAAAATAATCTTATTCAAGTTCTATGCACTAACCTGTGTCTTCTACATCCATCAATTGGAAAAGTATGCTGATATTTGTCAAGTTCCTGACTTACCTCACTGAAATCAAATCAAAGTAATAGGATTATTACCCCATAATTAGTTCCTAACACCAGTAAATTAACCATATCAAACAGCAGTTCTGAGACGGGACATTTCGCTAAAAAGGTGCGGTGTCCCGCACAGTAAACAGAACTACTGTGATACGTTAACTCTCTGTGATTATTTACAAATCATCATAAATCAATCAGGGGCTCACCTCTGAGTCGATGTTGAACCCTCATAGGGATATGTTCTATTGGCTGTTCTATTATGTTGTTAACAAGGTTTTTCTATCAGTTGAAAAAGGTTCCCGCTGTGAACGAGATATATATATTTATATATATCACTTGTCTGTGCCATTGAATTGCAAAGTAACTTTAAGCTAATAATTAAACAGCATACCTGCAGATGACTGCGATCGGTCCTTCATGCTTAGGTGAACTAGCTCCTCTATGGAAGCTGACGTCGGTGATTACCAGTCTGGTGTTAACAATCTCACACGACTAGAGAGTTTTGTCCCTGTTTAAATATTAAAGAATGGGTGTCGCTGTTCGGTTTCGAGTCAATAATGGATCAATTGACATTTCAACTAAAGGTAGTTCAATTCCGATTCTAAAATAAGCATGTATCTGTTGTCCACGTCTGATCCCCTCTACGCTCTTGCTTTTGTCTCGCCGATCTGCACGCTCAAGTTGCCTCACAAATAATTATTTCCTAAGCTGTAATCTCCAGGCGTTTGGTCGCAGCCTAACTCATAGACAGCAACTCGTCTTTGGTTCCCCACCGATTAAACGTACTTCTTGTCTGTTACTTTTTTCTATACCCGGGAACAAACACTGGTTCGCTCCCTTCGTGTTTATCTTAAAAGAAAAGTAAAACTAGACCCTTTCTCAAGATCTTTGCAAGGCGCCTTCTTGGTTGAAAAAATGGCGATCGTTCTGTCGGGAACGATTAGAATCATCTACGTGATTTACTCGCAGCCATCTTTAGTTGCAGAAAGTTTATAGAGGATCCATATTATATCAATGTCCTCCTAATGTTTAACGTTAACATCCTCGCGTCAATTACAATTATTATATATGATATTATAAAAGGTGTTTGTGCAAACGCTAAAAGACTCAACATGTTAAAGAATGTAATCTGCATAATACGAATCAATGATTCTTGTTATGTATCCTCATTAGTTTCAACGACAAAACAATTTTCTAGTGCATCTCTGATAATCACCTCTTATATGTAGTTAGACACATCATTATTTTCAATCACAGTCATCTAATAATAACACCGTTGACATTCCAACCATAAGCTGATTACATATCCCTATATCATACTCATGATGTATTGTGTCAATTGGTCAACTTGATCAAGGGGCTTTTTATAATAATCAGTAGTCTAAATGACTACAAAAGCTGTAAAATCCTATACATTTCCACTGTTCACTGCATACTCAGTCAATAAGCGTTGTCCATGTTAGAAAACATAACACACAATATTTCACATTCTGAAAAACAGATTACCAAAACAGATTTTAAAAGCAAATTATAAAAAACAATTTATAGAAAACAATATAGATCCCATTCCAGATTCATACCCCTAGGGTACATTGAGTCAAGGAGTTCGATCCAATATGTCTCTCTCTGTTGCAATAGATTTTGTAAGTTCCCTCCCCGCCTGGGTAATACCACATGTTCAAGGATAACAAATTGCATCTGGGCCACAGTGTGTTTATGATCTTTAAAATGTTGTGCTACTGGTGATTTAATCGAGCCTGTTCTTACATTTGACTTGTGTTCAACCCATCTTTGGTTACTTTTCTGCCCGTAAGTCCTACATAATACAGTCCACAAGGGCATCTTATGCCGTATATGGCACTCTTGGTGTCACATGTTGATGTATGTCGTAGCAAGATCTCATTTCCCTTATGTGGGTGGTGTACGTAACTGCCTTTAATGATGTTATGGCAACAATTACAGTTGTTGCAGGGTAAAGTACCTTTGAACAATGTCGTCTTCACCTTTTGGTACCCAAAATCTGATTTGGTTAGATGGTCCTTTATGGACTTGCTTTTACTGTAGGCGAACAACAGTGTTATTTGAAATAGTTGTTGTAGTTTTGGATCCAATGATAAAGTTTCCCAATTCTTCTTAATAATTTTCTTGATCTGATGGCTCTGTTGTGAATATCAGCATAGGTGAGCCAGCCAATAGACACAACATTGACCCTCACAGGGTTTGCATCCAGTAGGATAAATGCTTTCATCATATCTGACAGATATAAATAAAATAAAATAGCGGCAATCATGCACCCTTGTTTCACCCCACAACTTGTAGCCATGAATTTGGAGAGTTTACCTGCTGCATTTAATCTTATTTGTACAGAAGTTTCTGAGTGTAACTGCATCAACATCCTTAAGAGACCTTGGGGGATCCCCCATGAATTCAATTATTGGCATAATCTGTTTCTGATAATTGTATCAAATGCGGCGGAAAAGTTTATATACGCACAATATATGTCAAGATTACGTTTGTTCCAGGCATACTCAATGGAAGATGTTAATAGCAACAAATTGTGGGTAGTGCTAGATGTATCACGGAATCCTATTTGGTTCGAGGGTAGTATATTAGATTCACTTATCCATACATTGAGTTCCCGGAGCAATACCTTGGTGAAAATTTTAGAAGAAACATCGAGCATTGCCAGCATTCTAAAATGTGCCCGTTTGTCCCATTACCCTTTCTTGTGCATCATTAATATATGGCTGGTTTGCCATGTTGGAGGAATAGCACCCAGCCTCCCAATTTGTTTAAATAACGGCATTAATGCGGCCCCCACAGTTCCGGTTGTTTTTTTAGTACTAGATTGCAAACACCGTCCGGGCCTGCTGCACAGGAGTTCTTAAGATTTTCAATGATCCTAATGATGTCAAGCTCTGATGCTTTACATTCCCATAAGGCCTCCTGAATAGTATTTTCAGAGAGTTCGATCTTACCCAATGTACCTTTAATATATTGGGCCCACGTATCTTCAGTAATACAGTTTATTGTCAAATCACGTTTTGTGTGTTTACTAAGCAGGTGCCAGATGCCCTGGTTGTTATTGTGCCATCAATGCAATTTTTTTCCATAGTTTAGTCTCACACTCCCCTGTATGCAGTTTAAGCCACTGCTTATAATTCTTTTTAAGTTTTTTAATATGTCATGCAACTGCTTGCTCTGTCAACGATGAGCCATTTTTCCTTAGTACGATACGAATTTCATTACGGAGATTCTTTTTTGCTTCGTTAATCATCTTATCCTTCCCAGGCCTACTTGGTATTACCATATTGGACTGTTCACCAACAGATTTATAAACTCTGCGTTCACCCACTTGTTTTTGAATATTTTGCACAAGCAGTGTAAAGTTTGTCAATATTGGCTTTCAGTATTCTTTCCTGACACCCCCTCCTTAAAAAAACTCTGGTAATAAAACAGATACTACTTGGGTTACATTCTCGATATAACGGCTGTGCCAAACTATTCTGCTTTTGCCTTCATTGATACTAACCATCGCATTTTCATCGTAATCGTGACTTTCAACACATTTACCCGGGATAGCAAACAATAGACACAGAGGAAGGTGATCACTTTCATTCCTCACCACAACACCCATATCAATAACAGAATGAAATCCGATACGATTAATGAAAATGTAATCAAGAGTTGTTGCTGACCCTCAATCCTAGTGTATTTCATAGGGGCATCACTTGGAGTCAAACCATTTAGTTTCATCAGGTTATGGATATTCATAACATTAACCCATTTTTTACCTTGCCTATTAGTCACCGGGTTGATTCCTGATTTTGACTGGGTACCAATCGATTCTTCAATTTGGCTGTGATCTCCAATTTTTGCATTAAGATCGCCTAAGAGCCATATTGGATAACTATGGTTGTACAGTTTTAACACAGTGTCAACTGTCTTTACATTCTCAACCGTATTAGCCATATTGGAGGATCATATATGTTAATAACGATTATTACTTTCAAAAGCCATGTTAGTATTGTGACTAATACATGCTGTGTAGAGAGTGGTAATTTCATTATCTTCCATGGCGATTGAACAGATACCAACAGTCCCCCTTCGGACGACCAAGGGGGCACTTTGAGGCTATCGGATAAACAGTACTCCTATCATCTAACTGTATTTCAGCAGTTAACCAGGTTTCTTGGAGTGCAATGACTTTAAATAGAGTCAAATGTTCAATTAGGCCCTCATCCTGAAACAGATGCATGTGCCCTCTAGTGTTCCAGGAGTAAAGCAACTGTAGGGGATATGGTCATTGATGGGATTCAGCAAAGTGAGTCTTAAAGCTCAAGGGCAACCATTGCCAATAGCCTTCAGGGATGCCCTTGGTGCTAACTTTCACAATATTTGTGACTTTTCACATAATCCTGGCTTACCTGGCTGACCTGGGTATTTGATACAGGGATGAGTGGATTAGCAATTAAGGGCCTCTGAGGTTCAGAACTTTTGTGGGATTTCACAACTGGTATCGAAACTTGGTGTACAGCATAACCCAAACATAATAAATCAACTTTATATCCCATAATATAATTCAGCTTGCCCTCAGATTCAATACATACATTGGTAATATATTGGTTGCGAAGCTCAAGGTGGTCAACCAATCGAATGCCCCTAGAGGTAATAACCCTTAGTGGAACAATGGCTTTGAATAAACTCAAAACTGCAGCACGATTCAGAGGAGATGGACACTTATCCATGTGGACGTGCGTAATTTGCAAGGCAGGCAGTAGGCCAGTACTTTTCTCGCCACTACTAGAGCTCGCATTAGTTACGTTAACAGTGTTCTTTAATACCCAAGCCTCTTCTAGTGTCGCTTGCGTTGATATGACTGTCTCTCCAATAAATCCTACAGCCTTTGGTTGCGTTGTAGCTGGCCCAATAGCATTTAGAGAAGACTGCCGAGAGTCTGCCAACACACAATTTGATTTAGGTGCAGTATTAGTTTTGCTTAAGGGCAGCACCTTAGCTAGAGAAGAATCGATCATTTGGCCACAAGCATTATCAGCTTCGATTGCCATTGGTGTTTCAACCCCAATAGCATCAGTGACATTCGGTGGCACTTCATTTGATCCTACAGCCAATTGCTTTTTCTTTTTGACAATTCTCTTACTATACATGAATGCCTGGTTTACTCATTTGGGTTTCTTTTTTGACCAAAGTTAACTTCTTCCCTGCAATCTCACCTTGACACTTTAAATTTTTCTTATCCTTAACATCAACAAGGATTTTTGTGGGTGTCATACTTCGCTTACTTGCACACACTTCACATGGTTGCTCTTTCAGTGTGGAGTGAATTAGTGAGGATTGAACATCAATTTTGGTTTCCAAGTGAGAGCATTTCTCAAGCAACATGGAGAGCAAATTTTCTAAGGCATTGAACATTTCGTCTGAGTTCATACTAGTGTCCACATCGTCATTTACACATGATCCTTCTCTAAAGTCAGTAATAACATTACGGGGAGAATTTAAAGTCTTCTTGGGTATGGTGTTTGTATTAAAACTAAATACAGATGGAATACCAACATCAAACCCTGCCTCATTCTTCAATACAGACTTGGCATTGACGGCATGTGAATTATCTGGTGCTGATATCAGCGCCATCTTAGTGGGAGGAGTAAAATACAGTGGGGTTGCGACAGCCTCAGCCAGAGATATTTCAGAGTCAATACCCATGTACTCAATGTCGAGTTCTTCAAGCTCGGAGATGGATATGTCTATGGTACTCTTCGCATTGCTGTCATACTCCCTGTGGACTACAGCGTCAGTACAGCCATTAGCCAGTAGGCCACTTTTGCTTGTTGCACCACACTATTCAATGTTTGGTATAGGCATTTTAACTATACCAGGCACAAAGTCACCAGCATTAGGGTCAAGGTGACTAGGAATAACACTTGGAGTGGCATTATTGCAATGGGTCACATCCAACAAATCCTCACTATTAGTATTTGGATGGGCGCAAAGAACATCACACAAAAGTTTTGCGCTTACACATCCTAGGTCACATGTCAATTCTGATACTAGATCAGCAGATGCCATATTGCGAAGATCATTATCTATAGCCCCAGTTTGAGCAATTACAGTTGGAGTTTTCCCAAAATAATCAGTAATTGGGTTTCCCTGTACAACCCCCTTTTTTAGGACGTGTAATGATCTTAGGAACACAAATTTGCCTATTGCGCAGATTTTTGTGCATTGTGATTTCTTTATCGTATTCGTCCAAATCAGCTCACAGGTTAAACTAATCATTTAGTAGCTATGAGTCTTATATAGGTCTATTAATATTATACAATCAGTTATAGTGGAAGGATATACATATCAATACTATATATATATATGTAGAGAACAAACAACCAAATACAAGACCAATGCAAGACCAGATATGGATTGAACCGCTCCGCTACAATACTACTGTCATACTGGAAATGTGGGGTTGGTGGGTCGCCGTTGTCTTAGTGAGACCTTCCGTGTATAACTAGTACACACCTTAATCCCAGATACTCAGTGGTTTTATGATGGGCAAAAACTGATGGAGACACTCAACAGACAACCAGAATTAGTGTGCGTAAGAGCACAACTACAACAATTAGCAACAATTAGCATAGATGGTCTGTTTCCTTCCCTCTAGTGGCATTAAGCACCATATTTAGCACTAAGCACTAAGCACAATTCACTAAATGTAAAAAACACTTTATAAAACTCTAAAATATCAAAGCTTCATACTTGCATCAATGGGTAAACGGGCAAGGACAACACAGATGGTGGATGCAAAATTCATACAATTGCATTTACATTCACATAGTCCACAAATCCTCCAGTGATCTGCTGTGCGATAATATTTAGTTAAGTACACTCACCCTTGAATCTCTACAATCTCTACATTCGTGCAGCACTGATAACAGTGGTAGCGGTGGTAGTGGTGATAGCAAGGGGATAAGGAAAGGAACCTAAAAACCAAGACAATGGCGCACTTGCTCGTTTGCAAAGCAGCCAAACAGCACAATAGCCACTTCGGAGCCACTTCTCGCAGCGCACGCGCAGGAGCGCGCGGCCGGCTGGTTTTGATGACTCATGGACAAGGGGGCGTGGCCAGACATATAAAATGCAAACAAATAGTATATTTAGATACTATAATTCACGGTGGACTTAGATAATAATATTAGGATGTCCACATTAGTCCATTAATCCATTTAAGGAGCTTAATAGTTGTTTATGTGCATACCAGCACGGGCTCCTCAAGTTAACAGCAACAGTGAATGAATGCACAGATGTAATCCCCAGCACAACAGCCACTTCCGAGCCACTTCTCGGAGCGCACGCGCAGGAGCACGCAGGCGGCTGGTTTTGATGACTCATGGAAAAAGGGGCCGTGGCCAGAAATAAGCGCGGGCTCCTCAAGTTAACAGCAGCAGTCAATGAATGAACGGATGTAATCCCCAGCATAGCAGCCACTTCCGAGCCACTTCATGTAAATGCAATAAGCAAATCAGTCCTGGTCTCACCTCAAAAGGGGCAGTTCAGTCCTAACTGCTTGGACAAATCCTTTCTGTACGAGACGACAAGCATAAGCTATCTTGAGCTACAAGCAACCGTAGACATGTTTCAGCCACATTGGGTGTCACCAGTGAGGTATGGCCTGGGCATCTAGGCTACTCTGGATAACAAGTCTCAAAAGCAAGCTAACTACAGAAACACCTGTGCAACTTCCGAGAGACTCAACTATTAAAATATTTAGGCCTAATTAGGAGAGTGACAGTACCATCACTTGGGAAGTCTATCAAATGTGAACTAAACTGTCATTGTCACGAATGGCAGGAAAGGCTCTGGTATCATTTCTCAAACATTGGATGAAAGAGAATGGTCTTCATGAAATCAATGAACAATTTAGCAAGCCACAAGACCTATGAGCACTGAAGAAATAATAGGAAAGTGGTCCATAAACACGCCGGACCTTGCCAAGCTCTGTGTTTGACAGCTCAGCCACAATTTGATGCCTCTAGTGGGAGTGCAGAGCATTGACAAAGGGCTTTGCAGCAGTTTAGTAAAAATGGAAAAAACATTCATCCATTTCCCGTTTAGCAGCTCCTGTTGTCATCTCCATACCACCGTGTTTGTACTGATTTTTGTTTAAATATTAAACATAACAATAATGTATCAACACATGCGCTTTCGCCAAAAGCCTTAGATTGAAAATGTTAATTTGCAGTTATTATGACACAACTGTAGTTGGTACTCATTTGATCCTGGTAGCATGACAGGCTGAGTTCGCTTTGAACCTGGGCCCTGGAGAACTCAGCAGCATGCGCTTACCTAGCTGAGCTACCTTCCCAGCTCTAGAGTCCAATGCAGCCCACAGATTCCAAGACTTTAGATTCCTCAGATGGGGACATGGAGGATGCAATTCCATACAGGGCTTTGCAGGCTGGAGTACATACTCACCATCTTAAGGGGAGGACTTCCCGGAGTACTGATGTGGGTGTGTTATTAGATGACCACAATCCACCAAAGTATGTTGCATTGCTAGATGAGGATTGCAAGCCTATATATTGCACAGAACATAAATAACAACAATAACGCCCTGTGCAATGAATCCAGACTTGCCAGAAACGTGATGGAAGTGTCTGGCCAAGTGCAACCTTCCTCCACATGATGTGTGACCATTGTCAAAGCAAAACATTGTGAACCAGAGTCATTATAACCATCACACAGCTTGAAAATCCACCAACACATTGCATCCCAAAAGTGTGCTCATTACCTTTTTCAAATTAATGGAATAATGTGCAACATAGGGCCTCATTACACGGTAGGCTGTAAATCATGGCGCTATTAGCGCCATGGTTCATGCCGGTAATTTACCGGTACCGCCTTGGAGGAAAGGGGAATTACCGCCCTATTCCAAGATTGTGAAGGCGGTAATTCCTCCTTCCTCCATTGCCCTTCCCCATTCCCATTTTTGCCCCATATGGCACCGTAATTAGCACCCTGGTCCCTTTGCGGGTTGGGTTTTTAACGCCTGCAAAAACATCATTTTGGGGTTTTGAATAAATGGATAATGAGGAACACAAAATGTGAGCTTTTTTCTGGTTAAGTGTCTCTTTATCCTGGAAAGGATCCCAAAGGCTCATAACTAAAGTGATGGGCTTGTGCTCTCCACAGGTGGCTACCTGCAAAGGGAAGAAGGGGGATGGAGGGCATGGTCAATGGAATCGGGAAGAATTCTAGGCATAGTTCTATTCTCTACTGACCATGTGCCACACAGAAATATGAAGTGGTAAAGTAATGTCTGGAATAGGCAAACAGGTAACGCACTGATCGCTAAGCGTGGGGAAAGCACTTCAATACACTTGCAATCAGAGGGAGTACTATTTTAAACCTACAATTGGGAATACATAACATTCGTTGTTAAGTCAGTCTCCGATCCAAAACACTTTTCTGAGTAAATGGGTTTCATGACAATCAAAAATGCATTACATTAATTGTTTTATTTATTTATTTATTTATTTTAATGTTATTGGTTTTTGGCTCTAAAGAAAAACCTTTACCAGTTACAGACATGGTCATGAGCAAACACTTTTCCATCCATTACAGTTTGCAAAAACAAAAGAAGGGAGTTTTACAACCATTATGCATTATTTACGATTTTTTTTACTGTCGATTAAATAGAACATTTCTTTTAAAAAGTTTATCAAGGCCAGAGTTAGTGATAGACTTTCTCCCTGGGTCAGCTGGATCCACCACTGGCGGCTGAAAACGAGGGTTGTTCATTTGATGAATTTGCCCAACCATTTAGTCCTCAGTTCTGTTATTGTCGAGAGCAAAACATCACTAAGTGCTGTAGAGTTTCATTAGAGTCTTTGCAGGTGCACAGTCTACAACTGAGATCAGCTTCATTCCCTTCCACCCTTGCACCCAAATTCTCTTCAGTTGGAAGGAGGTTTTGTTAAAAACGTATGAACTGGGCAAGATGGTAACTCGTAGGGAATTTCCCATCTGTGAAAGGTTTAGTGAGCAAAAAGCAATGGCTGTGAACTCTCAAAGTAGGAAACAACTACAGAACAGGTTATCATGCCATGTTCTTTCTGGAGTGGGTTGCCTGCTACCTTTTTGAAAATGCTTGGGAATTTTGACAAGTATTTGGGAAGTGATTTGAGCGAGCAGGCTTAGAAGAGGGCTTTCCCATAGCACTTAATTTTACAAAGGTAGCGGGCGCCCCTCTCTCGCAAGAACAGACATGATAACCTGTTCAGTGGTTATTAACCACTTGAGAGTTCGCAGCCACTGCTTTTACTCACTGTGCCTTTCACAGATGGGAAATATCCATTTGCATATCAGTCTTTGTCCTGCCCAGGGGCAGTCCAGCACCGAAATACAATGGCAATTCCAATCAGCACTTAAAGCTCAATATTTCCTGCTTTGTTTTTATCCAATCTTGAGCCCAGAGCTTGTGTTTCACACCAGTGGGGTTGGTTATTAGCATTTCCTCAGAAGATTCTAGACCCTTTAGAACTGTGGTACAGATGTGCTTCCATTCACGGAGCGTGACCTCTGACCCTCCCAAAAGAGCATCCTGCAGGCGTTTGAAGCCAAATCGTGGTGATGGTAATATGCATTTGCGCCTCAAGGCCAAGGACTTCCAAACCACCTTTGCATACATGGAGGTTGAAACTACACAAAGATATATGAGATAAAGCACACCCTTAGTAGTTCAATGTCAGTTATGTTATTCAATCACTGTAACTTAATGAGTGTTAAGGGTGTGGGGGAGAAAACAATGACTCTGGTTTCAAAAGTCAGTACAATAATCAAGAGAATAGAGTACCCATTATCAATGAGAACTCCTGTCCACTGCACACCTGTATATATTGGAACAAATATCCAATCAAAATTAATTACAATACTACCGTAAATATGTCAGTGATTTGAAAACCACAATTTATATAATTGTCTCACACGTTTATGTTATGTGTACTTCAAGATTAAACAAGTCAAACAATATTAGTGCATGATTTATTTCCAAAATTCAATCTCTTAAATTATAAAAGCATAAACAAATAACAAATGCATTTGTTTCAGAGCTCTACACGTTTAGAGAGTAAACCTCTCCTCTTCAGGAGCAAAAATGTTTTTTATATTCAAAACATCTTCAAAAACATTTTCATCATAACAAAAAAAATTGTCTTCAATTTTCCTCAATTTCGTTGTGTATTAATTGAAATTTCATCTATTGTTGTCAGAATTTGGATCATTGTTCAGTTTCTCAAGTGGTACTGTACACCTGTGGAGTGGATATTGAGTATGCATTAGTGATTGAAAGTGACTTCCACGTCCAAAATGTAATTACAGCCTGGCAATTAAAAATGCCTGTTACCTGGCAGAAATTAGATCATTCTCTCTCATTTAAAAGGGAAGTGGCATCATATCTTGATTGAATGCTGATTAATTTCTCCTAAAATATACTCATAAATGACCATTAATGTCTGTCTTATTTGGTGTTAAGTTAGATTGATGGAGTTATGATACATTACTCACCATGCGGGTTGCCAATGTATGGATAAGACTTCCAATGTAATATCTGACGTGTGTAAAATCATTAGTTTCATAGGGCCTTCCTCCTCGTGTTGAGTTTAACCTGTAGTATAAATAATATATTTTCAATAAGTGATTTTATTCATCTTAACTGATGGTACACATGTCAATACAATGGGCGAGTACTGACCATATTTTCAGAAAATGGAGGGACAGTGATTGCATTCCGGAATCCTAATCTCTTCTGCAGTGCTCGTTGTTTAAACAGTGTCAGTATCTGTGAGTATACCTTAATGTTAGTAATTACACCGTTAAACAGTGCTAACCTCTAACCTAGCGTTTTTAATTATTTTCACTTACCCGATTGAATCAGTTAACACGATTCTCGTGCGCGATGCCTCTGTGAGCTTTCCAAACACCTCGGTATACTTCTGTGTAAGCCTGTCACTAGGCAACCTCTGTCCTTCATATTTGCGTGCTAAACGTGTGCTTGTCATGTGATATTCGTACTAGGGATTATGGGAAATCGAGTTTCTAAAAATTCTATTGAATTTCGCTATTCTGAAGATATCTTATTCTGGTCAAACGTCACTGGTGACCAGCTTGTTTAGATTAAATTCAAAAACAGGAATCTCCAAGAGACCGCGCAGGACAATTGCCTAAACGCTGCAAAATATTTCCATATGAGTGCGTTGCCTAGCAACCAATATCATAGTAAACTGAGTGCACTGATTCCTTCAGAATGGAGTTGATGTCATCAAATATGAGTAGCGCTGTACTGAAAAATCAGAATGGTGTACACAATTGCATGTCAAATGATGGTTATTCCATTATTCCACAACGCCATTGTATAGTCAACAATTTAATTTTACTTCAAACGACATCATGCAGTCAGCATTAATAGACCCATCTGGTCTTTCTTTTTACTAATGCATACATACATGGTTGTCACATTATATAAATCACATCCAAGAATTTTTATGTTCCAAACAAAGTGTTACTTCTGATGTTTCTGTGTTAAATTCCCCACCTTAGTATACATTGTATGTACAAGAATGTCTCTTGACGTTAAATAAACATTTGGATTTTAAAGATGCCTTTATACGGTACCGGTAATGCTTATAGACTATTGGTTCCCAGATGTAATTAATCTGTTCACAAGTATACATTTAATGAAAATTCCTCGTTCATCCCTCTGGGCTCCAATCCTTCTAGCTTATGAATCCAAAACATCTCTCTACGTGACAGGATTTATTGTAAATTACCTCCTCTGGGTGGTTGTTTCACTGTTTCTAAGATCACAAATCTTAATTGTGAAACCGTATGATGTTTATCCAAAAAATGTCTGGATACAGGTGATTTCATATTTTTCGTGCTTATGTTCGAATTGTGTTCTGAAATACTGTCTTTAACTCTCCTCGTAGTTTGTCTTACATAGTATTTGCCACATGGGCAAATCAGTCCATATATTGCAAATTTGCTTTCACGTGTAGCATAGTTTTGTAATTGAATTTTGTGTCCTGTGTAGGGGTGTCTAATGTGTGTCTCCTTTGTACATTGTTACAATGACAACAGTTCAAACAAGGAAATGTTCCTTTCTTTGGTTTGGACAGAAATAGCTGTTTAGGTTTGTCACTTCTTTCTGCTTTTACTAAGGAATGTCTCAGGTTTCTACCCATGTTGCATGCCATTAGGGGTGGTTTTGGAAAAAGTGTACATAGTTGTGGGTCTAGTCTTGTAAATTTACAATTTTTATTTAGGATTATTTTGATTTGTAAACTTTGCGTTGAGTATTGTGATAAGTAAATAAGTGGAGGATTTTCTTTGTCCACTTTCTTTTGCTGGTTCAAAAGTTCTGTTCTTTTCTTCAACCAGCATTTCTTTGCAGCCTCAGACAAGACTGGTTGTGGGAAACCTCTTTCTTGAAATTGTTTTACCTGATCCTCCTCAACCTCCTTGTATGTTTCTTCATCTGAAACTATGTGTCCAATTTGGAGCAATTGACTAAATGGGAGGTTGTTTTTGAGGTGTTGTGGGTGATGACTGGTATAGAATAAGCTATTGTTAACATCCGTTGGTTTTCTAAAAATTGTGGTGTGTAGTTTGTTATTTTTGGGGAATATCTTCACATCCAGAAAGTTGACTTTTGGTGTTCCAATCTCTAAGGTGAATCTGATTTACTGATTACACCCATTCAAATAATTCAGGAATGTTTCAAATTCATGTCGGAGGCCTTTCCAAATGCCAAAGATATCATCAATATATCTTCTCCACATTGCCAATTTGATTGACCATGTGGGATTATCTAAGATGTAAATAGATTCGAAATGGACCATGAAAGTGTTCCCGGAGGCAGGGGCCATCGCTGAGCCCATTGAAGTGCCTGATATTTAAAGGTAGTATTGTCCATGGAATCGAAAAAATATACTGTATAGTATCATCTTGGCCAAATTCAATGGCAAATATTTTGTTTGAGGGAAAATATTCTTGCTTTAGCAACAACCATTCCAGGGCTGGATTTAGAGGTTAGATAAGATCAGTTTGTTTGATTTAGAGGGGTTTGGCCCACCCACCCTGATCACAAGAAACTGAATGTATGGGTTGTGGTTCTGAAAGGTCATTATTTCCAAATTAGCTTTGTGCTTCAATGCTATTAATAAGCTCAATATCGGTCGCCCCTTCAGCCATTTCACAGCCAAATCAAGATAGACCATGTATCTTGCTGAAATGGCCGCATTCATAATCCACGTTTCCTGCTGATAGATGATATCATAGGAGTTTTGATGCAGGTTGCCATGTCTAAACAGGTGTCTGAAGTCTCTTGTGTTCCAGCTTCCGAAAACAAGATCTTTAAGTTTTATGTGCTTGGGCTGTTATAATCTACTGGTTTTAGTAGCTAGCACCTCTGCTAACCAACTCCAGTTTTCTTCATCTGGCACAGCTCTTTTATCATCTATCTGTGGATGGGTACTGTGGTTGACGTGGCTGTTCTTCAGCGTAACAGTAACAGATAGGTCTCCAATGTTGGGCCACGCTCCTAGCTGTGTATCGTCCTAGGGGATTTTCACAGGCTGTCTGGACAATTCCCTAAGCACTGGTCAATAAATTAAGTAAGTACTTAAGAAGACAGGAAGGTTGCCCTCTGTCCCTCTGTTTTTCAAGTCTGATGGATCATGCAGGGAGATGGTGGGATACACCTGTGAAGATGTCTGTGTGAAATAAAATACCATGACCATGTTTAAGAATACGTCTGCTGATCCACAGCTGGAAATCTCTGAAAGTATTGACTTCCTGGCCCCTATCCTATAGAAGTATGGGCCCCTTTCTAGGCTTAAAGGTGCCATAACAGGCCTGACTGAATTACTGCACAAGCCTACACTTACAGCATCATAGTCAAATGTATTAATAATGGTGTCAGTGATGTCTGAAATCCCTATAGGTTTCCTCATGGCTGAGGTCTGCAATCATGCTGTTTTGTACTTCAAATCCACACCGTTTACTATGTTGGCTAGGGTTGATGCGACTTGTAGTCCAACGCAGCTGGAAAGCCAAAGGTTGCAGACTCGTGCCTTAATGGTAGGGGAGAGAGGAAAGAAGATATTTTTGTTTTTTTATGAAAAACCTGCCGAAAAATATTTTTATTGTACTATACAATGACATTGTTTTTTTTAAATGTGGGAACCAAAGCCACGAGGGGCAGAGTCACATAGAGCTTGATCTGAGTGACTTCTGGGGAGGGCTATTTGATTCACAAATAACTTACTATGAGGTAATATTGCAAAATGTAAGCGTAAAAGTAAGAGGTAGTGCTGTTGCGCTTTCATTTGATGCTTCAGCTCATTGTTGTGCCTTTCAAGATGCTTTAGGGGTTCAAAGCCGAGCTTGCATCTTCGCTTTGCTTTCCTCCTCCATCTTGAAAGAGCACAGCGTTTCATTACTGTGGGAGGTATTAATGCTGGTGTAAAACCAATAGATTCCCATGGAATCTTCCTTGCATTTGCACCAGCTAATGAGCCAAATGGATTCCATACGAATCCATTGGTAATCACTGGCAGCAAATCATCATTTGCTTACTTGTTTGTAAAACTGAGAGCAAAAGTGAATAGTACAGGCTATTTCACCTTGGTTTACTCCTCCGTCTTGAAGGAGCACAGTGTTTCACGCCTGTTGGAGATATTTATGCCGGTGTAAAACCAATAGATTCCTATGGAATCTTTCTTGTATTTGCACCATGCTAATGAGCCAGCAGATTCCATATGAATCCATTAGTAGCCACTGGCTGCAAATCATCATTTGCTTACTTGTTAGTTAAACTGAGAGCAAACGTGAATAGTAAAGGCTATTTCACCTTGGTTCACTCTTCACTACCACCTTGCAAATGTTTAGAATTGCATCCAGGAGACCCATCAGCTCAGAAGTCCTTAGGTGACCATCCCTGGCATGAAATTTGCACTTTCTTTAAAATGACCGTAACTGAGTAAAGCAGCTTGACTTCATCGCCATCTCTGAGACTTGGTTTCACCCCGCCTCCGGCCCAGCCCTCTCACTGACTATCCCTCCGAATTATTCCATCACCAGATGTGACCGCACCTCTAGAGGTGGAGTAATTGCATTCATATATAAAACTCACTAGGACTTAGAACTTTACCGAGTATTAAGATGGACTCAGCAGAATTACTCTCTGCTAAACTTGCCTTATCGGCCATCCAAACAGCTACCATCCACTTATTATCAGACCACCAGGCCCCTTCACTTCCTTTGTGGATGACATTCCCGCTCTAGTACTTGACAAAGCTAAAACCAACTCTCAAACTATTATCCTCGGCAACCTTAACTTAGGTTTCCAAGACCCCAATGACCCACGGCCCTCGATCTTGCTAACACCTTAACAGACCTAGGTTTCTCTCACCACATACAAGCACCTACACACACCAAAGGGTGAGCCCTAGACTGGCTCAGTGACACCAACTGCAACATCCGCTTATTATCTAGCATCCCTTGCGTTTGGTAGGACCACCACATCATCACCTTCAGCATTGAAGCAGCCTTGCCACCAACGCCGCTTGTCGCCCCAGCTACCCTCACCAGAAACAAAAAGAACATAACTACTGAAAATTACTCCCTCTCATCCTCCCTACCCTCAATAATGCCTCGGACTCCTGCTCGGACCCCACTATCTTAGCCAACATCTACAACCAATTAGTTCTTTCAGCCATAAACTCTATCGCCCCATTTAAACTCAGTAGACTTAAACAACACGCGCATCTTAGCTCGTGGTTTACACCACAGCTTAGAGTGCTACGCAAAGAGAAACGTAGTGCAGAGGCACGCTGGAAAAGTCACCCCTCTGACACCCACAAGGACAGCCTCTTATTAGCCACCCTCAACTACAAAGAAGCTCTACTCCAGGCCAAAAAAGATTATTTTATCAACCGTATCACGTCAGCACAATGAAATACGAAGGAATTATTCAAAATTCTTAAGGAACTCGAGACACCTGCAGCCCCCCCTGATTCCTGTCCTAAAGACAGCAGCTGGTGCACGAATATTCAGACAGCACTCCTAGGCAAAATTGCCACCCTCCAAACTAAAATTAGAGATAAGCAAAAGTCTTTACAGCTGAACCAACCTTTGTTCTCATCTACACCTAGCACCCAACACCCAGCTAACCCAGCTGTTAAACCATTCACCTTCTCCCCCCTTACCACCCGTGAAGTAGAAGGAATCATAAACAACCTCAAACCTTCTAACTGCCAAGATGACCCTTGCCCGGCTCCTATCATTAAGGAAGCCTCGCACCACCTTGCCCTTTTCATCACATCCTTCATAAATGCCTCCTTCAAAACGGGCACTGTCCCTGACAATCTTAAGGATGCATGGGTTATCCCTCTACTTAAAAAAACGTCCCTCGACCCCAACATCCCGACCAACTTCCATCCTATCACTACGGTCCCATTCCTGCGTAAGATTCTTGATCGTGCAGCTTACCTGCAGATTCAAGACTACCTTGAGTCCAACAATCTCCTGGGGCTAAGACAATCAGGCTTCCGCCCCAAACACAGCACTGAAACAGCCCTGATTGATCTGAAAACTCAGATGGAGACACTAAAGGACAATGGAAAGCTAGCGTTACTCCTACTCCTCGACATCTCTGCAGAATTTGATTTGGTCAATCATCAAATACTCTGCCAACATATTAAATCCGCTGCCTACTTCTCTGACTCTGCCAATGCCTGGATCCACTCGTTCCTCAGCAACCGATCCATGCGGGTCTTCTCTCCCTCAGCATCGGCAGACCCCGCTCCTATTCTCTGCGGCGTCCCCCAAGGCTCTTGTGTATCGCCTACATTATACAATGTATACACCAAGCCTCTTTTTGATGTTCTTGACTATCTGGGTGTATCGGATGACACCCACATACTCATTCCCATTACTGGTGACTACACAGCCGATACCAAATCCTTGAATGATGTCTACTTGGTCATCCAGGCCTGGATGGCGCAACATGAACTCTGCCTTAACGACGATAAGACGGAGCTCTTACTACTAGGATCCACCTATCGTCTTAACAAACTCGACCAAGCCTACAAGACCTTCACTATTGACAGCAACGTCATCAAGGTCTCTAAAGACAGCGAAACTTTAACCATTTATCTGGACTCCACCCTCTCCATGAACAGACAAAAAAATGCAGTTAGATCGGCATCGGCCTATACATGCAAACTTATCACCGCCTGCAGACCATTTTTTAACCTTCACAACTGCGCTACTTTGGCTAGAACACTCATCATGTCCAAAATCGTCTACTGTAGCACCCTCTACCTAGGGACTAGTGAGTCCAACATCAATAAACTACAAACTATTCAAAACAATGCAATAAGGGCAGCCCTCAATATCCCCAGACGGTCCCATATTTCCATCATCAGATCTGACCTACATTGGCTCCCGGTAAAACACAGAATTGCCCTGAAAACATTAGCCTTGACGCACAAATGCCTGAATAACAACGTACCACCATACCTCTCTTCGCGTCTCACATTTCACTCCTCATCCCGCCCCACCAGATCAGCCCAAGTTCACAGCCTAACTCTGCCCAGATTTAAACTGCAAAAAGTGGGTGGTGCGAGCTTCCCTGTTCTAGCTTCCAAATTGTGGAACTCTCTGCCAACCCACTTAAGAACTGAACCTGCGTTCCTAACCTTCAAGACCAACGCCAAAGCTTGGCTGTTCACACAGAAATCATGGGGTTCCTCACGCCAGCCTGGCTCTCTACCCACAACTATCTCTATGTACATTTCCCACTCTGTAACCATCATAACTTGTAAATTTGTATATGCATAATTTGTATCGATTGTCTATTTGGTACCATGGTTATACTTTGTTGTAACCTTCACTATGATTATGCGCCCGGTTGCCCACGGGCCTGGTGCGCTTTACAAATAAACTAAACTTCAAACTTCAAACTTATTCCCGAATGAAGCAAGACAGAGTTACAAATATGGACTGCAAATGGGAAGTGAGATATATCTTTTGAAAGGAGCTTTAAAAATACTCGCAGTGACTGATTTTGATACTCAGTCAGACACTCAATTTTAAGGGCAACATTGCAGTTCAACCAAGGATTCACCAAAAGTTCACATTTCTTTTTGCCTTAACTCCAGAGATGACGTAAGCTTAGAGGAGAACAAATAATGGTGAAACGGAAATCTATTTAGCTACTTAGCACTGCAGCTAAGTGAACAGTAAACAATACCGTAAGCAATAAAAATATACCAGTAAATGAATTTTCCCATTGCATTATTCAAATCATATGAATGCAACTAAAGTGCTCATTTGTTTTCGCATTAATCTTTTTATTGGAATAGACTGCAATAGTTTCCAAAGAATAGCCGTTTTAACGATGACAAATACACGTGAGAAATATTAATAAATGCATGCTTTATGGCAGAAATTAAAGAAAGTACAGATAACATTTTACTGACTCGTAGAGAAGTTGTAACTTCCCTTATGCAGAATTCTAAGTAGTGCTTCAGAATTATATTATGGCATTAAAGTGCATATAAAAGAACGTTGAATTAAGGGAGGAATAGAAGCAAATGAAATGAGGAGAGCATCTTTTATATGGTACATATTCTCTCCAATCTCTGGTCCCATGAGCAGGTGCTTGGAGCACAACACATCACTAAACCGTGGGGTTAATTCAGAAGATTTTGCCTGGTGAACGACTTCTCTGTATGTTATGAAATCTTGTAGACTCTGGTTTTATTTAGTACTAGCAAAAGTTCGCCAAACGCTTCTGTAGACACACATGATAACACACTATTAATTTGCTTATTGCTTGATCTGCTTTGTACTCTGAAGTAAACTGCACTCAGAATGGGTGCGTGTGGCTGTCTGACACACCCTGGATCAGAGGTGGAGGGGAGGCGAGAGTTGGCGTGCTGCAGCATACTGGAACCTTCTGTGCACTCTCCCCACCTGTCAGCTCACCCAGGCGTGGTGCAGTGTGTTGTTGTGTATTGTGGTGCAAATATCTCGGATACAGTGCATCCCAGGGCCTTGAAACATGGATTTTGAGTGTTTTGTTCCGTGCGTCGAGACGCTTCAAATTAGAAATGTTAGTTCCTTCTCTTACCACATTAATGTATGGCCGATTTCAGGCAATCATCTAATGTGTGAAGGGGCTGAACTCTGGGGAAAGGGATAGGGTGTCAAAATGTCATGTAGCCAGTAATATCCAGAAGGTCCTAACAAGCAACTTTGAAAAGTCTGGTGCAGATTGGTGGAACAGTGTGGATTTGAAAAAGGACCAGATTTTCTGCTTCGTATATAGAGAGAAGAGATTGTGTGAAATCCATTGGCCAGGCTGAAGCAAGTAATAGAGAATACAGAAAAGCATGGCTAGGCACATTACTGGTTAATAGGTCTCTAAAGCATTGTACAATAAACCACTTTATTTATTTACAGATGGAGGGGATATTGGAGAGGCTTTTGATTTCCTCTAACCTGGAGGTGTGAGGGCAGGGGAGGTGGTTGGTGCCACTGTGCATGCTCTGTTTGGAGGAAGAAGAATAGGGCTTGTCCTTAAATCATTTACTGGGAGGTTGAAAGTTAGTCTTCTGTCATATGCCATGATTCAATCAGGGATCCATGTCTTGTGACTTGTCCTATCACCCTCTGAAAAGCATAGACAATTGTAAACTGTGGCAATGGTTTAAAATTATGGCATAGGTGGGCTCCACGGAGCTAGTACATTCAGTGTTGACAGTGGCCTTTGCTTCTCAGCACTGGTGAATGATATTGACCCTACATAGGGCTTTAAAATCCTCTCCTTCACTAATTTACTTGCCCATGTGCTAAAATGGTCTTTGAGCTGATGAACTAGAGGGATCACATCATTGATGCTTGTGTTATTATTGTTGGCAACCTGTGCAGCAAATTCAGAATGAGCCCGGTGTGCCCCATTCAATTGGGAATTAGGCTTGATCCTATTTTGTCATAAGCTTTGAACACAACGGAGCATTATGGATTTTGTTTTTATCTTTTACTGTTTATTTATTCATAATTTATTTATTGTTTTGAATAATTTCCTGCTTTTTTGCAGGTAGCAACACCATCATGGTCATCACTAGATTTTGTCTTGCATGGTATTTTATATGATGTGTCATGAAGCGCATGCATCACCCGTAAGCATTTCGGCGCTGTTATAGATAGATGAACCAGCAAACACGTTGAATGGTGAGACTGGAACAGAGGGAAAAGAAAGGTTTCCAGTTGCTTCTGGAAGGACAATAAGTTAGACCCCCTGCGGAGAGAGTGGGGTAAAATATTCCAGATCCTGATTGCCTGGAGCGGCCACCCTGCACTTCTTTCTAATATCTGCCATTAGTTAACTTTCTGTCCAGGTTAGATTTTATAGAGCATGATGAGGAGTGTAGGTGCAATTTAGTGAAGAGAGGATTAGCATTGGGATGTTTTGTCATTTGCACTTATAGTGCACCGGAAGGCCGCAGGTATCAGAGCGCAA
The DNA here is from genome assembly GCF_040938575.1 of Ambystoma mexicanum. NCBI lineage: Eukaryota > Metazoa > Chordata > Amphibia > Caudata > Ambystomatidae > Ambystoma > Ambystoma mexicanum. The sequence goes on along the minus strand of NC_090923.1, from coordinate 141,162,100 downwards.
AAGAAGAGAGAGCAGATGATAGAAGGGAGAATGAGAAGCACCGGGGGAGGGGTTCAACTGAGGACAGCAGTTTTAACTCCCTTTCAAAACTTTAGGATATCTGTTTCGGCACAAAGAGACAAAAGCAGCTTGTTCCACAAAGGGGCCACCTGCGAAGCAAAATATATACCCAGCCTTCTAGCTCTCTTACTCCTGAGGGCTGAGATACAGATTCCTTGACAAGATCTGGTAAGCCTGGCCGGAGTACAGATGTTAACAATTTCTTTGAGGTAGCTAGGGGCTTGCCCATTTATTCATTTATGCACTAATGTCAAGGCCTTAAACTCGATACAGGCCTCCACAAGGAGCCAATGAAGACTTCTCCTGTGGAGCTAAATAGGCTCATGTCTCGGGACATTCTTCACGATGCGTACCACATCATTCTGAAGGACTTGGAGTCATCTAAGATTGTTAGTGCTAGGGCCCTGCATGAGGACATTACAGTAGTCCAGCCGGGGCATCACGGGAGCATGTACCAGGGTGGCACAATTTATCTCGGAAACAGGGTTTAACTAACATTAACAGCCGCAGTGTGTACTGTGCCTTTTTCACTACACTCTCTGTGTTGCTGTTAATGTTCAGAGATGACTGAAAAATTATTCCCAGTGTCTTAACTTTTTCCACGGTGGGGATATCGTGACCTTGCACACCAAAAGCTGCTTATTGTGGGTCCAGCTTGGATCTTGCCTGAGGTTAGCAAAAGAGCATTATCTCTGTTTTTTGGGCATTTAATCACATGCCATTTTCAATCATCCACTGTTGGATAGCAGTATAAACTTTTTTCACGGTATCCAAATCCTCTGTGTACTTGCTGCTCAGTTCAAACACGAGCTTGGTGTCATCCACGTAATTCGTGAAATGGACACCCAGCCCAGCCAGCAAGTTGCACTGTGAGTGGCAGTACACATTTAAGAGGCAAGGGGACATGCATGCACCCTCAAGAATCCCCCATTTCAGGAGTTCCTCATGAGGCAAAGCATTGACCAACACAATTCGAGACACACAACCTGTCAGGAAAGACGTGATCCATGCCAGGGCATTACCTGACATGCCCCCTGAAACCCTCAACACATCCAGCAGCTTGTCATGGTCAACAAGGTCAAAGGCTGCTGATAAGTTCAACAACATCCGCAGCCCGACCTTGCCTTGATCCATGACCTGAAGCATCTTAGACTTCAGGTCCAATAAGGCACTTTCCTTCCCGTAATTAGTGCAGAAACCTGATTGTCTTGAATGAAAAGCTCCAGATTTGTCCAGGTATTCCTGGAACTGTGTAGTGGCCACTGTGTCTAAGATCCTCAAAACAAATGGTGCATTGGTTAAAGGGCCAAAGTCAGTATAGTCTTTAGGCTCGAGGCCCGTTTATTTTAAATAAAGGAGTGAGAGAAACCCTCTTCAAAACCTCAAGGACACAACCATCCCGAAAGCTGGTGTCAATGAAGCGCATAAGGAAGGGAGAAACAGGGTCCTGTTATTCAAAATAATTTTGGACGGCAGGAGCTCTCCTGCAAAAGTAGTTGGCCTCATGCTAGTCATGACTTTAGCCAAGGCATCCTTGTTTATGCTCCTGAATTCAATCCCCAAATAAGGGGATTGATCAGGAGCATCAGGCAAGATTGTAGAGTTCCTTTGGTCCCTCCCGATCAAATTAACCTGGATTTTAGCTTGGGCAGTCCATATATCCACTGCAAAGGCAGCTTGAATGTTTCTATAGTCATCATTAATGGGGTAGATGTTTGTAGCATAGCAGGTGGCTTTTCAAGATCCTTCAGGATCTGAAACCGTTTCTATGAGTTATTTCCTGCTTGAGTGATTTGATTGTCCAGGAAATATCTTTTTTGCACGTAGGACTTCTAACCTGTATGTTCTCTCAATGACTTTCCATTCCTTCCTATTTGCTGGAGTCTTTCATCTGCTTTCCTTTTTTTCTTTTTTTAAACGTGCAGATCCTCACTCTACCATTTTTGATCATTGCCTTTCTCTCTTATGCTTTTAGAGGTAATAGGAGCAACACAGTCTAACATGTCCAGGAAGTGTCTGTCGAAATCTGACACCAGAATACTGGGCGAGTCTAAAACAGATGTAGATGACATCAGTAAGGAGAAACATGATTCCAAACGTTCTTGACCAATATTATTAAAGTTACAACTGGGTACCTTACACATAGGGTTCCTTTTGTGAGGATAAGTGCAGGGTAACATAAAAGTAGATGAAAAAAATGGTCGGACCAGAGACAGGGCTGAACAATAACCAGACTAAGGGCAGATTTCTACATCCAGTCCAGTATGTGCCCAAATTGTGTTTAGGATCCCTTCCATTTGCGATAACAAATTTAGTGGTGGTAAATAATTTATGAAACAAAAAAGCTTGAGAATGAAGTTGATTAAATAACCAGTTGTTGAAATCACCCAGTAAAATTGAAGCTGTATTAGGTCTATGCAATGATCACAAAAGCTCAGTAAATCCTCCGGGAAATCCAAAGTTTCATGAGGGGGCTGATACAACAATGCAATGTTTATTCATTTATTAGGAGAAGGGGTACTTTTGAGGAACAAACCTTTGGTGCCCTGCCAGACAACCAATACTTGAAAGAAGTTAAGATAGGAGCGGGCTATAACAGCCACTCCTCCACCTCTGCTCCTTTCTCTATTCTGACAGAAAAAGGAAATGACAGGTGGGGTAGCTAAGTCAGCGTTAGGTAACCATGTCTCTGTAATGGCATTATATTGATATTCTGATCAGTAATATAGTCCCTCAAATCCTGTGCATGTTTGTCTAATGATCTTGTATTGAGTAACACTAACTTAATCGGCACAGCATTGTAACCCATAGAAGAGATTTCTTTTCTACAGACCCAGGTTTCGCCAAATACCTGTTTATGGGGTTTATGTACCCAAGGAGCAACCTCACAACTATAACTTGCCAAGTGCTGGTCCTAAGGCAACTTCTCCCATTCTCCTGAAGGGCCATCTGACTGGGCTCAGCACCAGCGCATCACGAACAGACTAGCGGAGACTGGCACCTCCCAGACGTGCCAGCGTTCACGCGCCTCTCAGGAAAGAAAAGAGGGATGTTGAAAGCTTTTCAAAAACAAGCACTAGCTTTACAATATGATCAATTCTTTCACTCGCGGTCAGTGTAAAGATAGAAAAGCTGGAGTGATGTGGTCAAGTTTCCGATATTTCAGGAGGATTCTGGCTGCAGTGTTTTTAACTCTCTGCAGCTAGGAGATTATAACTTTAGGAGGTTTCAGATAGATACGGCTGTGAAATGCAGGTGTGAGGATGCCGACGAGTTTTTTAGTAAAACCCGGTGAGGGAAAGGTAGGTTGAGCCTAATCATGAAAAAATAGGTTTTTGTGACTGCAGACACTAGGCTATTAAGAGTTAGTTTAATGTCCAGAGTTCTTAACCTTTGATTTCGTCTCAAGGCATTGTCTAATTGTGTTTGGCCAGCAGCATGATGTATACGAATTTGGTTTCTTATTTACAAATGAACCGTCCTTTCATCATCATCAACAGATTGTGGCAAAAGTGAGTCCAGAGTGGGTCACCTGAGTCTCGAATGCAATCATGAGTGGCTTTTGTACAATGCTTACCCCTCTTTCTGTGACTGTGCCTTGCCACTGGAGATTGCCTCAAGCAGTAAAGCACCTGTGGCAATCTTTTCCCCAAGAGTTAAATTAGATAATGCATTGGGCTAAGATCAAGAAGAACATTCTTCTTAATTAACGGTTCTGGCACTAGTTCAGGGGTCTGCAACCTTTGGCTCTCCAGATGTTTTGGACTACAACTTCCATCATCCTTAACCAGCATAGTCAATAGCCAGCCATCATGGGAATTGTAGTTTGAAACATTTGGAGAGCCACAGGTTGCAGACCCCTGCACTAGTTGGTAAACCAGAAACACCAGCTGGTGGCTGCTGACGTTTTATGATGAATTGGGATAGTTTGATCAAAGACTAAGACAGACTGCTGGTTTTCCATTGTTTCCATTTGAACAAAAGGTTAAACCAAGAGGTTGAACTAGGCCATTTTTTCAACTAATGAAAATAGCACGTAGTGTCCACTCATCAATGGGTTTGAAGTTCACCTGGCCTGTTTGTTTGGATCTGCATTAAACTTGCTGTTGGTGGGCACTTTCTTTCTTGCTTCAGCTTGCTTCATTGGTGGACTTGTAGCCTCTCAGTAAGTGGAATATCTTGACTGATCGATTGGTCTACCTGCTTGAAAGAAAACAGTGTGCATGCACTTGCAGTACTCATGGTTTGCTAGCACAAATACAAATGTTATGGACCATCCATTATTCATATTCGGAATTAAATGTGTTTATTAATTTAAACATAATATGAGGAAAACAAATAGAAACTGTAGGTTCAATATAGGATCCGTGCGCTAACGACCACTTTAGATTTGAAAAATACTGTTAGTACATTGGAGCATCGGTGTCTATCCGCCAAGAAATGATTAACCGGCCTTCTTGTCCTCCTAGCGCACAAGTAAGAGGGTGGAAATGACATTTCGGGACTGATTACCGGAACGCTGCAACCTTGGCCGAATCAAAACCTCTGACGACATTGATGCCTCTTGCAGTTCACGCACCAATGTGCCGATCACCCTGACTTCCGCGTACTACGATCCCGTCGGAGTCACAGAAGAAATGAAAACAAAACACTCTCCCAACGTAGATGCTTCCTGATCATGTTGCCGTAGTGTGCTTTGTAGATAGATATAGGACAATAACACTGGCGGCCCATCACCCATGCAGAGGGCTAACCAACTGACCAGGCTAGAACCTTCACCCATACATTCCAACACTCAAGCATGAACACTCCACATGACATCACAACATTCCTTCTTTCCCAGGCAAGCCATACACAACAGTATGCAGCTGGCAGCAAACACCCTAATCCCCAAACCTACCCACTGGGGTTTGAAAAAATGTAGAGAGAGGATCAATGGATGTTGAGAAGGGCGGATCGCGCTCAGGTTGTAGCATTACTAAACATAAGTATCTCACCGGAATAGACCAAACAGTATGCAGATAACAAAGTCAATCAACTGATGTGAAGAATTTAATCAAAAGTGAACACAGCCGACACGTGTTTCGACATCTTGGTCGTTCTCAAGGCTGATCATTATATGAAAGGTCACATATGCCCAACAATTACCATTAAAAACATTAAGAAACACAATTTAGTCAGCACATAGTATCATGTGATGCATTAAAACAAGACGAAAGTGTATCAGTAGTTGTGACATGATAATAAAAAAAATATAAGTAATGTGTACCAAGCATACCACGTTTCAGGTTGCAAAGCAGGGAGTGAAATGAATGAATCAAATAAAGAGAACAAAAACAAAAGAAAACTTTCTTTGTGTGACTTTAAACATTCTCACTGAATCATCACATCTTTATTACCAGTATGGCCAAATTGTTTGCTCAAGGTCAAAAAAGCAGAACAAGAAAGGATATGTGTCACCTAACTTGCAACCAAACATTGGGCCTCATTAGAAGTTTGGCAGTAGCCTTGCCGGTAAAACCAGCAGGCTGCTGCCAAACTTCTGTAAATATCCAGCGGCCGCGAATGGGTAATTATCGGGTCATTAGGGTCAGGCCGGACCCAGTAATTGCCTTTTTGCGGGCGCCGGAACGGAATGCTCCCCATTCCCATTTGAGCCCTATAGGTTTTAATGGGAATGGGGAGATCGGATGCACCAGCATCGTTATAAACTGTGCCGGTGCATCAGACATGCTGTGCTCTTGGGTGCCTTTCTGCCTGCCAGGTCAGACCTGGCGGGCAGAAAGGCACCCGCAAGCACACCTCGTAGTTTGCCAGTCCGGGAACTACGGTACCGGCAAGCTTACTGGTTCAGTAGATCCTGAACCGGCAAACTTATAATGATGCCCATTGTCTCAAGTACAAAACCCTCTTATTATTCAATCATATTTTACTCCTATCCCACCACCCCAGAATGCTTAACAGTTGTCTTTTCCATCCTCCTTTTACTTGATCTCTCTGCAGCCTTCTAAACCTTCTTCTTCAAATCTCTGTCCTCCTTTGGCAGCAAGGGCACTATACTTTATGAGTGACATCCCATCTCTGCTACAGCTCCTTTTCCATCTCTTTGAACTCTAACACCTCCTTCAACATACATCATCTGTTGGCATCACTAAGGGATCAGTCCTTGGCCCATTCACCTTCACCTTTTGAACCTCTTCCCAGGATTACCTCAACTCATCCTTCTTCTTTAACTGACACCTCTAAGCGTATGACATCTACTTATGTGTCTTTTTTCTCACCTTCACCTCGGCTGTCTCTGAGTGCATCATCACCTGCGTCTCTGCTACCTGACACTGACAGATTGTACCTTGCAAGACGAAGGCCCATGTCTAAGGCTAGATAACAGGGCTGTGTGATCCTTGTGGCTTGCAATCACTACCATTTCCAGGATGTAGGCCATGGGAAGGTACATGGTTGATCCCCCAGGCTCCCCAGTCCATCTCTAACTTCATCTTTGTACCACAATATCTTACCTGCAAAATTATGTTGCAATGTAAGGATAGACTACAATCTCAGGCTAATTGCAGGACGGCTAACAAGTGTCATATTGTAATGACTATCACATAAGCCACATGGTTGACCGACAAAAAAGTGTCCTAAACTTTGCAGTTCTGGAGTCTTCACATTGTGTGAGTGTGAGACCAGGTTTATTTGCAAGCTTGCCTCAACTTGCTGTCCAGGGTCCATATTCGCTCACCCAAGCAATCATCGATCCAGCAAAATCAGCATGACAAAGAGCCGGAGTCTCTGAGCCTTGGTGCACATATGAAAAGTTCTCAAAACATTGAAAAATAGGATGGTGACTGGGTGCTTAGATCAATTGCCCTGTGGAGCTGCTGTGCGGGACAATAGTTGAATAATCTCAGGCGTCAGTCACCCTGTTGTTTAAAGGTGTATTGAAAAATCAAAACTTTTCCTGTACCTCATATGAACACAAGTGTACCCTTGAGGAAGAAATACCCAGAGGCCTGCAGGTATACAAATGGGCCGTACATTATATATGATGGTATCCCTACATATTATCCCCACCAAAAATATCGCCACACATATGGTTGTTAGTCTCGCAATAGGCGATATTTATGGGGGGAGATAATTTGTTGAAATAATGTGAGTATTGCGGGGGTGTCCTGCAGGGTCCATGGCTCAATATCACCGCAAAAATATGGCAATATTTTTGTATCGCAATATTTTTGCGGGGCCATTAACACATGGAACCTATATGATATGGTAGAATGAGAGTAAAAAGAGTAAAACTGAGGTAAAAAATGGAGGCCTATGGTTGCCCTCTAAATCTGATGCGTGTGGTAGAAGTTCTTCATCAGAACACCTCAATGCCGGTGAGATTGGACAGAAGGGGCTTCCCATTGAGACTAATAAAGGAGTAAAACAGGGTTGCGTGTTGGCGTCCCTGCTGTTCAATCATTACTTGTCCGATATGCCAGGGATACTGGAAAAAGTGAATAATTGCCCTCCTAAACTTTATGGGAAAAAGGTCATATGCATCTCGTATACAGATGATTTAGTAATATGTGACTGCACATATACAGGAATTAAAAGAACATTGCTGGAGCTACAAAAAAGTGCAACTGCAAACAGGCTGTTAATAAATTATGAAAATACAAAGCCACTGCATCTTACATATAGACATATGAAAATATTGAAGATGATCATGTCAGGTAACCTTAATGAAAGGGTCGCAAGTTATAAATACCTGGGTATGGAATTGTCAATTATGTTTATGTTTATGTTTATTATGTTATATAGCGCTTTATGCCAAAGCACTTTACATAATAACAACAAGGATACAAGAAAAACAGTAGAAGCAATTACAAAATATGAATCAAACCAGTAATACAGTAAGTAGAACAATTTGCCAGTAAAGATAAACGAGGGAGGAGGGGGTTGAGAAGGGGAAGGAAGTGGAAAACAGGAAGAGGAATAGGCTGAGGATGAGAGAGGAGGAGAAGGGACTTAATCGGAACGGAGCCGGGCGAGAGAGGTAAGAAGAGGAGGGTAAAAGGGAGGAGAGAGGAAGGTGGAGGGAGGGGATAGAAGTGTCAGGGAGGGGGTGGAGAAGAAGATATTTCAAGGAGGAACGAAAGGAGGAATAGGTGGGGATGGAATGTATAGAGAGAGGAAGGGAGTTCCAGTGGAAGGAGGCAAGGAGCTGAAAGGAGGGAAAATGAGAGGAGGCACATGGGGACGGGGGGGACAGAGAGAAGGAAGAGATCAGTATTATATTATAATTATATATATATATCATATATATTATTAAGATTATCAGTATTATATTAGATGTGATTACTTTGACATTTTTAGCCAAGAAGAGAGGGAAGGCATCAGTATTAACCGCAATTATTGCCAGGTTTGTTAGAGAGAGTTCGGGTTATAGTCTTCATGGAATATTACTGTTATATAAACAATGCTTTTGTAAAACAATGCTTTATGGTCTTAGACAAGGTTGTCTGGGCCGGAGACCACGCTATCTACAACTTGCTCTCACTAAATACTCTCCCACCAGATCTTTACGTTCCTCCGGCACCAACTCTCTCTGTGTCAAGTGCTTCGCTAAACAGCGAGCTGGTGGCCGATCGTTTTCCTCGGCAGGCTCCCTCCAATGGAACAGCCTCCCCCTTCATCTTCATCTTGAGCCAGACCTCCTCAAATTCTGGAATTTCCTAAAGACTTTCCTTTTTGCTTTTCTTTTTCCTTTTTGCTTCCTCCTTCCCTTCCTCACTCCTCTGCTAAATCCCATAGTTGCTGAGAATGGTGACCAGGGCCCTTATGTGTCCTCGTGGGTCCTGGCTGCCACACCCAGTAACCTACAGCTTACACCTAGAACTTTGCTTTGGCACCCACTGACCAATGCCACTACATGCCTGCACTTAGTTATTAATAAAGATTACCCCTGCTAACTTGCGCAGGGAGTATTAATTATATTAAAGACTAGGAGGCGAGCATTATGCTTCATCTTCATTTATTTCTACTCTTCAGCAGTTCAACAAACTCATATAAAACTTTGAAAAGTGAACAGCAAAACTTTTCCTTTTTTCAAAACTACAAAATCCATGAATCTCTGTAGTCCACATCCTTTCCACCAGTCACAACCCACTTCCTGTGGTTGGACTCCTCTGCTTTTACTCGCTCTGACAGCTTCTCATCTTTAAACTAGTCCTCGTCAACGATGCGAAGACTCTCCTGAACTTTAGAACTCAACTGCCGGTGAACCTCCGGTCTCCTGAAGTCTTTTGCTATCTCTGCATTCAGCTATTCTTCTGATCTTCCCCTATGAAACAATACAATAGAAGATTTTAGGGTGATGCCTATGTAGTGTACTCGCTAACATAATGCAATATTTATTCTAGACAGTACAATACTCGGGTGTGAATTTAATGCTCGCCTCCTAGTCTTTAATAGAATTGATACTCCCTGCGCTGTTAGCAGGGGTAATCTTTATTCTATGACAAGACTGGAGGCGAGCATTATGCTTGTTCAAAGCTTCCCCAGCACCGTTCCAGCTAGACTCTCCGCTGGCTTAAAATAAAATTCTTTAAATGTGCGATCACTCGACCAGTCTGCCGCTAGCATTATCTCACTTAATGGTACACCAGCTCTCACTGCTTTTGAAGCCATCGCTCCTCTCACTGAATGAGCTCCATACATGCCCACATTCACACCTGCTGCTTGCATAATCTCTTTGACCCATCTTGCGATAGTAGCTGACGTAACTGCATGATAGGGCTTCCTGCGTGCTATTAGAAGCTGAGTAGTGCTTACTGCCCTATTCCCCACCGTCCTATTCTCGTATTCTTTAATGCATCGTGCTACGCACCATTTTGTATTGCTCAGAAAATATGGGTAATGGACTGAAGTAGTCCCTGTCTTGGTCCTCCTGACTGTAGAGAAAGTCACTCCTTCTGGTCCAAAGGACTGCCTGTTAATCTCTAGGGCTTTAACGTCTGATACTCGTTTGCATGAGATTAGACATAATAACATAGCTATTTTACCTGTTAACTGTTTAAGAGAAAGATATTTATCTGTTGGCCAATCTGATAACAATCGTAATACTGTCGCCACGTCCCATGTTGTACTATATCTGGGCTCTGGCGGAACTCTGAATCTCGCCCCTCTGATGAGCCTCACTACTGCCGGATTTTCTCCTGCCGGGACGCCTTCTATTGTCATGTGCCCTGCTGATATAGCCGATCTGTATACTGCTATTGTATGGAAAGTTCTCCCGTTCTGCAATAAGTTTGCTAGGAAATTCAGTATATGCACTGCAGGTGCTGAAACGGGATGAACACTTCTGTTCTTGCACCAGCATGTCCATTTTGCCCAAGCTGCGTCATAGCTCCTCCTAGTGGATGGAGCCCAGGATTCAGCGATGAGCTGAGCAGCCTGCGCCAAAATACCTGACAGAGCCCAACGTCTCCTGATATCCTGTACGCGACTAGCCGGAGTGTCCATCTCACTCTCAGAGGTTGACACGACCCAGCTGGGTCTGTGAGCAGTCGCTCTCCTTCGGGAAGGACTCTGGGGATGTCCTCTACTAGTTCCATTAGCGTTGGAAACCACACTTGTTACTTCCACAAAGGCACTACTAACACCAGCTCCGCTTTCTCCCTCCGACATTTTGCTAGAACTCTGCTCAACATCACAAAGGGAGCAAAAGCGTAGTGCGGGCCTCCTGCCCATTCTTCTAGGAAGGCATCTGTTCCTTGCGCTCCCGGATCCAGCCTCCAGCTTTAGTAGAGGCTCATCTGTGCATTGAGCCGAGAGGTGAAAAGGTCCATGTGTAATGGACCCCATCTCGTGTTCAGCCTCTGAAACACTGCTGGATCCAGTCTCCAATCGCTGGAGTCTGTCAGATAACGTGAGTTCTAATCTGCTACTACATTCAGTGTGCCTGGCAGGTACTCTGCTGTCACTGATGTCTCTGATCATAGGCAGAAGTGCCACAAATCTTTTGCTAGTTCTGCTAGCATCTTGGACCTTGTGCCGCCTAAGTGGTTGATGTACCTCACTGCTGATATGTTGTCCATCTTCAGCAGAACACAAGATTTCACTCTTCCTCCTGTGAAAGCTTTGACCGCAAACGATCCTGCTCGGAGCTCCAGACAGTTTCTGTGAAGGCAAAGCTCCTCTTTGCTCCACTTGCCTCCAGTCTGTAGAGTCCTACATCTGGCTCCCCAGCCCTTCTGGCTGGCGTCTGATTCTATTATCAGATCCGGCTTGTCTCCGAATATAGCTCGCCCATTCCAAGCGCCCATATTCTTCAACCACCACTCTAGTTCTGTAATGGAGTCTTGATCTAGGGATACATGTTGATGGTACTTCAGACCCTGTTGTAGATGCTTTATCTTCAACCTCTGCAGTGCTCGATAGTGCAGGGGGCCTGGAAATATGGCTTGAATGGATGCTGCTAATAGCCCCACTATTCTCGCCAAGGTCCTGAGAGATACTTGCTGTTTTTCTAAGCATGTTCTGATCTCTCTCTTGATGTCCTTTATCTTCTGAGCTGGAAGCTCCAGTGTCGCCTTCTTGGTATCTAGAACACACCCTAGGAAGTCTAATCTCTGTGCTGGCGTGGTATCTGACTTCTCTGTATTCACTAGAAACCCTAGTGATCCCAGAAGGTCATGCACCCATCTCGTTTGGTACACTAGTACCTCCTGATCTTCTGCTAGTAGGAGGAGATCGTCCAGGTAGATTATCAACCTGACGCCTTTCTCCCTGATCGCTGCTGCTACTGGTTTCATCAGCTTTGTGAATATCCAGGGTGCTGAGGCAAGTCCGAATGGCATTGTCTTGAATTGCCAGAATTGTCTTCGCCAGCGGAAAAGCTAGAAAGGGTCTGTACTCCTTGAGTACCGGAACTGTAAGGTAAGCATCTTTCAGATCTAAACGCGTGAGCCAGTCTCCTTCTATTAGGGAGTCTCTGAGCTGATGGATGCCTTCCATTTTGAAATGCTGATATACGATCCAACCGTTCAGCTCTTTGAGATTTATAACTGGGCGTACCTTCTCATTCCTGTGCACCAGTAACATATTGCTGACAAACTTCGGGGCTGTCTCGCATTTCTCTATCGCCTGCTCGCTGTCTAAACATGCTTGTTCCGCTTGTGCCAGTCTCTGTGCCTGCGGTCTGCTCCGCTGTACTGGGGCCTCTGATGGTCTGCAATATCCAGGAATTGCTTGAAAGCTCATGCCAATTCTCTGAAAACATGTGCATCCTCCCCCTACAGGAGGATACTGAATCGCTCTCACCTGGTGTAAATCCTTGACCTCGTCCTGATCCTCTGGACCTGCGGCCCCTCGGGATTCTCCCTCTGGATGGGAAGAAAGTGTCTTGACTCTTGTTCTCGCAGTATTGTGCTCTGGGGCTCTGGGGTCTTCTCCCTCCTTGATTGCGACCGTCTGCGCGACCCCTGAAGCGGCCGGTCCCTCCAAAAACTCTGCTTGGAAATATTTTGCGGATTGATGCTTGTGCCTTTTCCAGCGAACCGTATGTACCAACAAATCGGCCCATCTCCTTCCCAAAGGTCTTTCCAAACAGGAGACCCTGGGCTCCTTCCCCGCTTCATATGATGACAGATCGCGAAGCTTGGAATCTATCTTGAGTAAAATACCTTTTCTCCTTTCTGAAGCGATGCACAATTCGCATTCCTGAGAAGACAGACTGCCCTCTGAGCACACCAGCGAGAGCATCAGGGTCAACCTCTTCTCCTGTGTCCTTAGCCCTCTCTGCAAGCGCCATAATCTTGGCAAGAGGTCCTGCTAAATCCAACACTTTTTCCTGGCAGCTTCTCCAGGACCTATCAATACCCTTGCGAGGATCTTTGCTCATTTTTGACATGAAGGGCAGCATCTTCGGATCGAGCTCGTGGGATTCCGCTACCTTTCCTGGGAGGTCTGGTCTCAGGCACTCTGCTCGCAGGCGCTGTCTCACCTCCTTGTCTAGTGGCTTGCGCAGTCTCGCTGTCATGTACTGCCCCACTCAGGGGGATGGTTGCCATTTGGTGGATCTCGGATTGCGGATGCTATACGGGTCAAACATCTCATCCTGAGCTTCCAGTAGGTGCTTCTCCTTCCCACTGGGCCTCGCCCAATCATCTTCCTCGGCTTCCTCTTCTCCCTGCGAGATCTGATCCTCTATCTGCTCTTCTTCCGAGCCTGGGTCTTCTCCTGTGATGTCTTCCCCTGGGGAGGGGGTCATGAGGTCCGGCACAGCCTGACATAGCAGATAAGCCTCTTTCAGTTTTGCAAAAGCGTCAGGCACCTCTGGGGCCTTTTCTACTGCCCGATCCATAGAGCCCCGGGGGTCATCAGAGGTCTTCCTCTTGAGGGCTATATTACTCCCCTTATGTCCCTCTTTCAAGGGTTCTGTGGGCGTGCGCTTAAGGTCTTTGGTGCTACTACTAGGCTGCAAAAGCATAGCTTCCAATGTCTCTAGCCTCTCCTGCAGGGGTCTAACCCCTTCTGCCACTGCATCAATGAGGGATCTTCCCAGCGCTTGTTTAAAACTGGCAACGAGGTCCTGCGTCTGCTCCTCCTCGCTCCACTCAAACTCCGTCATTGCTCTGCTGTGTGCCTAAAATACCTGAAGCAGGTGTCTTAGCACGCCCACTGCGTGCTGCACCAACTTTATTGCCCCTTGCCTTCTGGCTGCTGCGAGGGACTCGCTTCTTATGCGCTGATCTTATGCTGCTTAGCATTGTGGTACTCCACAAAAGTAAAAGTAAACAGTTTTACTAGGGAACTCCTTTATGATTTGCTGCTCACGATGTCGTGTTTTGGCTGCTGCTCCCTCAGCTGTCTGGCCAGCTGACTCTCCACATGCGCGCGTGATCGTTAAGATCGCTTAATCCTTTTATCTTACTCTTCATAATTATTTTTTGTGAACTTTCCGTATGCTGTGCACGTGTTAATGATAGTGTCGCTTAAAAGCGAAGTCCGCTGTGATATGCGTGACTAGCGCGTCCCTCCCTACCCGAGGGGGGGAACCCTGCGCTGCCGTGAGGCACCCCTCTGCGCTCATGGGCGACGGCTCCTCCTACCTGATCGTGGTGGCCTGTTCTCACGACCAGCACTCTTCCAAGAAGCCCGCAAGGCTGGCTGCATCCCTGAGGTGCCGGGCATGCGACACAGGGCCGCCAGCCTTACGGGTAAAAGTCCTGACTTACCTGTAAAAGGCTCAGAATAACAAACGTCGGACCCTTCGGCGTTCACTTCGCCTTATGATACTGCCTAAACGGCTGCGCGCCTATGCAGGCGCTTGCGTGCCTGTACACGGAATGTAAAAGCACATTACACGATCTCCTCACACGCATCGCCTGCGCTTATCTGCACATTATTAAATCCATTACATTAATTATGCTATAAATGCCAGTTGTACTCATCTTCTTCCACTAATTTCCATACAATTAACACACGTAATGTCCTCTTTGTTACTCAGGTCTATCCAGGATTCCAAGTCCATGTTTTCCTTAGTAGCAGAGATTTTGGGGGAGGTTTGAAGAGCTGGCTAAAGAAGTCTATCCAGGTCTCCTCGCCAATGTTATTTGATGGAGGTACCTCATCTGGTGCCCCAACTGACCTCAATATTGACCAGAATTCACGGGAATTTTGACTTAACACTTGCTTTAACATGTGTTCCGCATCTTGCTGGTACAGAGTTAGACGATGTTGCTTGGCCCAGGACTTATAGGTAGGCTGTGTACAGACTAACCGCTTCAATTTCCTTAGTGCTCGACATTTGTTCACCAAAATCTTACAGTATTCGTGGTTTCTTGGATCAGGCGTAGATTTTGACTTGTTACTGAAGATGTAAAGGGCAACAAAAGGGGCTGATAGTCAGGAGCACCAAGAAGGTCTTTTACAGATCTGGCGGAAAGTTTGAGGCGGTTTCTTTGCTGGTTACACTCGACTTGATGTAGCATAGATAACTTTTTGACCTTGGGTGATTTCCACTTAAATGCCAGTAGATTGTGGTCATGGTGACTTCAAAAGAAGCAGCTAGTGCAGCTAAAGAGCTGCTCATGAAGATATGATCAAGATCCGCAAAGGAATTTCCTTGTGACCAGGTGAGCTCGAATTGCCCTGGGAAAGAGATCGCCTGCATTTAGAAGCCCTCTTGATGTCATTAGAGCATTCAACCTGTTTCCTCTAACTTCTCTGTAAGGTACAGACTTTAGATGAAACCCAGGGTCATCCGACGGACGGCAAACAGCATCGAAGTCACCACATATTAACACACTAGCTGAAGGGTACTCCACCAAAGCTACATCGAGGGCCTGTTCGACCATCAAAAGGAAAGATTTGTCATACATGCTCAAAGTGTTCCAGTAAGCGTTCATAACATTCACCCATGATGTCCCAGATGGCAGTTGGTGTATGGGTTGCTCCCATTGTAATAAGGTGACAAGGAGATACGTTTATGACAACAATGTTTCCTGAAGTTGTAACCCACTGCCGGAGCGAATCGCAGTTAATAATCCTGAAAAAGGACATCCCAAGGTCCCTTTGCTAGCCGGGGCGAAGGCTAAAACATACACATCCATTGAGGGTTTCTTCATAATCCAGGATTCTTGTATACAGAGGATGTCAAAATATCCTAGGTTTAAATTGCCCTCTTTGGTCAGGTGAAGGAAGCCCCTTGTGTCCCAAGACCCCAACACTAGTTCCTCTTTCGCTGTCGTCAGTCGGATTGTTCAAGCATCTAGAGGAAACCTGACGCATTGCTATTGCTTCCTAGTGCTTATTAAGGCTTTGGGGATCCATGGCCAGAGTTGCGCCAGTGGGGCCAGTTTTGTTTTTTGTAGAGCAACGGTTTCATCGGCAATTGGAGCCTGAGATATTGTTCGCTGAATCAAACCAAAGGGCCCCTTCAGAAAGCGGCCTATTTCCAAGGGGTCCTTATCGTTTGCGTTGCTCTCCAACTTTTCCCATATCACAGGATGAATTGGTTTTGTAAGACGCGAGCCGAGACGGCCGCTAAATCTCGGATCACTGGGCGAGTTAGCTCTTAGTCCTGTTAAATTTTTGTCTTTTGCTGGATACTCCTTGGACTTCCTTGCGGAGGCTTTTGAAGAGGCAGGCTCATAATGCATTGTTCTTCTGACATATGATGGCCTGACAGCATCTGTGTGCTTCGGTTTTAGCAGTGATAGCTCCTTTACAGCAAGTTCAAAAAGGTTGTATCCTAGTTTCAGAAGGTGTACAGCGGCGTCCGCAATCATGTTTCTAGCCGAAGTAGAAGGGACATAAAGATAAGCGGTGGCTTGTTTACCTTTGTGCATTGGTTCTACCAACGCGATGCCATCCGACCTCAGATGACTCAAGGATGGAATACATTTGAAGAGGTTAAGCACAAAACCGCGGTTTAGAATGATATATTTTTTGTTATCCAAAAGTTGTTCTATCTTAAAGGTACGGTCCATTTTTACACATGGAGATGATTTCCACGATCTTGAATTTCATCTTAGCCGCGTAGTAGCTTTATTTGAATGGAAATCTGAAAAGTCTTTCGAATCCCTCCTTGGATCTCGGTGCCGTCAGTCTCTAGTAACGTATACCCAACTAGACTTGCTGGGTTTAGGCGCAGGAGACGGGGAGCGCGTTGTTACTGCCTCTTCTCTGTTGTTTAACGTGTCTAGTCGCAGTGAGCCTTCTCTGCTAACTTGAGTGCTTTGGCGTGTATGTTCATGGGGAGAACTCCTCATTTCCACTGGACCCCAAGTGGGTTTGCCTATGAGTTTTTACACCAATGCTCCAGAGTCTGGAATTGTGATTCATTTCCTTCCAAGGTTTTTAAAAAGGGAGAGTTGACCTGCACTTCTGGGATCGAATAGACGCTTAAATTCATTAATTCTCCATCGACAACATGCTCCGTCAGTCTTTTAGGAGGTGCAAGGCATTAAGTGATTTCTTCTTCTATAGACTTTTGATTTGTTGACCAGTTTTTTAATGTGCTTGATTTAGTAGTCACAGTAGTGCCAGCAAAAACTTTGTGCGGGAGCCTGATAGAAGTTTCTCCCTCGTTTTTTAACAGATCCTTAGCTTGGGGAGGTTGATGCAAACCTATTTACAAGTTTTTTGCTGTCTGACTGGCGTTTGACAGAAGATTATTGCCTGGAGAGGCTTTTTCCGGCTGGACTATGTTGCTTCGATCATCCAAATCAGGTTGAATCACAATCACCTCATTGTTTATTGAGCCATTCGGGGTCGATCCCAAGGGCCTGCTTTTTTTATTAGCAGTCTTAATTGCTGTTTCAGATAATACCTTCTGTAATGAGGAAACCACCAGTTTGTCGCTCATCCATGAAAGGGGTGTCTGAGAGCCAATGTCAACTGTTGTTATTGGACTAGCGGGCCTAAAGGATGCGGCTGCTGCAGGGGCGAGATGGAAGGGGGCTTTTTCCAGATCACTTGGGTCCCACTGCACCTTTTCATCTCTGTTGTTCAGTGCGTTTATAAACCCCTCTAGAAAAATCAAACGACTGTTCAGCATAGCAGAGATTGATGTGTGGTCTTTCAGCGTGTCATTTATAGACTCATACAGTTTGCAGAACGGGGCAAGAGCGATAGTAACTGCTGTCATGATCGACATCAGGTCAGGCTTCTTCCCCGGAGAGTTTTTTGGAGTATTTGCGTTCACTTAGTCGTCAATTTCTCAGAGGGCTGTACAGGGTACTCTGACCTCTAGAATGGTCCGGGGCAGAAAATGATCTTTGACCCACTGTGGGTACTGACTGAGGAGGACAATTTGCTCCCGCCAATGATGGTGAGCGAGGAGCTGAGACCGACGGTGGGATCTCCGAAGGAAGAACCACTCCCGAGCTCACCACCAACTGGTCCACTCGCCTCACACTCTCTGTAGACACATCAAAAGATTCCACCCTCACTGAAGCAGAAGTCACTACATCCAGGCTGTGGCTGACAGAAGGAGATAAGGGTGGAAAAGTGAAGTTTCCAGATAGAGCGGGGGGCTTTAAGATGCTGGATTGCACTGACTGGAGGCCAGCAAGATCCACCTCCTCGGACCGGGGCAAAGGTACTGGTGGAAACTTTGGCCCGCCCGTCTCACCCGTCCACACACAAGGCTCAAAAAGTCACGCCGTGAAAGAGCAGAGTGACCCGGGGACCCAAAGTGCCATCTGACAGAGGGGGAAAGCTGGGCCAAAACCTTCTGGCCTCCCACCGGGCCCCTGGTTGGGCCCCCCTTTAGATGTTGCTGGTCCGTCGTCACTTTGGGGGGGGGGACCAGGTCAGTAACCACTGTCAAAATTTCAGCATCAGAGAGTTCTTCGGACACAGGGGGCCTCATTACGACCCAGGCGGTAAGTTACCGCCTGGGCCGTGACTTTACCACCATGGCGTAAACTACGTTTACGCCATGGTGGTTGGCGGACTTACCGCCCCATTCCGAGGTCGGCGGGGCGGTAAGTCCCCAATCCCCATTTACCCTTCCCCATTCCCATTTTTGCCCCATAGGGCATAATGGGAGTGGGGAAGGCGTTAATTACGCCACCGTAAATTACGGTGGCGTAATTAACATCAAGTTCCCTTACCGCCATGGTTTTTTACACCCGCTAGAAGCAGGTGTAAAATCCGCCATGGCGGAAAGGGAACTCGTGATTGGCGGTAAGGGGTCGGCGCAGCTAACGCTGGCGCTAACCCCTTACCGCCAGGGTCGTAATGAGGCCCCAGGGTCTTTCCATTTTTGGAATTTCGCAAAAAAGTTTTTTACAGGTGAACTTGCAGCCACTGTTTTTGTTAACCCTTGCATAATTGTCCTCTTGGGGCTAGGAGACGGTTTTGAGTGTCTTGGGCGAACAGTTTGTAGTGCCTTCATGCCCATGGCGAATATGGGCGCACCGTTTTCTTCGAGCCGGGCCCGACTTGATTTTCTGTAGACGCTGTTTCTTAAAGGTGTGAAGGGCTTTCGGTTGACTGTGGGGATCAGATACATCAGGGAAACAGTTTAGGGATAAGTCTCTAAGGGTTGCCAAATCGTCATTAGGCCTTTGTAAAACTCCGGTTGTAGGTGGCCTACCCTCTAACCTTCCCGAAGGCTTCCCCCCCTGGCCAAGGATGGGCAGGGGTGCTGCTGAATAGGGACAATAGACTTGTTATGTGGCAGCAAACAAGACACGTTTGATATGGAGGAGGCTGGCGTTTGACAGAAGATTCTTGCCTGGAGAGGCTTTTTCCGGCTGGACTATGTTGCTTCGATCATCCAAATCAGGTTGAATCACAATCACCTCATTGTTTATTGAGCCATTCGGGGTCGATCCCAAGGGCTTGCTTTTTTTATTAGCAGTCTTACTTGCTGTTTCATATACTACCTTCTGTAATGAGGAAACCACCAGTTTGTCGCTCATCCATGAAAGGGGTGTCTGAGAGCCAATGGCAACTGTTGTTATTGGACTAGCGGGCCTAAAGGATGCGGCTGCTGCAGGGGCGAGATGGAAGGGGGCTTTTTCCAGATCACTTGGGCCCCACTGCACCTTTTCAGCTCTGTTGTTCAGTGCGTTTATTAACCCCTCTAGAAAAATCAAACGACTGTTCAGCATAGCAGAGATTGATGTGTGGTCTTTCAGCGTGTCATTTATAGACTCATACAGTTTACAGAACGGGGCAAGAGCGATAGTAACTGCTGACATGATCGACATCAGGTCAGGCTTCTTCCCCGGAGAGTCTTTTGGAGTATTTGCAGGTAGTTCACTTAGTCGTCAATTTCTCAGAGGGCTGTACAGGGTACTCTGACCTCTAGAATGGTCCGGGGCAGAAAACGATCTTTGACCCACTGTGGGTACTGACTGAGGAGGACAATTTGCTCCCGCCAATGATGGTGAGCGAGGAGCTGAGACCGACGGTGGGATCTCCGAAGGAAGAACCACTCCCGAGCTCACCACCAACTGGTCCACTCGTCTCACACTCTCTGTAGACACATCAAAAGATTCCACCCTCACTGGAGGGGAAGTCACTACATCCAGGCTGTGGCTGACAGAAGGAGATAAGGGTGGAAAAGTGAAGTTTCCAGATAGAGCGGGGGCCTTTAAAATGCTGGGTTGCACTGACTGGAGGCCAGCAAGATCCACCTCCTCGGACCGGGGCAAAGGTACTGGTGGAAACTTTGGCCCGCCCGTCTCACCCGTCCACACGCAAGGCTCAAAAAGTCACGGCCGTGAAAGAGCAGAGTGACCCGGGGACCCAAAGTGCCATCTGACAGAGGGGGAAAGCTGGGCCAAAACCTTCTGGCCTCCCACCGGGCCCCTGGCTGGGCCCCCCTTTAGATGTTGCTGGTCCGTCGTCACTTTGGGGGGGGGGGGCCAGGTCAGTAACCACTGTCAAAATTTCAGCATCAGAGAGTTCTTCGGACACAGGGTCTTTCCGTTTTTGGAATTTCCCCAAAAAATTTTTTACAGGTGAACTTGCAGCCACTGTTTTTGTTAACCCTTGAATAATTGTCCTCTTGGGGCTAGGAGACGGTTTTGAGTGTCTTGGGCGAACAGTTTGTAGTGCCTTCATGCCCATGGCGAATATGGGCGCAGCGTTTTCTTCGAGCCGGGCCCGACTTGATTTTCTGTAGACGCTGTTTCTTCGAGGTGTGAAGGGCTTTCGGTTGACTGTGGGGATCAGATACATCAGGGAAACAGTTTAGGGATAAGTCTCCAAGGGTTGCCAAATCGTCATTGGGCCTTTGTAAAACTCTGGTTGTAGGTGGCCTACCCTCTAACCTTCCCGAAGGCTCCCCCCCCTGGCCAAGGATGGGCAGGGGTGCTGCTGAATAGGGACAATAGACTGGTTATGTGGCAGCAAACAAGACACGTTTGATATGGAGGAGGCAATCCGCTTCTCCCCGGATGACACACTGTCCGGGGGCAGGTAAACAGGAGGCTCTGCGTCTCCCGAGCAGGTGACCGACAAGGGATGTGCAAAAGGCAAAGCCAAGTCGGGGTCCGACACCACCCCTTCCCGCTCCCCTCCCACGCGCACCTCCTTACCTGGATCCTCTGGGGGAGCCTCTCCTCCAAGAAGCGCTCCTGGGATTTCCACAGGCTGTGGAGATGTCCCCGGCAGAGGGGAGGGGCTGGATCGGGAGCAAGATACGTCATCCTCTGTATCAGCCAAGTCAGCCAATTCGGGCCGTGCCATGGTGGAAGCCGCTTTGCTGTCTTCCAGGAGCCAAAACTCCCTGTCGGGCCCGTGGGACATGAGTTTATCAAATTGCTTTTGCTTTTTGGTGCTCCTCAGTGGGTGGCCCTCCGTTTAAGAAGAGGGCTTACAGCAGGGAGTTCTGGTCGCAGATTGCTGGGTCCCCTGTCTCGAGCTGTAAGCGCAGCCATGGTCTGCCGAGACAATTAGTCGGCGCACCCAGCACCACAGATGCCACAGACTGCCACCGACTGCAATTTCCACCGCAATTCGCACCGCAGTCTGCTCCGTGGGCAGGGAAGTCTTTGTGCTGGAAAACAGGAAGTGGGTCCCCCCACAAGAAACAGTGGCCTGAGAGAGCAGACTCTGCCACCGACTGCAATTTCCACCGCAATTCGCACAATCCTCATTAATAATTCAGGCAGATCTAAAATGGACAGCTAAAAACATAGGAACAGCTGACCACAAGGCACATGACTTCTTGGAGAGTCCAGGATATTTGGCCATTGAATGTCAAGAGGATGTTACAAAACATTATTTAAGGTTCATTGACAACTTAAATAACCTAGTAAGAATAGTCGAGACTTGAGCAAAGCCGTGTCCAAATACAGGGAAACTCATAAGCACACAAATGACATTGCCATATTGGGTGGCATTAGGTTTCCTGTGGATGACGCAGTGTTGTTGGCAACATCCCCAATGGGCCTCAGGACCCCACTGGCAAAATTCACCGGGAATAGTAATGAATTGGGCATGGAGATCAGACTCCATTCACGGCAATCCTTGAAGCTGGCATCCAGGCGGATGGAACCACTCTAGAACAGGTTTCATCTTATGAGTGCCTGGGAGTCAGGTTCACGGACAATGGATTGTGGTTGCAACAGGTAAACAAAGCAATTACCTCACTTGAAAAATACTCTGGCGGCATAGGGTGGTTTCTTGTACCCATCATAGCGGTGCCAAAAGCCCAGCCATATTACTACATTGGATGGGGGGAATTGCCTTGTCATTGTATGCAACTGAGCTCTGGGGACACGTGGGAGTGAAATCTTTGAGCACTGTTGAAAATAAATTCCTAAAAATGCTACTTATGTTACCTCCTTCTTCGCCCAGCACTAGTATATAGATGGAATGTGACCCACAACCGGTTGACGACCAAGCCAGGTTGAAGCCCTTTCTGTACTGGACTTTTGTCCAGTACAGAATGTACCACTCTTAACTCAGGCATGTGCTATTTACTCTACAAATCTGACTTTGGTTTTGAATTATATGTGGACATGATTATCCCGCAATATGTTGGATCGCTATACACACAGTTTCACCTCAATATCCTGAAAGTGGCATCTTTCAAAAGAACCAGCGAGGGTCAAGGGGCAACACTTGGCCGGATTATGGAGCTAGTGATGAATCCAACGGCCACTATTTGTTTTTCTGTGAGTTATACAAGTCTTATTGTGTGAAATACTTGCTTCCATTCTTTAGGTTGGCTGAAATTTGCCATGTCAATGATGCTTTAACCTGCTCCAAGGATACTAGTAACCTAACAATCGTTTATTTTGTATCTAAATATATCCATGGGCATGGCTTAAGAGAATCAAAACAGGTGTCGATATGATAGGGCCTTATCTAGTTCTTCATCCTGCACTGATTTGAATTCAATTAATTATCACTGTCATTGTTGCACACGTTTTCTAATGTACAATTGTATTTGCTAATTCTGTAGTGTATTGATTGTGTCCCTCTGAATGTGATATCATTTTGTAAATACTGCTGGTCAGTTTATCATTTGTGATTGTTTATTGTTGTATTTATATGTTGCTTTTTGGCTAATGCCACATAAAGCTTGACTGACTGACGGATTGACTGACTGACAGTGCCATACTAAATTCCAAGAGATCTATGAGAAAGGACCTAAAAACATCATGGCAGCAATTTAACATTCGAAAACTTGATCGCTGCTTGTCAAACAGGACACCTGTATAGGAAATGGCTCAAAGAACACAAAATGCTGCAAAAATCTAAAGCCTGGCAAATTATGACAGACATTATAAGTTCCACAAAAAAAAAGATCTACTTTGGAAAACCTTATACAAACCGAACATTGCCATCAAGATGGAGGAGTGCGTCCAAACGTTGCTGGGAGGACTACATTACTGACATGCTAGGTTAAGGCTCCATGATCGCTCCGGTGACATTACAGCAATGCACCTGGAACTAACTAGGGTCCTCGTTTAAAATAAGGAACACTCTGGCAAATCTCAAAAATCTCATAAAATCAAACCCACCTGGACCAGATGGTGACTTCATTGCTCTATTAAAAAGAAGGCAGTCATGCATGGAGTAAAATACAGGATCACATATTCAAAGCTACAAACAGGCGTGGGAAAATACCAGGTGACAAAGCGTACTAGTTCCGGTCTACAAAAGAGGAAGCAGATTAAATCCTTCTAGCTATAGAACACTGGCTGTGCTTGACAATTCCTTTAAAGTATTTGCTAGAACCCTACTAAAAGAGCTTTACTGCTGGATATCACAAAATCAAAAATCAAACAACAAACTGCCTTTCATATGGTTCTTGTACCCTAGTCAATGGCCCTCATTACAACCCAGGCGGTAAGTGTTTAACGGCGCCGTAAAGAGCGTCTGCGCCGTTAAACACTTACCGCCTGATTACAAGGTCCCTTAACGGGATGGTGACTTTACCGCCTGCTTTTTGCAGGTGTTAAAAACCAACCCGCTAAGGGACCCTGGCGATAATTACGGCAACCTTAATTTACGGTTGTCGTAATTATCGCCTTCCCCATTCCCATTATGCCCTATGGGGCAAAAATGGGAATGGAGAAGGGGCCATTGGTGAATGAGGAATTACCGCCCCACTCACCTTGTAATGGGGCGGTAATTCCGCCATCCACCATGGCGGAATCGTAACCTTAGCGGCATGGACCATGGTGCTAATAGCACCATGGTCCTCCGCCAAGGTTGTAATGAGGGCAAATATCTTGACCATAGTAATGACAGTTGAACATGAGAGATCTAGATATAATAGCTCAGTCTAGGCCGCATACATTGAAGTAAGCACTGCATTTAATACCATCAATCATGGTCTTTTATGGAGCAAATTTCACATACTTAGTGTTCTACTTAATGTGATAATGCCTTACACAATAATACAAGGTGGCAGTTAGGCTAAACAAGGTAGGGCTTTTAAGCAATTTTGTAAACAAGCAGAAGGGACTATAAAAGGGAGTGTACCAGCCCTGATGCTTTTTAACTTATATTTTGCAGCTCGGACCACTGCCCTTGCTAAAGCCAAAACATATCCTCCTAAAATAGGGCATAATGTTACAGAGTGGCTAGTCTATGCCGATGATCTCTTACTCCTGGATCGTACATCCGCCTGAAGGCTTACATTTACTTCACATATTTTCTGACTATACTTAAGCACACTCACTAGTCATGAATAACACCAAAACCAAGGTGATTATCTTGAATGGCATAAAGAACAAGAAACTGATGGCCTGGAAAATTAACAAGGTTAGGCTTGAAGTCAACGCTAATTACAGGTATCTTGAGGTAATCTTAGAAGAAAAGCTGTCTTGGAATAATCCCTTGGCACACGTTGACAGCACTGCAAAACAGTGCTTAGATGCATTCCAAGATTTCAGGTCACAACACTGCGGCTACTCACTTAAACTCATAATTGACTTTTATAAACAAAAACTGGTACCAGCTATGTTATATAAGGCGATTCATACCTAATCATCCACAATACGTCAAAATGCACTCCTAGTTACAAATAATAGAAATTAGTATTTCTGAATAGTCAAGGCATGGATTGCATGTCATTTTGTCTAGCATTTGAGGTTCAGAGGAGAAAACACAGCCCTGGCACATGGGCTGAACAATGAACCAAGCAAGAAAATGTTCCCATGTATAGGGATCTCCCGTCCCCTGCACACTATCATGGGCCAAAAACAACCAAATATTAAATAGATTCTCAGCCCAATAGAATTTTGGCTTTTCTTTTCTGAAAAATAAAAACATACATGCACTTTTAGTAGATTCACCATAAGTGTAATAACAGGCCAGTTTGAATCTCTTCTGCTATGCTGAACATTTTCTCTGTACTTTTGAAGCCTTCCTCCTGATGGCGAGGGACCAAGGTTGCTTCTTTCTTTGCTGTGTTTATTCTGTTGAGACACAATTAACATGTTGTGTTGCCCTTCCTACACTAATCTTACCTACCGAAGGTATTTGGAAACAAATACTGATTCTATTAAGTGCATGCATTTCCCTCTTCTCTATTTATATCCAGTATGTGATGCTCATAAAAAAACACCACTTCATAATTCTCTCTATGGTATCTGTCGCAAATATTACAAAGGAACAGTCATGTCACACTCTCCTATAGAGACTGGTAATTCATCAATAAAAGGAACTTGACTTGTAGCTCCAGAGAACTCTTGATCATTCATGGCAATTCCTGACACTGGATATTTTCCCTCTCGTATACATGAACGAGTAGCTCCAGTGTTTACTAGAAAAGAAAAGGATTTACCTGCTATCGCCATATCAACCCTATGTTCCTCTTGGGGCTCTGGTGTCACAGATAGTACTGAACACATCAAGTCACCCTGTGAGCTGTCTTATTTTAGGTATGCTCATATTCCCATTCCTGTGAAAGGATGTCCTCCTCTGACAGTGGCTCCTCCTATTCTGGGTGTCAACACCTGTCTTGTGTTTGCATATTGCTGTGTCTGCATGGGGGCTTTGTTGCGATTGCCCTTGTGGTGAATTTATGGGCACTCACTTGTGTCTGATAAAATGTCTGATCTTGGGTGAACCCTTCTCTTGTATCTTCTTGAGCCTGTAAATTCAAGGTATCCATATCTCTCTTCTATTTATAGTCTCCATAAAATCCAGCTACTCTTATATTTTGCTTCAGCAAGACATAGGGCCTCATCACAGCCCTGCCAGTCTGGTAACAACAGTGGTGGTATGCTTACCGGTACTGTTGTTACTGGACCGGCAGAGTAGAGGTTTGCAGGTTGGGCTGACCTGCTGTGTGGAAAGGCACCCGCTGCAGACTTTGACGGTGGCACTGGCACCATTGTTAATGGTGCCGGTGCTACCGTCTTTCCATTCCCTTTGAGTAGTATGGGACTCAAATGGGAATGGGGAGTAACTTTTTCCGACACTGTCATGCCCCGATGATTCCCTATTACCAGGCGCCAGAGAAGATACACGACTCTGGTGCCAGCCTGCTGTTTTTACTGGCACGGCCACCACCAGAGTTGTAATGAGGCCCATAATGTTCCTAACTGGTATTCCTAATGTAAAGTAAAAGCATTCAATGTGTATGTGTGTGTGTGTTCTCATTGCAGTATTGAATTCCTTCTATGACTACCTAAATGTGTTTTTTATTTGAATGGAGCCTGTGTTCCATGGATTGTCTGTATTTCCACAGGATTTTGTGTGTACTTGTGTATGTGTGTGTGTGTGTGTGTGTGTGTGTGTGTGCATGTCTGTGTGTTTGTGTGTGTATGTGTGTGTGTGTGTGTGTGTGTGTATGCATGTGTGCATTTGTTTGTGTGTGCATGTGTATTTTATGTCTATGTGCATGCGTGTGTGTGTGCATGTGTGCTTGTGTACACGTGTGTGGCTTTGTGCATGTGTGTGTATGTGCATGCGTGTATGCATGTGTCATTCCTGCTCTCCTTATAAGCATATCATGACAGAGATTCTAACCTTAATCATCTCTATTTTTCCCCAATTTCATGAAAAATGTCTTTGTTCATGTCTCCAATTTCTACTACCAATAAATCAATTCCTCCTTCATAATACTAATCCATAGTGTGCTCAATATTTGTGCCAAGCCTCCCTTTTTTCTTTTAGTCAGTGCACAGCCTGCTTGTACTTATTCGTAAATATATTTCTTTTAAATAAACCCTGCAAAAAAACTAAAAAATGCACTCCTTATTCTTGGACGACAGACCAATAAGGGTGTGTTCTCTATAAAAAATACTCCTTTTGCCTAATGGCACACACATTTATTTGTTCATGCCTTAAAAATACTAGTGTTTGTTTGTTTGTTTATTTATTTGTATAGCGCTCTTGACCCAGGGGTATATGTGCGCTTTAACATCATGTTACAAGTAACGGACAATAGTACAGTAGTAATAGGGCATAGGAAAGTTGAACAGGAAGGCAGTTAATGCATAGATAATAATAGGCAAATAACATAGGAAAACAATTGGACATTGGGAATGCATACATATATGGTAGGAAGGTTATTTGTTAAGTAACCAGGAGATGATCTTGGTTCTGAAGGGTTGGAAAGTGGGTGTGGATTTGATATCCAGTGGGATAGTGTTCCAAAGTTGTGAGGCCAGAGCTGGGAAGCTGGATCCACCGGCTCTTTTGAGGGAGTATTTGGGTACTGTTAGTTGTAATGTGTTAGACGATCTGGTGGTTCTAGTATTCTGTCTTAATGTAAATTTGTTAGAGAGGTAGGGCGGGGCAAGATGATTAAGGGCTTTGTATGTAAGGCATATAGTTTTTAGGTCTATTTTTTGTTGGATGGACAGCCATTTACAAGCAGTTCTGGTGGCGGAGATGTGTTCTCTTCTGGGGATATTGAGGGCGGCACGGAGTGCGTTGTTTTGTAGGACTTGCAATTTATTGATTACTGTTTTGTTGGCACCTACATAGAGGCAATTACAGTAATCCAGTTTGGATTGAATGAGTGCTCTGGCTAGGATGAGACAGTTGTTAGGGGAGATCAATGGTCTGCAGGCCCTAATTAATTTACCAGTGTAGGCAGTGGCTGAGGCAGTCATGTTGATTTGTTTAGCTAGGTTGGTGTTCGTGTCTAGGTAAAAGCCGAGGGTTTTTACACTCTTGGCGATGGGTATGGTGTTACCGTCAATAGTAAAGCTAGTGTAGCCGGGACAGAGTTTTCGGATGGTGTTAGGTGAACCGACAAGGAGCAGTTCAGTCTTATCATCATTCAGGCACAGGCCATGTGTGGCCATCCATGCCTGAATGATGGAGAAGACTTTGTTGATCCATTTGGCGTCCTTGTTGTATTTACCTGATAAGGTGAGGAGTATCTGGGTGTCATCTGCGTAGTTCGTGTAGGTGACACCCAAATTGTCCAGCTTATCGAATAGGGGCTTAGTGAATATATTGTATAGGGTGGGTGAGACACAGGAACCTTGTGGGACACCGCAGGTAATGGGGATAGGGTCAGCCGCTGCTAAGGGAGAGAAGACCCGCATGGTCCTATTGTCCAGGAAAGATTGGATCCATGTGACCGCAGAGTGGGAGAAGTGTGCTGCCAGAGACAAATGGTTGCACAGGATTTTATGGTCGACCAGGTCAAAGGCAGCGGAGAGGTCGAGGAGTAGAAGGATGGCAGCCTTACCTTTGTCTTTGAGTTCGTCTATCTGGCATTTGAGATCAACAAGGGCCGTTTCTGTCCCGTGTTGTGGTCGAAAGCCAGATTGGCGAGTTCCTAGTAAATGATTTGCCTCGAGGTAGTCCTGGATTTGTAAATAGGCCACTCTGTCCAAGATTTTTAGTAAGAATGGGACGGTGGTAATGGGTCTATAATTCGTGGGAATGTCAGGGTTGAGCGTAGTTTTTTTTAGTAGAGGTAAGACCCAGGACTGTTTCAGATTGCTGGGGACCATGTTATTGGCGAAAGACAGGTTTATTAGTTTAGTGATGAATGGGGAGAGATCCCTAGCTGCATCTTTTATGATCTGTGCGGGGCAGCTGTCCCCCTTGCAGTTAGATGGTTTCAAGGATGCTATAATTTTCTGAACCTCCGATATGGATACCTTTTTGAAGGTGAAGCCTGAGCTGGTGGCAGTAAGTGGAGGGGGAATGGGGATGGAGGTAGGATCAAGAGTAAGTTGTTGTCGTTTGTTGTTGATTTTGGTTTGGAGCCCTGAGATTTTGTTAGCTAGGGCATTCTGGATCCCTGTGCACCACGGTTTGTCCTTAGTGCAAGCGTCGGTGGGAGTAATGGGGTTTTCTAATTCCTTTAGTATGTTAAAGAGCTCCTTTGTGCTGGAGCTTGCCTGGGAGATTCTAGTGTTGAGAGATTCTTTCTTGGCACGTGTAATCTCGTTTTTGTAGAGAGTGGAGATGTTGGTGAGATTAGTTCTGTTATTTACAGAAGGCACTGATTTCCATAGTGCTTCGAGTTTATTTTTTTGTTGACGGAGGGTTTTGAGCTCCGGGGTGTACCATGTGTTCAGGTGCGCTTTAGGTTTCCCTTTACGCAGTTTCAGTGGGGCAATGATGTCGATGGCTTTGGCCATGGAATCATTGTAGACGTTGACCAATTGGTTCAAGTCCGTTATAGCAGGTAGTGCGTTCAAAGTAGGGATCACCAAAGGTATTAAGGCTTCCGCTGTAATGTTGCTCTTTTTCCTGGTTGGGCAGGCAGGTGCAATGATAGGCCTTTTATGCGCTAAGTTGCTAGTGTGAATGTCAAAAGGGAGGAAGTAGTGGTCAGTCCAAATAAGTTGTGTGGGATCTTTCACAGTAATGTTGCAATTAAGGGCCGTTATCCAGTCGAGGATTCTGCCCTTCGAGTGGGTGGGTTTGGAGCAAAGTTGTTGGAGGCCATGCTCCTCTAATGCCATGGCCAGGGCAGTGGCTGGGGTGTCGAGGGGGTCGTTAAACCCAAGATTAAAGTCTCCAAGTATAATCATTTGAGCTGATGGTTTGGAGCTTTCAGCAACTAGTGAGGTGATGTCTTCCTCAAATGAGCCAGGTGGGCCCGGGGGTCGGTAAATTAAATGCAGCGTGATAGTACTTTTAGGGGAAGTTTGAAATTTGACTGTGATGTGCTCACAGGATTTAAGTGGAGGAGAGGAGGCTAGTCTGATGTCAAGCGTGGACTTAAAGATAATGGCTACACCGCCTCCTCGAGCGTTCGGTCTATCTGCTCTAAGGATGGTGTAGTTATCAGGTATGGCTAGAGTGAGAGATGGTCCTGCAGCATCGTGCAGCCATGTTTCGGTTACCGCAAGGAAGTCCAAGTTGTTTGTTAGAATAATATCTGCGACTTCTGTGGAGTGGGCGACTAGTGATCTGACATTTAGGAGAGCTCCTTTAGGAATGGGATGGATGGTGTTGATAGGTGTTACAGTGTGAGGGTTGGTCTTATTAGGTGATTTGGCTGGGCCTTTGCTAGATCTGTAGTGGGTTCTGGCGCCAAGTCTAATGTTTCGATCGGAAGGGATGAAGGTGGTGGTTCGGGAGATAGTTGGGTTAGCTATTGTGGTGGTGCTGTAGTCGAAAGTGGGGCATGATGCTCTCGTGTTGATGGGGTTCCGCTTGTAGACAGCTAGGTGCGTATTAGCTGGGACATCCGGAGAGTGTGCATGGCTATGGGTGGGATGGGCGGATTTAGGATCCGGGAGGAAGGCTGGTGTGGTGGGCAGGAATGGTGTGGGGCAGGTGATCGGGTGATGTCTTGGGCAGGCGGGTCTGACTAAGCCATTGTTATAGGCTAGGTAACTATTGCCAGTGCAAGGTATGTTGCTTTGCATGACACAGAAGGGGAACATGATCGCCGTCAGGCAAAGTAGCACGCTGGGGCTAGGGTGATGTACAGAGGAGTGGCGGGTGGGGGGCATTGGTGATATAGGTGGGGCACAACACAATGTGGGTTGGGTCTGAGGTGACCGTAGGGCACAGCACAATGCGAATGAGGTCAGGGCGACCATAGGGCACAACACAATGCAGGTGAGGTCAGGGCGACCATGGGGCGCAACACAATGCTGGTGAGGTCAGGGCGACCATAGGGTACAACACAATGCAAATGAGGTCTAGGCGACCATGGGGTACAACACAATGCAAATGAGGTCTAGGCGAACATAGGGTACAACACAATGCAAATGAGGTCAGGGCCAGCATAGGGCACAACACAATGCAAGTGAGGTGAAGGCGACCATAGGGTACAACACAATGCAAATGAGGTCTAGGCGACCATAGGGTACAACACAATGCAAATGAGGTCTAGGCGACCATAGGGTACAACACAATGCGAATGAGGTCTAGGCGACCATAGGGTACAACACAATGCAAATGAGGTCAGGGCGACCATAGGGTACAACACAATGCAAATGAGGTCAGGGCGAGCATAGGGCACAACACAATGCAAGTGAGGTGAAGGCGACCATAGGGCACAACACAATGCAAGTGCGGTCTAGGCGACCATAGGGTACAACACAATGCAAATGAGGTCTAGGCGACCATAGGGTACAACACAATGCAAATGAGGTCTAGGCGACCATAGGGTACAACACAATGCAAATGAGGTCTAGGCGACCATAGGGTACAACACAATGCAAATGAGGTCTAGGCGACCATAGGGCACAACACAATGCAGTCTGATGGCAAGTCTAATTGAGGGCAGGCACTGTAGGCCAGTACACAGTATAGAGTTGAGGGCAGGTACAGTAAGCTGCCTATGCCTATACTTATATATATACAGCCACAATGGCACCGTGAGAAAGGAGATAGTATAGCATCAAATTGTGAGATAGTGTTCTTATTACCTTATGGAGAATTGTCATGGGGTCAGGTCCTTGGTTTGGAGATAGACTGGAGAGGCCAATCAGAATACAACTGGTGCTGGTCAAGGGGGTGGTAAGTGCAAGCGCTGCAGATAGCAGGGTGCTGGATTGAAATTGGTGGCGTTATGCTGAGATGACCGTGGAAGGGAGTCTTGTTAGCGGAGATGCAGGCCTCTATGGGTGGATAGGCCTGATCAGCGGATGCAGGCGTGCAGGGCACTGCTCCAACATTGAGATCCTGCCCGCCGATGAGATCACAGTAAGGAGATAGGATTTCCCACACTGTACACTACCAGTGCGCTAACAGGAGCTAACAGGGCCTTATACTGGCCTTAGCTGGAGCCGGCTCTTCCGCCTGCCGGCGGATGTTCCTGATCCTTATTCCGGCCGTTGCTTAGCAACGTGGAGAAGCCAAGCCTCGTTCTGAGGCCGCATCGCGCCCGACATTTTTAAAATGTGGGCACGTCGGTGCGATGCTATATGGACAGATTCGGTAGCACAATGAAAGGAAATCAGGTAGCTGTAGATCGGAGCCCAGGCAGGGGCTGGCTGGCAGCCTGAGGATTGCTCACCGTGTGTCGGATGCAGTTGCCGTCGTAGAATGCGTCCAGGTAAGTGTTGTGGCAGGGCAGCGGGCAGGGTGGCAGGGCAGCTGGTGGGGGCTCCAGCCCACTCCACCAGAAGATGGGCACAAACTGGAAGGCCACAGGAGCTAACAGGGCCTTATACTGGCCTTAGCTGGAGCCGGCTCTTCCGCCTACCGGCGGATGTTCCTGATCCTTATTCCGGCCGTTGCTTAGCAACGTGGAGAAGCCAAGCCTCGTTCTGAGGCTGCATCGCGCCCGACATTTTTAAAATGTGGGCACGTCGGTGCGATGCTATATGGACAGATTCGGTAGCACAATGGAAGGAAATCAGGTAGCTGTAGATCGGAGCCCAGGCAGGGGCTGGCTGGCAGCCTGAGGATTGCTCACCGTGTGTCGGATGCAGTTGCCGTCGTAGAATGCGTCCAGGTAAGTGTTGTGGCAGGGCAGCGGGCAGGGTGGCAGGGCAGCTGGTGGGGGCTCCAGCCCACTCCACCAGAAGATGGGCACAAACTGGAAGGCCACAGGAGCTAACAGGGCCTTATACTGGCCTTAGCTGGAGCCGGCTCTTCCGCCTGCCGGCGGATGTTCCTGATCCTTATTCCGGCCGTTGCTTAGCAACGTGGAGAAGCCAAGCCTCGTTCTGAGGCCGCATCGCGCCCGACATTTTTAAAATGTGGGCACGTCGATGCGATGCTATATGGACAGATTCGGTAGCACAATGGAAGGAAATCAGGTAGCTGTAGATCGGAGCCCAGGCAGGGGCTGGCTGGCAGCCTGAGGATTGCTCACCGTGTGTCGGATGCAGTTGCCGTCGTAGAATGTGTCCAGGTAAGTGTTGTGGCAGGGCAGCGGGCAGGGTGGCAGGGCAGCTGGTGGGGGCTCCAGCCCACTCCACCAGAAGATGGGCACAAAGTGTGATTTCTTGTGTGTCTTCATAGCTTAATCCCTAAACTAGTGCACTCTGTCTCCTAGATATTTACTGAGATCTCTCCTCAATACAACTGTTAAACATATCATGCTTTTTTCTCTATATCATGTGTAACTTTAACCTTGGTGCGTATGAGAGTACTTCCTCTCATTACTTACTGCTTCCCCATTCTAAATACACATTTTTGCATCACTAGATGCACCTTTATCATTGTTGCCATCTTATCACTTCTTGCTATTTCCCATACATATTCACTGTGCTTAATCTAGTATCATTTACTATTGCATTCATCTTCTGTTTAATATAATTTGCGACTCTTAATTACATTTGTATTCTCAGTGACATGTTTCACAAATTATGTGCTATTAGACATATTCATATTTTTTTATTTCTTTTAAATGCCTCTATGTTGTGCAGTGGGGAAATGATGTCCGCCTCTTGAAGCTTGTCTGAATTGCTGTGGCTTTGGTGTATATGCTTTAGTCTGCATGTTCAATATCCTTATGACTGTGTATTGTTTATGGTGCATATCCCATTCCTCCTCTCTTTGTCCTTTATTACCAATATTTTCACTGTTCTGGTTATTACCTTTCCCTCATCTGTGTGATTTGACTATGCATGATTTATGATATATGCTCTTTCAAAATGTCCCATTTATCATCAATAACAAACAGCTATTTTGCTTAACATGAAATTCAACAAATCAAGGGTGATCTAGTGTGTGCTTTAACAGAGAAACTATCCCACATTAACTCCAAAAATAACGAACAACCCCTTGAAATGGGAATTGACTTGTGTTCATTTTTAAACAATGACCCAAGGGGACCTCCCTAGTTCACTCATATATGTGCAATAACTAGGGGAAACTTCTAGTATAAAACAGTATATTCACAATAGGGTTCAATCACATATAGTTTCTTTGGCAAAACAACTATTTTTCAAAATATATATTTTTTTGTCAACCTCTGTTTATTCATTTTTTCTAGTGAACAAACATTAATACATATAAACAAGAAGAAGCAAACTATTCGTATGTGAGGAAGAAATTAATAAAAATGGGAAAAAAACATTATCGGAATGTGGAGAGTCATGTAGGACAGTTGTTTCCCCTTAATCTGACCCCGTCAATAGTTCTTGATAGCCATGCGAGACATTGGCTTACTCTCCACATTTCTCTGTGTCGACAGAGTCAAGGACAAATAATAACAACCATTGAGGATATATGAATTGTCAATATCACACTTGTACTAACCCCACAACACTGTTTAAAAATGATGTTTGCAGTGTTGTCTTCCCGGTTAGGAAAAACGCTGATTCTCAAAATATGTTTTTATGTTTTGTGTAAAGGAAATGCATTGTTGTTTTTTAACATGTCGAGTTTTCTTATGTACTAATTAAAATATGTTCATCTCTATCCCTTTTTCCTGTTTGGATCTATAGACCAACATAATTTGTTAACACTTGGTGCAACTAGTCACACCTAGCATGTGTGTAGGCGGGTAGCTGTATTTAGTGGCATCCCTGTTTATACACATTTGCATTTTGTCCTCAGCCACGCAGCCCCCTAAACATAGAGGACTTCTCTAGCTCGAAACGCTGGATTTACTCTCCCGAGATTGAGCCAGGGTTTGGTGGGGTCACAGGAACGACTCCAGGATTTTATCTTTGATTAATTTAAACAACCAGGGGCTTAACTATCCCATAATGTCATATAATTAAATCCAGTGCTTCTCTAGCACTTGGCTTCAATAAACATGCACACATGCCATGAAAAAACTATTTTCAAAACCTACCCAATTGTCAATTTCTTAAAATGGCGTTTGTGCTTTAGACCAACATCTGAATGTCCCTACTCAAAAACACAAGGATTACATGTGTGCATCACAAAAATCCCAAAAAAAGCAAAAGTTAATCCAATGAGTTCTGGTTCAAAGCTGCATTTCCATAAGGGTGTGGGTCAGCCTTGGTTCACTTGCAGCCTTGTACAAAAAATATGAATATTTCAGACAATACACAAATAAACCCTTACTTTATTCCAGACATGCTTATATATGCATCATCTTTGGGCCCTACTCATTTTCACTCATTCTGATCTTATTTTCATGAATGTTCTATTTATTTTCTGTTTCAGTACTAACACACATACATACACATTTCTAAGCTTCTCATGATTTCGCTATTGTTTTATAAAATATAATGTCAACAGTATATTGCTGTTTCTCTGTGCAAAACTGATACATAGCAGCTTTGACTTGCAGGGCTAACTCATGTTTCAAAATGCATGCAGCCTTGGCTTTCTACAACTATTAACCACCTCTTGGCTCTGTGCAGTCCTTATCTGAGTTTTGAAAAAGAGCTTTGGCTATCTTCAGCAGCGCGGTTTTGAAACATAAATCTCACTCTCCATGATGCATAGCTTCTATCAACTATCCACTTTTTTCTTTTTCTCCAAATCAACACATTTCTTTCATGTTTACTTTTTAGAGCATGTCATGTGCAAAACTGTCTTCATTTGTTCAAATAGAAAAGGACATTACTGTCAGTGTTTGGCCCACACCCCAGCTTAAGGAATGTTTTTTGTTGTTGTTTTTTTCAACGACACACTTTTTTTTAGTCAGAAGCATGGCTGCACAATCCAAATTTCTACCGTTCAAAGAATTTCAGTCTGTGAAAATGCTTCTCATTGTGCGTATATCATTTTTATTTGTCTTTAACACTTTACTTGATTTCAATTGCTTGTTTTAAAAGTGTAGAGTAGAGTCACAATTCA
Source organism: Ambystoma mexicanum (assembly GCF_040938575.1). Classification (NCBI taxonomy): domain Eukaryota; kingdom Metazoa; phylum Chordata; class Amphibia; order Caudata; family Ambystomatidae; genus Ambystoma; species Ambystoma mexicanum. Next base: position 141,125,956 of record NC_090923.1, on the reverse strand, counting down.
CTGTATATTTTTACCAGATATTTTAAACAATGCCTCTAAACATCTCAATACAACAAATATGCTCTTGTCCCATCAATTGCTTGCTGAAAACTTTAATTTCAATAGCCTATCTATTCTTTTGATTGGTAACTCTTGACTTTATCTCAATTCCGTCACAACATATACCACTCTTTGACACCGTTTCTTCACACAAATATACAGACAGACTAGTCGACTTTGAACATAAAAACCACAGTGATCACCCTTTTTCATCTAGCCTCTAATTAATGCTCTGATAACAGTTGAGCTCATCTCCTTATTTAAACCTGTATACACGTAGGCGAGGGACTTTTCTTTACACAATATTTACTGTTGTGCTTGTTACTTTAAAATGACCACAATCCCCTTCATATGTACATAAACATGTTTAATTTTCTTTTTTCCTCTGTCCCTCATAATACATACCATAATTCACAGATGCTAAGTGTGCCATGCTGACGGGCATGGGGAGATGCCACTGACAGAAATGAGAGCACACTGCAGTTTTGTCACTCATCTTGTCACCTCTTTCAGGCATCTCCCTCTCTCCGTTAGAACCTCAACATGAAGCCTTTGTCCTTGTCCCTGAATCTTATGAAAGACTTTAATTGTAATTGTAATTGTGATGGTTTATTCATTTATTGCACACTCCGGGCGCATGTGCATTAGTTACAAAATTACGCTGACATGGAGGTGAGGTACAGGTAAATACACATATTTGTGGCAGCAATGTACAAGTTTACAGTAAGTAAATTCTAATAGTTACAATTTCTTGCTTAGATATAATTATCTAGATATAATCATCAAGAAGAAGTACAAGGATGCTTGTTTTCGAGATTACAGGTCTCAGGAGTGCAGCCAACTCTTGAACTGGTCTTGAAGGAGTGGAAGGGCGATATGGCTCTTAATGAATCAGGGATAGAGTTCCATAATGGGGCAGCCAGGACTGGAAAGCTTGCACCTCCAGTTTTTTTTAGTTTAAAGTTGGGAATTCTGCGGCTTTTGGATTGTGCTTTTCTGATAGGTCGTGCTGAGGTGTGTTTGGTGAATCTATCAGTGAGGTATAGAGGAGCCTTGTTGGAGAGACATTTGTGTGTGAGGTTGAGTGATTTGAACTTGATTCTGTCGTTTATGGAGATCCAGTTGGTGAAGTGTCTCACATGAGATATATGTTGTGTTTTGGAGATGCCTAGAGTCGCTCTTAGGGCTTTGTTTTGGATAGTCTGGAGTTTATTAGTGTTGCGTTTGCTAGTGTCCAAGTATACAGCATTCCAGTAGTCTGCCTTTGAGAGGATTAAGGCCTTCACAATCATAATACAGCTTTCTGTGGGCAGGAAAGGTTTACATGCATGAATCAGTTTGTACATGTAATTGGTTGCAGAGGCAGTGGCATTGATTTGTTTATTGAGGTTGAGAGCAGAGTCCAGGTCTCGACTTCCTTTAATCTTAATTCCATCAGCGACGGAGTTGTATTGTGTAGGGAGTTTAGATAACTTGTTAGTGGACCCAACGATTAAAATCTCCGTCTGTTCGTCATTGAGGCATAGGTCATGGGTGGTCATCCATGTTTTGTATAATTAAGTAGATTTTTTAAATCATGGTTATGTCTGTGTCGAAGTCACCTTGGATGCGGATGAGAATCTGGGTGTTGTCAGCATAATTGGTGTATGAGACACCCAGATTGTCAAGTATATGAAAGAGGGGCTTTGTAAATATATTATACAGTGAGGGGGAGACACAGGAGCCCTGAGGGTCCCATCTGTTGGTGCCAAATGTACAGGGGGTCCTCCTTCCATCCCCTTAAGCTTCTAGCATCTATGAATAATTCTTAGAGGCAAAGATAGGAGCAGAAAGAAGATGAGGCACCTGGAAGTTTTTTCTCAGCATTCTTTATTAAGTGTGGTTACATGACACACTCCGGAAAAGCACTCAGCAACATTTTGCCTTCAACCTGATTATACTGGCTATTTGGATGATGCAACATCCTCATGCAAATGACTACTTTGCTAGAGCATGTATCAGATAGGTCCTTTTAGCCAGAGAAAAAACCCTCCCTTCACTGTGATTGGATGACTTATCTAATGCCCACCAAGCTCACATTAGCATAGTTGGCATCCACTGTTTTCATGACGCACAAACTGATAAGCTTATTTTTAGACTGGGCTAGACATATTTATAACATTTCTCAACACCTGCCCAAAACAACTTCATCACATCACTGTCAATTCGTATCTACTTTTCGAGATCCTGCCAAATTCAGTTAGTGCTATACATCGAGAAATAAATAATCTGTATTGCCAAATAATGCATCTGGCCTCTTAAATTAGTGTACATAAAGTACAGTGTGCCCTTCCTATTAATAACAAAGATAAATGTATCCAAGTTTTCCTTGTCTTGTCTAACTTCATCATCAATATTGTCAGCTTCACCTGCCAAGTTCCAAGTTTAAACTCCCAGACTCAATGATCTCATTGCTAGATACTGTCACAGTCCATTTCATGTGTCGGCCTCCATTAATTATCAACAAGAATCAGGGTTTTCACACCTGTCTTTAGAAGTGGACACCATTTTTTGCTTGAGGTATCCATTTTGAAATATATTTCTGTCTGCCACTGTATAAATCCTTCAGGGAGCCATTATGTATTTATTTATTTATTTAAGCATTTCTCACTTAGTATCCCATATTCATAATATATTTTTATATACTTATGGAATGTGTGTGTGATATTTAAAGCACACTTCACTTCCTGGGTCATTTTAACCCTAATACGCACAGTGCCATGTGCACTTTTTACCTTAAATAAAAGCACTATAATCCTGATTTCTGTAATAATGGAACCATTTGGTCCGCCTATCATGTTATCTGTACTCAATTGAGGGGGTAGGGTTTGGCACCTCTTATACAGAGGGCTCCAACAATAAGAGCATCTTGGAACATATGTCCCCATTCTTAGTAGCAAAGTATAAGGGGAAAAGCTACAGAAGAGAAAACACATTTTTGACACCTCTGGTGAATGTTTGAGGCATAGAGGACCAAGGGTATGAAGTGGGGGCACAGATACAGAAAGAAGTAACGTACAGGGTGGGAGAAGGAGAGGGTGGGGTGCCAGCAAAGCATTTGGCAATATTACCCTTGAGAGCATTTCCCACAGAAGGGTACAAAAATACAACCTATGTGCCCATGATGATAGGAGGTTGGATGATGGAAGGACCCCCCCCCAATAAAATCAACTCACATAGTGTTGTGCAGGGCACAAGCAAGACTGCCATCTTGCTAAGATGTTAGTAACCATAGTTAGGAGACAAGGCCTGCATGGCGAATGGAGCATTTCATGCACAAGGCTATAATTGTGAGACGAGGTAAAGCTCCAGCCCTGCCCAAGCTGCCATGAAGACAACCCATACCCTCAACTGCCATAAAGCTCATTCATTGTACTAAGAGTGTTGCAAAGATTTTTTTTTTTACCTGAGAGGTATTTTCCCTACAAGACCACAATCGTAGACTGGTGCCTTGTGTGCATGTTATCTCATCTGGCCAAAGCATGACCCTGGCCACCCCTAGGCGACAAACAAGTTATAGTCCATATAACAAGACTAAGCCCTAAGATCCATGAATTCCATGGCATCAGGTGACCTTATACCACAAACCCTAAAGTAGCAAGTCTTGAATGTTCAAAGAGAACAGCCGTTGCACGTCTTTGAGCTAACAGCATATGATTCGTATTGTGAGGTGATGAGTGGGGTGCATTATAGTTAAAAACGATGGTGGAGACGTTGGAGTTTGATGCTGCGGAAGGGAGTGAGTGAAATGTGTGTGTTATGTCATGATATGTCATGTTATTTGGCTTTCATATATCACTCTATATATCATTGGTATGACCTCAAACCGCTGGTAGGTTGAACGCCCTCAGGGACCGTAGTCCAGGTCAGTCGAGACAGTAAGCCGTCATACGATGCTTCGGTGCACCAATTATGTGCGCAGCAATGCAATTGTCTGATGGTAGCTGCAGCCTACCATTAGGTGTGGTGGTATTTGAAATCAGTTCAATGTGTGTAGTCTGGTGGATGGACACAAAGACTCGGTTCTGGCTGCGTTTGGCATGTGTAAAATGCCTATGTGTGCAGCTAGGCCAGTTGTCAATGGGTGTAGCTGAGTTTTAATAGAATGATGAGGTGTTCATGGAGTAATGTTTGAATGTGAGCAGCTATGTTGAAATTGATCAAACGGTGTAGCTGGACTCTAATTGTGTATTGGTGTAGAGTAGAGAGTAAGCATAGTAATATCGGAGGTGAATGTTTGGGTGGAGTTATGTTCTAAGGAGCTTGCTATTCCGTATTTCAAGCAAGTGTTTGCTTAATAGTGACTAATAAGCGCATTCAGTGACGTCATTGAGCATTTGTCATCGGGTCGCAAGAACTTAGTCGCCTCAGATGGAAATAGTCAGCATTATGGAAAGAGACACATTTTTAGAGCTTTGCAGAAGGTCATATATTCTTAGTTGTGTCAAATACATGGGGGGAGTGAGTTCCAGAGAGTTGGGGCCAAGGTTGAGAAGGCAGATCCTCTGATCCTGACATAGTTAGAGGTTGGAATCACTAGAGGGCAGTGCTTGATCTTAGACTGCGAGATGGGAGGTAATGTTTTATCTTCTCTTGTAGGTATATTGGGCTGGTCTTTTGCACTGCTTGTGAGTGATGCATAGGGTCTTGAAGGTGACCCTTCATCTGACTGGGTGCCAGTGGAGGGTTCAGAAAGTGGGTGAGATGTCGTCGATTTGTCCCAGGGTGAGGAGCAGTTTTGCAGCAGCGTTTTGGGCTCTTTGGAGATTGTTGAGTTGGTATGCCGGTGCTCCCAGGTATAGCGAGTTGGCATAGTCCAGTCTCAACATTACAATAGACATAACTGCAGCAGGTCTGTTCGGGTAGGAGATGTATGGAAAAATGCATCTGAGAAGTTTGAGGTGGACACGTTACTGATCTGACTAGAGAGGGTTAGGGCAGAGTCCATAGTGCAACCTAGATTTTTTACTATATCGGAGGGGGGGAATGGGCTGAGGAAGGGAAGCCATGGGAGAGGGTGTTGGAGAAGGGCAACATTGCTGCACACCATGATTTCAGTTTTATCCGGGTTCAAAAGGAGGTGTTTTTTGTCATCCATCGGTCAATATCACATAGACACGCTTCAAGGTTGGGACAAGGGTTGGTGCTTGATTCGATATTCTTAGGATAATTTGGTTACCGTCAACATAGTTGTTACAGGAGAGGTTGTCTGTGTGGATGATTCCTGGAAGAGTGGTCACACAGAGGTTGAACAGGAGAGCAGATAGGCATACGCCTTGGGGTCCTCCAGTGTTCACCGAGTGAGCAGTTGAGACAAAATTGGAGAAGAAGGTTATTTGTTTCTGTTGCAGAAGAAGGAGGCAATCGATTTTAGAGCAGTGCCACGGATTCCTTGGGAGTGAAGGTGGTCAAGGAGGATTGAATGGTTAACTGTGTCGAAGGCTGCAGACAGATTGAGGAGAATCAGGGCTGTGCAGACTTCAGAGTCTGCAGTGACCTTGAGATCATCCCAGATCGAGATTAGAGTGGTTTCCGTTCCATGTCCCGATCTCAAGCCTGATTGTGCGGGGTCGGGGAGACTGTTGAATTCTACAAAGGAGTTGAACTGGGAGTATGCGGTCCAGTCAATGAATTTCATGAGAAATCTGGTGTTTGAGATGGGCCTGTAATTCTTGGGATCAAGGGGATCAATGTATGCCTTTTTTAGAAGTGGTTTTACATGTGCTACTTTGAAGGCTTCAGGGAAAATGCCAAAGGAGGGGAGAGTCGTTTAGTATGGCTCTCGCATGTTCTCCTCCGCTGGTAGAGGTGAATATTTCTTTCAGGACAGAGATGGGCAGGGGTCGAGGGGCATCCCGAGAGTTTTCTGGCTGATAGTAGGTCATGCAACTCGTCTCTGGAGATGGGTTTGAAGGAGTTAAAAGTAGGTAAAGTGGGTATCTGGTCAATGGGATTATGGGGGTCGGTGATGGGAAGGAGGGAGAAAGGACAGCTTGGTGTTAAGGGTTGCTGTCCTGTCAAGTGCAGTGCTGTAGAAATGTAGCAAGAGGGAGTCGCAGAGTTATTGCGTGGGGCTGGATTGGGTAGAGGTGCACGCAGGTTTCACAAATTCTGAAATGTTCATCTGGAATTGGCTGCGGTTGCCATGGTTGAAAATGTGTTTATTGTAATAGGCTTTTTGCCCATTCAGATTGGCTGACATTGGGTTTAGGTGCTCGCCATTTGTGTTCAAGAGATTTATTTTGTTTTTTGGCATTCCTCAGGAGGGGTGTGAACCATTTGGTGGACTCTCCTTTGCGTGAGGATGTGGGGCGGGAGTTGGTGAGAAGAATTAGTGATTCTTTAAGCCAGGCCTCGAAGGAATCGATGGTTAAAGGTCTATCAAGGGGCAGCGTTGCAGAGGGACGGAGAAGCAGGGCTTTGGCTAGGTCAGGAAGGATCTTGACTTTGTTCCAGCATTTGAGATCAGGGATGGGAGCTGGGGGAGCTGTAGGAGGCAGGGCAGTTGTGTGGATAGAGAAAGGGATGACAAAGTGGGCGGTCCATATGAGCGGTTTGGGACAGGATATATAAACCAGGTCATGGGATCTGAAAGTTGCAACAAGAGTGCGCCCACCTGAGTGGGTTGGACCAGTGGTATGTTGGGAGAGGTTGAGCTAATCAAGTATGTTAACCAGCGGATGATTCATGCGGTTGTTGGGCATACCGAACCGATATTGAAGTCTCCCAGGAGATTAAGAGATGGGTGATTTAGCTGAACGGTAGCTATTGAGTCACAGAGGTTGTTGGTGAAATGTCTGTCATATCTAGGGGGTCTGTAGATGAGTAGGATGCTGTGGCTGAAAGTCGATGGTATCAAGAGTTTTACCAGAAGGGATTCACAGGAGGCATTGCATGTCTGGGATTCGATGAGTGAGTTGGGGAAATGGAGTTTGAAAAGGATTGCCACTCTGCCACTGCTGGCTGGTCTATTGTGGGCGATAAGCGAGTAGCCCGGTGGCGAAGGCTTTGTGTGCTACTGGGGAAAAGTCATCGGAGAACCAGGTTTCGGTGATAAAAATCAGGTCATGATGGTCAGAGGATAGGAGGTCGAAGATGCTGTTTCTGTTTCTTGCTATGAAGTGGGCATTAAAAAGGAATCAGGTGATTTTGTGAGGGGAGGTGGTTTTCGTGATGCTCATCGCAGTGGGTGCTTGGCGGACATGGGTGTCCAATGGGGTGGTGAGTGTGGTAGGATCATTCAGGGTGGTTGAGTCTGATTGAGGTGGGGTAGGGGTGCTGGAAACCTGTGGACTTTGAATGTCGGATGAAAGGGTTACGTCAGCGGGGGCAGGAAGAGTATTTTGTATTTGTTTATTTATAACGCGAAACCATCAGGCCCGGAGGCATCAGTAGGTGGCCAGGGGTAGGTAAGTGAGAGATGAGGGGTAGGTTAAGGGTGGTTGGGAGGGTGGTGAATGGATCATTTGAGGTGTGGGGGTGTAGCCGGGTTGTTTTTGTATTCAGTCTGGAGGGCGCTGGGGGTTTAGGTGTACTGGGTGAGAAGTCAAGAGCAAGGGGGTGGAAACTGGAAGAGGGGAGTGTCTGGGAGTAGGGGAGGGAAAGGCTGGGAGGTTGGACAGAAGCAGAAGTGATGAGGTGAGGTGAGGAGGGTTGAGGGAGATGACCACTCACTTTTTCGGCATTTTGTGTGTTTTGGTGCCATAGGGGTATGAGAGTGTGTGAGGGTTCACAGGGGGAAGGAGAAGAGACTGCAATTCTAGCTAGGGTGAGACAATCTACTTTCAAAGAAGGGAAGGGATATGACAGGGTGTCTGTTGGCGGGGGTCGAGTAGGAGTTAAGGGGAGGGAGAGGGTAGCATGGGAGGTAGGTTGAGAGGGTGGGGAGTTCCTCAGTGGGTACAAGGATGGTGGGGTAGTGGAGGTGGATTTGTGCTGTCTGGAGAGCCATATGGCTCCTCTGGCTTGAGAGTTCCATAATGGGTGTGGGGTATGAGCGGGGGGTATCAGGATGTTCTCAATAGATGTCAGAGGGAAGGAGGATGTTGATGTGTTTGGGTCAGATGAGGAGTGGGGGATGAGCGTTTGAGGAGGCAGGTGTTTGGCGCTCCAGCGTGCTTCTCTGATCTTAGAGTTGGATGAGGGAATACGGTAGGAGGGTAGGCGGATGGCATCCGGGTGCATTGTTGTATGGGGGAGGGGTTATGGTTTGCAACCAGATGTGGGATAACAGGTGGGGTCGTGAAGTTGGATGCTAGAGTGTGGGTTATGCACCATGTGGGAGGGTGGGGGTAGGGTCTATGGAGGCCAGGGATCAGGATGGTTTGCAGAGGAGGACTTAGTTGAACTGGGATCTCCATCCCGGCGAGAGGTTAAGGGTAGCATATAGATATTAATGTACTTGAAACAGTAGATGCAGTGGCCTTAGATGTAGAAACTATGGGCCTCATCACGAATTGGGCTGTAACGCCGGTGCTAATAGCGCTGGCGCTATCTGCCCTACTGCCAAACCCAATGGCTCTATTAGCTCCCGATCACGGGTTTGGCGGATTTGGAATTCCCCATTCCCCATTGAGCCCATTCGGGAATGCCCCATTCACCATTGGGCTCAATGGGGAAATTTTGCTCTCATACTGCCGGCGGATTTCCCGCCGGCGGTATGAGCGCAAATTTTCAGCGGATTTCCCCCCAGCACAGAGCTGGGGAGAAATCTGCTGAAGCCCTGATTTAAGCTACCGCCGGATTTGAGGGTTACCACCAAACTTGTGATGAGGCCCTATGTCTAGACTCTGGACACCAGAACAGTGGGACAAGAGCAAAGCGGAGTAACAGTAGAATGGAAGTCTAGATGTAGTAGCAGCATCTAGACTTGGGACATGTGGTTAGAGGGAGAAAGGGCCTAACACATGGGGAATTCTAAAGTAGCACTCTATAGATGGGGCACAATGTAGAATTAATACATTTCCAAGGCATGCTACACAGGTCTAAAAAACACAGTTTTCCTAGAGGAGGACACAGGCCAGTATTCGTGGTACTATCACAAGGTGGGATTCGCTAGGTGTGAGTCAGTGCACCATTAACATTTTCCAAGTCTGCGGCGTATGCAAATAAATCAAAATACTATCTCAGTGGCCACCTCTAGATGTGAATCTAAGTAGCAAGAACAATTTCTAAGTGTGCGGGACAGGCAAACAAATCACAGTACTATGACAGCGGGCACTTTACAGATATTAATCAATGTTACAAGAGCAAATTCTAAGTGAGAAGCACAGGCAAGTAAATCACAGTGATATAAGAGTGTGTACCTTCTAGATGTGAATCAATGCAGCAAGAACAGTTTCCAATTGAGCGGCGCAGGCAAATACACTACAGTACTACCACAGTGGGCACTTTGTAGAAGTGAATCAAATGAACAAGAGCAATTCTAAGTGTGCGGTGTAGGCAGGTAAATCACAGTGATATCTCATTGGGCTCTTTCTAGATGAGAATCAATGTAACTTTCTGGGTGTGAATCAATCCAACAAGAACAAGTTCCAGGTGTGCAGGACAAGCAAATAAATTACAGTACTATCACAGTGGGCACTTTCTAGATGTGAATCAATGTAACAGAAATACATTCCAAGTGAGCGGCACAAGCAAGTAAGTCACAGTACTTTCACAGTGGGCACTTTCTAGCTGTGAATCAATGTAACAGGAACAAATTCCAAGTGAGCGGCACAGGCAAGTAAATCACAGCACTATCCCAGTGGACGCCTTCCAGATGTGAATCAGTGTAACTTTCTAGGTGTGAATCAATCTAACAAGAACAAATTCCAATTGTGGGGACAGGCAAATAAATCACAGCACCATCACAGTGTGCACCCTCCAGATGTGAATCAATGCAGCAAGAGCAGTTTCCAAGTGTGCGGTGCAGGCAAATGAACTACAGTACTACCACAGTGGGCACAGTCTAGATGTGAATCAAGCTAACAAGAACAATTTCTAACTGTGCAGCACAGTTAAGTAAATCACAGTACTATCTCAGTGGGCACTTTCAAGATGTGAATCAAGCTAGCAAAAATAGTTTCAAAGGGTGCAGCACAAGTGAATAAATGACAGTACTATCTCAGTGGGCACCTTCTAGACATGAATCAAGCTAACAAGAACAATTTGCAAGTGTGCGGCACAGGTAAATAAATCACAGTACTATCTCAGTGGGCACCTTATAGACGTGAATCAAGCTAACAAGAACAGTTTCTAAGTGTGCGAAACAGGTTCATAAATGTCAGTACTATGTCAGTGGGCAACTTCTAAATGTATATCAAGCTAACAGGAACAGATGTGATTCAAGTCAATCCGAACAGTTTGCTAAGTTGCGATGCAGGTTAACATACACAGTGCTAGGCTAGTTTGCAAAGTGGTAGGGCTTCGAGGATAGAGTGATTGCTCTACTCCCTACCCTGGCGACTCCTACCTTGGCTGTAGCTGCTGGCTGATGGCTGGCCACTGGTTTCCCCTGCTGACACATGTAGACACTATCTGGAGCCGCCTCAGTGGGAGCCACCCTTTGCATTGGGGCCCTTAGCTGCGGGAGCTGCCCGGGCAGATGGCTGCCCTGGGAAGGTCAGTTAAGAGCAGTGGTCTAACCTATTAGGGGCAGGTGCCGGCGACTAGGCCAGGAAAGTTAGATGCAGTTAGCCTATCAGTGGAGGAGAGTGGGAATGGGAGGCGAGAGGAGGTTGCGTATGGGAAACAGAGACACAGGGAGTTTCAAGCTGCAAGGATGCGGCTAGGGGCTAAACAAAATAATTTTTAATGCAAATAATGAGGCCTAGGAGGGCCAGGAGACCAGCACACTCACCTCAGGATGCCGGGACCAAGGAAGCAAACAGGGGCAGGTGGCGGTGACTAGGCCAGGCAAGTTAGATGGAGTTAACCTACCAGGGGAGGAGGTCAGACTGGGATATGGGAGGAGGTCACGGAAGGGTAACAGAGACACAGGGAGGTTTGGGCTGCAAGGATGCAGCCAGGGGCTCAGCAAAAGTGTGTGGAGGTCAGAGTGCCCCAGAACCTCCTTTGTGCCAGTCTAAAGCCTGCCAGGTGCACAGTATAATGTTGAAGTAGCTTTGTGTTAGGAGTGGAGTTAATTTGTTCTTTGACCTTCATCAGTGAGAAGATGATCTCTGCAGCACCCATGTGATGGAAGATGGACGGACTGGGCTTGGACCAATGACCTGGCATCTCTTATGGAGCAGGGGGATCCTTTATAGGTGCACACCCACCAGCTGTGTAGGTTTTTACTATATGGTATTGCATCACAATGTGTTTTCTCTTAAGCCTCTGCTTGTACCATTTTTTGGCAGAACGTTCTTGGCAGCAGAGTTTGTTGCGTTTACAGGATCGACTTGGGTCTTTCTTCCCTAATGGGTTGTATTTTTTCTGGTGTAAGCATTCAGGGGCATGCCATCATCATTAACAGGAATAATGGTCTGTTTATATAACCAGTGGACTACTGTCAAGTGTATTTGACAGTGTATTTCTTTATACATAATATGAAAATTAATATATATGAGTATCAAAGGTCATGTTTGCATGGCCGATTAATACTAATAAAAAAATATATTGTACTTACGTCTATTCCCATTAATTGTCCCTATTCCATGTGTCATTATACCACCCTGCACCACCTCGTTTATTCAGAGCCAGAAAACCATTGCCTATCATATAGGCACCCAACCCAGGGAAAGCCTCTGTCTTTCGTAATGTATCCGCTGTACATCAATTCTGGTAGAAATTGCATCTTGATTAATATCTAAAATGCAAATATATAAAATTATACTCTATAACTATATGAACTACCCAGTGTTTCCTATGCCTTTCCGGGACATGGAAGGAATAGGTGGAGGCACAATGTAAATATACATGCAAAGAGATCATTATACTTTAAATGTTGTACATTGCTGTACAGACAGATGTGATTGTGATTGGAATTAAGTGTTTAGCAATGAAAGTCGCTGAACTACCCACTCCTGTTACCCTATATCAGGAACACAATATATGAACTGATGCACCAAGCAGAAGGGGTGCTGCAAAGCAGTTTTCTAACATCTTTCTTACAATGATAATTGTGGAATTGCATCTTGTCTAGTCTTTAATGTGTGGTATTCATACTAGGCCTCACAACGTATTCCGAAACATACTTGAAAAATGTGTATACTCTCCCATGGGTTGGCAGATATTTGGTTGTTGACTGAGGATCAGATCTTGTGCATCAACTTCCTTATTTCTTGTTTTAGATAACCACTCCAACATAACTCAAGTATGCTCCCCCAAATTCAAATGTATTGACTTCATTATGTTTGTAGTCCAATAGGCTTTTATGTTAGAAGGTTCAACAGAAACCCATTCTATCTTGCTTGAGTTTTTCATTAGACTTGTCATTCACTGAGAACAGGTTGTGTGATTCTTGTAGTTGATCAATCCTTTCTGATTTAGTTAGGACCTTTTTTTAACAATACTATACTGCTTTATTTTTGAAGTTGTCATCACTGTGTCAGCTGGTGAAAGACTGTCTAGTACACCCCCGCATGTCTCTGGTGATATCCAGTGTCAAAACTATACCTGTAGTTTTAGGATAGTGTACATCTTAGGAAATGTACTAGCGTGTTCACTGTCAAATACTATAGTCTCTTAGAGAAGATCATGTAAATGAGAGGGATGGCTCGTTTCACCCGTGCAGCTCTGCGATGCAAGCTATGATGCAGATTGTCTTTGACATCCTTCTTAGGCTTGCTGGTCACAGGTTGGATGGTGAGTGTTTGGCTCAGAGACAATTCAAGAGTTTATTTCTAGGAGGCACCACTGAGGAGCTGTAAGAGTCTGGGTTATATCTGTGTTCACATTCCTTTCACAGGAGCCCTTGAGGATGACTTGTGAGATTGTTGAGAGAGTAATACATCCAAGTGTCAAAATATGTAAAGAACTGTTAGCGCCAACCACTGGGGCATCTAATCGAAAATCCATATCTATGATGCTTTTAGGACATATTGTCGGGCATAGGATTTCCAAGATATTTCCTATGGAAAGTATTGTAAAACCTCCAGTTCATACATTGATGCTACTGATATATGATCTTGGTATATGTCCCATTAATATAGCTGAAAGAACTGAAGATGTATATCAACTCTCTTTCATGTGCTATACCTTTTAACGTGTTATGCGGATGACATGCAGATCTCTTTCAGGCTACCCTCGGCCTCCTCCTCACTCATCCCTGACTGTCTATCCACATTATTGTATTGCTGTGCTGCTAATGATCTTTGTCTGAATGCTAAGATATAGAATGTGCTCATTGGGACCCCTGCTCCTGTTTTCCCACTCTCACACTGGCCGGCCTCCCTTAGCCCTGAACCCTCACCTACCAATGTGGCATAAAATCTAGGGGACATTGTTGACTCTATTCTCTCCTTCTCGTTTCACATCTCAGACATCTCCAAAAAGTCTGACTACCAACTGCACCACCTCAGAGGTATTCTGCCTTTTATCACTTTCACGCAGGGGCTCAACACCTCATGAGCTCTCATTCTCTCTAGGTTGGACTATTGCAACAGTCTCTTTCTTAATCTTCCTACTTCTACACTCTGTCTGCTACAAACCATCCAGAACAGAACCGTGAGGCTTATCCTTGCCCTCAAGCCCAGGGACTGAATCTCTTCAGCGCTGAAATCCATCCACTGGTTCCCCGTGGCTGCAAGGATTTAGTTCAAGACCCTCTGCATAATCCACAAGGCTTTCTGGGGCCGGGGCCCACACTATCTACAACACTCTCTTCCTACATACTCTCCCTCCAGAGTCCTCCACTCGTCCTCCTCCAACTCTCTGCGGGTGAGCCGCTTTCACAAACAGAGATGTGGGGGTAGATCTCTATCCTCTGCAGGTGCGTCCCTCTGGAACAGGCTCCCTGCCTCTCTCCGTCTTGAGCCTGAGTACCTTAAGTTCCAATGCTCCTCAAGACCTTCCTCTTCCTCCTTCTCGCTCCCTCTCTCCTGCTAACCTCCATTCTTTTTCTCTCTACCCTCTTTCTCCTCCCTAAGTCTGTTTAGTTTTGCTTACTGGTTGCCTGGTTCACCTCCAGAGCAGTACACATCCCAGACTCCCCCGCCAGTCTTTTGCACAAGCCTCCGGGCCACTGCACTATGTTCAGCATTACTGAACTTTCAGCTTACGCTCCATGAGCGGGACAACCACTATGCACTTAACCCAGGACCCTGCCAGACTGGACTCGATTGCCCCCCCCCTTGCATCTCTGTCCATACGCATGCATGACCTAAATGTACTAGAACTAGTTAGTTTGTCTGTCTTGTCCTCCGTCCCCTTTTTGTGTGCTTCCTCCCTGGCTTGGTCGCTACTTTAATACTTCATGCACTTGCACTACGAGAAATGCTGTCAGGTCGAGTATGCTAGTTTTTCATTAGATCATTCAGAAACGTCTAAGGCCTAAGAATGATTACTGTATTCCCTTGTCCCCTTCCCACCTTGAAGCGCTTTGAAGCACTCCACCTTTGTATAAGCGCTGTATAAATAAACAATAAATTAATTAAATTAATAAATACCCACCAAAAACTGGTTTAATATGCTACCTACTATGTAATGACTTTGTGAAGATTTGTAAAGCACCAAACAATGAGACTGGCATTTGCCAATGCTTCTTGGTGAAGTCATTTTCGATTTTCACAAATATATATGAATATAAATATTGTCTCAATTGAAAATGAATCATTCAGCACCTAGCAGCTATTCAATTGACAGCCTTGGGCTGCAGGTGACTTATTTTTCATGCACTGAACCATGACCTTGCTCAGAAATATTTAGTGGAAATCCCTCAACGAATTGTGATACACTGGGCCACATCACGACCCTGGTGGTGACGGTATGAACGGTGCCGGTAAGGCACTGGCACCATTCATCCCGTCCCGCTGCATTACGAGTTCTGCTCGAGGGTTCCTGACAGCCCGCTAGGTTTTACCTGGTGGGCTGTGCATCGCCCGCGAGCATAACGCGTAATTGCCCCGCACCGTTATCAATGGTGCTGGCGCATCAATGCTCCCCACTCCCATTCTGGCATATTGGGCAGCATGTGGATCGGGTGCCTGGCAATACCGCCACCCGTGAATGGTCAATTTCCGGCCCATTCACCTCGTAATGGGCCGGTTATTGACCAATCGCCGGAGGCGGTGCCGGTAGCGAGCATGGAGCGAGCTACCGCCATGCTCGCAATGAGGCCCAGTGTCCTTGTTGTGGGATGTTTTTACCCATGCAGCCAAGCCCTACCATAAAACTGTGCAGTACTGGCATTGAAAACATCATGATGGCCAGAACTCCCCAGAGAGTGCACAGGGAAAACATGAAGAATAGGCTGCCACCCATTTTTGCCTATGTTGTGAGCACAGGAGGGCACAGCCTAAAACCACCATTGGGCTACACACACAGTAGCCTGAAACCATTGGGAATGGCAATGCTGATTGCCAAAAGCAACCCAGAATTGTGGGGAATTAATTTTATTAATGTCAAAAGGGATGCAATACTGGTGCTCACCACTATCAGAAAGCCAGCGTTTTAAAACCACCAGCATTTTGTGTAAAACTGAACAAATGAACCCAAACCAGGCCAAGGAAAGACTTGCTAAGAGGTGGATACAATGTAAAACTATATTCTGAAATGACTTGAAGGAAGTAATTATTTAATGTATATATAAAAAAAATAGCTCGGGATGTCAGCAGCTTAAGTGAATTTGGGGGTAAAGCCACTAAAATCGAAATGTTTAAAATAAATGAGTGACCTACTTGTGAGTGTCACATAGATTGCAATTGTTTAAATGTCATAGTTTTGAACTTAGAATCAGTGTTCTATCTGCATGTGTAAAAATTGTAAGTTTGGGTTGAATGTAGAAAAATGGGAACTAAAGTGACATTTAGCTAAACTCTGACCACCAGCTACCCCCGACAGGAGTTGAGACTTGCACAACTGCATTCCCAGGCCTGGCTGCCTCCTGCTGCCCCTGCCAAAAGGAGATCACATGGCCCTGTTGATTGAAAGGGGAGTGGCACCTGGGGACAGCAGGGCACTGAACAATGGGCCTTCTTTGACTCAGGCAATTGTTAAATTAGGGGTGTCGTAAAATGGCTTCCTCTTGGAAGGAAATGGGAGGGGCAGTGCCTCTGCTAGCAAGCTGAGCTTGGAGGAAGTGGACAAACCAGAAACTCCACCATGTGCCTGGGGGAAACCACACCCCTTTGGGCCAGAGCATAATTTTAAAAAAGATGGATAATTCATAGTACGGACTTGTCAGAATTATATAAGTAATATCATTATTCTTGTGATTTTTCTTTGCACGTTTTAAGAGGTGTTAGGACCCTGTGGTGTATTCTGGGGGGTTGCTAGCGGAAAATAGGGTCTTAGTCCAAATGTCTGCATGTTAAAAATCTGACACTTCATCAATTAATGTCCATACTCCTTGCGCACATTTGTGTAATTTTTGGTAAATGTCCAATATTGGTAAACCGACCAAAAAGTCCAAAATGTTGTCATTTCTGAATCCCAGCTCGCAGGAACATGTGACTTGAACAGAGACCTGTCTTAATTCATCTGTAATATGTACATGTAATGTCAACCACTTGTGAATCTGGGAAATATGTATTTGAATCAAATATAGATTTGTGGGCAAATTGACCAGGGGAGGATCCTCTGACCCATAAACAGACCTCATCATGATGACAATCCATTTCCTTCCCCCAATCATGGGAGAGGGGAGAATCGGGCCAATGACAAGTAGAGAGGTGCAGGCTCAGTTATGCCACGCACACACCCACTTTCTAAACACATAAAAGCAGACAGTGCAGGACAGGTAGGGACATTCACTTTCCACTTTCTTGCGGGACGCTTTGCCGGGAGACTTCAGACTTCACATCCAGAGATCCAGACTTCAAATCCATCAATCTCCAGAACCTGTAGCAGAAATTAACTCCGGAATTTGTAGAAGAGAGGCCTGAATCCACAAGCTGAATCCTTTTCAGCAGGCCTCAAAACCAACCAAACTATTCAACAGCCGGGCGAGCAGTTTGAATTTTTTGCCAAGAACTTTTGCAAGAACCTGTAGCAGTATCCAGAAAGCAGTGCTGTATCCGGAACCAGAGAGAACCACAAACCAGACCGTTGTGAGCAGAACCAGTGCTTGACAGACCCAGAGAGCAGAGCTGACCCAGATAGCCGGGACTTCAGGACCACCCGCCGGAAGTCCCGTCCAACCTGACCAGACCTTGACGGCTTATTTCAAAAATATAGTGTGAGTACTCACTGTGCAAAACCAATCTCTTAGTTTAAAATAATCTAATCCAAACTATTTTAGCCTATTAGAACTGCCTCCTAGAATCGTGTCATTCTGTCATTTTTAAAGCTGAAAACTGTCATCTGTCATTCTGAGCTTTAAAATTTCAAATCCAAAAAACTACCTTGACTAAATTGTATCTCCGGAACCGTTTGGAGCGTGTTTTAACTGTTATCTTAAAACTAAGATTCTAAGCTTTCCAATGAGCCTAGAACCGACTTCCTACTCCTTATAGTGCCTCTGCATTTGCGCTCGACGCACGCGACTAAATTTGCCGAAATTTGACATTTTGCTTAATTTCAGCCACATGTAAAAATATTTGTCCTTGCTTTCCTTGCTGAAATTCGTGTGCAACCTTACAATCATTCATAGAGCATTGCTAAAGTGATCCTGAACTGATTCAAAGTATCTATCAACTACCCTGAACCCCCTATATGGAATGAAAAGCCTTTTTAGCATATTTTTCACCTAATTGCAACCACATCAAAGTATCTTGCCTGTGTTAAAACTCATACCTGTTTTCCTCTAAGCTTGCTAGGGGGGAACTGAATTATATTTGATTGCATTCCTGAGAACTGTGTGTCCTCTTTCCATCTCCTTATATTGCATAAAGGGGGGGGGGGGAGTGAATTGTCAAGGAAAAGTGATTACATTGTCTTTTGTTGAAGCCATATCAAGTTATTTTCTGCACTGCATTTCATTCATCATTGCGTTTCCTTGAACCATATAAAGCATTCTTTCCCACCTTATTCTTCTGTTCCTATTCATAAGTAACCAAGAACTGTGCTACTGTAGGATTACCTCTTGCTGATTACTGCTCATATTCACAAGTGTACTATCCATTATCAATTTGTTTATAGAAGTGTGATATATATATATATATATTGTTTAATTTTTCAAATAAACCTTTTAAATTTGCAAAACAAGCCTACTTCCTGGCTCAGTGGGGTCAAGGGGGATTCTAAGAGAGGGATGTTATACAAGGGTTCATCATCCAGATTATAACTTGCCATAAAAATATATAAATAAGGCCTTCCCTTGGGCATCCCAGACAAGGCACTGACTTAGTGGGATTGCTTGATTGGAGTCATTTACATTGTGCAAGGGAGTGTTTTCAGTTGAACAGCTGGATTTTTTCTCTCAAAAGCTGTATTATGCCTGAATAGAGAGATCTGTGAGTCTCTTCCAGAGTTCTTGCAGCGGTATGTTTGGTGACCCAGGATAGTGGAAGGTTTGTTTTAGGATCAGTCATTTTGCGGAAGCCAGGACTCCAGTTTAAGCGGGAGGAGAGATGTTTTTTTCCACCTGAAATATATGTATTTGTTTATCTTTTGCCAAGGCAACAATCTGATCATGATGCATGGCTAAACATTGACAGCAACGTTTTTGTTCAAAAAGAGGCAAGATGTGTCTTCCCTCATCATGAGCTAGAAAGTCTGCTTAAGTTATAGCAGGGCCTCCAACACAGCAGAGAAGCATGAAAAAAAATAATGTGCCTACAGAACTTCTCTATGTATATGTATTCTTCGCCAAAACAAAAGCGGTGATGATGCCCAATGAAGCAGAAACATGTCTGGGCATGCTTGTGGTCTCGTGCTAAAGGAATGTGACCAAGCACTTTGGGCTCGACTGCGCCTTTTGAGGTGGGACCAAGACTGATTTGCATATGGTCTTTCCCCTTTTGTAATGGCTTGGCAGGTGAAGAACGATGGCCTGGAGGGCTGCCCAGAGCAATTCCAGAGGTTAGGATCAATTCCAAACCGTCCAGCCATCACCTCTTTTGTTTTGTATATGTATTCTTCTCAATGTCTTTGTAAAATAATCAGGCTCTTCCATGATGCATAGTTAAACATTGACAGCATTATTTATTGTCTGCTTAGAAAAAGATGCAACTTTTTCCTCCCTGATACCCAAGATATCACATCAGCTAAAGCTATTGGTGAGCCTCCAGCACAGGCTAAGCATGGTACAACCCTGGGAAAAGAAACAAAAGGGCTGTTGAGTGTATCATGGTGAAAGCTCTCTTTTAGTAGTAGCCATTTTGTGGAAGTCATAGGTACTCTTTAGGTTGGATGAAACCTATAGCGGGTTGCCTGTAAGATCTCCTTGTTTGGCCAATGACTAGATGATTGACATTATTTCACCTCTGTGTTGCTTTTATATGTATTCTTCTTTTGTATAATGGTCGCAAGCTGTTCCATGATCCATGGATAAACACTTGCAAATGTTTCACTTCGTGCCATACAATTTATGCTTCAGGTCAAACATGACATCTACCTGAGGTCTGACTTTGTAAATTATAAGGGTAAGATTTTTTGCTTAGCGACCACATGGCAACAACGGGTTGCCCTCTACATGCGCCAAATCTGACCTATAAGCTTTGCCACTCCTTGTTTCTTGTAGTTTCAGCACAGCATCATCAAATACCCTGCAGTTAGAATTTTAGAGTCAAGGGATAGCTTACAGGTGTTTCCTATAGTCAGATATTTTCCCCACTGTTCCATCAACAAGTACTGCAGTCCTGGGCAAGAATTCCAGACTGACTCGAAGCGTGTCATTGCTGCTGGGGATGGAGATGGTCACCCTTCTTCTTCACCTCCGTTGCCTAGAAGACATGGAATCTGGTCCATATGTGCTATTGTTTATTTATTTTTCTTTCCTAGTTTTCCTGAAAGTCTCATTAAACACATACACATATTGCTTAATATTAATGATTGTTTTTCACTAGCAGGAGGTAATTGATAGATGTTCATGATCTTTAGTTCTTTCTGAGGTTTAGGTGCAAGGGCAAGGTGAGGTGTCCTTTTCTTTATAGATCTTAACTTTTAAGAGTAATCCTTATCCTTCATCCCTGGGTGTGCAGCATCATCAGGTCACAGAGGTCAGGTGGACTGACAATCTGTAGTCTCGTATCCATTTCCACAATGGATGATCCTGGGCAGAGTATCTTATAGGTATGCTCCATTCGACAACTAACTGCTGGAGAACTCTGGACACTTTATCCCTGTAGCTGGGAGATGGTCCTCCCATTAGATACAACCCCATAGGAGACAGAATGCCTCTCAGGTTCTTTCCCTATTAAAAGTAAGGTATATTAGGCACGGCCGTTTTACAGTTGGTACCATCCTGTTTCCTGGTTGTGTATGTTCAAAGAACTGAGGAATACTAGGGGCCATATGGTAGACTTCGCTTCTTGTAAGTTGACAACACCCTGATTCACAGAGCGGTGCAAAGTGTTATTTTTGCAGTGCAAAGTGACATTGCACTGGTGCAAAAGAGGTGCAATGTCACTTTGCATTGCAAAAATACACTTTGCACCGCTCTGTGTATCGGGGTGTTTGCTGGCAGTGCAAATTCACTTTGCACAAGGCTAAAAGTTCTATGAATCGAGCCCTTATATTGTTAGTGAATTGATCAGGGCAGCAAGACGTCTTTGCTCTAAAGTTCAGCAGGTTACCAATCACTAGGATACTCACACTCCCCCCTCAGCCCTCACAGTGACAATTTAGAAACAAACCAGCAGACAGGAAAAACGTTCGCCCAACCTGTGCTCACCAACACTTCAGGACTCACACCGACCACCCTGTCCACTCCCACTTTTCCGTCCCTCCTTTCCTCCTTTCTTCCAGGACCATGCGCCAAGTGGCTATCAAAATGGCAGAGGTTGTGCTTTAAAAGACCACTATATAGTGCATTGTTTCAAAAAGATACACCTTGAGCTCACTTAATCCGTAATGGAAAGGGCTGGTTTCAAACTGGGATTTACGTGAACTATTATATATTGTCATCAGTGAGAGTCTTACCTTACTTTTATATTGCTTCATCTTGCATCAGATCTATGGTTTTAACTGTTCCCACACTTTAAGCTTTTCTTATAGTTAAGCATTTATCTTTAGTACTGCACTTCTATCGCTTTGCATTTTTATTCTTAAATATTTAATCTTTCTAGCTGCCCATTCCAGGTTTCATTTTTCAAAGGATTGCCTGCAGCATCCTTCTGACACCAGAAAACAAAAAAAAAATGTTTTATTATTTATCAGGTGTAGGGCTTACAATAAACAGTTATTATGGGCCGCTGCATTTCTTTAATAAAGACCCGCTAGCACGGTTCAAAGGTGTGTGAAAGGAAAAGCCAAGGGGGCGCAGCCCCCACAAGGAATTGACGATGAAGGCAAGAAAGAAAACAAACATGACCAGACTGTAATGTAATAATAACAACAACCATTAATTTGGTTCACACTATAAACATTTGCTTCTGGCCAGGAATAACAAATTGCATTAATGCTCAGCTTAGTGTGTTATGTCATGCTGTAATCTTAGGTTATTGCCTGTTAAATTCTAAGGGCCTCATTCTCACCTTGGAGTTAATGTTTAAACAGCTGGATTATCAAATACCCCAATTTTTACCAACTGCTACATTATGGGCCTGCAGTAGTATACGTGATGCGTGATTCCTTGGGAATACCACATGCAGCAAACACAGCCTAATTGTGCAGTGAAAGACCTGCTAACATATTGTCAAATGCAGCTGTGAGGATTCCATGTGCACCTCTGTGAATCGCCAGGTTGCAATGCATTTTCTCCACTGGCAGCCCGAGTCCTACATTTGTCTTTTAATCTCAGCTGACTATGTTTCCGCATTAATGCAGAATCTAAATTTCAGACACACTCCCCATTAAAGTGTGTTTTGGGTGGAGGCTAGGTGGGTGCTGTTTTCAGAAAACTTGCAGCCTTATTTAATATAAAGTGTACATGTATACACAAACCACATGCTCTGGGACCTACTAGGCCGAGTGTAAACTTATTGGGGGTCCTGACGAGTTTGGCGGTAGTTCAGTGGGAATTCCACCAAACTACCCACCAAGTGAAATTACTGTTACCGCCACTTGGTCCAGCTTTTGTGGTAGGCCGTGTAAGCCCCCATTTGTTTGAGTCCATATGACTTCATGGGGCTTTCGACGGAATGACCATGGCGGTAAATCTGTAGATGGTAATTCCACAAATGTTACAGATTGTTCATGATAAGGCATTGAATTTACCAGCCTTTAGGTGGAGGACAAACATCCACCTCACAACCATCACTGTAGCACAGTGGTGCGGTAATGCAGCAGTAACAGAATTACCACAACGTTACTGACGTTTTTTTTTACCACACCGCCTACTTGTAATGTGCCCTATTGGCTTTAAAAGTGGCTTCACGAGAACAACATTTTTTTCCTAACGTGTATTTACAGCAGCAGTATGTTTGCGGTATCAATAGCCAGACCTCTGACATATTGAACGACTCACAGTCAAAAAACTTAATGTAAGGCTCCTATGGTTTTAATTTACCAAATTAGGGTCAGGCTTAAGATAAATGCCTACAAGGGCTAAGAACTTTTCGATGAATAAAATCGGATTCCCTCCTATTGATTAATCTTTGCAAAAGAGTGTCAGAATGTGATAAACAGCATTGAGTTGAAATGTCCCTATATTGAAATAGTCCCCTATGACCTTTAAGGTACAGTGCAGGTCCAGGGATACAGCACCTTTTTTCAGGTTCTCTTCACATGAACATAGCACCATGTCCACTATTTGCTAGCCACTCCAGTAGGATAGTCAATAGCCCATTGCTTCCTGATCTGGAGTTACTGTGCCCTAGTTTACTGGGAGGGTCATGCACCCACTACTCTCTCTAAATAGGGATGCCTCACTCTCATGCCCCTCTTGTTTGGATTTCTCTTTTACTCTTTTTGGGGCTACAGTGCACTTTCCACTTTATAGTCTGGCATCAGACCAAGGGATAGAGTGCCCTCCTCACTAGATAGGATAAAGCACGCTTTGCAGGAATGGCTACCCTGCCCTTATCAGTAGCAGGGCTAGAGTACCAATTCCACTGAGGGTTCTAGTGCCCTTTTCACAAAGACGTTTATATACTCCTTCACACTGGGGTTGATTGCAAGGTTGCCATATAGATCTTTTCAGCCTCCAGGCTTTCCGTAACTGGGAGAGTTGAACAAAGCGATAGTGGTGGAAGAGTGTCCTCTACCAGTGATTTCTGAAATGTTACATTTGATAGGTAATGCACAATTGATTTATCAGCTGCATATCATCAGATACAATTACATTCGGATTCAGGGGAATACTCTACAGTTATTACACCGTTTGCAATGTACCAGTATATAAGGATGCCCTTTGGTTTGACCTCAGTGGCCACATTATTTTAAAGGGTAATGACACATCTGTTTGGGGAAATGACGAGAGTGCAAGTGTTTCAAGATGATATTTTAGTATGTGGAAAAGGTGAAAAAGAACACAATGAAATGTTATGTATAGTGTTGAAGAAATTGGAAGAGAAAGGACTGACTCTGGAACATAGTAAATGTAGGTTCAGTTGATCAGAAGTGGACTATTTAGGACATATGGTATCCCAAAAAAAAAAGAAGGTCCACTTTCCTAGGACTAGCTGAGTATTACAATACATGTACTGAAGGATGTGTGGAAAATACTCAGCCTTTGAGGGAATTCATGAAAAGGTATGTGAAATTTGAGTGGAATGAGTCATGAAAGAGCAGTAAAGGAGGTTAAGACGTGTATAATGCACCACTGTTAGCTTATTTTGTACCGGGAAGGAAATCCATATTACTGTGGATGCAAGTTGTAAAGTGTTGGGTGCAGTGTTATCCCAGAATGAGGGAGATCAAGAAAGAATAATAATGTTTGCATCTAGAGCAGTGACAGATACTGATGCACGTTAATCAGCGATTGAGACAGAGCTATTGGCATGCTGTTGGGGCGTGGAGCATTTTAGACAATATGTGTGGGGAAAGAAATTTGTGATGAGAACGGATAATAAACCTTTAGTGGAAGATTTAACTGTGAAATGTATGTCCAGAGCAACACTGAGAATATCTAGATTAGGACTGAGGTTGATGGAGTATAACTGTGAGGTAGAATATTTGCCAGGAAAAAAAAATATTGTGTAACTGATATTTATCCAGGATATCAAGGCAAGATTAAGGAGCAGGTTTGTGGTGTTGTAGATGTCTTGAACATAA
Organism: Ambystoma mexicanum; assembly: GCF_040938575.1. Classification (NCBI taxonomy): domain Eukaryota; kingdom Metazoa; phylum Chordata; class Amphibia; order Caudata; family Ambystomatidae; genus Ambystoma; species Ambystoma mexicanum. Next base: position 141,101,479 of record NC_090923.1, on the reverse strand, counting down.
ATAAAAGAGAAGAGTGTATAAAAGAGGCTGAATTGTTGGACAAGGTAAGGGAGTGGATTGTGAAGGGATGGCCAGATAAAGCGAATGTAGAGGAGTAGTACAATGGCTACTTTATGGTTAGAGAAGAGTTGACCATTAAATGTGGTTGAATTTTTAGAGGTTCTAGAGTGATAGTGCCAGAGAAATTGAGAGGACAATATATTCATTTAGCTCATGATTGTCGCCCAGGAATTTGAATAGCAGAAAATAAGGTAAGGGAGAAATAATGGTGCCAGCAATGGATGTACAAATATAGAGAATACTTCATCAATGTGCACCTTGTAATAATTGTGATAACAATATGGTAACAAGGACATTACTGTTGACTCCCATTCCAAAGGGACCATGGATGGAGTTAAGTATTGATATAATGGGTCCTTACGAAGGATTGCGACAAGGGCATAGATGTTTCTTGGTGATAGCAGAGAGGTACACAAGATGGCTGGGAGTGATTGTAGAAGATAGAGTGACGTCAAGGAAAATGATTGAGTTGTTGGAGAAGATATTGAGGAGAGAAGGCATTCTAGAAGTAGCTCTTAGTCATAATGCTCCTCAGTTCAAATCAAAAGAGATCAAGTAATTTACTGTGAAGGATGGTTTTCAATGGAAATATTCATCTGTTTATCACCCGGAAATGAAAGGCCTGGTGGAGAGATTAAATAGGGTGGTAGTTGAATGTGTACAGTTAGCTTTGGCTAATGGCATCAATTGGATGGAAAGTGTGTGTGATTTATTGTGGAGTATCCGAATAACACTTCATAGTGCTACTGGTGTTTCACCGTTTTGACTGATGAGGAGTAGAGAACCAAACAGTAAACGTTGTCCTTCTTGGATGTATGAGATGTTAGGGATCAAAATAGTAAATGAAGATTTTGTTGCTGATAAGATGTTTTGTACTCAAATGAAAAACAAGGAATACCATGACAAAAGATTCAAGGGAAGTATTCATAAAGGAATGAAGAAATGTCAGATTGGTGATGTAGCAAAAGTGAGATGGGGAAGAAAGGGAAAAAAAAGGAGTGCCAAAATGCTCTGATCCCATGAAGGTGATGGAATGTTTTAAGAGTGCCACAAGGGTGGAGAATGGTATGGAGTGGAATTTGAGTAGAGTGCTGAAGTGAGCACATGGGAATGTTGCTAAAGGAAATAAGAGAGTGTAGGATTATTGGAAGTATTCCATTTTGAAGGATGTGGAAGAGAACAATGACAGGGAGAGAAATTGGATGTAGAAATAAGTGATGTGGATAGTGCCATTAGTGTTCTGGAGAGAGAGGTTGAATGTGTGAGAAGTAGAGGTGCAGGAATTCGGAAAATGCTAAACAAATTTCAAGAGTATGTGGTTTACAAAAAATGATGTGCTTATCATGTTGGAATTTGAACTATTAATCAGTCCATAGGCTATGGTTTAATTGTGAATTGTTGTATTAGTTATCATTTGTAAATTATTATATTCGTATTCCAGGTAGAACAGGGAATCAGAATATGGAAGGTTGTAGGCGTTCTGGGAGAGCGAATAGAAAAGTCTGTGGGGTCGTTCATAATGATCTAGTTAATAAAGCAAGTATTGCTTTTCTACTTGCCTGGTCATCAGTTACTTCACAGACCTATCTGCCTTGCTGAAAAATATGTGACAAGAACCATCGGGTTGATGCAGCACCAAAGAAAAGGTTCAGTGCGCTAGAGCAGCACGTTTCAAGTGCTGATCAAGTGGGAGACATTTGTTGGGCACTTTGACTACTTACAGGTGCCAGGTACTGCCTTGACAGTGGACTCCAAAAGAATACTTATGAATGAACAGGGGAAAGACACAAAGCACTAGAGCCTGCTCAGTAACTACATAGCTTCTCTGGGTATTGCAAGCGACTTTGATCGGTCAGATCTGTTTAATCACGATGAGAATTGCTGTCATGGAGATATGAAGAGCAGTAGCAGAAGTCATATAGCCACAGTCAGCTAAAGCGTTCAGATAGATACTTCTGAGGGCTGAAAGGCTCCAGAGACAGGCGTGGGAAATTCCTTCATGTCTGTGAATTTAAATGAGCATCGCATGTGTGCATGTACAATGCACATTAAAATGTGCAGAAGCAAATGTGTAAAGAGGGTGGGAAATATAAAATGCGCTTAAAAGCTTTATGGGTTTCGCCCCTTGGGCTATACCACATGTTTTGGGCCTGTAAACCTCAATAAATGCCCTTGCTGCGCTTAGGGTTATAACTCTTCAGGACCAAAAACTCCAATGAAGTATTTTATATAGCTGTGGAGTGATGTGGCACTTCCCCATTGGCCAATTTCCAGGCCATAAGGGCCGGTATTGCTCATAAATTTCACATAGACAGGAAATTAGCCAATGAATGAGGAGAGGATTGCCCAGCTATTTACCGCCATCATGTCTCTCACTGTAGTGCTCCATCTCATCACAGGAGCGCCGCGCTGAGAGCCGCGCCTCCCACCTGCACCATTAAGTCTCACCCAGGCTGCACCTGACAGACACAGCCTGGGCACAGCCTGGGCACCTAAGCATTTCTTCATCCTCCTCCTTACCTTAATGTGGCGGAATCATATTACTCTTACCCCTGCACACCAAATGTTTTGCTGGGCCCACCTTGTCCCGGGCTGCCTCCATTACACTTGGTAGAGGGAGCCTGGCTAATTTCTCAGTCCCTCCCCTCGCTGCTCATTGCTCCATGGTCCCAGAGACCACTCCAGGCAGATTGCTTTTTTTGTTGTTGTCCCCCTTTGACCCTTCACGATAACTGGAGTTAGGCGCCTGCAAACTTTGTTGAGTGCCCTTGATGGACGCAGACGTTTAACTCCGTCTTCAGGTTCCTTAGCCATCTATATGTATTTTAAAAAAGAAGCATACATATTGTGTATGTTGTGTAAGGTTTTCTGTAAACTATGAACACACCAATAAAAAAATTATTAAAAATAAATTTAAAAAAGAAGTATATGTCAGCTTTTCCGACAGACATCAGTGATGAAATGAAAAATGCGTGATGTGCCACAAAACAGGCCAAGCACGCAATTATGCAACACGTCCTAACTCTGCAGTCAGGGTGCTCCAACAGCACCATTAAAAAGTGACATTACGACACTCTCGTGCTTCCTTACACCCACCACTCAAGCCCCATCAAAATAAAGTCCTAGGCCTGATTGTCTTTCACAGACAAGATCAGACAGATAAATGACTAGTTTACTTTCCCAGCTAGTTTGATGAGTTAGGACAAAACTATGCCTTTTATTGCAAAATGAGCACTGCAATTAAATGACCGGCAGCTGTCGCAGAAGGTAGTTTTACACTGGCACCGGCCATTTTTACATTGACAGCTAAAAGAGATGTTATTTGTCATTTTGTTTCTTGCGACTAAAGAAGTTCTTTCATAAGAAGATAATTTATTAGGACCAGCCTGCAGCGTTTGTTAGGGCTGGCGCACCTGGAAAATAGCTGAGCCGATGAAACATTGAATTCTCACCAAAACTTCATTCAGCTTCGCTTGCTTTTTATTTGATTTACTAACTTTACTCTCCTTTTAGTCACATGGTATATTGAAGGAATATCAGAAACGTGCACAGGTAACACCCATAACCCAGCTGGGTTATGATTAGGGCTGGACTGGCGTACATGGAGCTCTGGGGGGGTTTCGGTGGGCCTCTGCATCAAAGACTGTTAGGCAGAATTATATGCAGTACCCTTTGGGAACACTACACACAATTAAGACTACAAGTGACAGTACAATTTCACCCTTGGTACAAGCTTGTACTACACAGTTATAGTGGTAGCAGTAGCGGAGCAGCCAGACGTATCTCAAGAGTAAGTGAGCAATACAAATAGTTACACAAAGGACAGCAATTACTATGATTTAGGGAAACACTGACTCGAGGCTTCTAAGTAAAAGTGTATATATTTATTTACTCAACAGTTGTATAACATTTCACTATTCTAAGCAAGATCAAAATCACAATCATAAATACACCACACCACTTCCCTTAAATTCCAGACTAGTTAAGCTCACAAAATGAAGTGGGAGCAAAATGGCACTCCAGCAATTTAAAAGGGAGGGAAAGACAATGTTTTTAGAAATTAGGCAAGACCAACAGGTAAGTACTCTGGGCAATTGAACAAGAGTGACTACAGTGACAAGATCAGCTAGAAAAGGCTTAGGGCCAAAGTCAATGGGTCTTAAGTCTTTTGTTCAAGATCAGTTCTGGGTAGTTTGCGATAAAGTTTGTGGCATAGATTCCGGACGAGGTTGTTTGGTAGAAAAGTTAGTTCAAAGAGAAGAGAAGGACAAGCCCTTGGATTGGACATAGATTTCAAACACTTTCACCGCGGCTGACCGAAACGGACAACTGGATTTTCACAGTGCCTTAAAACTGAGAGGGGGATGTAGCTGAGGCAGACGTTCCTGGTAGTTCCTGCAGGCTCACGGTTCCTGAAGCGACTGTGGGACTGATCAGAAGTAGAAAGACTGGAGGGTCCTTCACTACCCAGGGAAGAAACCAGCAGCAGCGTCAAACAATGAATAAAAGGTGCGCTCCTTAAAACCCAATCAGGGTCCGACCTTCCTGGCTATCTGGCCCACTGTAGCTCTGTACATCGATTTCAACCAGAGAAGGGGTCCTGGCTTGTAGTTTGGGCGAACTAGTTGGTCCCACCAGCTCAAGGGAAGAAGTTTCCTGGAGGATCTTCTCTGTCTTCGGATTTGGAGATTCGGACCTGCAGCAGGGCTACACCGGGTGGTTCAGTCGTTATAGGGGTCCTCTTCTTCCAGTTCCTTGTTGGTTCTTTCGTTCCAGTGGCGACTCTGTCTTTCCAGTCCCAGAGACCTGCTTTTTATCCAGTTTTCCCCAATTCATACAGCCTGGCTGTCAATCACACAGCCTGGCAAGGGAACCCATGGCAGGGGTCCAAAGATCCCTCGCTCACATCCTGCCTACCTAGACTATCAGGCGCCTTAAGGAGGCAGAAGCCCACGAAAAGACAGCGAACAAAGGAGTCATCCCAGGTTTGGCGCGCAGAGAAAAACACGAGAAAGACTTTAACAAAAAGAAATAAGATCAAGAATAAACCCAGCCGGAGCCAAAATAAAATTTATTTGGTCAAGCGGGTTTATGTTCGAGGCAAATATAGTAGCCTAAAACATTGCCACGTTTATATAAGATAATCGTGGTAGAACAGTTAGGGTAGATACCACTGCCACCAGCCAAGTCTTAGGGCCTCATTACACGTTGTGCGGTAAAAACCGCAAATTAGCGGCATGGCGCTATTAACGTGTCCACCCTCGTAAGAGGGCGCTAATAGCGCACGATCACGAGTACGCAGACATGAGCATAGCGCCATGCCGTTAATTACCCTACCGCCATGCTGGTAAAGTCCCCTAAAAGTCCCTTACCGGCTTCCACGAAAGTGCAGATAGCACTTCCGCCCTCGCGCTACATGCAAATAGCGGGCACCGCTATTAGCGGTGACCGTTAAATTGCGGAACCGGAAATAGCGTCATCGCACAGGAACGGGAAAGAGCACGGCGGCCATCTTTAAAAACACAATCCATTGCCATCCTCTGCCCCCTGTTTCGAGTTGTGAGCAGTGCAAAATCATCAGGGACACCTGCATCATGCCCAAGGCATTAAAAAAAAACCTCCGACAGGCAGCGCAAGGAGAAATATACGCCAGAGGAACTGAACATGCTAACACAGACCCTGGCTGAGAATGACGAGGTAGTTTTTTCTAATGACATGCGCCGGCCAACCTTATTGAAAAAACAAGCCATCTGGGAGGAGGTGGCAGTTAAAGTCAGTGCTGTGGGCACCAGCATGCGCACTGTGCGCGAATGCAGGAAGAGGTGGGACGACCTCAGACTGCGGGTGAGGGGCATCCTGGCTGAAAACCATCGCATTGCCAGTGCCGGTGGAGATGGTTCACCAATCAGAATGAAGGAATGAGAGGAGACATGTTCAAACCTGATTGCCGTTGAATCCATTGAGGGAGTGGGCAGCATGGAGTTCGGCGTGGGTACCACTTCAGATGGAGGTGAGTGTACACATGACAGGATGCGATGTGAATGTACTGTCCCCCCCATATGTGAGCACAGATTCCTCTCATGCATGGACACACATCCACACATGCATCCATCCCTCACCATGTCAGTGTCAGACCCAAACACACACACATGCACACATCACCAGAGACAAGTTCCAAACACAACCATGCATGGATGAGGCACTGAACTGGCACATCACCTGCATCCACAACTACTAAGTCCCAATGGCCACAACGGCATCATTTATATAATCTGCATTAAGTATATTGAAACGCAACCAATGCCATCCCCCTTCTCGTCCCTGACAGGCTCACATACAGATGGTGAGGATGCCACTGATGCATCCCAGGCACCAGCTACGTGCAAGAGGCCAAGGGCACAGGAGCCGGAGGACACCCCAACAACATCCAGGGACAAGGGGGGAAGGTCAGACCTGACGAGCAGAAAACATTGTCACAGTGCCACTGCCAGGGCAGTAGTAGCTGCACCAGAAACTGCAGCCCCACCACCGGTGGTGAACCCAGTGGCACCAATGCCAGCCACCGAGGGCCCACCATCAGCTGCGGCAAGCTCCGCTGGTGAGGCAGCTGCTACTTCCCCCCCTATCCGATCCAGAGGACACCCTAGTGGAACTTATGGAGATGCACACCCCAAGCCCCCCTAGAATCCCAGAGCCAGCCCCAACCCAGACCCCTGGGTCTGATGTGACTGTTGAGGACAACTACCCAGCAATTATGTCCCCCATGTTACCTTCACCTGCTGCAGTGGGTGCATCAGAGGGCACAGCATCCAGTGCACAGTCACCCAGCACTTCCCCCCCAACTGACCACCATCCTGGAGCGACAACAAGAGCTGACTGTGCTGGTTGGCCAGCATGTCGAGGCAGCTGCCCGACTCAGTGAGAACATTGTGGAGACGGTGAGGCACTCCACTGAGAGAATGGATGCAAACACCGACAGGCTATGCAACGAGATAGCGATGCTCAGGGAGGTCCTTGTTTGCATGGCCGACACCATGGACCGCCACTTTTCACAGCCAGCCCAGTCTGCCCCATCATCATCTTCGGGGTCGAGACAGACAAGCCCCCTCCGGTGCTCTACACGCACCACCAGGCGCACGACTGACCGTCCCCAAGATGTTGCCTAAGACAATGGCAAATAGGGTGTCAATGGAGATTCCTCTGTGTGCATTGGCCAGGGCAAACATGGCAGACACATGAGGGACTGTTGGTGGGGGGTGGGGGTAGGGTGTTATGGGTCTGTTGTGGGGGTTGGGGGGTAGGGTGTTATGGGTCTGTTGTGGGGGTTGGGGGTAGGGTGTTATGGGTCTGTTGTGGGGGTGGGAGGTAGGGTGTTATGGCTCTGTTGTGGGGGGTGGGGGGTAGGGTGTTATGTGTCTGTTGTGGGGGGTGGGGGGTAGGGTGTTATGGGTCTGTTGTGGGGGGTCTGGGTAGGGTGGTGGGATGTTTTGTTACTTGCACTTCTACACCTTTCTGTTTCTCAATACACTGGTTTATGATCAAAACACAGGCTTGGACATCTTCATTGTGTATGTGTACTTTATTGGCGACAGGGTCCATTGCTTGTTCCCAAACATACACCAGTGCATTGATACCCATATCCATGTGACAGTACGAAAACATGTTCCTCAGAATATTTGGTTGATCAGATGCTGTCTCATAGCACGTCCCTCCTGCCCATCCCCTCTTGCAAGACCTGCATCCCCTTCACCTCCGTCCTCATCACCATCATCATCTTCATCAGGTGCTTCCATTTCAACATCAGGGGGCAGTGGCACATTCCGTCTGATACACATATTGTGCAGCATGACACATACCGTGGTGATCTTGCCCACCTTCTCATGTCGATACAGGAGAGTTCTGCCAGACCTGCTAATGCACCTAAACTGTGACTTCAAAAGGCCAAAAGTCTGCTCGATCACGATGCGGGTACGGGTATGTGCATCATTGTATTCCTCCTCGTGCCTGTTCTGTGAGTTCCGTACAGGTGTGAGGGGCCAGGTCTTCAGGGGATAGCCCGCATCACCTGTGTGGGGGAAGGAACGGGGTCCTGTTACTGTTCACCTCAAGAGCAGCCTGTTCATATCACACAAATTGATATTGCATTGTGATTCAAGTACACAATTGACAGCATACATGCAGATGGTCTGGGTGATAGCAACATGCAAGGAGGAGGTTGACCCTGCAAGTAGAAATGCCACATTGATGCCTCAAACAGTAATTGACATGTCCTGGGTGATGCGAGGTCTTCGGTGTCCCTGGGCCCAGGCAGATATGTTTCCAACTGCTGGTGTACTGCCATTCCAACATTGATGTTGCCATGCAGAGAGGCATCTCTTCAGTGGTGGAATAGGTGCGTGGGGAAATGCTATGGCTAGTGGTGATCCCTTTGCATGCATTATAGGGACATTGCATTATTGATGTTGTGCTGGACTAATTCAGGATGCTATCTTGATGGTATGTGTGGAATTTTTGTATTTTGTGGCGTGGAATGTTGTGCAATTTGTATGTGGATGGATGTTTAATGTTACTAGACCTGGAATGTCATCTGTGTTGTGTAGCTTATACTTGCATGTCTGTTCATCTCAAGTACGTTGCCGCCTTCCCGGATGGACATTGCCGTACATCTGTATGTGCATTTTGCCTACATACGACAGGCTACACCCAGTTGGAGTACGTATCTCCCCCCCTTCACACCCAGTTGGAGTACATAACTCTCCAACCCCCCATCACACCCAGTTGGAGTACGTATCTCTCCACCCCCAGTCACATTGCCATATTCTTGCCCTGCTACTCACCAAGTAGCCACAAACGTTGTCCGGTGTGTTGCTCCATGTAGCGTGGGATAGTTGAGTTCCGCAGGACCGTGGAATCATGGGTTGATCCTGGAAATCGAGCACAGCAATGTGTGATTATCTTGTTGGCGTCACATACCATTTGGACATTGATAGAGTGGAATTGCTTCCTGTTTCGGTAGACTACTTCATTGTGATGTCGGACCAGCAATTCCACATGGGTACAGTCGATGGCCCCGATGCAACTTGGGATGCCTGCCAGTGAATAGAAGCCAACTTTTGTGTTTGCAATCTCCTGGGCAGTCCGTGGCATGGATATGGGTTCTGGTGCATGCTTCAGGAGGGCATCGAGTACCTGGTTCAGCGTGCGGGAGAATACTGGTTGTGAGATGCCATGCATCTGTCCCACTGTATGCTGGTAGGTGCCTGTGGCCAGGAAGTGCAGCACACTCACCACCTTCAGTAGCGGGGGGATGGCAGTTCTGATGTCTATGAGGCTCACAATGTCGTCGTGGATCATGTCCACGATGCTGGTGATGGTAGCCCTGTCCAGATGGTACAGGGTGTGTATCTGCTCAGGGGTTAGGTTAAATGGACTGGCTCTGATCCTGGGGATTGGTGGGTGCCTCTGTGGTATGATTGGGGCCATGGTGGTGCTTGCTGTACCTGTCTTGCCCTCCTCCTCCTCCTCCTCCTCCTGTGGATCCTTTGTGCTGCCTGTTGTTGTTGCAGCTGCACTGCAATGAGGTCCTCCAGGCCATGTAATGCTGCCAGTATTGGAACTATCTTGGTGTAGGAAGGGGTGTGGGAAGGGGTGTGGTGTGCTCCTTTTGAGCTGCCACAGTCTCCATTGCCTCCACCTGTGCTGATTTTGTCCACCTGTGGCAGGTGGGAACACTGCTCAGTTCTCTTAACGGGTGGTTCGCGATGGCGGTATTAGCGTCATGGCGGTAAGGGGTTTTGGGCGCTATTTACGGGATGGTGGGTTGCGTGCACGCGGACTGGCCGCTATTAGTGGCAGCCTACTTAGCGGTGCCGCTAATAGCGGTGAGCCGGGTCGTGATCCGCATGGGGATTTAAATGTTACCGGTATTCCATTACCGGTAACGTTAAATCCCTACCACCTACCGTGTAATGAGGCCCTTAATTTTAAGGGAGCGAAACAAGGCTCCAAGAGGTACAGACAAAAAGGGATAAGAGTTAACCCTTTCCAATACTCCATGTAAGATGGGGTGTACTGGGTCTGTGGTTTAAAGTGGCTATATAAAGTTAATGGCAACATTACTTGTTTCTGGGGGACAGTAGTCAGCCCCAGAAAAATTGAGTCAGGGGGTCAAGGGGTAGCCTTAAAGACAACCCTGTGTCACTGCATGGAAGGTGCTGTGTAACACACACAAAAAGTGGTGCACATGGTGAGGCTCCAGTGCCCAAGATCACACAGAAAGTAGAAATACACACAGCAAAACACATGTAAGAGTGGGAAAAAAGGCTCACACTCTTACCAGGTGGAAACAAGAAATCCTAGAAATCCAGAAAAGCTTCTGGGGACTCTTTAGGTAAGGGAAATCAACCATTTATGAGAATTCTCCCTAACACTCGCTCCCCCCCCCCAGACTAAGGGACAGGAGAATGTAATCCACTCCTGAATGAATCTCTACCTCTAATCAGTTATAAACATCCTAGAGAGACCACCAGCATTTTGGTGGTGACATCCTGCTCTGTGTTCAAGGGTTATCTCAAACCCTTGTAGGCAGATTGACCATTTTAGCAGTTTTCGGTTTTCCCCTTTCATTTGCATTAACCATCTCAAGAGTTGGTGATGAGTTTTAACCACAAAAGTAGACCCATACAAGTATGGTCTAATTTTCTACAAACTCCACACAATGGCAAAGCATTCACACTCTATGGTTGCCCACCTTGTTTCTGTTTACTTCAGTTTCATACTGATGAAGCAAATGGGGTGCTCCCTACCTTTCTTATCCAGTTGACTAAGGACTGCACCTATAACTATATTGGAGGCATCTGTTTGCACAATGACGGGTTGGTGATAATCAGGAGCTCTTAGGACTGGAGCTTGACAAAGGGCTTTCTTCAGGCTTTCAAAGGCTTGAGTGCACTCCTCATTCCATCTAACTTTTTTAGGGAATTGTGGAGAGGAGATCACATTCAAGGGAGAAGCTATGGTCCCATAGTTCTCAATGAAATTCCTGTAGTCCCCAGTGAGATCTAGGAAAGCTCTCACTTGGTTTTGAGTAGTAGGGGTGGTCCAGTTTTGCACAGCTTGTACTTTGCTGGGCAATGGCCTTATCTCATCTCCTCCTACCTCATGACCAAGGTAGACCACTTTCCTCTGACATTTGGTTGCCTTTTTGGTCAGATGGGCCTGCTCAAAGCCTGCAAAACATATCCTAGGTGATCAATATGTTCTTTCCATGTAGGGCTGAACATTGCAATGTCATCCAAGTATGCCATGCAGAAGTCCTCCATCCCATTCAGAACTTGATTAACCATCCTTTGAAATGTAGCAGGTGCATTCTTTAGTCCAAAAGGCATTACCTTAAACTGGTAGAGGTCTGCTGGGGTAGTAAATGCAGTTTTGTCCTTGGCATGGTCTGTCAGTGCTATTTGCCAATAGCTTGAGGTTAGGTCAAATGTTCTGAGTAACTTGGCTGAACCAAGTCTATCCACCAGCTCATCTTTCCTTGGCAAATGATGGGCATCAGTCTTAGTAACTGCATTTAGAGCTCTATAGTCCACACAGAATCTCAACTCCCTGGATCCTGCCTTTGGTACTAGAACAATTGGACTAGACCATGGACTGGCAGAGTTCTCTATAACCACGAGATCAAGCATCTTGTTGACCTCTCCTTTGATGTGGGATCTCACATGTTCTGACATTCTGTAACCCCTGCTTTTGACAGGTAAACAGTCACCAGTGAGAATATCATTCTAGACCCAAGGGGTCAAGCCTGGTGATAGAGAACACAGGGAGGCAAACTGATTCAACAGAACTTTGAACTCCTCCTGTTGTTCAGAAGTCAGCTGAGAAGAGAGATTAACTTGTTCTATCTGTTCATCTATAGGTTGGCTTCTATGGAGGTCAAGTAGAGGTTCACTCTCCTATTCCTCTTGAGCTGAAGCTAGAAGCAAAGCTCCTACATCCGGTCTCAAGACATATGCCTTTAAAAGGTTGGTGTGAAAGACTCTGGGAGCCTCCTTAGGTGTGCCGAGGTCCACCAGATAGTTCACCTGAAAAAGTTTGGCATGGGTTCTTCAGCTAGTAGGTGAAAGTTTCCACTTGCCATAGGTACTTCTTCCTCTGGGCAGAAGGCTATGTAGACAGTGTGGACCCCTGAAGGGTTACCCTTACATCTGGGATCCCCTTTCACATGGTCAGTTGACCCACAAACATAACATTTCCCAAATGCTTTGATGAATGGGGGTTTGTACTGACCTCCATCTGGTTTGGGTCCAGATGGTGAACTAGCCTGATTTGGTTTCCCTTTTGGTTTACCCTTATGCTGCTGTTTGTGGCCCTCTTTTGGATTGAAGGTATTAGAATTCTCTTTGTTGTCTTTCTTTGGTTGTTTCCCCTCATCCATTTTCCAAGTAGCCCCAGAATCCTTGTAAGTAGCCCTGTTGGCAACCCAGAAGTCAGCAGCCATAGCTAGCTTCTTTGGATCTATCTCCTTAGAATCAGCCAAGTTCTGTCTGAGATCCGGAGAGCAGACATCAAAAATAGACTCCAACATAACAAGAATTCTCATTCCTTAATACATGTTTACTCTGTAACCCTTAATCCAACCATCTAAATTTTTCAAACACTCACATACCCAGGTAGCCCAAAGGGTACCATCATGCTTTTTGAGGGTCGTAAACCTCTTAAGGTACTGGGAAGGGGTCTTCCGAAATCTAGCAATTAAAGCTAGCGTCACACACTCATAATCCATCCTATCCACCTCCCCCAACTCCATCACAACATCAGATGCAACAGTGCGTAGGCTAGAGAAGAGCCAGGGAAGCAATTGATGTGAGATCTTGAATACCATGGTTATATTCAAACATTGCCAACCAATCTAAAATATCAAGTTTAACCTCATACATACACACAATTTCGTTAGGCATATGGGGTCTCTTAGGACAGGAAGACCTAGACGACTCTGGGAGAGAAGCATTTTCAAGGGACAATCTTTTCATTTCAAGTTCATGATTTAAACGTTTGAATTCCAGTTCAAGCCTCATTTTCTCTAGAGCAATGAAATCAGGACTGAGTGTAGGACCTGTGGGGGTCCCGGTGGACAAGGGTTGAGGTTGGTGAGCAGGCAAGGGAGCAGAGAGACCTACATTAGGAGACACATCCTCCTTTGCAACTCACCATTAACAGATTTAGCATCATCCTCAATACTTTCCACATTGGCTAGAGAGTCAGGCATTTCAGACCCACTCCCTAGACTTTGGTTCTTTAACAACTTTTCAACTAATTCAATCTTTTTGCCTTTGGCAGAGAGTTTTCTTTCTTTACACATGTTTCTTAAATAATCAACAGTGTAACTCAGGAGGGTCTCCTGACTCTGGCTTTCCATATCAGACATGATTAAGGTTGCTTTTTAGTGATGTTAGCCTTGTGGTTAGTTGATCCAAGGTAATAGCAGCACTATAAGTGTAATTACTATACTTTTATCCTCACCGCTGTACACCAGTATTAAGCAGAATTATATGCAGTACCATTTGAGAACACTACACACAATTAAGACTACAAGTGACAGTACAATTTCACCTTTGGTACAGGCCTGTACTACACAGTTATAGTGGTAGCAGTAGCGGAGCAGCCAGACTTATCTCAAGAGTAAGTGAGCAGTACAAATAGTCAGACAAAGGACAGCAATTACTATGATTCAGACAAACAATGATTCAAGGTTTCTAAGTAAAAGAATATGTATTTATTTACTCAACAGTTGTATAACATTTCACTATTCTAAGCAAGATCAAAATCACAATCATAAATACACCACCCCACTTCCCTTAAATTCCAGACAAGTTAAGCTCATAAAATGAAGTGGGAGCAAAATGGCACTCGAGCAATTTAAAAGTGAGGGAAAGACAAAGTTATTAGAAATTAGACAAGACCAACAGGTAAGTACTCTGGGCAATTGAACAAGAGAGACAACAGTGAGGAGATCAGCTAGAAAAGGCTTAGGGCTAAAGTCATAGGGTCACAAGTCTTCGGCTCAAGATCAGTTCTGGGTAGTTTGCGATAACGTTTGTGGAACAGATTACGGATGAGTTTGGTTGGTAGAAAAGCTATTTCAAAGAGAAGAGAAGGACAAGCCCTCGGATTGGAGAAAGATTTCAAACACATTCACCGCGGCTGACCGAAACCGACAACCGGATTCGCGCAGTACCTTAAAACGGAGAGGGGGCTGTAGCGGAGGCAGGCATTCCTGGTAGTTCCTGCAGGCTCACGGTTCCTGAACTGACTGTCGGACTGATCAGAAGTAGGAAGACTGGAGGGTCCTGCACTACCCAAGGAAGAAATAAGCAGCAGCGGCAAACAACTAATAAGAGGTGTGCTCCTTAAAACCCAAGCAGAGTCCGACCTTCCTGGCTATCCGGCCCACTGTAGCTCAGTACAGCGAATTCGACCAGAGGAGGGGTCCTGACTTGTAGTTTGGGCGAACTGGTTTGTCCAACCAGCTCAAGGGAAGAAGTGTCCTGGAGGATCTTCTCTGTCGTCGGATTTGAAGATTCGGATCTGCAGCAGGGCTTCACGGGGCAGTTCAGTCATTGTAGGGGTCCTCTTCTTCCACTTCATCATTGGTTCTTTCGTTCCGGGGGCGACTCTGTCTTTCCAGTCTCAGAGACCTGCTTTTTATCCAGTTTTCCCCCATTCATACAGCCTGGCTGTCAATCACACAGCAGGGTGGCTGGCCTGGCAAGGCCTGTCCCCTTAGCCAATCAGACAAGAGTGCGACTTGGGTTACCAAGGGAACCCATGGCAGGATCCCACCCTCACATCCTGCCTACGTAAACTATCAGGCGCCTTAAGGAGGGTTTCCGTAGACAACCCTGTGTCACCGCACGGAAGGTGCTATGTAACACACACACAAAGTGGTGCACATGGAGTAGGTGAGGCTCCAGTGCCCAAGATCACACAGAAAGTAGAAATACACATAGCAAAACACATGTAATAGTGGGAAAAAAGGCTCACACTCTTACCAGGTGAAAAAAATAAATCCTAGAAATCCAGCAAAGCTGCTGGGGTGCTCTTTAGGTAAGGGAAATAAACCATTTATGAGAATTCTCCCTAACAAAGACCCTTTTTGTTTGGTTACCTCCTTTATTTCCAAATGTGCTAATGGAAGTGATAAAGCTAGGGCTGTGTAAATGGGGACACTGAAAAACCTGTCCAGGGCTTCGTTTGGCTTCCATTCTACCCCTGGTTATGATGGCTATCTTTCAAGCACAGGGTTCCACATAGCCATCTGGGGTGTACTAGTGACTGGGACGGTTTATGAGATTACTCGGTACTGTGTTATGAACTAGATTATGATATGGGGTTGTGCTGTTGAAAGTGAAAGAATATAAGTTCATTATTGAGGACAATACCATATTCTTTTGATTTGATTTTGGTATTGTAAAGCGTACACATTTCCAAGGGCTTCTTCGCACTACATAGACATTGGGCCTCATTGCGAGGTTGGATGCAGCCATGGAGCTACTAGCTCCATGGCTGCCTCCAAAACCCTTCCGACTCCACTCTGGTGAATGGAGCAATTACCGGTCCATTCCGAGGTCGGAGGGACCGGTAATTCCCCATTCACCAGGGCCATTCCCCATTCCAATTTTAGCCCCCATAGGGCTCAATGGGAATGGGGAAGGCGCTAATAACAGTACCGCAAATTGCGGTACGGTTATTAGCTCTAGAGTCCCTATGCGGGTCCCGTCCTTAACGCCTGCAAAAACCTGGCGTTACGGAGGGACCCGCAAAGGGAACTCGTAGTAGGGCGGTAAGGGATTACCGGCACCGGTGCCCTTACCGGTGCCAGTAATCCCTTACCGCCCAGCACGTAATGAGGCCCATAGAATGCAGATGCCCAGAGGTTCAATGAAAATGTCTAAGTCCGCTATGCTGACCTAGTACGTAGCAAGGTGTCAGGAATCAGGGGTTGCTGTGCAGGAAAAGGCGTATAATGTATAAATAAGTTGGGAGCTACACTTCCCAGCAGATACAGGAAGAGAGTGTAGTTTCCTCAAAACACGCCTGTCACCAGATGCAGGCAATCGGGGAATCAGGAAGACGTGCTCTTAACGGCCGTCTGCCCGCGCTCCGGTGCTGATGATTAATGTTGGAGAGCATGGGCGGCGGCGGCAGCAGCGGTGAAGCAGCGACGCAGAGGGAGGCTGGCAGACGATATGAAGTGTAGGAGGAAAACGCTGGCCATGAGAGGCGGCAGGCTCACAAAGGTGGCCGCGGCGTTGCGCAATTCCTAATTTTGTCCTGTATTCTCGCTTCGGGTCCGGGGCAACCGGAGGAGGCGCCCAGACACTCAGTTAAGTGTTCCTGTGTGTTCTATTAGTAATGATGATGACCATGTAAGCCCTGGGTCGCGGCGGTGAATTGAGGTTTTCAGACGCTTCATTCTTTTGGGTCCGGGCGTTCTCTGGAGAAGTCCGTACAATCAGCTAAGTGTGTTCTCATACGCATTTTGTGCTTAAAATAACCAGGTGCCTGTGCCAACCACGGTGGGAGGATCGATCCATTCGGCTTCTGTGGTTCGGGAGAGGGGATTGATATCCTCCTCCTTAAGTTTATTGACACAAGGTTTTTATGAAAACCTTTCAAGGTTGTAGGTAATGCACTCCATAGAGTGGGACCTGCCCCAGAAAAAGCAATCCCACCCATTTGCCTTCCTTCACAAAAAGAAGACAAAAAAAGATTGATGATTGCAGTTGGTAACTAATGTTCAAATGCATTCTGCACAAAGCCAATAAAAGTGTTTATGAGAGATGCACATAACCTTGAGGATGATAGCCTCTGTACCAGGGACCAAAGCAGTGCACTCAACCCTGGTGCGAGCTGATCCCTCCGTCTCTTGCCAGTACAATAGCTCAAGGGTTGAGCGCTCACTGCTGTGATATATGTGTGATCTGCAGGTCGCAGGTTTGAGTCCCAGCAAGGCCACCCCATCCTTCCGAGGTCGATAAATGAGTACCAACCCCATTGGGATGATGCATGTAATCATGGTTTTTTTTGTACCATCTGGAGCCGCTGACTGATATATACAGGCACCCCCTTAAAAGGTGCTTTCCTCCATCCTACCATCCTACCATCCCTAAGGTCAGTGTGTCATCAGCATTGAAATATAAAATAAAATAAAGCCATTTCCTTCAGTGTGTCTTCAGCATTGAAATATAAAATAAAATAAAGCCATTTCCTTGAATCAGCTTAATCAGCAAGGATTACATTCAAAACCCTCTGCATTGTCCACAAGACTTTCTGGGGCCTGGGTCCAAAATACCTTCAGCTATCCCTCCGCAAATACCTCCCCTCTCAAGCCCTTCACTCCTCTACCTCCAACTCACTCAGGTTCAGTCGTTTTTCTAAGAAACGAGCTGGGGGTAGATCTCTGTCTTTGGCTGGGGCCATCCTCTGGAACAGCCTCCCGGCCACTCTAAAACTTGAGGAGAACCATCTCCTGCTGTGGAAGCACTTCAAGACCTTCCTCTTTTCTTCTGCCTTCGCCCCCCCTCTCCGCTGCTGATCTGTTCTCTCTTGGCACCGTGCACCTGTTCACCCTCTGTCTTTTGGGCCCAGCTACCTGCTCATCCTGCCACCCTCCCGCTCTGCCTCCGGGCCACCCCTTGCACTGGGGTCTGTATCTGTACCCATACAGCCCCCCCTTTCTTCCTGCACTTATCAGACCTACCCTGTCTGCTGCCTTAAACCTAGCACTTGCAAATTGCTGGCTGCATTACCACTGTTTGTTGCCTTTATTATTTATTTATTGTTATTTATCTGTTTCTCCTCTGTTTCGCACTTTCCACCTCTCCCCCCTTCCATGCACTTTTCCCCTCCCCCTCTCCCATGCACTTGCGCGTTCTCAATGTCACTGGGCCTAGTAAGATCGCTGTTTTGTTCTCCCCTATTCCCCTCCCTTGCCTTGTCGCGCTCTGAAACACTTATAGATATTAAAGATGAGGTGAGAGACATTATAGACATTGGAAATCCCACAAACATCTACGCATTAGGATTATCTGGGAGCGATCGGAAAGGAGAGACACAAGCCAGCTATCATCATCCTCCTTAAGTTTATTGACAGAATCATCAGCCCCCGATTTCAGGTTTACTTACCACCCAGGCCAAATGGAGAACCCTCCCTCTTTAGCAGAAGTGCTGAAGGCACTACAGGACATTCAGGTGGAATTAGTACATGTAAGGCAGGAATCCAGTACTCTGAAGACTCAAGTCCAAGGGTTAGTAGCACAAGGGACCCCGTTGAATGACGCAGGGTCTTCTACAGGAAGAGCTGCAGCTAGGACACCCACGGTAGCGGTTCAATCTCCAAGTAGTGTGCCTTTGGCGACACCGGAAAGATTTTCCAGGGACCCTAAGAAGTTTATGATGTTTTTGACACAGTGTAGGTTGCATTTTCTGTGTAAACCCTCTGTATTTGAGACTATTCAAGCGAGGACAGCATTTGTAATCTCATACTTAACAGGAGATGCAGCAGCTTTGGCGATGCCATTGGTGCAAAAAGATGACCCGTTGTTATATCATTGGGATAATTTTTTGGTGGAATTGTTTGACTGCAGAGAAGTTTCGTTAGCACAAGATAAAGAATTATTAGCCTTAAAACAGGGTACACGTGATTTGGTTTCTTATGTGACACAATTTAATAGGCTGGTAATTGAAACAGATTGGCCAGAAAATAAACAGACAGTTCTGATTTATCAAGGTTTGAGAGAAGATTAAAAGACGCTATGGCCCAGGTAGAGCCTCAGCCCAGTACTTGTACAGCCATGATTGATTTGGCGTTATGGTTGGATCATCGGATGAATTAACGCAAGGGAGACAGGAAGAAACCAGAGGTGGTACCATTTGTAAGGTTGGATAGAGGAAAGGTGAACAAGAATGGAGATGGAGAACCAATGCAGATTAGAGGGGTGAGGGGACCACTATCGGCTGTAGAAAAGGAGCAGCGAAAAGTTAATAATTTGTGTTTGTACTGTGGTCAACCTGGACATTATATCCATACTTGTCCAAACACACCTAAGAAGGTAGTTGGCTGGGAAAAGAGCAAAGGAGAGTCAGGAAAAGGATTGGGCCAGCCTTAGGGGGAACTCAGGTATCAGGCTCAGTGGTAGAAAGGTTCCCCACTTGGGTAGCAAATACTACACAAAAGAGTAACTCCCATTTGTACATTTTGGTAACCTTATTTTTTGCTTGTACAAAACATATGGTGTCAGCTATGGTGGATTCGGAAGCAACTGGGAACTTCATTGACATTGGCTTGGCCAAAAGGTTGGGGTTGCCATTAAGAGAGAAGACACAGGTGGAAGGGGTGCAGTTGGTGGATGGTTCCCCTTTAATTTCAGGGCCCATTTGTCAGCAAACTCAACCTATAGAAATGAGGTGTGGGTCAGGGCACGTGGAACAGATTGTACAGGATTTATTAGCAGCTCCCTGGTTTGAACCTATTTTAGGCATCCCTTGGTTGACTCAGCATAATCCCAGGATTGATTGGGTTACTAGGGAAGTCTTTTTGAAAATCTGGAATGTGTAGCTCACATTGAGGAGAAGTTGGGCCCTGCTTTGTTTTTGGCGGATCAGCCAGTGGCAGCCAAAGTGGTGGGTGCTGTGGGGTTAAAAGTTCTGGCTCAATGTCAAGAGTTTGTGAATGTTTTTGGTAAAGGAGGAGCGGAAAGATTGCCGCCCCATAGACCATATGACTGTGTCATTGATTTAGAACCAGGGGCCAAATTGCCTTGTAGCAGAATATATTCATTGACAGAAACAGAAAATCAACATCTTTGGGATTACTTGGATGCTATGTTAAAAAAAGGGTTTATTCGACATTCCACCTCACCAGTCTCATCCCCATTGTTTTTTGTTCTGAAAAAAGAAGGCACTCTGAGGACATGCATTGATTATCGGGCATTAAGCAAGGTCACGGTAAAGAATAGATATCCCCAACCTTTAATTTTAGGGTTGTTGGATCAGGTAAAGGCAGCAGTGGTATACACAAAACTTGATTTACATGGAGCATATCATTTGATTCGGGTCAAGGAATGGGATGAGTGGAAGACTGCATTTAGGACTAAGTTTGGATTATTTGAATATTTGGTTATGCCTTTTGGTTTATGTAATGCTCCTACGGCATTTCAGTTTTTTATGCAGGAGGCATTAAGTGAGTTTATGGACATTTTTTTTTTATTGTGTATATTGATGACAATTTAATTTACTCCAATTCACAAGAGCAGCATGTGAGCCATATGAGGGCAGTGTTAAAAAAATTAGAGGACTATCAGTTATATGTAAGATTAGAAACATGTGGTTTCACGCGACACAAGTGGAGTTCTTGGGATTCATATTTACCCCGGAAGGAATAATCATGGACAAAAGTAAGGTGCAAGCAGTTCTTGATTGGCCCACACCCCAGTGTATTAAAGATATTCAAACTTTTTTGGGTTTTGCTAACTTCTATAGACGGTTTATTACCAATTTTCCACAGACTGTGGCACCGATAACAAGACTATTAAGAAAGGCAACAAGTTTTTGTTGGGATGCGTAGGCTGAAAAGGCTCTTCAAGAATTGAAGGTGGCGTTCACGTCAGCCCCAGTACTACTGCATCCTGACCCTGAGAGAATCTTTCAAGTGGAAACTGATGCGTCCATTGTGGCAGTGGGTGCTGTGTTATCTCAAAAGGATCAAGAAGGGATTTGGCATCCAGTGGCTTACTATTCACGAAAACTCACTCCATGTGAACAAAATGACACCATCACAGACAAAGAACTATTAGCCATCAGGGCGGCCATCCTGGAATGGAGACATTATTTACTAGGGGCCAAGCGTCAGGGGTTGGTGGTCACGGATCATAAAAAATGTACAGTATTTCAAGAAAGCTCATACCTTGAGTCCCCGGCAATTACGTTGTTCCCAATATTTCAATGAGTTTAATTTTGTGGTGACCTTCAGGCCGGGGAAAAGGAATGGGAAGGCAGATGCATTCTCTCGCCAAAAAAATCTGGAAAATACGGTATCGGAGGTAAAAGCCATAATCCCGGCAGAAAAGGTGGTAGGAGCGGTGGTACCAAGTTGATGAATCAGGTGAAACAGGAAATGAAGAAACAAAAGAATCAGAGTTGGAGAGTGAAGGATCCTTTGGAAACATTTAGGAATAAACTCCCTTATTATGACGGACGTTTATATTTGCCCACTTTGGAACTACAAGAGAAAGCCATGCATTGGTGTCATAACGCACCCTTGGCTGGGCATTCATGTATTAAAAAAACACAGACTCTAGTAGAGAGATACTTTTGGTGGCCCAAAGTGAGACAGGATGTAAATAGGTATGTGCAAAGATGTGAAACATGTGTACGAAGTAAGGCTGATCACACCAAGAAGGCAGGGCTACTTAAACCATTGCCTACTCCAACTAAAGTATGGATACACATATCAATGGACTTTATGCCAGATTTACCCCCGGATGATCAGTATGATACTATATGGGTGGTAGTGGAATACCTATCTAAACAGGCTCATTTTGTGCCTTGTAGAGGCATTCCAGTAGCAGGGAAGTTGGCTGAATTATTTTTGCAGCACGTGGTCCGGCTCCACGGACTACCTCATACTATTGTATCAGATAGGGGTCCGCAATTTACATCAAAGTTTTGGCACGCCTTCTCTCATATGCTAGGAATCAATTGTGCCTTGTACACCAGTTTTCATCCTCAGACGGATGGACAAACGGAAAGAGTTAATCAGACGCTTGAACAATACTTGTGCTGTTACTTACATGATGGCATGGAGTCGTGGGTTCAAGCACTATGGTTAGCTGAATTCACCTATAATAATAATGAGCATGCTTCCATGGGAATGGCCCCCAATGAGTGTTTGTATGGGAAGGTACAGGAAATGTTGCCTGAGCAGTTACTGGAAGTGACAAACCTTCCAGTACTCCAAGACAGAAAATAATTGTTTCTGACCATCCGACAGAAGGCTCGAGACAATCTTGAACAGGCAAAGACACAATATAAAATATATGCAGATACAAAGAGGCGGGAGGCTCCTTATTACAAGGTTGGGGATAAAGTATGGTTATCCACACGTAATTTGCCTTTAATTGGATCTCGCAAATTTGCTCCTAAGTTTATTGGACCCTACGAAATTGTCAAATATGTGTCAGAAGTTGCTGTGAAATTACGATTGCCTAAGACTTTAAAAATCCACCCAGTATTCCATGTGTGTCTGCTTAAACCTGCAGTGCCTGGAACACGTGTGCAGAGGCCTCCAGCCATCCACAAAGAGGGTCAGATAGAATATGAGGTAAAGAAGATTTTGGACTTGAAAAGAAGGTTTGTGGTATCTGATCCAGTGGGCTGGATATGGACTGGAAGATTGTTCCTGGGAACCTGCCAGTGCAGTTCATGCTCCGCGCCTGGTAAGAATGTTTCATGTAAGACATCCTGAAAAGACAGGTCCTGGGAATAGCCCTGGGAGAGGAGGTACTGTAAGGAATCAGGGGTTGCTGTGCAAGAAAATGCGTATAATGTATAAATAAGTTGGGAACAACACTTCCCAGCAGGAACAGGAAGAGTGTGTAGTTCCCTCAAAACACGCCTGTCAACAGCTGCAGGCAATCGGGGAATCAGGAAGGTGTGCTCTTAACGGCCATCCCCTGCGCTCCTGTGCTGATGAATAATGTTGGAGAGCACGGGCGGCGTCGGCAGCAGCGGTAAAACAGCGACGCAGAGGGAGGCTGGCAGACGCTACGAAGCGTAGGAGGAAAACGCTGGCCATGAGAGGCGGCAGGCTCACAACGCGGGCTGTGGTGGTGCGCAATTCCTAATTTTGTCATGCATTCTCACTTCGGGTCCGGGGCAGCCACAGGAGGCACCCGGACACTCAGTTAAGTGTTCCTTGTCTGTTCTATTAGTAATGATGACGACCATGTAAGCCCTGGGTCGCGGCAGTGAATTGAGGTTTTCAGACGCTTCATTCTTTTGGTTCCGGACGTTCTCTGGAGACGTCCAGAGAATCAGTTAAGTGTGTTCTCATACACATTTAGTGCTATTGTGGACATTGGTATGTTAAGGCACGTTTTTGGTTGAATTGGTGGTCGTGGAAAAGTCTTGCTAACAAGGGGAGACCTAGAAACATATAGGTCTTCAATTATCAGTCACAATGACACTCTCAAAATGTGAAGGGTGCTGTTTCATGTACTGTGGCTTGTGCTTACCCTTGTAGGGGAATTTTCTGTCTCAGTGTCTTTGTCCGCTCTATGTATGTTCAATATGCTGTGCAACATGGTGTTACATGTCAAAAGACCTGCTTAACGATGTTTGTTGCAATTAAGTCATGCTCACTAACATTCATGGTTCATGTATTGTGCTCTGTGTGTTTTTGTGAGACATATGTTATGTTTTCCTAGTACATGAGATTCGGTGCAGGTTCAAGGGTATATGATATATATATATATATATATATATATATATATATATATATATATATATATATTCAGTGAAAAAACTTTGTTAAAGGGATGTTATGGTTAAGTTGCGCTACTAAAAACCTATGAAATTCAGTGAAAAACGTTGTCAAAGGGACGTTATGGTTCCAAGTAAAACCGGAAAACCCTTGAAATTCACCAGTTATGGTAAGCTAAGCAATCAGAACTTGCGCCACCAGCGTGCACTGCTAAGACTAACACCCAGGACATCAAAGATGCCATCAGAAATGTCATTGATGACATCACTGATGACATCACATGTGTATGTACTTTTCATGAAATATGTGTACAAGGGGTTCAATTATAATGTTGCGTAACAAGTGTCAAGGATCATTGCAATAAATATCATACCCTAATTAGTGCATTGAACGATGCATTGATATAAATAGCATTCTATTATGGGGTTCTATCTAGTATACTAAGCTACTCATACAGAAACATAACATTGTGTGCAGCGTACAAGATGAAGGTATAATATTTGTAATGTTAATATGTTGAATAATGAAATGATAATTGTTTTCTTAATAGATTTTTGTGTACTGTGAAATATGTAATACGTAGCTAATAAAACACATGTATTACATAATTGCATTATTATAGACAAAACACAAAGACACAAGAACACATACCAATATGGGTATATACAGGGAAAGTGAAGTTAGCAAAAAAGCACAAGTAGTAGCAGAAACAAGTCATAACTGAACTGATTATTTTCATGCAAATAAAAGATTGCTCTGTTTCAAAGCTGCTATTTACCCTCTGTATATGTATCACTTGATGAGATTGGAGCCACAGGGAAAGTACAGCCATAAAAAAAAAACAACAGAACTATCAGAAAGTGCTCATAAGTCTATTGATTATCTTTATGCACAAAAAGGATTGCTGTCTTTCAAGCTTGTGTCTTCCCGTATGTATATGTTTCATATGATGTGACTGGACTCTAAGGAAATTACTGTAAGAACCTACTTGAAGGATACGTCTACAAATAAAATAAAAATGTTAGTTTCTGACTGTTACTGAAGAAAACCATGTGGCCTAGATATGTCATCAAAAGAAAAAAGAGTGAGCCAGACATGTGATGTCATCAGTGATGTCATCAATGATATTTGTGATGTCATCTTTGATGTCCTGGGTGTTAGTCTTAGCAGTGCACGGTGGTGGCGCGAGTTATGGTTGCTTAGCTTACCATAACTGGCGAATTTCAAGGGTTTTTCGGTTTTACTTGGAACCATAACGTCACTTTGACAAAGTTTTTTCACTGAATTTCGTAGGTTTTTAGTAGCGCAACTTAACCATAACGTCCCTTTAACAAAGTTTTTTCACTGAATTTCATAGGTTTTTATTAGTGCAACATCACCATAACATCCTTTTCAATAGATGAAGACCACTAACATCTTATGTCCTCAAAGTGGGAACGCCGGGTGGTAAAAAAAACAAAAAGATTTTCCTTCCTACACCGGAACACCTGCGGCATCCCGGTGTAGGAAAGAAAATCTTTTACCAAGATGGCCACCATGGAAATGGAAGGCGGGGTGTATAAAGAACACAACAGGGTATGAGCAGGGGGCTGGGGGGAACAGGGGAGACACATGGGCATGAGCGGGGGTGAGAGGGAACAGGGTACAAACGGGGCATGAGCAGGGGGTGGGGGAAAAGGAAGGAAACATGGGACATGAGCGGTGGTGGGGGAACACGAGAGAGACACGGGCATGAGCAGCGGGTGGGGAGGAACATGAGGGAGACACGGGGTATGAGCAGGGGGTGGGGAGGAACATGAGGGAGACACGGGGCATGAGTGGGGGTACAGGGCACAC
Organism: Ambystoma mexicanum; assembly: GCF_040938575.1. Lineage (NCBI taxonomy): Eukaryota > Metazoa > Chordata > Amphibia > Caudata > Ambystomatidae > Ambystoma > Ambystoma mexicanum. The sequence continues at coordinate 141,076,041 of NC_090923.1, read as the reverse complement.
ACGGGACATGAGCGGGGTGAGGGGGAAAGGAGAGAGACAAGTGGCATGAGCGGGTGTGGGGGGAACACGAGGGAGACACGGGGCATGAGCGGGGGTGGGGGGCAACAGGAGACAGAGACACGGGGCATGAGCGGGGGTGTGGCCAAGAGGAGAGAGACACGGGGCATGATCGGGGGATGGGGAGGACAGAAGACAGACACGGGCATGAGCGGGGGGGTGGGGAGAACAGGAGACAGACACGGGGCATGAGCGGGGGATGGGGGTACAGGAGACAGATACGGGGCATGAGCGGGGGTGGGGAGAATAGGAGACAGACATGGGGCATGAGCAGGGGGTGGGGGGCAACAGGAGACAGACACGGGGCATGAGCGAGGGGGTGGGGGCAACAGGAGAGATACACGGGGCATGAGCGCGGAGTGGGGGGGTACAGGAGACAGACACAGGGCATGAGTGGGGGGTGGGGGGATCAGGAGACAGACACGGGGCATGAGCGGGGGGTGGGGGGAACAGAAGACAGACACAGGGCATGAGCGGGGAGTGGGGGGCAACAGGAGAGAGACATGGGGCATGAGCGGGGGTGGGGGGTATAGGAGACAGACACGTGCATGAGCAGGGGGTGGGGGGCAACAGGAGAGAGACACGGGGCATGAGCGGGGGGCAACAGGAGACAGACACGGGGCATGAGCGGGGGTGGGGGGGTACAGGAGACAGACACAGGGCATGAGCGGGGGGTGGGGGGCAAGAGGAGAGAGACACGGGGCATGAGCGGGGGGTGGGGGGAACAGGAGATAGACACGGGGCATGAGCGGGGGTGGGGGGAACAACAGAGACAGACGCGGGGCATGAGCGGGGGGTGGGGGCAACAGGAGACAGACACGGGGCATGAGCGGGGGGTGGGGGGCAACAGGAGACAGACACGGGGCATGAGCGGGGGGCAACAGGAGACAGACACGGGGCATGAGCGGGGGGTGGGGTGAACAGGAGACAGACACTGGGCATGAGCAGGGGTTGAGAGAACAGGAGACAGACACGGGGCATGAGCGGGGGGTGGGGGGCAACAGGAGAGAGACACGGGGCATGAGCGCGGAGTGGGGGGTACAGGAGACAGACACGGGGCATGAGCAGGGTGTGGGGGGAACAGGAGACAGACACGGGGCATGACCAGGGTGTGGGGGGAACAGAAGACAGACACGGGGCATGAGCGTGGGAGTGGGGGGCAACAGGAGAGAGACAAGGGGCATGAGCGGGCGGTGGGAGGGTACAGGAGACAGACACGGTGCATGAGCAGGGGTGGGGGGCAACAGGAGAGAGACACGGGGCATGAGCGGGGGGGTGGGGGTACAGGAGACAGACACGGGGAATGAGCGGGGGTGGGGGGCAACAGGTGACAGGGCATGAGAGGGTGGTGGGGGGCAACAGGAGAGAGACACGGGGCATGAGCGGGGGTGGGGGGAACAGGAGACAGACACGGGGCATGAGCGGGGGGTGGGGGAACAACAGAGACAGACACGGGGCATGAGCGGGGGGTGGGGGGCAACAGGAGACAGACACGGGGCATGAGCGGGGGGTGGGGGGCAACAGGAGACAGACACGGGGCATGAGCGGGAAGGGGGGCAACAGGAGACAGACACTGGGCATGAGCGTGGGGTGGGGGGCAACAGGAGACAGACACAGGGCATGAGCTGGGGGTGGGGGGGAACCGGAGACAGACACGGAGCATGAGAGGGGGATGGAGAGCACAGGAAACAGACATGGGGCATGAGCGGGAAGGGGGGCAACAGGAGACAGACACTGGGCATGAGCGTGGGGTGGGGGGCAACAGGAGACAGACACAGGGCATGAGCGGGGGGTGGGGGGCAAGAGGAGAGAGACACGGGGCATGAGCGGGGGGTGGGGGGAACAGGAGACAGACACGGGGCATGAGCGGGGGTGGGGGGAACAACAGAGACAGACGCGGGGCATGAGCGGGGGGTGGGGGCAACAGGAGACAGACACGGGGCATGAGCGGGGGGTGGGGGGCAACAGGAGACAGACACGGGGCATGAGCGGGGGGCAACAGGAGACAGACACGGGGCATGAGCGGGGGTGGGGTGAACAGGAGACAGACACGGGGCATGAGCAGGGGTTGAGAGAACAGGAGACAGACACGGGGCATGAGCGGGGGGTGGGGGGCAACAGGAGAGAGACACGGGGCATGAGCGCGGAGTGGGGGGTACAGGAGACAGACACGGGGCATGAGCAGGGTGTGGGGGGAACAGGAGACAGACACGGGGCATGACCAGGGTGTGGGGGGAACAGAAGACAGACACGGGGCATGAGCGTGGGAGTGGGGGGCAACAGGAGAGAGACACGGGGCATGAGCGGGCGGTGGGAGGGTACAGGAGACAGACACGGTGCATGAGCAGGGGTGGGGGGCAACAGGAGAGAGACACGGGGCATGAGCGGGGGGGTGGGGGTACAGGAGACAGACACGGGGAATGAGCGGGGGTGGGGGGCAACAGGTGACAGGGCATGAGAGGGTGGTGGGGGGCAACAGGAGAGAGACACGGGGCATGAGCGGGGGTGGGGGGAACAGGAGACAGACACGGGGCATGAGCGGGGGGTGGGGGAACAACAGAGACAGACACGGGGCATGAGCGGGGGTGGGGGGCAACAGGAGACAGACACGGGGCATGAGCGGGGGGTGGGGGGCAACAGGAGACAGACACGGGCATGAGCGGGAAGGGGGGCAACAGGAGACAGACACTGGGCATGAGCGTGGGGTGGGGGGCAACAGGAGACAGACACAGGGCATGAGCTGGGGGTGGGGGGAACCGGAGACAGACACGGAGCATGAGAGGGGGATGGAGAGCACAGGAAACAGACATGGGGCATGAGCGGGGGGTGGGGGGCAACAGGAGACAGACACGGGGCATGAGCAGAGGTGGGGGGCAACAGGAGAGACAAAGGGCATGAGCGGGGGGTGGGGAGAAACATGAGACAGACACGGGGCATGAGCGGGGGGATGGGGAGAACAGGAGAGAGACACAGGGCATGAGCGGGGGATGGGGGAACAGGAGACAGATACGGGGCATGAGCGGGGGTGGGGAGAACAGGAGACAGACACGGGGCATGAGCAGGGGGTGGGGAACACCAGGAGACAGACATGGGGCATGAGCGAGGGGAGGGGGGCAACAGGAGAGAGACACGGGGCATGAGCGTGGAGTGGGGGGTACAGGAGACAGACACGGGGCATGAGCAGGGGGTGGTGGGAACAGGAGACAGACACGGGGCATGAGCGGGGGGTGGGGGGAACAGAAGACAGACACAGGGCATGAGCGGGGGAGTGAGGGGCAACAGGAGAGAGACACGGGGCATGAGCGGGGGGTGAGGGGTATAGGAGACAGACACGGTGCATGAGCAGAGGGTGGGGGGCAACAGGAGAGAGACACGGAGCATGAGAGGGGTCAGGGGGGTACAGGAGACAGACACGGGGCATGAGCGGGGGTGGGGGGCAACAGGAGAGAGCCTCGGGACATGAGCGGGTGGGGGGAACAGGAAACAGACATGGGGCATGAGGGGGGGGCAACAGGAGACAGACACGGGGCATGAGCGGGGGTGGGGGTTCACAGGAGACAGACACAGGGCATGAGCAGGGGGTGGCGGGCAAGAGGAGAGAGACACTGAGCATGAGCGGGGGGTGGGGGGAAACAGGAGACAGACACGGGGTATGAGCAGGGGGTGTGGGGAACAACAGAGACAGGCACGGTGCATGAGCGGGGGGTGGGGGCAACAGGAGACAGACACGGGGCATGAGTGGGGTGTGGGAGGCAACAGGAGACAGACACAGGTCATGAACGGGGGTGGGGGGCAACAGGAGACAGACAAGGGGCATGAGCCGGGGTGGGGGGCAACAGGTGACAGGGCATGAGAGGGTGGTGGGGGGCAACAGGAGAGAGACACGGGGCATGAGCGGGGGTGGGGGGAACAGGAGACAGACACGGGGCATGAGCGGGGGGTGGGGGAACAACAGAGACAGACACGGGGCATGAGCGGGGGGTGGGGGGCAACAGGAGACAGACACGGGGCATGAGCGGGGGGATGGGGAGAACAGGAGAGAGACACAGGGCATGAGCGGGGGATGGGGGAACAGGAGACAGATACGGGGCATGAGCGGGGGTGGGGAGAACAGGAGACAGACACGGGGCATGAGCAGGGGGTGGGGAACACCAGGAGACAGACATGGGGCATGAGCGAGGGGAGGGGGGCAACAGGAGAGAGACACGGGGCATGAGCGTGGAGTGGGGGGTACAGGAGACAGACACGGGGCATGAGCAGGGGGTGGTGGGAACAGGAGACAGACACGGGGCATGAGCGGGGGGTGGGGGGAACAGAAGACAGACACAGGGCATGAGCGGGGGAGTGAGGGGCAACAGGAGAGAGACACGGGGCATGAGCGGGGGGTGAGGGGTATAGGAGACAGACACGGTGCATGAGCAGAGGGTGGGGGGCAACAGGAGAGAGACACGGAGCATGAGAGGGGTCAGGGGGGTACAGGAGACAGACACGGGGCATGAGCGGGGGTGGGGGGCAACAGGAGAGAGCCTCGGGACATGAGCGGGTGGGGGGAACAGGAAACAGACATGGGGCATGAGGGGGGGGCAACAGGAGACAGACACGGGGCATGAGCGGGGGTGGGGGGTTCACAGGAGACAGACACAGGGCATGAGCAGGGGGTGGCGGGCAAGAGGAGAGAGACACTGAGCATGAGCGGGGGGTGGGGGAAACAGAGACAGACACGGGGTATGAGCAGGGGGTGGGGGGAACAACAGAGACAGGCACGGTGCATGAGCGGGGGGTGGGGGCAACAGGAGACAGACACGGGGCATGAGTGGGGTGTGGGAGGCAACAGGAGACAGACACAGGTCATGAACGGGGGTGGGGGGCAACAGGAGACAGACAAGGGGCATGAGCCGGGGTGGGGGGCAACAAGAGACAGACACGGGGCATGAGCAGGGGGGTGGGGGCAACAGGAGACAGACACGGGGCATGAGCGGGGGTGGGGGTGGGGGGCAACAGGAGAGAGACACGGGGCATGAGCGCGGAGTGGGGGGTACAGGAGACAGACACGGGGCATGAGCAGGTGGTGGGGGAACAGGAGACAGACACGGGGCATGAACGGGGTGTGGGGGGAACAGAAGACAGACACGGGCATGAGCAGGGGGTGGGGGGCAACAGGAGAGACACGGGGCATGAGCGGGGGTTGGGGGCAACAGGAGACAGACACGGGCATGAGCGAGGGGTGGGGGAACAGGAGACAGACACGGGGCATGAGCCGGGGTGGGGAGAACAGACACGGGGCATGAGCGGGGGGTGGGGGGCAACAGGAGGGAGACACGGGACATGAGCGGGTGGGGGAACAGGAGTCAGACACGGGGCATGAGCGGGGGGGCAACAGGAGACAGACACGGGGCATGAGCGGGGGTGGGGGGTACAGGAGACAGACACAGGGCATGAGCGGGGGGTGGGGGGCAAGAGGAGAGAGACACAGGGCATGAGCGGGGGGTGGGGGAAATAGGAGACAGACCCGGGGCATGAGCAGGGGGTGGGGGGAACAACAGAGACAGACGCGGGGCATGAGCGGGGGGTGGGGGCAACAGGAGACAGACACGGGGCATGAGCGTGGGGTGGGGGGCAACAGGAGACAGACACAGGTCATGAACGGGGGTGGGGGGCAACAGGAGACAGACACGGGGCATGAGCGGGGGGGTGGGGAGCAACAGGAGACCGACACGGGGCATGAGCAGGGGTTGAGAGAACAGGAGACAGACACGGGGCATGAGCGGGGGGTGGGGGGCAACAGGAGAGAGACACGGGGCATGAGCGCGGAGTGGGGGGTAGAGGAGACAGACACGGGGCATGAGCGGGGGGTGGGGGGAACAGGAGACAGACACGGGGCATGAGCGGGGTGTGGGGGGAACAGAAGACAGACACAGGTCATGAGCGTGGGAGTGGGGGCAACGGGAGAGAGACACGGGGCATGAGCGGGGGGTGGGAGGGTACAGGAGACAGACACGGTGCATGAGCAGGGGTGGGGGCAACAGGAGAGAGCACTGGGCATGAGCGGGGGGGTGGGGGTACAGGAGACAGACACGGGGAATGAGCAGGAGGTGGGGGACAACAGGTGACAGACACAGGGCATGAGAGGGGGGTGGTGGGCAACAGGAGAGAGACACGGGGCATGAGCGGGGGTGGGGGGAACAGGAGACAGACACGGGGCATGAGCGGGGGGTAGGGGGAACAACAGAGACAGACACGGGGCATGAGCGGGGGGTGGTGGTCAACAGGAGACAGACACGGGGCATGAGCGGGGTGTGGGGGGCAACAGGAGACAGACACGGGGCATGAGCGGGAAGGGGGGCAACAGGAGACAGACACTGGGCATGAGCGTGGGGTGGGGGGCAACAGGAGACAGACACAGGGCATGAGCTGGGGGTGGGGTGGAATCGGAGACAGACACGGAGCATGAGAGGGGGATGGAGAGCACAGGAGACAGACACGGGGCATGAGCGGGGGTGGGGGGCAACAGGAGAGACACAGGGCATGAGCGGGGTTGGGGAGAACATGAGACAGACACGGGGCATGAGCGGGGGGGTGGGGAGAACAGGAGACAGACACAGGGCATGAGCGGGGGATGGGGGAACAGGAGACAGATACGGGGCATGAGCGGGGGTGGGGAGAACAGGAGACAGACACGGGGCATGAGCAGGGGGTGGGGAACAACAGGAGACAGACATGGGGCATGAGCGAGGGGGTGGGGGGCAACAGGAGAGAGACACGGGGCATGAGCACGGAGTGGGGGGGGTCCAGGAGACAGACACGGGGCATGAGCGGGGGGTGGGGGGAACAGGAGACAGACAAGGGGGATAGGGGGTGGGGGGAACAGAAGACAGACACAGGGCATGAGCGGGGGAGTGAGGGGCAACAGGAGAGAGACACGGGGCATGAGCGGGGGTGAGGGGTATAGGAGACAGACACGGTGCATGAGCAGAGGGTGGGGGGCAACAGGAGAGAGACACAGAGCATGAGAGGGGGCAGGGGGGTACAGGAGACAGACACGGGGCATGAGCGGGGGTGGGGGGCAACAGGAGAGAGCCTCGGGACATGAGCGGGTGTGGAACACCAGGAGACAGACATGGGGCATGAGCGAGGGGAGGGGGGCAACAGGAGAGAGACACGGGGCATGAGCGCGGAGTGGGGGGTACAGGAGACAGACACGGGGCATGAGCAGGGGGTGGGGGGAACAGGAGACAGACACGGGGCATGAGCGGGGGGTGGGAGGAACAGAAGACAGACACAGGGCATGAGCGGGGGAGTGAGGGGCAACAGGAGAGAGACACGGGGCATGAGCGGGGGGTGAGGGGTATAGGAGACAGACACGGTGCATGAGCAGAGGGTGGGGGGCAACAGGAGAGAGACACGGAGCATGAGAGGGGGCAGGGGGGTACAGGAGACAGACACGGGGCATGAGCGGGGGTGGGGGGCAACAGGAGAGAGCCTCGGGACATGAGCGGGTGGGGGGAACAGGAAACAGACATGGGGCATGAGGGGGGGGCAACAGGAGACAGACACGGGGCATGAGCGGGGGTGGGGGGTTCACAGGAGACAGACACAGGGCATGAGCAGGGGGTGGGGGGGCAAGAGGAGAGAGACACTGAGCATGAGCGGGAGGTGGGGGGAAACAGGAGACAGACACGGGGTATGAGCAGGGGGTGGGGGGAACAACAGAGACAGGCACGGTGCATGAGCGGGGGGTGGGGGCAACAGGAGACAGACACGGGGCATGAGTGGGGTGTGGGAGGCAACAGGACACAGACACAGGTCATGAACGGGAGTGGGGGGCAACAGGAGACAGACAAGGGGCATGAGCCGGGGTGGGGGGCAACAGGAGACAGACACGGGGCATGAGCAGGGGGGTGGGGGCAACAGGAGACAGACACGGGGCATGAGCGGGGGTGGGGGGCAACAGGAGAGAGACACGGGGCATGAGCGCGGAGTGGGGGGTACAGGAGACAGACACGGGGCATGAGCGGGTGGTGGGGGAACATGAGACAGACACGGGGCATGAACGGGGTGTGGGGGGAACAGAAGACAGACACGGGCATGAGCAGGGGGTGGGGGGCAACAGGAGAGACACGGGGCATGAGCGGGGGTTGGGGGCAACAGGAGACAGACACGGGCATGAGCGAGGGGTGGGAGAACAGGAGACAGACACGGGGCATGAGCGGGGTGGGGAGAACAGACACGGGGCATGAGCGGGGGTGGGGGGCAACAGGAGGGAGACACGGGACATGAGCGGGTGGGGGAACAGGAGTCAGACACGGGGCATGAGCGGGGGGGCAACAGGAGACAGACACGGGGCATGAGCGGGGGTGGGGGGTACAGGAGACAGACACAGGGCATGAGCGGGGGGTGGGGGGCAAGAGGAGAGAGACACAGGGCATGAGCGGGGGGGTGGGGGAGATAGGAGACAGACACGGGGCATGAGCGGGGGGTGGGGGGAACAACAGAGACAGATGCAGGGCATGAGCGGGGGGTGGTGGCAACAGGAGACAGACACGGGGCATGAGCGTGGGGTGGGGGGCAACAGGAGACAGACACAGGTCATGAACGGGGGTGGGGGGCAACAGGAGACAGACACGGGGCATGAGCGGGGGGGTGGGGAGCAACAGGAGACAGACACGGGGCATGAGCAGGGGTTGAGAGAACAGGAGACAGACACGGGGCATGAGCGGGGGGTGGGGGGCAACAGGAGAGAGACACGGGGCATGAGCGCGGAGTGGGGGGTACAGGAGACAGACACGGGGCATGAGCGGGGGGTGGGGGGAACAGGAGACAGACACGGGGCATGAGCGGGGTGTGGGGGGAACAGAAGACAGACACGGGGCATGAGCGTGGGAGTGGGGGCAACAGGAGAGAGACACGGGGCATGAGCGGGGGTGGGAGGGTACAGGAGACAGACACGGTGCATGAGCAGGGGTGGGGGCAACAGGAGAGAGACACGGGGCATGAGCGGGGGGGTGGGGGTACAGGAGATAGACACGGGGAATGAGCAGGAGGTGGGGGCAACAGGTGACAGACACAGGGCATGAGAGGGGGGTGGGGGGCAACAGGAGAGAGACACGGGGCATGAGCGGGGTGGGGGGAACAGGAGACAGACACGGGGCATGAGCGGGGGGTAGGGGGAACAACAGAGACAGACACGGGGCATGAGCGGGGGGTGGGGGTCAACAGGACACAGACACGGGGCATGAGCGGGGTGTGGGGGGCAACAGGAGACAGACACGGGGCATGAGCGGGAAGGGGGCAACAGGAGACAGACACTGGGCATGAGCGTGGGGTGGGGGGCAACAGGAGACAGACACAGGGCATGAGCTGGGGGTGGGGTGGAACCGGAGACAGACACGGAGCATGAGAGGGGGATGGAGAGCACAGGAGACAGACACGGGGCATGAGCGGGGGTGGGGGGCAACAGGAGAGACACAGGGCATGAGCGGGGTTGGGGAGAACATGAGACAGACACGGGGCATGAGCGGGGGGGTGGGGAGAACAGGAGACAGACACAGGGCATGAGCGGGGGATGGGGGAACAGGAGACAGATACGGGGCATGAGCGGGGGTGGAGAGAACAGGAGACAGACACGGGGCATGAGCAGGGGGTGGGGAACAACAGGAGACAGACAAGGGGCATGAGCGAGGGGGTGGGGGGCAACAGGAGAGAGACACGGGGCATGAGCACGGAGTGGGGGGGTCCAGGAGACAGACACGGGGCATGAGCGGGGGGTGGGGGGAACAGGAGACAGACAAGGGGGAAAGGGGGTGGGGGGAACAGAAGACAGACACAGGGCATGAGCGGGGGAGTGAGGGGCAACAGGAGAGAGACACGGGGCATGAGCGGGGGGTGAGGGGTATCGGAGACAGACAAGGTGCATGAGCAGAGGGTGGGGGGCAACAGGAGAGAGACACGGAGCATGAGAGGGGGCAGGGGGGTACAGGAGACAGACACGGGGCATGAGCGGGGGTGGGGGGCAACAGGAGAGAGCCTCGGGATATGAGCGGGTGGGGGGAACAGGAAACAGACATGGGGCATGAGCGGGGGGGCAACAGGAGACAGACACGGGGCATGAGCGGGGGGTCGGGGGGTACAGGAGACAGACACAGGGCATGAGCGGGGGGTGGGGGGCAAGAGGAGAGAGACACTGAGCATGAGCGGGGGTTGGGGGGAAACAGGAGACAGACACGGGGTATGAGCGGGGGGTGGGGGGAACAACAGAGACAGACTCGGTGCATGAGCGGGTGGTGGGGGCAACACGAGACAGACACGGGGCATGAGCGGGGTGTGGGAGGAACAGAAGACAGACACGGGGCATGAGCGTGGGAGTGGGGGGCAACAGGAGACAGACACGGGGCATGAGCGGGAAGGGGGGCAACAGGAGAGAGACACAGGGCATGAGCGGGGGGGTGGGGGTACAGGAGACAGACACGGTGCATGAGCAGGGGTGGGGGGCAACAGGAGAGAGACACGGGGCATGAGCGGGGGGTGGGGGTACAGGAGACAGACACGGGGAATGAGCGGGGGGTGGGGGGCAACAGGTGACAGGGCATGAGAGGGGGTGGGGGGCAACAGGAGAGAGACACGGGGCATGAGCGGGGGTGGGGGGAACAGGAGACAGACACGGGGCATGAGCGGGGGGTGGGGGGAACAACAGAGACAGACACGGGGCATGAGCGGGGGGTGGGGGGCAACAGGAGACAGACACGAGGCATGAGCGGGGGGTGGGGGGCAACAGGAGACAGACACGGGGCATGAGCGGGAAGGGGGGCAACAGGAGACAGACACTGGGCATGAGCGTGGGGTGGGGGGCAACAGGAGACAGACACAGGGCATGAGCTGGGGGTGGGGGAGAACTGGAGACAGACACGGAGCGTGAGAGGGGGATGGAGAGCACAGGAGACAGACATGGGGCATGAGCGGGGGGTGGGGGGCAACAGGAGACAGACACGGGGCATGAGCAGAGGTGGGGGGCAACAGGAGAGACACAGGGCATGAGCGGGGGGGTGGGGAGAACATGAGACAGACACGGGGCATGAGCGGGGGGGTGGGAGAACAGGAGACAGACACAGGGCATGAGCGGGGGATGGGGGAACAGGAGACAGATACGGGGCATGAGCAGGGGGTGGGGAACACCAGGAGACAGACATGGGGCATGAGCGAGGGGGAGGGGGGCAACAGGAGAGAGACACGGGGCATGAGCGTGGAGTGGGGGGTACAGGAGACAAACACGGGGCATGAGCAGGGGGTGGGGGGAACAGGAGACAGACACAGGGCATGAGAGGGGGGTGGGGGGAACAGAAGACAGACACAGGGCATGAGCGGGGGAGTGAGGGGCAACAGGAGAGAGACATGGGGCATGAGCGGGGGGTGAGGGGTATAGGAGACAGACACGGTGCATGAGCAGAGGGTGGGGGGCAACAGGAGAGAGACACGGAGCATGAGAGGGGGCAGGGGAGTACAGGAGACAGACACGGGGCATGAGCGGGGGTGGGGGGCACAGGAGACAGACACGGGGCATGAGCGGGGGGTAGGGGGAACAACAGAGACAGACACGGGGCATGAGCGAGGGGTGGGGGAACAGGAGACAGACACGGGGCATGAGCGGGGGTGGGGAGAACAGACACAGGGCATGAGCAGGAGGTGGGGGGCAACAGGAGGGAGACACTGGACATGAGCGGGTGGTGGAACAGGAGACAGACACGGGGCATGAGCGGGGGTGGGGGGTACAGGAGACAGACACAGGGCATGAGCGGGGGGTGGGGGGCAAGAGGAGAGCGACACAGGGCATGAGCGGGGGGTGGGGGAAATAGGAGACAGACACGGGGCATGAGCGGGGGGTGGGGGAACAACAGAGACAGACGCGGGGCATGAGCGGGGAGTGGGGGGAAACAGGAGACAGACACGGGGTATGAGCGGGGGGTGGGGGGAACAACAGAGACAGACACGGTGCATGAGCAGGGGGTGGGGGCAACAGGAGACAGACACGGGGCATGAGCGGGGTGTGGGAGGAACAGAAGACAGACACAGGGCATGAGCGTGGGAGTGGGGGGCAACAGGAGACAGACACGGGGCATGAGCGGGAAGGGGGGCAACAGGAGAGAGACACGGGGCATGAGCGGGGGGGTGGGGGTACAGGAGACAGACACGGGGAATGAGCGGGGGGTGGGGGGCAACAGGTGACAGGGCATGAGAGGGAGTTGGGGGGCAACAGGAGAGAGACACGGGGCATGAGCGGGGGTGGGGGGAACAGGAGACAGACACGGGGCATGAGCGGGGGTGGGGGGTACAGGAGACAGACACGGTGCATGAGCAGGGGTGGGGGGCAACAGGAGAGAGACACGGGGCATGAGCGGGGGGTGGGGGTACAGGAGACAGACACGGGGAATGAGCGGGGGGTGGGGGGCAACAGGTGACAGGGCATGAGAGGGGGGTGGGGGGCAACAGGAGAGAGACACGGGGCATGAGCGGGGGTGGGGGGAACAGGAGACAGACACGGGGCATGAGCGGGGGGTGGGGGGAACAACAGAGACAGACACGGGGCATGAGCGGGGGTGGGGGGCAACAGGAGACAGACACGAGGCATGAGCGGGGGGTGGGGGGCAACAGGAGACAGACACGGGGCATGAGCGGGAAGGGGGGCAACAGGAGACAGACACTGGGCATGAGCGTGGGGTGGGGGGCAACAGGAGACAGACACAGGGCATGAGCTGAGGGTGGGGGAGAACTGGAGACAGACACGGAGCGTGAGAGGGGGATGGAGAACACAGGAGACAGACATGGGGCATGAGCGGGGGGTGGGGGGCAACAGGAGACAGACACGGGGCATGAGCAGAGGTGGGGGCAACAGGAGAGACACAGGGCATGAGCGGGGGGTGGGGAGAACAGGAGACAGACACAGGGCATGAGCGGGGGATGGGGGAACAGGAGACAGATACGGGGCATGAGCGGGGGTGGGGAGAACAGGAGACAGACACGGGGCATGAGCAGGGGGTGGGGAACACCAGGAGACAGACATGGGGCATGAGCGAGGGGGAGGGGGGCAACAGGAGAGAGACACGGGGCATGAGCGTGGAGTGGGGGGGTACAGGAGACAAACACGGGGCATGAGCAGGGGGTGGGGGGAACAGGAGACAGACACGGGGCATGAGCGGGGGTGGGGGGAACAGAAGACAGACACAGGGCATGAGCGGGGGAGTGAGGGGCAACAGGAGAGAGACATGGGGCATGAGCGGGGGGTGAGGGGTATAGGAGACAGACACGGTGCATGAGCAGAGGGTGGGGGGCAACAAGAGAGAGACACGGGGCAGGGGAGTACAGGAGAGAGACACGGGGCATGAGCGGGGGTGGGGGGAACAGGAGACAGACACGGGGCATGAGCGGGGGGTAGGGGGAACAACAGAGACAGACACGGGGCATGAGCGAGGGGTGGGGGAACAGGAGACAGACACGGGGCATGAGCGGGGGTGGGGAGAACAGACACGGGGCATCAGCAGGAGGTGGGGGGCAACAGGAGGGAGACACTGGACATGAGTGGGTGGGGGAACAGGAGTCAGACACGGGGGGGCAACAGGAGACAGACACGGGGCATGAGCGGGGGTGGGGGGTACAGGAGACAGACACAGGGCATGAGCGGGGGGTGGGGGGCAAGAGGAGAGAGACACAGGGCATGAGCGGGGGGTGGGGGAAATAGGAGACAGACACGGGGCATGAGCGGGGGGTGGGGGAACAACAGAGACAGACGCGGGGCATGAGCGGGGGGTGGGGCAACAGGAGACAGACACAGGGCATGAGCGTAGGGTGGGGGGCAACAGGAGACAGACACAGGTCATGAACGGGGGGTGGGGGGCAACAGGAGACAGACACGGGGCATGAGCGGGGTGGTGGGGAGCAACAGGAGACAGACACGGGGCATGAGCAGGGGTTGAGAGAACAGGAGACAGACACGGGGCATGAGCGGGGGGTGGGGGGCAACAGGAGAGAGACACGGGGCATGAGCGAGGAGTGGGGGGTACAGGAGACACACACGGGGCATGAGCGGGGGGTGGGGGGAACGGGAGACAGACACGGGGCATGAGCGGGGTGTGGGGGGAACAGAAGACAGACACGGGGCATGAGCGTGGGAGTGGGGGGCAACAGGAGAGAGACACGGGGCATGAGCGGGGGGGTGGGAGTACAGGAGACAGACACAGGGAATGAGCAGGGGGTGGGGGGCAACAGGTGACAGACACAGGGCATGATAGGGGGGTGGGGGGCAACAGGAGAGAGACACGGGGCATGAGCGGGGGATAGGGGGAACAACAGAGACAGACACGGGGCATGAGCAGGGGGTGGGGGGCAACAGGAGACAGACACGGGGCATGAGCGGGGGTGGGGGGCAACAGGAGACAGACACGGGGCATGAGCGGGAAGGGGGGCAACAGGAGACAGACACTGGGCATGAGCGTGGGGTGGGGGGCAACAGGAGACAGACACAGGGCATGAGCTGGGGGTGGGGGGAACCGGAGACAGACACGGAGCATGAGAGGGGGATGGAGAGCACAGGAGACAGACACGGGGCATGAGCGGGGGGTGGAGGGCAACAGGAGACAGACACGGGGCATGAGCGGGGGTGGGGGGCAACAGGAGAGACACAGGGCATGAGCGGGGGGTGGGGAGAACATGAGACAGACACGGGGCATGAGCGGGGGGTGGGGAGAACAGGAGACAGACACAGGGCGTGAGCGGGGGATGGGGGAACAGGAGACAGATACGGGGCATGAGCGGGGGTGGGGAGAACAGGAGACAGACACGGGGCATGAGCAGGGGGTGGGGAACAACAGGAGACAGACATGGGGCATGAGCGAGGGGGTGGGGGGCAACAGGAGAGAGACACGGGGCATGCGCACAGAGTGGGGGGGTCCAGGAGACAGACACGGGGCATGAGCGGGGGATGGGGGGAACAGGAGACAGACACGGTGCATGAGCGGGGGGTGGGGGGAACAGAAGACAGACACAGGGCATGAGCGGGGGAGTGAGGGGCAACAGGAGAGAGACACGGGGCATGAGCGGGGGGTGAGGGGTATAGGAGACAGACACGGTGCATGAGCAGAGGGTGGGGGGCAACAGGAGAGAGACACGGAGCATGAGAGGGGGCAGGGGGGTACAGGAGACAGACACAGGGCATGAGCGGGGGTGGGGGGCAACAGGAGAGAGCCTCGGGATATGAGCGGGTGGGGGGAACAGGAAACAGACATGGGGCATGAGCGGGGGGGCAACAGGAGACAGACACGGGGCATGAGCGAGGGGTCGGGGGTACAGGAAACAGACACAGGGCATGAGCGGGGGAGTGAGGGGCAACAGGAGAGAGACATGGGGCATGAGCGGGGGGTGAGGGGTATAGGAGACAGACACGGTGCATGAGCAGAGGGTGGGGGGCAACAGGAGAGAGACACGGGGCAGGGGAGTACAGGAGACAGACACGGGGCATGAGCGGGGGTGGGGGGAACAGGAGACAGACACGGGGCATGAGCGGGGGGTAGGGGGAACAACAGAGACAGACACGGGGCATGAGCGAGGGGTGGGGGAACAGGAGACAGACACGAGGCATGAGCGGGGGTGGGGAGAACAGACACGGGGCATGAGCAGGAGGTGGGGGGCAAAAGGAGGGAGACACTGGACATGAGCGGGTGGGGGAACAGGAGTCAGACACGGGGCATGAGCGGGGGGCAACAGGAGACAGACGAGCGGGGGTGGGGGGTACAGGAGACAGACACAGGGCATGAGCGGGGGGTGGGGGGCAAGAGGAGAGAGACACAGGGCATGAGCGGGGGGTGGGGGAAATAGGAGACAGACACGGGGCATGAGCGGGGGGTGGGGGAACAACAGAGACAGACGCGGGGCATGAGCGGGGGGTGGGGGCAACAGGAGACAGACACGGGGCATGAGCGTGGGGTGGGGGGCAACAGGAGACAGACACAGGTCATGAACGGGGGGTGGGGGGCAACAGGAGACAGACACGGGGCATGAGCGGGGGTGGGGGGCAACAGGAGACAGACACGGGGCATGAGCGGGAAGGGGGGCAACAGGAGACAGACACTGGGCATGAGCGTGGGGTGGGGGGCAACAGGAGACAGACACAGGGCATGAGCTGGGGGTGGGGGGAACCGGAGACAGACACGGAGCATGAGAGGGGGATGGAGAGCACAGGAGACAGACACGGGGCATGAGCGGGGGGTGGAGGGCAACAGGAGACAGACACGGGGCATGAGCGGGGGTGGGGGGCAACAGGAGAGACACAGGGCATGAGCGGGGGGTGGGGAGAACATGAGACAGACACGGGGCATGAGCGGGGGGTGGGGAGAACAGGAGACAGACACAGGGGCATGAGCGGGGGATGGGGGAACAGGAGACAGATACGGGGCATGAGCGGGGGTGGGGAGAACAGGAGACAGACACGGGGCATGAGCAGGGGGTGGGGAACAACAGGAGACAGACATGGGGCATGAGCGAGGGGGTGGGGGGCAACAGGAGAGAGACACGGGGCATGCGCACAGAGTGGGGGGGTCCAGGAGACAGACACGGGGCATGAGCGGGGGATGGGGGGAACAGGAGACAGACACGGTGCATGAGCGGGGGGTGGGGGGAACAGAAGACAGACACAGGGCATGAGCGGGGGAGTGAGGGGCAACAGGAGAGAGACACGGGGCATGAGCGGGGGGTGAGGGGTATAGGAGACAGACACGGTGCATGAGCAGAGGGTGGGGGGCAACAGGAGAGAGACACGGAGCATGAGAGGGGGCAGGGGGGTACAGGAGACAGACACAGGGCATGAGCGGGGGTGGGGGGCAACAGGAGAGAGCCTCGGGATATGAGCGGGTGGGGGGAACAGGAAACAGACATGGGGCATGAGCGGGGGGGCAACAGGAGACAGACACGGGGCATGAGCGAGGGGTCGGGGGTACAGGAAACAGACACAGGGCATGAGCGGGGGAGTGAGGGGCAACAGGAGAGAGACATGGGGCATGAGCGGGGGGTGGAGGGGTATAGGAGACAGACACGGTGCATGAGCAGAGGGTGGGGGGCAACAGGAGAGAGACACGGGGCAGGGGAGTACAGGAGACAGACACGGGGCATGAGCGGGGGTGGGGGGAACAGGAGACAGACACGGGGCATGAGCGGGGGGTAGGGGGAACAACAGAGACAGACACGGGGCATGAGCGAGGGGTGGGGGAACAGGAGACAGACACGAGGCATGAGCGGGGGTGGGGAGAACAGACACGGGGCATGAGCAGGAGGTGGGGGGCAAAAGGAGGGAGACACTGGACATGAGCGGGTGGGGGAACAGGAGTCAGACACGGGGCATGAGCGGGGGGCAACAGGAGACAGACGAGCGGGGGTGGGGGGTACAGGAGACAGACACAGGGCATGAGCGGGGGGTGGGGGGCAAGAGGAGAGAGACACAGGGCATGAGCGGGGGGTGGGGGAAATAGGGAGACAGACACGGGGCATGAGCGGGGGGTGGGGGAACAACAGAGACAGACGCGGGGCATGAGCGGGGGGTGGGGGCAACAGGAGACAGACACGGGGCATGAGCGTGGGGTGGGGGGCAACAGGAGACAGACACAGGTCATGAACGGGGGGTGGGGGGCAACAGGAGACAGACACGGGGCATGAGCAGGGGTTGAGAGAACAGGAGACAGACACGGGGCATGAGCGGGGGTGGGGGCAACAGGAGAGAGACACGGGGCATGAGCGAGGAGTGGGGGGTACAGGAGACACACACGGGGCATGAGCGGGGGGGTGGGGGGAACAGGAGACAGACACGGGGCATGAGCGGGGTGTGGGGGGAACAGAAGACAGACACGGGGCATGAGCGTGGAGTGGGGGGCAACAGGGAGAGAGACACGGGGCATGAGCGGGGGGGTGGGGGTACAGGAGACAGACACAGGGAATGAGCAGGGGGTGGGGGGCAACAGGTGACAGGCACAGGGCATGAGAGGGGGGTGGGGGGCAACAGGAGAGAGACACGGGGCATGAGCGGGGGGTAGGGGGAACAACAGAGACAGACACGGGGCATGAGCAGGGGGTGGGGGGCAACAGGAGACAGACACGGGGCATGAGCGGGGGTGGGGGGCAACAGGAGAGAGCCTCGGGACATGAGCGGGTGGGGAACACCAGGAGACAGACATGGGGCATGAGCGAGGGGAGGGGCCAACAGGAGAGAGACACGGGGCATGAGCGCGGAGTGGGGGGTACAGGAGACAGACACGGGGCATGAGCAGGGGGTGGGGGGAACAGGAGACAGACACGGGGCATGAGCGGGGGGTGGGGGGAACAGAAGACAGACACAGGGCATGAGCGGGGGAGTGAGGGGCAACAGGAGAGAGACACGGGGCATGAGCGGGGGGTGAGGGGTATAGGAGACAGACACGGTGCATGAGCAGAGGGTGGGGGGCAACAGGAGAGAGACACGGAGCATGAGAGGGGGCAGGGGGGTACAGGAGACAGACACGGGGCATGAGCGGGGGTGGGGGGCAACAGGAGAGAGCCTCGGGACATGAGCGGGTGGGGGGAACAGGAACCAGATATGGGGCATGAGGGGGGGGCAACAGGAGACAGACACGGGGCATGAGCGGGGGTGGGGGGTTCACAGGAGACAGACACAGGGCATGAGCAGGGGGTGGGGGCAAGAGGAGAGAGACACTGAGCATGAGCGGGGGGTGGGGGGAAACAGGAGACAGACACAGGGTATGAGCAGGGGGTGGGGGGAACAACAGAGACAGGCACGGTGCATGAGCGGGGGGTGGGGGCAACAGGAGACAGACACGGGGCATGAGTGGGGTGTGGGAGGCAACAGGACACAGACACAGGTCATGAACGGGGGGTGGGGGGCAACAGGAGACAGACAAGGGGCATGAGCCGGGGTGGGGGGCAACAGGAGACAGACACGGGGCATGAGCAGGGGGGTGGGGGGCAACAGGAGACAGACACGGGGCATGAGCGGGGGTGGGGGGCAACAGGAGAGAGACACGGGGCATGAGCGCGGAGTGGGGGGTACAGGAAACAGATATGGGGCATGAGGGGGGGGCAACAGGAGACAGACACGGGGCATGAGCGGGGGTGGGGGGTTCACAGGAGACAGACACAGGGCATGAGCAGGGGGTGGGGGGCAAGAGGAGAGAGACACTGAGCATGAGCGGGGGGTGGGGGGAAACAGGAGACAGACACGGGGTATGAGCAGGGGGTGGGGGGAACAACAGAGACAGGCACGGTGCATGAGCGGGGGGTGGGGGCAACAGGAGACAGACACGGGGCATGAGTGGGGTGTGGGAGGCAACAGGACACAGACACAGGTCATGAACGGGGGTGGGGGGCAACAGGAGACAGACAAGGGGCATGAGCCGGGGTGGGGGGCAACAGGAGACAGACACGGGGCATGAGCAGGGGGGTGGGGGGCAACAGGAGACAGACACGGGGCATGAGCGGGGGTGGGGGCAACAGGAGAGAGACACGGGGCATGAGCGCGGAGTGGGGGGTACAGGAGACAGACACGGGGCATGAGCGGGTGGTGGGGGAACAGGAGACAGACACGGGGCATGAACGGGGTGTGGGGGGAACAGAAGACAGACACGGGCATGAGCAGGGGGTGGGGGGCAACAGGAGAGACACGGGGCATGAGCGGGGGTTGGGGGCAACAGGAGACAGACACGGGCATGAGCGAGGGGTGGGGGAACAGGAGACAGACACGGGGCATGAGCGGGGTGGGGAGAACAGACACGGGGCATGAGCGGGGGGTGGGGGGCAACAGGAGGGAGACACGGGACATGAGCGGGTGGGGGAACAGGAGTCAGACACGGGGCATGAGCGGGGGGGCAACAGGAGACAGACACGGGGCATGAGCGGGGGTGGGGGGTACAGGAGACAGACACAGGGCATGAGCGGGGGGTGGGGGCAAGAGGAGAGAGACACAGGGCATGAGCGGGGGGGTGGGGGAAATAGGAGACAGACACGGGGCATGAGCGGGGGGTGGGGGGAACAACAGAGACAAACGCAGGGCATGAGCGGGGGGTGGGGGCAACAGGAGACAGACACGGGGCATGAGCGTGGGGTGGGGGGCAACAGGAGACAGACACAGGTCATGAACGGGGGTGGGGGGCAACAGGAGACAGACACGGGGCATGAGCGGGGGGGTGGGGAGCAACAGGAGACAGACACGGGGCATGAGCAGGGGTTGAGAGAACAGGAGACAGACACGGGGCATGAGCGGGGGGTGGGGGGCAACAGGAGAGAGACACGGGGCATGAGCGCGGAGTGGGGGGTACAGGAGACAGACACGGGGCATGAGCGGGGGGTGGGGGGAACAGGAGACAGACACGGGGCATGAGCAGGGTGTGGGGGGAACAGAAGACAGACACGGGGCATGAGCGTGGGAGTGGGGGGCAACAGGAGAGAGACACGGGGCATGAGCGGGGGTGGGAGGGTACAGGAGACAGACACGGTGCATGAGCAGGGGTGGGGGCAACAGGAGAGAGACACGGGGCATGAGCGGGGGGTGGGGGTACAGGAGACAGACACGGGGAATGAGCAGGAGGTGGGGGGCAACAGGTGACAGACACAGGGCATGAGAGGGGGGTGGGGGGCAACAGGAGAGAGACACGGGGCATGAGCGGGGGTGGGGGGAACAGGAGACAGACACGGGGCATGAGCGGGGGGTAGGGGGAACAACAGAGACAGACACGGGGCATGAGCGGGGGGTGGGGGTCAACAGGAGACAGACACGGGGCATGAGCGGGATGTGGGGGGCAACAGGAGACAGACACGGGGCATGAGCGGGAAGGGGGGCAACAGGAGACAGACACGGGGCATGAGCAGGGGGGTGGGGGGCAACAGGAGACAGACACGGGGCATGAGCGGGGTGGGGGGCAACAGGAGAGACACAGGGCATGAGCGGGGTTGGGGAGAACATGAGACAGACACGGGGCATGAGCGGGGGGGTGGGGAGAACAGGAGACAGACACAGGGCATGAGCGGGGGATGGGGGAACAGGAGACAGATACGGGGCATGAGCGGGGGTGGGGAGAACAGGAGACAGACACGGGGCATGAGCAGGGGGTGGGGAACAACAGGAGACAGACATGGGCATGAGCGAGGGGGTGGGGGGCAACAGGAGAGAGACACGGGGCATGAGCACGGAGTGGGGGGGTCCAGGAGACAGACACGGGGCATGAGCGGGGGGTGGGGGGAACAGGAGACAGACAAGGGGGAAAGGGGGTGGGGGGAACAGAAGACAGACACAGGGCATGAGCGCGGGAGTGAGGGGCAACAGGAGAGAGACACGGGGCATGAGCGGGGGGTGAGGGGTATAGGAGACAGACACGGTGCATGAGCAGAGGGTGGGGGGCAACAGGAGAGAGACACGGAGCATGAGAGGGGGCAGGGGGGTACAGGAGACAGACACGGGGCATGAGCGGGGGTGGGGGGCAACAGGAGAGAGCCTCGGGATATGAGCGGGTGGGGGAACAGGAAACAGACATGGGGCATGAGCGGGGGGGCAACAGGAGACAGACACGGGGCATGAGCGGGGGGTCGGGGGGTACAGGAGACAGACACAGGGCATGAGCGGGGGGTGGGGGGCAAGAGGAGAGAGACACTGAGCATGAGCGGGGGTTGGGGGGAAACAGGAGACAGACACGGGGAATGAGCGGGGGGTGGGGGGCAACAGGTGACAGGGCATGAGAGGGGGTGGGGGGCAACAGGAGAGAGACACGGGGCACGAGCCGGGGTGGGGGGAACAGGAGACAGACACGGGGCATGAGCGGGGGGTGGGGGGAACAACAGAGACAGACACGGGGCATGAGCGGGGGGTGGGGGGCAACAGGAGACAGACACGAGGCATGAGCGGGGGGTGGGGGGCAACAGGAGACAGACACGGGGCATGAGCGGGAAGGGGGGCAACAGGAGACAGACACTGGGCATGAGCGTGGGGTGGGGGGCAACAGGAGACAGACACAGGGCATGAGCTGGGGGTGGGGGAGAACTGGAGACAGACACGGAGCGTGAGAGGGGGATGGAGAGCACAGGAGACAGACATGGGGCATGAGCGGGGGGTGGGGGGCAACAGGAGACAGACACGGTGCATGAGCAGAGGTGGGGGGCAACAGGAGAGACACAGGGCATGAGCGGGGGGTGGGGAGAACATGAGACAGACACGGGGCATGAGCGGGGGGGTGGGGAGAACAGGAGACAGACACAGGGCATGAGCGGGGGATGGGGGAACAGGAGACAGATACGGGGCATGAGCAGGGGGTGGGGAACACCAGGAGACAGACATGGGGCATGAGCGAGGGGGAGGGGGGCAACAGGAGAGAGACACGGGGCATGAGCGTGGAGTGGGGGGTACAGGAGACAAACACGGGGCATGAGCAGGGGGTGGGGGGAACAGGAGACAGACACGGGGCATGAGCGGGGGGTGGGGGGAACAGAAGACAGACACAGGGCATGAGCGGGGGAGTGAGGGGCAACAGGAGAGAGACATGGGGCATGAGCGGGGGTGAGGGGTATAGGAGACAGACACGGTGCATGAGCAGAGGGTGGGGGGCAACAGGAGAGAGACACGGAGCATGAGAGGGGGCAGGGGAGTACAGGAGACAGACACGGGGCATGAGTGGGGGTGGGGGGAACAGGAGACAGACACAGGGCATGAGCGGGGGGTAGGGGGAACAACAGAGACAGACACGGGGCATGAGCGAGGGGTGGGGGAACAGGAGACAGACACGGGGCATGAGCGGGGGTGGGGAGAACAGACACAGGGCATGAGCAGGAGGTGGGGGGCAACAGGAGGGAGACACTGGACATGAGCGGGTGGTGGAACAGGAGTCAGACACGGGGCATGAGCGGGGGGGCAACAGGAGACAGACACGGGGCATGAGCGGGGGTGGGGGGTACAGGAGACAGACACAGGGCATGAGCGGGGGGTGGGGGGCAAGAGGAGAGAGACACAGGGCATGAGCAGGGGGTGGGGGAAATAGGAGACAGACACGGGGCATGAGCGGGGGGTGGGGGAACAACAGAGACAGACGCGGGGCATGAGCGGGGAGTGGGGGGAAACAGGAGACAGACACGGGGTATGAGCGGGGGGTGGGGAGAACAACAGAGACAGACACGTGCATGAGCGGGGGGTGGGGGCAACAGGAGACAGACACGGGGCATGAGCGGGGTGTGGGAGGAACAGAAGACAGACACGGGGCATGAGCGTGGGAGTGGGGGGCAACAGGAGACAGACACGGGGCATGAGCGGGAAGGGGGGCAACAGGAGAGAGACACGGGGCATGAGCGGGGGGTGGGGGTACAGGAGACAGACACGGGGAATGAGCGGGGGTGGGGGGCAACAGGTGACAGGGCATGAGAGGGAGTTGGGGGGCAACAGGAGAGAGACACGGGGCATGAGCGGGGGTGGGGGGAACAGGAGACAGACACGGGGCATGAGCGGGGGTGGGGGGTACAGGAGACAGACACGGTGCATGAGCAGGGGTGGGGGGCAACAGGAGAGAGACACGGGGCATGAGCGGGGGGTGGGGGTACAGGAGACAGACACGGGGAATGAGCGGGGGTGGGGGGCAACAGGTGACAGGGCATGAGAGGGGGGTGGGGGGCAACAGGAGAGAGACACGGGGCATGAGCGGGGGTGGGGGGAACAGGAGACAGACACGGGGCATGAGCGGGGGGTGGGGGGAACAACAGAGACAGACACGGGGCATGAGCGGGGGGTGGGGGGCAACAGGAGACAGACACGAGGCATGAGCGGGGGTGGGGGGCAACAGGAGACAGACACGGGGCATGAGCGGGAAGGGGGGCAACAGGAGACAGACACTGGGCATGAGCGTGGGGTGGGGGGCAACAGGAGACAGACACAGGGCATGAGCTGGGGGTGGGGGAGAACTGGAGACAGACACGGAGCGTGAGAGGGGGATGGAGAGCACAGGAGACAGACATGGGGCATGAGCGGGGGGTGGGGGGCAACAGGAGACAGACACGGGGCATGAGCAGAGGTGGGGGCAACAGGAGAGACACAGGGCATGAGCGGGGGGTGGGGAGAACATGAGACAGACACGGGGCATGAGCGGGGGGGTGGGGAGAACAGGAGACAGACACAGGGCATGAGCGGGGGATGGGGGAACAGGAGACAGATACGGGGCATGAGCAGGGGGTGGGGAACACCAGGAGACAGACATGGGGCATGAGCGAGGGGGAGGGGGGCAACAGGAGAGAGACACAGGGCATGAGCGGGGGATGGGGGAACAGGAGACAGATACGGGGCATGAGCGGGGGTGGGGAGAACAGGAGACAGACACGGGGCATGAGCAGGGGGTGGGGAACACCAGGAGACAGACATGGGGCATGAGCGAGGGGGAGGGGGGCAACAGGAGAGAGACACGGGGCATGAGCGTGGAGTGGGGGGGTACAGGAGACAAACACGGGGCATGAGCAGGGGGTGGGGGGAACAGGAGACAGACACGGGGCATGAGCGGGGGGTGGGGGGAACAGAAGACAGACACAGGGCATGAGCTGGGGAGTGAGGGGCAACAGGAGAGAGACATGGGGCATGAGCGGGGGGTGAGGGGTATAGGAGACAGACACGGTGCATGAGCAGAGGGTGGGGGGCAACAGGAGAGAGACACGGGGCAGGGGAGTACAGGAGAGAGACACGGGGCATGAGCGGGGGTGGGGGGAACAGGAGACAGGCACGGGGCATGAGCGGGGGGTAGGGGGAACAACAGAGACAGACACGGGGCATGAGCGAGGGGTGGGGGAACAGGAGACAGACACGGGGCATGAGCGGGGGTGGGGAGAACAGACACGGGGCATCAGCAGGAGGTGGGGGGCAACAGGAGGGAGACACTGGACATGAGCGGGTGGGGGAACAGGAGTCAGACACGGGGGGGCAACAGGAGACAGACACGGGGCATGAGCGGGGGTGGGGGGTACAGGAGACAGACACAGGGCATGAGCGGGGGAGGGGGCAAGAGGAGAGAGACACAGGGCATGAGCGGGGGGTGGGGGAAATAGGAGACAGACACGGGGCATGAGCAGGGTGTGGGGGGAACAGAAGACAGACACGGGGCATGAGCGTGGGAGTGGGGGGCAACAGGAGAGAGACACGGGGCATGAGCGGGGGTGGGAGGGTACAGGAGACAGACACGGTGCATGAGCAGGGGTGGGGGCAACAGGAGAGAGACACGGGGCATGAGCGGGGGGTGGGGGTACAGGAGACAGACACGGGGAATGAGCATGAGGTGGGGGGCAACAGGTGACAGACACAGGGCATGAGAGGGGGGTGGGGGGCAACAGGAGAGAGACACGGGGCATGAGCGGGGGTGGGGGGAACAGGAGACAGACACGGGGCATGAGCGGGGGGTAGGGGGAACAACAGAGACAGACACGGGGCATGAGCGGGGGGTGGGGGTCAACAGGAGACAGACACGGGGCATGAGCGGGATGTGGGGGGCAACAGGAGACAGACACGGGGCATGAGCGGGAAGGGGGGCAACAGGAGACAGACACTGGGCATGAGCGTGGGGTGGGGGGCAACAGGAGACAGACACAGGGCATGAGCTGGGGGTGGGGTGGAACCGGAGACAGACACGGAGCATGAGAGGGGGATGGAGAGCACAGGAGACAGACACGGGGCATGAGCGGGGTGGGGGGCAACAGGAGAGACACAGGGCATGAGCGGGGTTGGGGAGAACATGAGACAGACACGGGGCATGAGCGGGGGGGTGGGGAGAACAGGAGACAGACACAGGGCATGAGCGGGGGATGGGGGAACAGGAGACAGATACGGGGCATGAGCGGGGTGGGGAGAACAGGAGACAGACACGGGGCATGAGCAGGGGGTGGGGAACAACAGGAGACAGACATGGGGCCTGAGCGAGGGGGTGGGGGGCAACAGGAGAGAGACACGGGGCATGAGCACGGAGTGGGGGGGTCCAGGAGACAGACACGGGGCATGAGCGGGGGGTGGGGGGAACAGGAGACAGACAAGGGGGAAAGGGGGTGGGGGGAACAGAAGACAGACACAGGGCATGAGCGGGGGAGTGAGGGGCAACAGGAGAGAGACACGGGGCATGAGCGGGGGGTGAGGGGTATAGGAGACAGACACGGTGCATGAGCAGAGGGTGGGGGGCAACAGGAGAGAGACACGGAGCATGAGAGGGGGCAGGGGGGTACAGGAGACAGACACGGGGCATGAGCGGGGGTGGGGGGCAACAGGAGAGAGCCACGGGATATGAGCGGGTGGGGGAACAGGAAACAGACATGGGGCATGAGCGGGGGGGCAACAGGAGACAGACACGGGGCATGAGCGGGGGGTCGGGGGGTACAGGAGACAGACACAGGGCATGAGCGGGGGGTGGGGGGCAAGAGGAGAGAGACACTGAGCATGAGCGGGGGTTGGGGGGAAACAGGAGACAGACACGGGGTATGAGCGGGGGGTGGGGGGAACAACAGAGACAGACTCGGTGCATGAGCGGGGGGTGGGGGCAACAGGAGACAGACACGGGGCATGAGCGGGGTGTGGGAGGAACAGAAGACAGACACGGGGCATGAGCGTGGGAGTGGGGGCAACAGGAGACAGACACGGGGCATGAGCGGGAAGGGGGGCAACAGGAGAGAGACACGGGGCATGAGCGGGGGGGTGGGGGTACAGGAGACAGACACGGTGCATGAGCAGGGGTGGGGGGCAACAGGAGAGAGACACGGGGCATGAGCGGGGGGTGGGGGTACAGGAGACAGACACGGGGAATGAGCGGGGGGTGGGGGGCAACAGGTGACAGGGCATGAGAGGGGGTGGGGGGCAACAGGAGAGAGACACGGGGCATGAGCGGGGGTGGGGGGAACAGGAGACAGACACGGGGCATGAGCGGGGGGTGGGGGGAACAACAGAGACAGACACGGGGCATTAGCGGGGGGTGGGGGGCAACAGGAGACAGACACGAGGCATGAGCGGGGGGTGGGGGGCAACAGGAGACAGACACGGGGCATGAGCGGGAAGGGGGGCAACAGGAGACAGACACTGGGCATGAGCGTGGGGTGGGGGGCAACAGGAGACAGACACAGGGCATGAGCTGGGGGTGGGGGAGAACTGGAGACAGACACGGAGCGTGAGAGGGGGATGGAGAGCACAGGAGACAGACATGGGGCATGAGCGGGGGGTGGGGGGCTACAGGAGACAGACACGGTGCATGAGCAGAGGTGGGGGGCAACAGGAGAGACACAGGGCATGAGCGGGGGGTGGGGAGAACATGAGACAGACACGGGGCATGAGCGGGGGGGTGGGGAGAACAGGAGACAGACACAGGGCATGAGCGGGGGATGGGGGAACAGGAGACAGATACGGGGCATGAGCAGGGGGTGGGGAACACCAGGAGACAGACATGGGGCATGAGCGAGGGGGAGGGGGGCAACAGGAGAGAGACACGGGGCATGAGCGTGGAGTGGGGGGGTACAGGAGACAAACACGGGGCATGAGCAGGGGGTGGGGGGAACAGGAGACAGACACGGGGCATGAGCGGGGGGTGGGGGGAACAGAAGACAGACACAGGGCATGAGCGGGGGAGTGAGGGGCAACAGGAGAGAGACATGGGGCATGAGCGGGGGGTGAGGGGTATAGGAGACAGACACGGTGCATGAGCAGAGGGTGGGGGGCAACAGGAGAGAGACACGGAGCATGAGAGGGGGCAGGGGAGTACAGGAGACAGACACGGGGCATGAGTGGGGGTGGGGGGAACAGGAGACAGACACGGGGCATGAGCGGGGGGTAGGGGGAACAACAGAGACAGACACGGGGCATGAGCGAGGGGTGGGGGAACAGGAGACAGACACGGGGCATGAGCGGGGGTGGGGAGAACAGACACAGGGCATGAGCAGGAGGTGGGGGGCAACAGGAGGGAGACACTGGACATGAGCGGGTGGTGGAACAGGAGTCAGACACGGGGCATGAGCGGGGGGGCAACAGGAGACAGACACGGGGCATGAGCGGGGGTGGGGGGTACAGGAGACAGACACAGGGCATGAGCGGGGGGTGGGGGGCAAGAGGAGAGAGACACAGGGCATGAGCGGGGGGTGGGGGAAATAGGAGACAGACACGGGGCATGAGCGGGGGGTGGGGGAACAACAGAGACAGACGCGGGGCATGAGCGGGGAGTGGGGGGAAACAGGAGACAGACACGGGGTATGAGCGGGGGGTGGGGGGAACAACAGAGACAGACACGTGCATGAGCGGGGGGTGGGGGCAACAGGAGACAGACACGGGGCATGAGCGGGGTGTGGGAGGAACAGAAGACAGACACGGGGCATGAGCGTGGGAGTGGGGGGCAACAGGAGACAGACACGGGGCATGAGCGGGAAGGGGGGCAACAGGAGAGAGACACGGGGCATGAGCGGGGGGTGGGGGTACAGGAGACAGACACGGGGAATGAGCGGGGGGTGGGGGGCAACAGGTGACAGGGCATGAGAGGGAGTTGGGGGGCAACAGGAGAGAGACACGGGGCATGAGCGGGGGTGGGGGGAACAGGAGACAGACACGGGGCATGAGCGGGGGTGGGGGGTACAGGAGACAGACACGGTGCATGAGCAGGGGTGGGGGGCAACAGGAGAGAGACACGGGGCATGAGCGGGGGGTGGGGGTACAGGAGACAGACACGGGGAATGAGCGGGGGGTGGGGGGCAACAGGTGACAGGGCATGAGAGGGGGGTGGGGGGGCAACAGGAGAGAGACACGGGGCATGAGCGGGGGTGGGGGGAACAGGAGACAGACACGGGGCATGAGCGGGGGGTGGGGGGAACAACAGAGACAGACACGGGGCATGAGCGGGAAGGGGGGCAACAGGAGAGAGACACGGGGCATGAGCGGGGGGTGGGGGTACAGGAGACAGACACGGGGAATGAGCGGGGGGTGGGGGGCAACAGGTGACAGGGCATGAGAGGGAGTTGGGGGGCAACAGGAGAGAGACACGGGGCATGAGCGCGGAGTGGGGGGTACAGGAGACAGACACGGGGCATGAGCGGGTGGTGGGGGAACATGAGACAGACACGGGGCATGAACGGGGTGTGGGGGGAACAGAAGACAGACACGGGCATGAGCAGGGGGTGGGGGGCAACAGGAGAGACACGGGGCATGAGCGGGGGTTGGGGGCAACAGGAGACAGACACGGGCATGAGCGAGGGGTGGGGGAACAGGAGACAGACACGGGGCATGAGCGGGGTGGGGAGAACAGACACGGGGCATGAGCGGGGGGTGGGGGGCAACAGGCGGGAGACACGGGACATGAGCGGGTGGGGGAACAGGAGTCAGACACGGGGCATGAGCGGGGGGGCAACAGGAGACAGACACGGGGCATGAGCGGGGGTGGGGGGTACAGGAGACAGACACAGGGCATGAGCGGGGGGTGGGGGGCAAGAGGAGAGAGACACAGGGCATGAGCGGGGGGGTGGGGGAGATAGGAGACAGACACGGGGCATGAGCGGGGGGTGGGGGGAACAACAGAGACAGATGCAGGGCATGAGCGGGGGGTGGGGGCAACAGGAGACAGACACGGGGCATGAGCGTGGGGTGGGGGGCAACAGGAGACAGACACAGGTCATGAACGGGGGTGGGGGGCAACAGGAGACAGACACGGGGCATGAGCGGGGGGGTGGGGAGCAACAGGAGACAGACACGGGGCATGAGCAGGGGTTGAGAGAACAGGAGACAGACACGGGGCATGAGCGGGGGGTGGGGGGCAACAGGAGAGAGACACGGGGCATGAGCGCGGAGTGGGGGGTACAGGAGACAGACACGGGGCATGAGCGGGGGGTGGGGGGAACAGGAGACAGACACGGGGCATGAGCGGGGTGTGGGGGGAACAGAAGACAGACACGGGGCATGAGCGTGGGAGTGGGGGGCAACAGGAGAGAGACACGGGGCATGAGCGGGGGTGGGAGGGTACAGGAGACAGACACAGTGCATGAGCAGGGGTGGGGGCAACAGGAGAGAGACACGGGGCATGAGCGGGGGGGTGGGGGTACAGGAGACAGACACGGGGAATGAGCAGGAGGTGGGGGCAACAGGTGACAGACACAGGGCATGAGAGGGGGGTGGGGGGCAACAGGAGAGAGACACGGGGCATGAGCGGGGGTGGGGGGAACAGGAGACAGACACGGGGCATGAGCGGGGGGTAGGGGGAACAACAGAGACAGACACGGGGCATGAGCGGGGGGTGGGGGTCAACAGGACACAGACACGGGGCATGAGCGGGGTGTGGGGGGCAACAGGAGACAGACACAGGGCATGAGCGCAAAGGGGGGCAACAGGAGACAGACACTGGGCATGAGCGTGGGGTGGGGGGCAACAGGAGACAGACACAGGGCATGAGCTGGGGGTGGGGTGGAACCGGAGACAGACACGGAGCATGAGAGGGGGATGGAGAGCACAGGAGACAGACACGGGGCATGAGCGGGGGTGGGGGGCAACAGGAGAGACACAGGGCATGAGCGGGGTTGGGGAGAACATGAGACAGACACGGGGCATGAGCGGGGGGGTGGGGAGAACAGGAGACAGACACAGGGCATGAGCGGGGGATGGGGGAACAGGAGACAGATACGGGGCATGAGCGGGGGTGGAGAGAACAGGAGACAGACACGGGGCATGAGCAGGGGGTGGGGAACAACAGGAGACAGACAAGGGGCATGAGCGAGGGGGTGGGGGGCAACAGGAGAGAGACACGGGGCATGAGCACGGAGTGGGGGGGTCCAGGAGACAGACACGGGGCATGAGCGGGGGGTGGGGGGAACAGGAGACAGACAAGGGGGAAAGGGGGTGGGGGGAACAGAAGACAGACACAGGGCATGAGCGGGGGAGTGAGGGGCAACAGGAGAGAGACACGGGGCATGAGCGGGGGGTGAGGGGTATCGGAGACAGACAAGGTGCATGAGCAGAGGGTGGGGGGCAACAGGAGAGAGACACGGAGCATGAGAGGGGGCAGGGGGGTACAGGAGACAGACACGGGGCATGAGCGGGGGTGGGGGGCAACAGGAGAGAGCCTCGGGATATGAGCGGGTGGGGGGAACAGGAAACAGACATGGGGCATGAGCGGGGGGGCAACAGGAGACAGACACGGGGCATGAGCGGGGGGTCGGGGGGTACAGGAGACAGACACAGGGCATGAGCGGGGGGTGGGGGGCAAGAGGAGAGAGACACTGAGCATGAGCGGGGGTTGGGGGGAAACAGGAGACAGACACGGGGTATGAGCGGGGGGTGGGGGGAACAACAGAGACAGACTCGGTGCATGAGCGGGGGGTGGGGGCAACACGAGACAGACACGGGGCATGAGCGGGGTGTGGGAGGAACAGAAGACAGACACGGGGCATGAGCGTGGGAGTGGGGGGCAACAGGAGACAGACACGGGGCATGAGCGGGAAGGGGGGCAACAGGAGGGAGACACAGGGCATGAGCGGGGGGGTGGGGGTACAGGAGACAGACACGGTGCATGAGCAGGGGTGGGGGGCAACAGGAGAGAGACACGGGGCATGAGCGGGGGGTGGGGGTACAGGAGACAGACACGGGGAATGAGCGGGGGGTGGGGGGCAACAGGTGACAGGGCATGAGAGGGGGTGGGGGGCAACAGGAGAGAGACACGGGGCATGAGCGGGGGTGGGGGGAACAGGAGACAGACACGGGGCATGAGCGGGGGGTGGGGGGAACAACAGAGACAGACACGGGGCATGAGCGGGGGGTGGGGGGCAACAGGAGACAGACACGAGGCATGAGCGGGGGGTGGGGGGCAACAGGAGACAGACACGGGGCATGAGCGGGAAGGGGGGCAACAGGAGACAGACACTGGGCATGAGCGTGGGGTGGGGGGCAACAGGAGACAGACACAGGGCATGAGCTGGGGGTGGGGGAGAACTGGAGACAGACACGGAGCGTGAGAGGGGGATGGAGAGCACAGGAGACAGACATGGGGCATGAGCGGGGGGTGGGGGGCAACAGGAGACAGACACGGGGCATGAGCAGAGGTGAGGGGCAACAGGAGAGACACAGGGCATGAGCGGGGGGGTGGGGAGAACATGAGACAGACACGGGGCATGAGCGGGGGGGTGGGAGAACAGGAGACAGACACAGGGCATGAGCGGGGGATGGGGGAACAGGAGACAGATACGGGGCATGAGCAGGGGGTGGGGAACACCAGGAGACAGACATGGGGCATGAGCGAGGGGGAGGGGGGCAACAGGAGAGAGACACGGGGCATGAGCGTGGAGTGGGGGGGTACAGGAGACAAACACGGGGCATGAGCAGGGGGTGGGGGGAACAGGAGACAGACACAGGGCATGAGCGGGGGGTGGGGGGAACAGAAGACAGACACAGGGCATGAGCGGGGGAGTGAGGGGCAACAGGAGAGAGACATGGGGCATGAGCGGGGGGTGAGGGGTATAGGAGACAGACACGGTGCATGAGCAGAGGGTGGGGGGCAACAGGAGAGAGACACGGAGCATGAGAGGGGGCAGGGGAGTACAGGAGACAGACACGGGGCATGAGCGGGGGTGGGGGGAACAGGAGACAGACACGGGGCATGAGCGGGGGGTAGGGGGAACAACAGAGACAGACACGGGGCATGAGCGAGGGGTGGGGGAACAGGAGACAGACACGGGGCATGAGCGGGGGTGGGGAGAACAGACACAGGGCATGAGCAGGAGGTGGGGGGCAACAGGAGGGAGACACTGGACATGAGCGGGTGGTGGAACAGGAGTCAGACACGGGGCATGAGCGGGGGGGCAACAGGAGACAGACACGGGGCATGAGCGGGGGTGGGGGGTACAGGAGACAGACACAGGGCATGAGCGGGGGGTGGGGGGCAAGAGGAGAGCGACACAGGGCATGAGCGGGGGGTGGGGGAAATAGGAGACAGACACGGGGCATGAGCGGGGGGTGGGGGAACAACAGAGACAGACGCGGGGCATGAGCGGGGAGTGGGGGGAAACAGGAGACAGACACGGGGTATGAGCGGGGGGTGGGGGGAACAACAGAGACAGACACGGTGCATGAGCAGGGGGTGGGGGCAACAGGAGACAGACACGGGGCATGAGCGGGGTGTGGGAGGAACAGAAGACAGACACAGGGCATGAGCGTGGGAGTGGGGGGCAACAGGAGACAGACACGGGGCATGAGCGGGAAGGGGGGCAACAGGAGAGAGACACGGGGCATGAGCGGGGGGGTGGGGGTACAGGAGACAGACACGGGGAATGAGCGGGGGGTGGGGGGCAACAGGTGACAGGGCATGAGAGGGAGTTGGGGGGCAACAGGAGAGAGACACGGGGCATGAGCGGGGGTGGGGGGAACAGGAGACAGACACGGGGCATGAGCGGGGGTGGGGGGTACAGGAGACAGACACGGTGCATGAGCAGGGGTGGGGGGCAACAGGAGAGAGACACGGGGCATGAGCGGGGGGTGGGGGTACAGGAGACAGACACGGGGAATGAGCGGGGGGTGGGGGGCAACAGGTGACAGACACGGGGCATGAGCGGGAGGTGGGGGGCAACAGGTGACAGACACAGGGCATGAGAGGGGGGTGGGGGGGCAACAGGAGAGAGACACGGGGCATGAGCGGGGGTGGGGGGAACAGGAGACAGACACGGGGCATGAGCGGGGGGTGGGGGGAACAACAGAGACAGACACGGGGCATGAGCGGGGGTGGGGGGCAACAGGAGACAGACACGAGGCATGAGCGGGGGGTGGGGGGCAACAGGAGACAGACACGGGGCATGAGCGGGAAGGGGGGCAACAGGAGACAGACACTGGGCATGAGCGTGGGGTGGGGGGCAACAGGAGACAGACACAGGGCATGAGCTGAGGGTGGGGGAGAACTGGAGACAGACACGGAGCGTGAGAGGGGGATGGAGAACACAGGAGACAGACATGGGGCATGAGCGGGGGGTGGGGGGCAACAGGAGACAGACACGGGGCATGAGCAGAGGTGGGGGGCAACAGGAGAGACACAGGGCATGAGCGGGGGGTGGGGAGAACAGGAGACAGACACAGGGCATGAGCGGGGGATGGGGGAACAGGAGACAGATACGGGGCATGAGCGGGGGTGGGGAGAACAGGAGACAGACACGGGGCATGAGCAGGGGGTGGGGAACACCAGGAGACAGACATGGGGCATGAGCGAGGGGGAGGGGGGCAACAGGAGAGAGACACGGGGCATGAGCGTGGAGTGGGGGGGTACAGGAGACAAACACGGGGCATGAGCAGGGGGTGGGGGGAACAGGAGACAGACACGGGGCATGAGCGGGGGTGGGGGGAACAGAAGACAGACACAGGGCATGAGCGGGGGAGTGAGGGGCAACAGGAGAGAGACATGGGGCATGAGCGGGGGGTGAGGGGTATAGGAGACAGACACGGTGCATGAGCAGAGGGTGGGGGGCAACAAGAGAGAGACACGGGGCAGGGGAGTACAGGAGAGAGACACGGGGCATGAGCGGGGGTGGGGGGAACAGGAGACAGACACGGGGCATGAGCGGGGGGTAGGGGGAACAACAGAGACAGACACGGGGCATGAGCGAGGGGTGGGGGAACAGGAGACAGACACGGGGCATGAGCGGGGGTGGGGAGAACAGACACGGGGCATCAGCAGGAGTTGGGGGGCAACAGGAGGGAGACACTGGACATGAGTGGGTGGGGGAACAGGAGTCAGACACGGGGGGGCAACAGGAGACAGACACGGGGCATGAGCGGGGGTGGGGGGTACAGGAGACAGACACAGGGCATGAGCGGGGGGTGGGGGGCAAGAGGAGAGAGACACAGGGCATGAGCGGGGGGTGGGGGAAATAGGAGACAGACACGGGGCATGAGCGGGGGGTGGGGGAACAACAGAGACAGACGCGGGGCATGAGCGGGGGGTGGGGCAACAGGAGACAGACACAGGGCATGAGCGTAGGGTGGGGGGCAACAGGAGACAGACACAGGTCATGAACGGGGGGTGGGGGGCAACAGGAGACAGACACGGGGCATGAGCGGGGGGGTGGGGAGCAACAGGAGACAGACACGGGGCATGAGCAGGGGTTGAGAGAACAGGAGACAGACACGGGGCATGAGCGGGGGGTGGGGGGCAACAGGAGAGAGACACGGGGCATGAGCGAGGAGTGGGGGGTACAGGAGACACACACGGGGCATGAGCGGGGGGTGGGGGGAACGGGAGACAGACACGGGGCATGAGCGGGGTGTGGGGGGAACAGAAGACAGACACGGGGCATGAGCGTGGGAGTGGGGGGCAACAGGAGAGAGACACGGGGCATGAGCGGGGGGGTGGGAGTACAGGAGACAGACACAGGGAATGAGCAGGGGGTGGGGGGCAACAGGTGACAGACACAGGGC
This sequence comes from Ambystoma mexicanum, assembly GCF_040938575.1. NCBI lineage: Eukaryota > Metazoa > Chordata > Amphibia > Caudata > Ambystomatidae > Ambystoma > Ambystoma mexicanum. Next base: position 141,040,562 of record NC_090923.1, on the reverse strand, counting down.
ATGAGAGGGGGGTGGGGGGCAACAGGAGAGAGACACGGGGCATGAGCGGGGGGTAGGGGGAACAACAGAGACAGACACGGGGCATGAGCAGGGGGTGGGGGGCAACAGGAGACAGACACGGGGCATGAGCGGGGGTGGGGGGCAACAGGAGACAGACACGGGGCATGAGCGGGAAGGGGGGCAACAGGAGACAGACACTGGGCATGAGCGTGGGGTGGGGGGCAACAGGAGACAGACACAGGGCATGAGCTGGGGGTGGGGGGAACCGGAGACAGACACGGAGCATGAGAGGGGGATGGAGAGCACAGGAGACAGACACGGGGCATGAGCGGGGGGTGGAGGGCAACAGGAGACAGACACGGGGCATGAGCGGGGGTGGGGGGCAACAGGAGAGACACAGGGCATGAGCGGGGGGTGGGGAGAACATGAGACAGACACGGGGCATGAGCGGGGGGTGGGGAGAACAGGAGACAGACACAGGGCATGAGCGGGGGATGGGGGAACAGGAGACAGATACGGGGCATGAGCGGGGGTGGGGAGAACAGGAGACAGACACGGGGCATGAGCAGGGGGTGGGGAACAACAGGAGACAGACATGGGGCATGAGCGAGGGGGTGGGGGGCAACAGGAGAGAGACACGGGGCATGCGCACAGAGTGGGGGGGTCCAGGAGACAGACACGGGGCATGAGCGGGGGATGGGGGGAACAGGAGACAGACACGGTGCATGAGCGGGGGGTGGGGGGAACAGAAGACAGACACAGGGCATGAGCGGGGGAGTGAGGGGCAACAGGAGAGAGACACGGGGCATGAGCGGGGGGTGAGGGGTATAGGAGACAGACACGGTGCATGAGCAGAGGGTGGGGGGCAACAGGAGAGAGACACGGAGCATGAGAGGGGGCAGGGGGGTACAGGAGACAGACACAGGGCATGAGCGGGGGTGGGGGGCAACAGGAGAGAGCCTCGGGATATGAGCGGGTGGGGGGAACAGGAAACAGACATGGGGCATGAGCGGGGGGGCAACAGGAGACAGACACGGGGCATGAGCGAGGGGTCGGGGGTACAGGAAACAGACACAGGGCATGAGCGGGGGAGTGAGGGGCAACAGGAGAGAGACATGGGGCATGAGCGGGGGGTGAGGGGTATAGGAGACAGACACGGTGCATGAGCAGAGGGTGGGGGGCAACAGGAGAGAGACACGGGGCAGGGGAGTACAGGAGACAGACACGGGGCATGAGCGGGGGTGGGGGGAACAGGAGACAGACACGGGGCATGAGCGGGGGGTAGGGGGAACAACAGAGACAGACACGGGGCATGAGCGAGGGGTGGGGGAACAGGAGACAGACACGAGGCATGAGCAGGGGTGGGGAGAACAGACACGGGGCATGAGCAGGAGGTGGGGGGCAAAAGGAGGGAGACACTGGACATGAGCGGGTGGGGGAACAGGAGTCAGACACGGGGCATGAGCGGGGGGCAACAGGAGACAGACACGGGGCATGAGCGGGGGTGGGGGGTACAGGAGACAGACACAGGGCATGAGCGGGGGGTGGGGGGCAAGAGGAGAGAGACACAGGGCATGAGCGGGGGGTGGGGGAAATAGGAGACAGACACGGGGCATGAGCGGGGGGTGGGGGAACAACAGAGACAGACGCGGGGCATGAGCGGGGGGTGGGGGCAACAGGAGACAGACACGGGGCATGAGCGTGGGGTGGGGGGCAACAGGAGACAGACACAGGTCATGAACGGGGGGTGGGGGGCAACAGGAGACAGACACGGGGCATGAGCAGGGGTTGAGAGAACAGGAGACAGACACGGGGCATGAGCGGGGGTGGGGGCAACAGGAGAGAGACACGGGGCATGAGCGAGGAGTGGGGGGTACAGGAGACACACACGGGGCATGAGCGGGGGGTGGGGGGAACAGGAGACAGACACGGGGCATGAGCGGGGTGTGGGGGGAACAGAAGACAGACACGGGGCATGAGCGTGGGAGTGGGGGGCAACAGGAGAGAGACACGGGGCATGAGCGGGGGGGTGGGGGTACAGGAGACAGACACAGGGAATGAGCAGGGGGTGGGGGGCAACAGGTGACAGACACAGGGCATGAGAGGGGGGTGGGGGGCAACAGGAGAGAGACACGGGGCATGAGCGGGGGGTAGGGGGAACAACAGAGACAGACACGGGGCATGAGCAGGGGGTGGGGGGCAACAGGAGACAGACACGGGGCATGAGCGGGGGTGGGGGGCAACAGGAGAGAGCCTCGGGACATGAGCGGGTGGGGAACACCAGGAGACAGACATGGGGCATGAGCGAGGGGAGGGGGGCAACAGGAGAGAGATACGGGGCATGAGCGCGGAGTGGGGGGTACAGGAGACAGACACGGGGCATGAGCAGGGGGTGGGGGGAACAGGAGACAGACACGGGGCATGAGCGGGGGGTGGGGGGAACAGAAGACAGACACAGGGCATGAGCGGGGGAGTGAGGGGCAACAGGAGAGAGACACGGGGCATGAGCGGGGGTGAGGGGTATAGGAGACAGACACGGTGCATGAGCAGAGGGTGGGGGGCAACAGGAGAGAGACACGGAGCATGAGAGGGGGCAGGGGGGTACAGGAGACAGACACGGGGCATGAGCGGGGGTGGGGGGCAACAGGAGAGAGCCTCGGGACATGAGCGGGTGGGGGGAACAGGAAACAGATATGGGGCATGAGGGGGGGGCAACAGGAGACAGACACGGGGCATGAGCGGGGGTGGGGGGTTCACAGGAGACAGACACAGGGCATGAGCAGGGGGTGGGGGGCAAGAGGAGAGAGACACTGAGCATGAGCGGGGGGTGGGGGGAAACAGGAGACAGACACGGGGTATGAGCAGGGGGTGGGGGGAACAACAGAGACAGGCACGGTGCATGAGCGGGGGGTGGGGGCAACAGGAGACAGACACGGGGCATGAGTGGGGTGTGGGAGGCAACAGGACACAGACACAGGTCATGAACGGGGGTGGGGGGCAACAGGAGACAGACAAGGGGCATGAGCCGGGGTGGGGGGCAACAGGAGACAGACACGGGGCATGAGCAGGGGGGTGGGGGGCAACAGGAGACAGACACGGGGCATGAGCGGGGGTGGGGGGCAACAGGAGAGAGACACGGGGCATGAGCGCGGAGTGGGGGGTACAGGAGACAGACACGGGGCATGAGCGGGTGGTGGGGGAACAGGAGACAGACACGGGGCATGAACGGGGTGTGGGGGGAACAGAAGACAGACACGGGCATGAGCAGGGGGTGGGGGGCAACAGGAGAGACACGGGGCATGAGCGGGGGTTGGGGGCAACAGGAGACAGACACGGGCATGAGCGAGGGGTGGGGGAACAGGAGACAGACACGGGGCATGAGCGGGGTGGGGAGAACAGACACGGGGCATGAGCGGGGGGTGGGGGGCAACAGGAGGGAGACACGGGACATGAGCGGGTGGGGGAACAGGAGTCAGACACGGGGCATGAGCGGGGGGGCAACAGGAGACAGACACGGGGCATGAGCGGGGGTGGGGGGTACAGGAGACAGACACAGGGCATGAGCGTGGGGTGGGGGGCAACAGGAGACAGACACAGGTCATGAACGGGGGTGGGGGGCAACAGGAGACAGACACGGGGCATGAGCGGGGGGGTGGGGAGCAACAGGAGACAGACACGGGGCATGAGCAGGGGTTGAGAGAACAGGAGACAGACACGGGGCATGAGCGGGGGGTGGGGGGCAACAGGAGAGAGACACGGGGCATGAGCGCGGAGTGGGGGGTACAGGAGACAGACACGGGGCATGAGCGGGGGGTGGGGGAACAGGAGACAGACACGGGGCATGAGCAGGGTGTGGGGGGAACAGAAGACAGACACGGGGCATGAGCGTGGGAGTGGGGGGCAACAGGAGAGAGACACGGGGCATGAGCGGGGGTGGGAGGGTACAGGAGACAGACACGGTGCATGAGCAGGGGTGGGGGCAACAGGAGAGAGACACGGGGCATGAGCGGGGGGTGGGGGTACAGGAGACAGACACGGGGAATGAGCAGGAGGTGGGGGGCAACAGGTGACAGACACAGGGCATGAGAGGGGGGTGGGGGGCAACAGGAGAGAGACACGGGGCATGAGCGGGGGTGGGGGGAACAGGAGACAGACACGGGGCATGAGCGGGGGGTAGGGGGAACAACAGAGACAGACACGGGGCATGAGCGGGGGGTGGGGGTCAACAGGAGACAGACACGGGGCATGAGCGGGATGTGGGGGGCAACAGGAGACAGACACGGGGCATGAGCGGGAAGGGGGGCAACAGGAGACAGACACTGGGCATGAGCGTGGGGTGGGGGGCAACAGGAGACAGACACAGGGCATGAGCTGGGGGTGGGGTGGAACCGGAGACAGACACGGAGCATGAGAGGGGGATGGAGAGCACAGGAGACAGACACGGGGCATGAGCGGGGTGGGGGGCAACAGGAGAGACACAGGGCATGAGCGGGGTTGGGGAGAACATGAGACAGACACGGGGCATGAGCGGGGGGGTGGGGAGAACAGGAGACAGACACAGGGCATGAGCGGGGGATGGGGGAACAGGAGACAGATACGGGGCATGAGCGGGGGTGGGGAGAACAGGAGACAGACACGGGGCATGAGCAGGGGGTGGGGAACAACAGGAGACAGACATGGGGCATGAGCGAGGGGGTGGGGGGCAACAGGAGAGAGACACGGGGCATGAGCACGGAGTGGGGGGGTCCAGGAGACAGACACGGGGCATGAGCGGGGGGTGGGGGGAACAGGAGACAGACAAGGGGGAAAGGGGGTGGGGGGAACAGAAGACAGACACAGGGCATGAGCGGGGGAGTGAGGGGCAACAGGAGAGAGACACGGGGCATGAGCGGGGGGTGAGGGGTATAGGAGACAGACACGGTGCATGAGCAGAGGGTGGGGGGCAACAGGAGAGAGACACGGAGCATGAGAGGGGGCAGGGGGGTACAGGAGACAGACACGGGGCATGAGCGGGGGTGGGGGGCAACAGGAGAGAGCCTCGGGATATGAGCGGGTGGGGGAACAGGAAACAGACATGGGGCATGAGCGGGGGGGCAACAGGAGACAGACACGGGGCATGAGCGGGGGGTCGGGGGGTACAGGAGACAGACACAGGGCATGAGCGGGGGGTGGGGGGCAAGAGGAGAGAGACACTGAGCATGAGCGGGGGTTGGGGGGAAACAGGAGACAGACACGGGGTATGAGCGGGGGGTGGGGGGAACAACAGAGACAGACTCGGTGCATGAGCGGGGGGTGGGGGCAACAGGAGACAGACACGGGGCATGAGCGGGGTGTGGGAGGAACAGAAGACAGACACGGGGCATGAGCGTGGGAGTGGGGGGCAACAGGAGACAGACACGGGGCATGAGCGGGAAGGGGGCAACAGGAGAGAGACACGGGGCACGAGCGGGGGGGTGGGGGTACAGGAGACAGACACGGTGCATGAGCAGGGGTGGGGGGCAACAGGAGAGAGACACGGGGCATGAGCGGGGGGTGGGGGTACAGGAGACAGACACGGGGAATGAGCGGGGGGTGGGGGGCAACAGGTGACAGGGCATGAGAGGGGGTGGGGGGCAACAGGAGAGAGACACGGGGCATGAGCCGGGGTGGGGGGAACAGGAGACAGACACGGGGCATGAGCGGGGGGTGGGGGGAACAACAGAGACAGACACGGGGCATGAGCGGGGGGTGGGGGGCAACAGGAGACAGACACGAGGCATGAGCGGGGGGTGGGGGGCAACAGGAGACAGACACGGGGCATGAGCGGGAAGGGGGGCAACAGGAGACAGACACTGGGCATGAGCGTGGGGTGGGGGGCAACAGGAGACAGACACAGGGCATGAGCTGGGGGTGGGGGAGAACTGGAGACAGACACGGAGCGTGAGAGGGGGATGGAGAGCACAGGAGACAGACATGGGGCATGAGCGGGGGGTGGGGGGCAACAGGAGACAGACACGGTGCATGAGCAGAGGTGGGGGGCAACAGGAGAGACACAGGGCATGAGCGGGGGGTGGGGAGAACATGAGACAGACACGGGGCATGAGCGGGGGGGTGGGGAGAACAGGAGACAGACACAGGGCATGAGCGGGGGATGGGGGAACAGGAGACAGATACGGGGCATGAGCAGGGGGTGGGGAACACCAGGAGACAGACATGGGGCATGAGCGAGGGGGAGGGGGGCAACAGGAGAGAGACACGGGGCATGAGCGTGGAGTGGGGGGTACAGGAGACAAACACGGGGCATGAGCAGGGGGTGGGGGGAACAGGAGACAGACACGGGGCATGAGCGGGGGGTGGGGGGAACAGAAGACAGACACAGGGCATGAGCGGGGGAGTGAGGGGCAACAGGAGAGAGACATGGGGCATGAGCGGGGGTGAGGGGTATAGGAGACAGACACGGTGCATGAGCAGAGGGTGGGGGGCAACAGGAGAGAGACACGGAGCATGAGAGGGGGCAGGGGAGTACAGGAGACAGACACGGGGCATGAGTGGGGGTGGGGGGAACAGGAGACAGACACAGGGCATGAGCGGGGGGTAGGGGGAACAACAGAGACAGACACGGGGCATGAGCGAGGGGTGGGGGAACAGGAGACAGACACGGGGCATGAGCGGGGGTGGGGAGAACAGACACAGGGCATGAGCAGGAGGTGGGGGGCAACAGGAGGGAGACACTGGACATGAGCGGGTGGTGGAACAGGAGTCAGACACGGGGCATGAGCGGGGGGGCAACAGGAGACAGACACGGGGCATGAGCGGGGGTGGGGGGTACAGGAGACAGACACAGGGCATGAGCAGGGGGTGGGGGGCAAGAGGAGAGAGACACAGGGCATGAGCAGGGGGTGGGGGAAATAGGAGACAGACACGGGGCATGAGCGGGGGGTGGGGGAACAACAGAGACAGACGCGGGGCATGAGCGGGGAGTGGGGGGAAACAGGAGACAGACACGGGGTATGAGCGGGGGGTGGGGGAACAACAGAGACAGACACGTGCATGAGCGGGGGGTGGGGGCAACAGGAGACAGACACGGGGCATGAGCGGGGTGTGGGAGGAACAGAAGACAGACACGGGGCATGAGCGTGGGAGTGGGGGGCAACAGGAGACAGACACGGGGCATGAGCGGGAAGGGGGGCAACAGGAGAGAGACACGGGGCATGAGCGGGGGGTGGGGGTACAGGAGACAGACACGGGGAATGAGCGGGGGTGGGGGGCAACAGGTGACAGGGCATGAGAGGGAGTTGGGGGGCAACAGGAGAGAGACACGGGGCATGAGCAGGGGTGGGGGGAACAGGAGACAGACACGGGGCATGAGCGGGGGTGGGGGGTACAGGAGACAGACACGGTGCATGAGCAGGGGTGGGGGGCAACAGGAGAGAGACACGGGGCATGAGCGGGGGGTGGGGGTACAGGAGACAGACACGGGGAATGAGCGGGGGTGGGGGGCAACAGGTGACAGGGCATGAGAGGGGGTGGGGGGCAACAGGAGAGAGACACGGGGCATGAGCGGGGGTGGGGGGAACAGGAGACAGACACGGGGCATGAGCGGGGGGTGGGGGGAACAACAGAGACAGACACGGGGCATGAGCGGGGGGTGGGGGGCAACAGGAGACAGACACGAGGCATGAGCGGGGGGTGGGGGGCAACAGGAGACAGACACGGGGCATGAGCGGGAAGGGGGGCAACAGGAGACAGACACTGGGCATGAGCGTGGGGTGGGGGGCAACAGGAGACAGACACAGGGCATGAGCTGGGGGTGGGGGAGAACTGGAGACAGACACGGAGCGTGAGAGGGGGATGGAGAGCACAGGAGACAGACATGGGGCATGAGCGGGGGGTGGGGGGCAACAGGAGACAGACACGGGGCATGAGCAGAGGTGGGGGCAACAGGAGAGACACAGGGCATGAGCGGGGGGTGGGGAGAACATGAGACAGACACGGGGCATGAGCGGGGGGGTGGGGAGAACAGGAGACAGACACAGGGCATGAGCGGGGGAAGGGGGAACAGGAGACAGATACGGGGCATGAGCGGGGGTGGGGAGAACAGGAGACAGACACGGGGCATGAGCAGGGGGTGGGGAACACCAGGAGACAGACATGGGGCATGAGCGAGGGGGAGGGGGGCAACAGGAGAGAGACACGGGGCATGAGCGTGGAGTGGGGGGGTACAGGAGACAAACACGGGGCATGAGCAGGGGGTGGGGGGAACAGGAGACAGACACGGGGCATGAGCGGGGGGTGGGGGGAACAGAAGACAGACACAGGGCATGAGCTGGGGAGTGAGGGGCAACAGGAGAGAGACATGGGGCATGAGCGGGGGGTGAGGGGTATAGGAGACAGACACGGTGCATGAGCAGAGGGTGGGGGGCAACAGGAGAGAGACACGGGGCAGGGGAGTACAGGAGAGAGACACGGGGCATGAGCGGGGGTGGGGGGAACAGGAGACAGGCACGGGGCATGAGCGGGGGGTAGGGGGAACAACAGAGACAGACACGGGGCATGAGCGAGGGGTGGGGGAACAGGAGACAGACACGGGGCATGAGCGGGGGTGGGGAGAACAGACACGGGGCATCAGCAGGAGGTGGGGGGCAACAGGAGGGAGACACTGGACATGAGCGGGTGGGGGAACAGGAGTCAGACACGGGGGGGCAACAGGAGACAGACACGGGGCATGAGCGGGGGTGGGGGGTACAGGAGACAGACACAGGGCATGAGCGGGGGGAGGGGGCAAGAGGAGAGAGACACAGGGCATGAGCGGGGGGTGGGGGAAATAGGAGACAGACACGGGGCATGAGCAGGGTGTGGGGGGAACAGAAGACAGACACGGGGCATGAGCGTGGGAGTGGGGGGCAACAGGAGAGAGACACGGGGCATGAGCGGGGGTGGGAGGGTACAGGAGACAGACACGGTGCATGAGCAGGGGTGGGGGCAACAGGAGAGAGACACGGGGCATGAGCGGGGGGTGGGGGTACAGGAGACAGACACGGGGAATGAGCATGAGGTGGGGGGCAACAGGTGACAGACACAGGGCATGAGAGGGGGGTGGGGGGCAACAGGAGAGAGACACGGGGCATGAGCGGGGGTGGGGGGAACAGGAGACAGACACGGGGCATGAGCGGGGGGTAGGGGGAACAACAGAGACAGACACGGGGCATGAGCGGGGGGTGGGGGTCAACAGGAGACAGACACGGGGCATGAGCGGGATGTGGGGGGCAACAGGAGACAGACACGGGGCATGAGCGGGAAGGGGGGCAACAGGAGACAGACACTGGGCATGAGCGTGGGGTGGGGGGCAACAGGAGACAGACACAGGGCATGAGCTGGGGGTGGGGTGGAACCGGAGACAGACACGGAGCATGAGAGGGGGATGGAGAGCACAGGAGACAGACACGGGGCATGAGCGGGGTGGGGGGCAACAGGAGAGACACAGGGCATGAGCGGGGTTGGGGAGAACATGAGACAGACACGGGGCATGAGCGGGGGGGTGGGGAGAACAGGAGACAGACACAGGGCATGAGCGGGGGATGGGGGAACAGGAGACAGATACGGGGCATGAGCGGGGTGGGGAGAACAGGAGACAGACACGGGGCATGAGCAGGGGGTGGGGAACAACAGGAGACAGACATGGGGCATGAGCGAGGGGGTGGGGGGCAACAGGAGAGAGACACGGGGCATGAGCACGGAGTGGGGGGGTCCAGGAGACAGACACGGGGCATGAGCGGGGGGTGGGGGGAACAGGAGACAGACAAGGGGGAAAGGGGGTGGGGGGAACAGAAGACAGACACAGTGCATGAGCGGGGGAGTGAGGGGCAACAGGAGAGAGACACGGGGCATGAGCGGGGGGTGAGGGGTATAGGAGACAGACACGGTGCATGAGCAGAGGGTGGGGGGCAACAGGAGAGAGACACGGAGCATGAGAGGGGGCAGGGGGGTACAGGAGACAGACACGGGGCATGAGCGGGGGTGGGGGGCAACAGGAGAGAGCCACGGGATATGAGCGGGTGGGGGAACAGGAAACAGACATGGGGCATGAGCGGGGGGGCAACAGGAGACAGACACGGGGCATGAGCGGGGGGTCGGTGGGTACAGGAGACAGACACAGGGCATGAGCGGGGGGTGGGGGGCAAGAGGAGAGAGACACTGAGCATGAGCGGGGGTTGGGGGGAAACAGGAGACAGACACGGGGTATGAGCGGGGGGTGGGGGGAACAACAGAGACAGACTCGGTGCATGAGCGGGGGGTGGGGGCAACAGGAGACAGACACGGGGCATGAGCGGGGTGTGGGAGGAACAGAAGACAGACACGGGGCATGAGCGTGGGAGTGGGGGGCAACAGGAGACAGACACGGGGCATGAGCGGGAAGGGGGGCAACAGGAGAGAGACACGAGGCATGAGCGGGGGGGTGGGGGTACAGGAGACAGACACGGTGCATGAGCAGGGGTGGGGGGCAACAGGAGAGAGACACGGGGCATGAGCGGGGGGTGGGGGTACAGGAGACAGACACGGGGAATGAGCGGGGGGTGGGGGGCAACAGGTGACAGGGCATGAGAGGGGGTGGGGGGCAACAGGAGAGAGACACGGGGCATGAGCGGGGGTGGGGGGAACAGGAGACAGACACGGGGCATGAGCGGGGGGTGGGGGGAACAACAGAGACAGACACGGGGCATGAGCGGGGGGTGGGGGGCAACAGGAGACAGACACGAGGCATGAGCGGGGGGTGGGGGGCAACAGGAGACAGACACGGGGCATGAGCGGGAAGGGGGGCAACAGGAGACAGACACTGGGCATGAGCGTGGGGTGGGGGGCAACAGGAGACAGACACAGGGCATGAGCTGGGGGTGGGGGAGAACTGGAGACAGACACGGAGCGTGAGAGGGGGATGGAGAGCACAGGAGACAGACATGGGGCATGAGCGGGGGGTGGGGGGCTACAGGAGACAGACACGGTGCATGAGCAGAGGTGGGGGGCAACAGGAGAGACACAGGGCATGAGCGGGGGGTGGGGAGAACATGAGACAGACACGGGGCATGAGCGGGGGGGTGGGGAGAACAGGAGACAGACACAGGGCATGAGCGGGGGATGGGGGAACAGGAGACAGATACGGGGCATGAGCAGGGGGTGGGGAACACCAGGAGACAGACATGGGGCATGAGCGAGGGGGAGGGGGGCAACAGGAGAGAGACACGGGGCATGAGCGTGGAGTGGGGGGTACAGGAGACAAACACGGGGCATGAGCAGGGGGTGGGGGGCACAGGAGACAGACACGGGGCATGAGCGGGGGGTGGGGGGAACAGAAGACAGACACAGGGCATGAGCGGGGGAGTGAGGGGCAACAGGAGAGAGACATGGGGCATGAGCGGGGGGTGAGGGGTATAGGAGACAGACACGGTGCATGAGCAGAGGGTGGGGGGCAACAGGAGAGAGACACGGAGCATGAGAGGGGGCAGGGGAGTACAGGAGACAGACACGGGGCATGAGTGGGGGTGGGGGGAACAGGAGACAGACACGGGGCATGAGCGGGGGGTAGGGGGAACAACAGAGACAGACACGGGGCATGAGCGAGGGGTGGGGGAACAGGAGACAGACACGGGGCATGAGCGGGGGTGGGGAGAACAGACACAGGGCATGAGCAGGAGGTGGGGGGCAACAGGAGGGAGACACTGGACATGAGCGGGTGGTGGAACAGGAGTCAGACACGGGGCATGAGCGGGGGGGCAACAGGAGACAGACACGGGGCATGAGCGGGGGTGGGGGGTACTGGAGACAGACACAGGGCATGAGTGGGGGGTGGGGGGCAAGAGGAGAGAGACACAGGGCATGAGCGGGGGGTGGGGGAAATAGGAGACAGACACGGGGCATGAGCGGGGGGTGGCGGAACAACAGAGACAGACGCGGGGCATGAGCGGGGAGTGGGGGGAAACAGGAGACAGACACGGGGTATGAGCGGGGGGTGGGGGGAACAACAGAGACAGACACGTGCATGAGCGGGGGGTGGGGGCAACAGGAGACAGACACGGGGCATGAGCGGGGTGTGGGAGGAACAGAAGACAGACACGGGGCATGAGCGTGGGAGTGGGGGGCAACAGGAGACAGACACGGGGCATGAGCGGGAAGGGGGGCAACAGGAGAGAGACACGGGGCATGAGCGGGGGGTGGGGGTACAGGAGACAGACACGGGGAATGAGCGGGGGGTGGGGGGCAACAGGTGACAGGGCATGAGAGGGAGTTGGGGGGCAACAGGAGAGAGACACGGGGCATGAGCGGGGGTGGGGGGAACAGGAGACAGACACGGGGCATGAGCGGGGGTGGGGGGTACAGGAGACAGACACGGTGCATGAGCAGGGGTGGGGGGCAACAGGAGAGAGACACGGGGCATGAGCGGGGGGTGGGGGTACAGGAGACAGACACGGGGAATGAGCGGGGGGTGGGGGGCAACAGGTGACAGGGCATGAGAGGGGGGTGGGGGGCAACAGGAGAGAGACACGGGGCATGAGCGGGGGTGGGGGGAACAGGAGACAGACACGGGGCATGAGCGGGGGGTGGGGGGAACAACAGAGACAGACACGGGGCATGAGCGGGGGGTGGGGGGCAACAGGGGACAGACACGAGGCATGAGCGGGGGGTGGGGGGCAACAGGAGACAGACACGGGGCATGAGCGGGAAGGGGGGCAACAGGAGACAGACACTGGGCATGAGCGTGGGGTGGGGGGCAACAGGAGACAGACACAGGGCATGAGCTGGGGGTGGGGGAGAACTGGAGACAGACACGGAGCGTGAGAGGGGGATGGAGAGCACAGGAGACAGACATGGGGCATGAGCGGGGGGTGGGAGGCAACAGGAGACAGACACGGGGCATGAGCAGAGGTGGGGGCAACAGGAGAGACACAGGGCATGAGCGGGGGGTGGGGAGAACATGAGACAGACACGGGGCATGAGCGGGGGGGTGGGGAGAACAGGAGACAGACACAGGGCATGAGCGGGGGATGGGGGAACAGGAGACAGATACGGGGCATGAGCGGGGGTGGGGAGAACAGGAGACAGACACGGGGCATGAGCAGGGGGTGGGGAACACCAGGAGACAGACATGGGGCATGAGCGAGGGGGAGGGGGGCAACAGGAGAGAGACACGGGGCATGAGCGTGGAGTGGGGGGGTACAGGAGACAAACACGGGGCATGAGCAGGGGGTGGGGGGAACAGGAGACAGACACGGGGCATGAGCGGGGGGTGGGGGAAACAGAAGACAGACACAGGTCATGAGCGGGGGAGTGAGGGGCAACAGGAGAGAGACATGGGGCATGAGCGGAGGGTGAGGGGTATAGGAGACAGACACGGTGCATGAGCAGAGGGTGGGGGGCAACAGGAGAGAGACACGGGGCAGGGGAGTACAGGAGAGAGACACAGGGCATGAGCGGGGGTGTCGGGAACAGGAGACAGGCACGGGGCATGAGCGGGGGGTAGGGGGAACAACAGAGACAGACACGGGGCATGAGCGAGGGGTGGGGGAACAGGAGACAGACACGGGGCATGAGCGGGGGTGGGGAGAACAGACACGGGGCATCAGCAGGAGGTGGGGGGCAACAGGAGGGAGACACTGGACATGAGCGGGTGGGGGAACAGGAGTCAGACACGGGGGGGCAACAGGAGACAGACACGGGGCATGAGCGGGGGTGGGGGGTACAGGAGACAGACACAGGGCATGAGCGGGGGGAGGGGGCAAGAGGAGAGAGACACAGGGCATGAGCGGGGGGTGGGGGAAATAGGAGACAGACACGGGGCATGAGCGGGGGGTGGGGGAACAACAGAGACAGACGCGGGGCATGAGCGGGGGGTGGGGGCAACAGGAGACAGACACGGGGCATGAGCGTGGGGTGGGGGGCAACAGGAGACAGACACAGGTCATGAACGGGGGGTGGGGGGCAACAGGAGACAGACACGGGGCATGAGCGGGGGGGTGGGGAGCAACAGGAGACAGACACGGGGCATGAGCAGGGGTTGAGAGAACAGGAGACAGACACGGGGCATGAGCGGGGGGTGGGGGGCAACAGGAGAGAGACACGGGGCATGAGCGAGGAGTGGGGGGTACAGGAGACACACACGGGGCATGAGCGGGGGGTGGGGGGAACGGGAGACAGACACGGGGCATGAGCGGGGTGTGGGGGGAACAGAAGACAGACACGGTTCATGAGCGTGGGAGTGGGGGGCAACAGGAGAGAGACACGGGGCATGAGCGGGGGGGTGGGGGTACAGGAGACAGACACAGGGAATGAGCAGGGGGTGGGGGGCAACAGGTGACAGACACAGGGCATGAGAGGGGGGTGGGGGGCAACAGGAGAGAGACACGGGGCATGAGCGGGGGGTAGGGGGAACAACAGAGACAGACACGGGGCATGAGCAGGGGGTGGGGGGCAACAGGAGACAGACACGGGGCATGAGCGGGGGTGGGGGGCAACAGGAGACAGACACGGGGCATGAGCGGGAAGGGGGGCAACAGGAGACAGACACTGGGCATGAGCGTGGGGTGGGGGGCAACAGGAGACAGACACAGGGCATGAGCTGGGGGTGGGGGGGAACCGGAGACAGACACGGAGCATGAGAGGGGGATGGAGAGCACAGGAGACAGACACGGGGCATGAGCGGGGGGTGGAGGGCAACAGGAGACAGACACGGGGCATGAGCGGGGGTGGGGGGCAACAGGAGAGACACAGGGCATGAGCGGGGGGTGGGGAGAACATGAGACAGACACGGGGCATGAGCGGGGGGTGGGGAGAACAGGAGACAGACACAGGGCATGAGCGGGGGATGGGGGAACAGGAGACAGATACGGGGCATGAGCGGGGGTGGGGAGAACAGGAGACAGACACGGGGCATGAGCAGGGGGTGGGGAACAACAGGAGACAGACATGGGGCATGAGCGAGGGGGTGGGGGGCAACAGGAGAGAGACACGGGGCATGCGCACGGAGTGGGGGGGTCCAGGAGACAGACACGGGGCATGAGCGGGGGATGGGGGGAACAGGAGACAGACACGGTGCATGAGCGGGGGGTGGGGGGAACAGAAGACAGACACAGGGCATGAGCGGGGGAGTGAGGGGCAACAGGAGAGAGACACAGGGCATGAGCGGGGGGTGAGGGGTATAGGAGACAGACACGGTGCATGAGCAGAGGGTGGGGGGCAACAGGAGAGAGACACGGAGCATGAGAGGGGGCAGGGGGTACAGGAGACAGACACAGGGCATGAGCGGGGGTGGGGGGCAACAGGAGAGAGCCTCGGGATATGAGCGGGTGGGGGGAACAGGAAACAGACATGGGGCATGAGCGGGGGGGCAACAGGAGACAGACACGGGGCATGAGCGAGGGGTCGGGGGGTACAGGAGACAGACACAGGGCATGAGCGGGGGAGTGAGGGGCAACAGGAGAGAGACATGGGGCATGAGCGGGGGGTGAGGGGTATAGGAGACAGACACGGTGCATGAGCAGAGGGTGGGGGGCAACAGGAGAGAGACACGGGGCAGGGGAGTACAGGAGACAGACACGGGGCATGAGCGGGGGTGGGGGGAACAGGAGACAGACACGGGGCATGAGCGGGGGGTAGGGGGGACAACAGAGACAGACACGGGGCATGAGCGAGGGGTGGGGGAACAGGAGACAGACACGGGGCATGAGCGGGGGTGGGGA
Organism: Ambystoma mexicanum; assembly: GCF_040938575.1. Lineage (NCBI taxonomy): Eukaryota > Metazoa > Chordata > Amphibia > Caudata > Ambystomatidae > Ambystoma > Ambystoma mexicanum. Next base: position 141,024,855 of record NC_090923.1, on the reverse strand, counting down.
GAACAGACACGGGGCATGAGCAGGAGGTGGGGGGCAACAGGAGGGAGACACTGGACATGAGCGGGTGGGGGAACAGGAGTCAGACACGGGGCATGAGCGGGGGGGCAACAGGAGACAGACACGGGGCATGAGCGGGGGTGGGGGGTACAGGAGACAGACACAGGGCATGAGCGGGGGGTGGGGGGCAAGAGGAGAGAGACACAGGGCATGAGCGGGGGGTGGGGGAAATAGGAGACAGACACGGGGCATGAGCGGGGGGTGGGGGAACAACAGAGACAGACGCGGGGCATGAGCGGGGGGTGGGGGCAACAGGAGACAGACACGGGGCATGAGCGTGGGGTGGGGGGCAACAGGAGACAGACACAGGTCATGAACGGGGGGTGGGGGGCAACAGGAGACAGACACGGGGCATGAGCGGGGGGGTGGGGAGCAACAGGAGACAGACACAGGGCATGAGCAGGGGTTGAGAGAACAGGAGACAGACACGGGGCATGAGCGGGGGTGGGGGGCAACAGGAGAGAGACACGGGGCATGAGCGAGGAGTGGGGGGTACAGGAGACACACACGGGGCATGAGCGGGGGGTGGGGGGAACAGGAGACAGACACGGGGCATGAGCGGGGTGTGGGGGGAACAGAAGACAGACACGGGGCATGAGCGTGGGAGTGGGGGGCAACAGGAGAGAGACACGGGGCATGAGCGGGGGGGTGGGGGTACAGGAGACAGACACAGGGAACGAGCAGGGGGTGGGGGGCAACAGGTGACAGACACAGGGCATGAGAGGGGGGTGGGGGGCAACAGGAGAGATTCACGGGGCATGAGCGGGGGGTAGGGGGAACAACAGAGACAGACACGGGGCATGAGCAGGGGGTGGGGGGCAACAGGAGACAGACACGGGGCATGAGCGGGGGTGGGGGGCAACAGGAGACAGACACGGGGCATGAGCGGGAAGGGGGGCAACAGGAGACAGACACTGGGCATGAGCGTGGGGTGGGGGGCAACAGGAGACAGACACAGGGCATGAGCTGGGGGTGGGGGGGAACCGGAGACAGACACGGAGCATGAGAGGGGGATGGAGAGCACAGGAGACAGACACGGGGCATGAGCGGGGGGTGGAGGGCAACAGGAGACAGACACGGGGCATGAGCGGGGGTGGGGGGCAACAGGAGAGACACAGGGCATGAGTGGGGGGTGGGGAGAACATGAGACAGACACGGGGCATGAGCGGGGGGTGGGGAGAACAGGAGACAGACACAGGGCATGAGCGGGGGATGGGGGAACAGGAGACAGATACGGGGCATGAGCGGGGGTGGGGAGAACAGGAGACAGACACGGGGCATGAGCACGGAGTGGGGGGGTCCAGGAGACAGACACGGGGCATGAGCGGGGGATGGGGGGAACAGGAGACAGACACGGTGCATGAGCGGGGGGTGGGGGGAACAGAAGACAGACACAGGGCATGAGCGGGGGAGTGAGGGGCAACAGGAGAGAGACACGGGGCATGAGCGGGGGGTGAGGGGTATAGGAGACAGACACGGTGCATGAGCAGAGGGTGGGGGGCAACAGGAGAGAGACACGGAGCATGAGAGGGGGCAGGGGGGTACAGGAGACAGACACGGGGCATGAGCGGGGGTGGGGGCAACAGGAGAGAGCCTCGGGATATGAGCGGGTGGGGGGAACAGGAAACAGACATGGAGCATGAGCGGGGGGGCAACAGGAGACAGACACGGGGCATGAGCGGGGGGTCGGGGGGTACAGGAGACAGACACAGGGCATGAGCGGGGGGTGGGGGGCAAGAGGAGAGAGACACTGAGCATGAGCGGGGGTTGGGGGGAAACAGGAGACAGACACGGGGTATGAGCGGGGGGTGGGGGGAACAACAGAGACAGACTCGGTGCATGAGCGGGGGGTGGGGGCAACAGGAGACAGACACGGGGCATGAGCGGGGTGTGGGAGGAACAGAAGACAGACACGGGGCATGAGCGTGGGAGTGGGGGGCAACAGGAGACAGACACGGGGCATGAGCGGGAAGGGGGGCAACAGGAGAGAGACACGGGGCATGAGCGGGGGGGTGGGGGTACAGGAGACAGACACGGGGAATGAGCGGGGGGTGGGGGGCAACAGGTGACAGGGCATGAGAGGGAGTTGGGGGCAACAGGAGAGAGACACGGGGCATGAGCGGGGGTGGGGGGAACAGGAGACAGACACGGGGCATGAGCGGGGGTGGGGGGTACAGGAGACAGACACGGTGCATGAGCAGGGGTGGGGGGCAACAGGAGAGAGACACGGGGCATGAGCGGGGGGTGGGGGTACAGGAGACAGACACAGGGAATGAGCGGGGGGTGGGGGGCAACAGGTGACAGGGCATGAGAGGGGGGTGGGGGGCAACAGGAGAGAGACACGGGGCATGAGCGGGGGTGGGGGGAACAGGAGACAGACACGGGGCATGAGCGGGGGGTGGGGGGAGTAACAGAGACAGACACGGGGCATGAGCGGGGGGTGGGGGGCAACAGGAGACAGACACGAGGCATGAGCGGGGGGTGGGGGGCAACAGGAGACAGACACGGGGCATGAGCGGGAAGGGGGGCAACAGGAGACAGACACTGGGCATGAGCGTGGGGTGGGGGGCAACAGGAGACAGACACAGGGCATGAGCTGGGGGTGGGGGAGAACTGGAGACAGACACGGAGCGTGAGAGGGGGATGGAGAGCACAGGAGACAGACATGGGGCATGAGCGGGGGGTGGGGGGCAACAGGAGACAGACACGGGGCATGAGCAGAGGTGGGGGGCAACAGGAGAGACACAGGGCATGAGCGGGGGTGGGGAGAACATGAGACAGACACGGGGCATGAGCGGGGGGGTGGGGAGAACAGGAGACAGACACAGGGCATGAGCGGGGGATGGGGGAACAGGAGACAGATACGGGGCATGAGCGGGGGTGGGGAGAACAGGAGACAGACACGGGGCATGAGCAGGGGGTGGGGAACACCAGGAGACAGACATGGGGCATGAGCGAGGGGGAGGGGGGCAACAGGAGAGAGACACGGGGCATGAGCGTGGAGTGGGGGGGTACAGGAGACAAACACGGGGCATGAGCAGGGGGTGGGGGGAACAGGAGACAGACACGGGGCATGAGCGGGGGGTGGGGGGAACAGAAGACAGACACAGGGCATGAGCGGGGGAGTGAGGGGCAACAGGAGAGAGACATGGGGCATGAGCGGGGCGTGAGGGGTATAGGAGACAGACACGGTGCATGAGCAGAGGGTGGGGGGCAACAGGAGAGAGACACGGAGCATGAGAGGGGGCAGGGGAGTACAGGAGACAGACACGGGGCATGAGCGGGGGTGGGGGGAACAGGAGACAGACACGGGGCATGAGGGGGAACAACAGAGACAGACACGGGGCATGAGCGAGGGGTGGGGGAACAGGAGACAGACACGGGGCATGAGCGGGGGTGGGGAGAACAGACACGGGGCATGAGCAGGAGGTGGGGGGCAACAGGAGGGAGACACTGGACATGAGCGGGTGGGGGAACAGGAGTCAGACACGGGGCATGAGCGGGGGGGCAACAGGAGACAGACACGGGGCATGAGCGGGGGTGGGGGGTACAGGAGACAGACACAGGGCATGAGCAGGGGGTGGGGGGCAAGAGGAGAGAGACACAGGGCATGAGCGGGGGGTGGGGGAAATAGGAGACAGACACGGGGCATGAGCGGGGGGTGGGGGAACAACAGAGACAGACGCGGGGCATGAGCGGGGAGTGGGGGGAAACAGGAGACAGACACGGGGTATGAGCAGGGGGTGGGGGGAACAACAGAGACAGACACGGTGCATGAGCGGGGGGTGGGGGCAACAGGAGACAGACACGGGGCATGAGCGGGGTGTGGGAGGAACAGAAGACAGACACGGGGCATGAGCGTGGGAGTGGGGGGCAACAGGAGACAGACACGGGGCATGAGCGGGAAGGGGGCAACAGGAGAGAGACACGGGGCATGAGCGGGGGGGTGGGGGTACAGGAGACAGACACGGGGAATGAGCGGGGGGTGGGGGGCAACAGGTGACAGGGCATGAGAGGGAGTTGGGGGGCAACAGGAGAGAGACACGGGGCATGAGCGGGGGTGGGGGGAACAGGAGACAGACACGGGGCATGAGCGGGGGTGGGGGGTACAGGAGACAGACACGGTGCAGGGGTGGGGGGCAACAGGAGAGAGACACGGGGCATGAGCGGGGGGTGGGGGTACAGGAGACAGACACGGGGAATGAGCGGGGGGTGGGGGGCAACAGGTGACAGGGCATGAGAGGGGGGTGGGGGGCAACAGGAGAGAGACACGGGGCATGAGCGGGGGTGGGGGGAACAGGAGACAGACACGGGGCATGAGCGGGGGGTGGGGGGAACAACAGAGACAGACACGGGGCATGAGCGGGGGTTGGGGGGCAACAGGAGACAGACACGAGGCATGAGCGGGGGGCAACAGGAGACAGACACGGGGCATGAGCGGGAAGGGGGGCAACAGGAGACAGACACTGGGCATGAGCGTGGGGTGGGGGGCAACAGGAGACAGACACAGGGCATGAGCTGGGGGTGGGGGAGAACTGGAGACAGACACGGAGCGTGAGAGGGGGATGGAGAGCACAGGAGACAGACATGGGGCATGAGCGGGGGGTGGGGGGAAACAGGAGACAGACACGGGGCATGAGCAGAGGTGGGGGGCAACAGGAGAGACACAGGGCATGAGCGGGGGGTGGGGAGAACATGAGACAGACACGGGGCATGAGCGGGGGGGTGGGGAGAACAGGAGACAGACACAGGGCATGAGCGGGGGATGGGGGAACAGGAGACAGATACGGGGCATGAGCGGGGGTGGGGAGAACAGGAGACAGACACGGGGCATGAGCAGGGGGTGGGGAACACCAGGAGACAGACATGGGGCATGAGCGAGGGGGAGGGGGGCAACAGGAGAGAGACACGGGGCATGAGCGTGGAGTGGGGGGGTACAGGAGACAAACACGGGGCATGAGCAGGGGGTGGGGGGAACAGGAGACAGACACAGGGCATGAGCGGGGGGTGGGGGGAACAGAAGACAGACACAGGGCATGAGCAGGGGAGTGAGGGGCAACAGGAGAGAGACATGGGGCATGAGCGGGGGTGAGGGGTATAGGAGACAGACACGGTGCATGAGCAGAGGGTGGGGGGCAACAGGAGAGAGACACTGGGCAGGGGAGTACAGGAGACAGACACGGGGCATGAGCGGGGGTGGGGGGAACAGGAGACAGACACGGGGCATGAGCGGGGGGTAGGGGGAACAACAGAGACAGACACGGGGCATGAGCGAGGGGTGGGGGAACAGGAGACAGACACGGGGCATGAGCGGGGGTGGGGAGAACAGACACGGGGCATGAGCAGGAGGTGGGGGGCAACAGGAGGGAGACACTGGACATGAGCGGGTGGGGGAACAGGAGTCAGACACGGGGCATGAGCGGGGGGCAACAGGAGACAGACACGGGGCATGAGCGGGGGTGGGGGGTACAGGAGACAGACACAGGGCATGAGCGGGGGTTGGGGGGCAAGAGGAGAGAGACACAGGGCATGAGCGGGGGGTGGGGGAAATAGGAGACAGACACGGGGCATGAGCGGGGGGTGGGGGATCAACAGAGACAGACGCGGGGCATGAGCGGGGGTTGGGGGCAACAGGAGACAGACACGGGGCATGAGCGTGGGGTGGGGGGCAACAGGAGACAGACACAGGTCATGAACGGGGGGTGGGGGGCAACAGGAGACAGACACGGGGCATGAGCGGGGGGGTGGGGAGCAACAGGAGACAGACACGGGGCATGAGCAGGGGTTGAGAGAACAGGAGACAGACATGGGGCATGAGCGGGGGGTGGGGGGCAACAGGAGAGAGACACAGGGCATGAGCGAGAAGTGGGGGGTACAGGAGACACACACGGGGCATGAGCGGGGGGTGGGGGGAACAGGAGACAGACACAGGGCATGAGCGGGGTGTGGGGGGAACAGTAGACAGACACAGGGCATGAGCGTGGGAGTGGGGGGCAACAGGAGAGAGACACGGGGCATGAGCGGGGGGGGTGGGGGTACAGGAGACAGACACAGGGAATGAGCAGGGGGTGGGGGGCAACAGGTGACAGACACAGGGCATGAGAGGGGGGTGGGGGGCAACAGGAGAGAGACACGGGGCATGAGCGGGGGGTAGGGGGAACAACAGAGACAGACACGGGGCATGAGCGGGGGGGTGGGGAGAACAGGAGACAGACACAGGGCATGAGCGGGGGATGGGGGAACAGGAGACAGATACGGGGCATGAGCAGGGGGTGGGGAACACCAGGAGACAGACATGGGGCATGAGCGAGGGGGAGGGGGGCAACAGGAGAGAGACACGGGGCATGAGCGTGGAGTGGGGGGGTACAGGAGACAAACACGGGGCATGAGCAGGGGGTGGGGGGAACAGGAGACAGACACGGGGCATGAGCGGGGGGTGGGGGGAACAGAAGACAGACACAGGGCATGAGCGGGGGAGTGAGGGGCAACAGGAGAGAGACATGGGGCATGAGCGGGGGGTGAGGGGTATAGGAGACAGACACGGTGCATGAGCAGAGGGTGGGGGGCAACAGGAGAGAGACACGGAGCATGAGAGGGGGCAGGGGAGTACAGGAGACAGACGCGGGGCATGAGTGGGGGTGGGGGAACAGGAGACAGACACGGGGCATGAGCGGGGGGTAGGGGGAACAACAGAGACAGACACGGGGCATGAGCGAGGGGTGGGGGAACAGGAGACAGACACGGGGCATGAGCGGGGGTGGGGAGAACAGACACAGGGCATGAGCAGGAGGTGGGGGGCAACAGGAGGGAGACACTGGACATGAGCGGGTGGTGGAACAGGAGTCAGACACGGGGCATGAGCGGGGGGGCAACAGGAGACAGACACGGGGCATGAGCGGGGGTGGGGGGTACAGGAGACAGACACAGGGCATGAGCGGGGGGTGGGGGGCAAGAGGAGAGAGACACAGGGCATGAGCGGGGGGTGGGGGAAATAGGAGACAGACACGGGGCATGAGCGGGGGGTGGGGGAACAACAGAGACAGACGCGGGGCATGAGCGGGGAGTGGGGGGAAACAGGAGACAGACACGGGGTATGAGCGGGGGGTGGGGGGAACAACAGAGACAGACACGTGCATGAGCGGGGGGTGGGGGCAACAGGAGACAGACACGGGGCATGAGCGGGGTGTGGGAGGAACAGAAGACAGACACGGGGCATGAGCGTGGGAGTGGGGGGCAACAGGAGACAGACACGGGGCATGAGCGGGAAGGGGGGCAACAGGAGAGAGACACGGGGCATGAGCGGGGGGTGGGGGTACAGGAGACAGACACGGGGAATGAGCGGGGGGTGGGGGGCAACAGGTGACAGGGCATGAGAGGGAGTTGGGGGGCAACAGGAGAGAGACACGGGGCATGAGCGGGGGTGGGGGGAACAGGAGACAGACACGGGGCATGAGCGGGGGTGGGGGGTACAGGAGACAGACACGGTGCATGAGCAGGGGTGGGGGGCAACAGGAGAGAGACACGGGGCATGAGCGGGGGGTGGGGGTACAGGAGACAGACACGGGGAATGAGCGGGGGGTGGGGGGCAACAGGTGACAGGGCATGAGAGGGGGGTGGGGGGCAACAGGAGAGAGACACGGGGCATGAGCGGGGGTGGGGGGAACAGGAGACAGACACGGGGCATGAGCGGGGGGTGGGGGGAACAACAGAGACAGACACGGGGCATGAGCGGGGGGTGGGGGGCAACAGGAGACAGACACGAGGCATGAGCGGGGGGTGGGGGGCAACAGGAGACAGACACGGGGCATGAGCGGGAAGGGGGGCAACAGGAGACAGACACTGGGCATGAGCGTGGGGTGGGGGGCAACAGGAGACAGACACAGGGCATGAGCTGGGGGTGGGGGAGAACTGGAGACAGACACGGAGCGTGAGAGGGGGATGGAGAGCACAGGAGACAGACATGGGGCATGAGCGGGGGGTGGGGGGCAACAGGAGACAGACACGGGGCATGAGCAGAGGTGGGGGCAACAGGAGAGACACAGGGCATGAGCGGGGGGTGGGGAGAACATGAGACAGACACGGGGCATGAGCGGGGGGGTGGGGAGAACAGGAGACAGACACAGGGCATGAGCGGGGGATGGGGGAACAGGAGACAGATACGGGGCATGAGCGGGGGTGGGGAGAACAGGAGACAGACACGGGGCATGAGCAGGGGGTGGGGAACACCAGGAGACAGACATGGGGCATGAGCGAGGGGGAGGGGGGCAACAGGAGAGAGACACGGGGCATGAGCGTGGAGTGGGGGGGTACAGGAGACAAACACGGGGCATGAGCAGGGGGTGGGGGGAACAGGAGACAGACACGGGGCATGAGCGGGGGGTGGGGGAAACAGAAGACAGACACAGGGCATGAGCGGGGGAGTGAGGGGCAACAGGAGAGAGACATGGGGCATGAGCGGAGGGTGAGGGGTATAGGAGACAGACACGGTGCATGAGCAGAGGGTGGGGGGCAACAGGAGAGAGACACGGGGCAGGGGAGTACTGGAGAGAGACACAGGGCATGAGCGGGGGTGTCGGGAACAGGAGACAGGCACGGGGCATGAGCGGGGGGTAGGGGGAACAACAGAGACAGACACGGGGCATGAGCGAGGGGTGGGGGAACAGGAGACAGACACGGGGCATGAGCGGGGGTGGGGAGAACAGACACGGGGCATCAGCAGGAGGTGGGGGGCAACAGGAGGGAGACACTGGACATGAGCGGGTGGGGGAACAGGAGTCAGACACGGGGGGGCAACAGGAGACAGACACGGGGCATGAGCGGGGGTGGAGGGTACAGGAGACAGACACAGGGCATGAGCGGGGGGAGGGGGCAAGAGGAGAGAGACACAGGGCATGAGCGGGGGGTGGGGGAAATAGGAGACAGACACGGGGCATGAGCGGGGGGTGGGGGAACAACAGAGACAGACGCGGGGCATGAGCGGGGGGTGGGGGCAACAGGAGACAGACACGGGGCATGAGCGTGGGGTGGGGGGCAACAGGAGACAGACACAGGTCATGAACGGGGGGTGGGGGGCAACAGGAGACAGACAAGGGGCATGAGCGGGGGGGTGGGGAGCAACAGGAGACAGACACGGGGCATGAGCAGGGGTTGAGAGAACAGGAGACAGACACGGGGCATGAGCGGGGGGTGGGGGGCAACAGGAGAGAGACACGGGGCATGAGCGAGGAGTGGGGGGTACAGGAGACACACACGGGGCATGAGCGGGGGGTGGGGGGAACGGGAGACAGACACGGGGCATGAGCGGGGTGTGGGGGGAACAGAAGACAGACACGGGGCATGAGCGTGGGAGTGGGGGGCAACAGGAGAGAGACACGGGGCATGAGCGGGGGGGTGGGGGTACAGGAGACAGACACAGGGAATGAGCAGGGGGTGGGGGGCAACAGGTGACAGACACAGGGCATGAGAGGGGGGTGGGGGGCAACAGGAGAGAGACACGGGGCATGAGCGGGGGGTAGGGGGAACAACAGAGACAGACACCGGGCATGAGCAGGGGGTGGGGGGCAACAGGAGACAGACACGGGGCATGAGCGGGGGTGGGGGGCAACAGGAGACAGACACGGGGCATGAGCGGGAAGGGGGGCAACAGGAGACAGACACTGGGCATGAGCGTGGGGTGGGGGGCAACAGGAGACAGACACAGGGCATGAGCTGGGGGTGGGGGGGAACCGGAGACAGACACGGAGCATGAGAGGGGGATGGAGAGCACAGGAGACCGACACGGGGCATGAGCGGGGGGTGGATGGCAACAGGAGACAGACACGGGGCATGAGCGGGGGTGGGGGGCAACAGGAGAGACACAGGGCATGAGCGGGGGGTGGGGAGAACATGAGACAGACACGGGGCATGAGCGGGGGGTGGGGAGAACAGGAGACAGACACAGGGCATGAGCGGGGGATGGGGGAACAGGAGACAGATACGGGGCATGAGCGGGGGTGGGGAGAACAGGAGACAGACACGGGGCATGAGCAGGGGGTGGGGAACAACAGGAGACAGACATGGGGCATGAGCGAGGGGGTGGGGGGCAACAGGAGAGAGACACGGGGCATGCGCACGGAGTGGGGGGGTCCAGGAGACAGACACGGGGCATGAGCGGGGGATGGGGGGAACAGGAGACAGACACGGTGCATGAGCGGGGGGTGGGGGGAACAGAAGACAGACACAGGGCATGAGCGGGGGAGTGAGGGGCAACAGGAGAGAGACACAGGGCATGAGCGGGGGGTGAGGGGTATAGGAGACAGACACGGTGCATGAGCAGAGGGTGGGGGGCAACAGGAGAGAGACACGGAGCATGAGAGGGGGCAGGGGGTACAGGAGACAGACACAGGGCATGAGCGGGGGTGGGGGGCAACAGGAGAGAGCCTCGGGATATGAGCGGGTGGGGGGAACAGGAAACAGACATGGGGCATGAGCGGGGGGGCAACAGGAGACAGACACGGGGCATGAGCGAGGGGTCGGGGGGTACAGGAGACAGACACAGGGCATGAGCGGGGGAGTGAGGGGCAACAGGAGAGAGACATGGGGCATGAGCGGGGGGTGAGGGGTATAGGAGACAGACACGGTGCATGAGCAGAGGGTGGGGGGCAACAGGAGAGAGACACGGGGCAGGGGAGTACAGGAGACAGACACGGGGCATGAGCGGGGGTGGGGGGAACAGGAGACAGACACGGGGCATGAGCGGGGGGTAGGGGGGACAACAGAGACAGACACGGGGCATGAGCGAGGGGTGGGGGAACAGGAGACAGACACGGGGCATGAGCGGGGGTGGGGAGAACAGACACGGGGCATGAGCAGGAGGTGGGGGGCAACAGGAGGGAGACACTGGACATGAGCGGGTGGGGGAACAGGAGTCAGACACGGGGCATGAGCGGGGGGGCAACAGGAGACAGACACGGGGCATGAGCAGGGGGTGGGGGGTACAGGAGACAGACACAGGGCATGAGCGGGGGGTGGGGGGCAAGAGGAGAGAGACACAGGGCATGAGCGGGGGGTGGGGGAAATAGGAGACAGACACGGGGCATGAGCGGGGGGTGGGGGAACAACAGAGACAGACGCGGGGCATGAGCGGGGGGTGGGGGCAACAGGAGACAGACACGGGGCATGAGCGTGGGGTGGGGGGCAACAGGAGACAGACACAGGTCATGAACGGGGGGTGGGGGGCAACAGGAGACAGACACGGGGCATGAGCGGGGGGGTGGGGAGCAACAGGAGACAGACACGGGGCATGAGCAGGGGTTGAGAGAACAGGAGACAGACACGGGGCATGAGCGGGGGTGGGGGGCAACAGGAGAGAGACACGGGGCATGAGCGAGGAGTGGGGGGTACAGGAGACACACACGGGGCATGAGCGGGGGGTGGGGGGAACAGGAGACAGACACGGGGCATGAGCGGGGTGTGGGGGGAACAGAAGACAGACACGGGGCATGAGCGTGGGAGTGGGGGGCAACAGGAGAGAGACACGGGGCATGAGCGGGGGGGTGGGGGTACAGGAGACAGACACAGGGAACGAGCAGGGGGTGGGGGGCAACAGGTGACAGACACAGGGCATGAGAGGGGGGTGGGGGGCAACAGGAGAGATTCACGGGGCATGAGCGGGGGGTAGGGGGAACAACAGAGACAGACACGGGGCATGAGCAGGGGGTGGGGGGCAACAGGAGACAGACACGGGGCATGAGCGGGGGTGGGGGGCAACAGGAGACAGACACGGGGCATGAGCGGGAAGGGGGGCAACAGGAGACAGACACTGGGCATGAGCGTGGGGTGGGGGGCAACAGGAGACAGACACAGGGCATGAGCTGGGGGTGGGGGGGAACCGGAGACAGACACGGAGCATGAGAGGGGGATGGAGAGCACAGGAGACAGACACGGGGCATGAGCGGGGGGTGGAGGGCAACAGGAGACAGACACGGGGCATGAGCGGGGGTGGGGGGCAACAGGAGAGACACAGGGCATGAGTGGGGGGTGGGGAGAACATGAGACAGACACGGGGCATGAGCGGGGGGTGGGGAGAACAGGAGACAGACACAGGGCATGAGCGGGGGATGGGGGAACAGGAGACAGATACGGGGCATGAGCGGGGGTGGGGAGAACAGGAGACAGACACGGGGCATGAGCAGGGGGTGGGGAACAACAGGAGACAGACATGGGGCATGAGCGAGGGGGTGGGGGGCAACAGGAGAGAGACACGGGGCATGAGCACGGAGTGGGGGGGTCCAGGAGACAGACACGGGGCATGAGCGGGGGATGGGGGGAACAGGAGACAGACACGGTGCATGAGCGGGGGGTGGGGGGAACAGAAGACAGACACAGGGCATGAGCGGGGGAGTGAGGGGCAACAGGAGAGAGACACGGGGCATGAGCGGGGGGTGAGGGGTATAGGAGACAGACACGGTGCATGAGCAGAGGGTGGGGGGCAACAGGAGAGAGACACGGAGCATGAGAGGGGGCAGGGGGGTACAGGAGACAGACACGGGGCATGAGCGGGGGTGGGGGCAACAGGAGAGAGCCTCAGGATATGAGCGGGTGGGGGGAACAGGAAACAGACATGGAGCATGAGCGGGGGGCAACAGGAGACAGACACGGGGCATGAGCGGGGGGTCGGGGGGTACAGGAGACAGACACAGGGCATGAGCGGGGGGTGGGGGGCAAGAGGAGAGAGACACTGAGCATGAGCGGGGGTTGGGGGGAAACAGGAGACAGACACGGGGCATGAGCGGGGTGTGGGAGGAACAGAAGACAGACACGGGGCATGAGCGTGGGAGTGGGGGGCAACAGGAGACAGACACGGGGCATGAGCGGGAAGGGGGGCAACAGGAGAGAGACACGGGGCATGAGCGGGGGGTGGGGGTACAGGAGACAGACACGGGGAATGAGCGGGGGGTGGGGGGCAACAGGTGACAGGGCATGAGAGGGAGTTGGGGGGCAACAGGAGAGAGACACGGGGCATGAGCGGGGGTGGGGGGAACAGGAGACAGACACGGGGCATGAGCGGGGGTGGGGGGTACAGGAGACAGACACGGTGCATGAGCAGGGGTGGGGGGCAACAGGAGAGAGACACGGGGCATGAGCGGGGGGTGGGGGTACAGGAGACAGACACAGGGAATGAGCGGGGGGTGGGGGGCAACAGGTGACAGGGCATGAGAGGGGGGTGGGGGGCAACAGGAGAGAGACACGGGGCATGAGCGGGGGTGGGGGGAACAGGAGACAGACACGGGGCATGAGCGGGGGGTGGGGGGAGTAACAGAGACAGACACGGGGCATGAGCGGGGGGTGGGGGGCAACAGGAGACAGACACGAGGCATGAGCGGGGGGTGGGGGGCAACAGGAGACAGACACGGGGCATGAGCGGGAAGGGGGGCAACAGGAGACAGACACTGGGCATGAGCGTGGGGTGGGGGGCAACAGGAGACAGACACAGGGCATGAGCTGGGGGTGGGGGAGAACTGGAGACAGACACGGAGCGTGAGAGGGGGATGGAGAGCACAGGAGACAGACATGGGGCATGAGCGGGGGGTGGGGGGCAACAGGAGACAGACACGGGGCATGAGCAGAGGTGGGGGGCAACAGGAGAGACACAGGGCATGAGCGGGGGTGGGGAGAACATGAGACAGACACGGGGCATGAGCGGGGGGGTGGGGAGAACAGGAGACAGACACAGGGCATGAGCGGGGGATGGGGGAACAGGAGACAGATACGGGGCATGAGCGGGGGTGGGGAGAACAGGAGACAGACACGGGGCATGAGCAGGGGGTGGGGAACACCAGGAGACAGACATGGGGCATGAGCGAGGGGGAGGGGGGCAACAGGAGAGAGACACGGGGCATGAGCGTGGAGTGGGGGGGTACAGGAGACAAACACGGGGCATGAGCAGGGGGTGGGGGGAACAGGAGACAGACACGGGGCATGAGCGGGGGGTGGGGGGAACAGAAGACAGACACAGGGCATGAGCGGGGGAGTGAGGGGCAACAGGAGAGAGACATGGGGCATGAGCGGGGGGTGAGGGGTATAGGAGACAGACACGGTGCATGAGCAGAGGGTGGGGGGCAACAGGAGAGAGACACGGAGCATGAGAGGGGGCAGGGGAGTACAGGAGACAGACACGGGGCATGAGCGGGGGTGGGGGGAACAGGAGACAGACACGGGGCATGAGCGGGGGGTAGGGGGAACAACAGAGACAGACACGGGGCATGAGCGAGGGGTGGGGGAACAGGAGACAGACACGGGGCATGAGCGGGGGTGGGGAGAACAGACACGGGGCATGAGCAGGAGGTGGGGGGCAACAGGAGGGAGACACTGGACATGAGCGGGTGGGGGAACAGGAGTCAGACACGGGGCATGAGCGGGGGGCAACAGGAGACAGACACGGGGCATGAGCGGGGGTGGGGGGTACAGGAGACAGACACAGGGCATGAGCAGGGGGTGGGGGGCAAGAGGAGAGAGACACAGGGCATGAGCGGGGGGTGGGGGAAATAGGAGACAGACACGGGGCATGAGCGGGGGTGGGGGAACAACAGAGACAGACGCGGGGCATGAGCGGGGAGTGGGGGGAAACAGGAGACAGACACGGGGTATGAGCAGGGGGTGGGGGGAACAACAGAGACAGACACGGTGCATGAGCGGGGGGTGGGGGCAACAGGAGACAGACACGGGGCATGAGCGGGGTGTGGGAGGAACAGAAGACAGACACGGGGCATGAGCGTGGGAGTGGGGGGCAACAGGAGACAGACACGGGGCATGAGCGGGAAGGGGGCAACAGGAGAGAGACACGGGGCATGAGCGGGGGGGTGGGGGTACAGGAGACAGACACGGGGAATGAGCGGGGGGTGGGGGGCAACAGGTGACAGGGCATGAGAGGGAGTTGGGGGGCAACAGGAGAGAGACACGGGGCATGAGCGGGGGTGGGGGGAACAGGAGACAGACACGGGGCATGAGCGGGGGTGGGGGGTACAGGAGACAGACACGGTGCAGGGGTGGGGGGCAACAGGAGAGAGACACGGGGCATGAGCGGGGGGTGGGGGTACAGGAGACAGACACGGGGAATGAGCGGGGGGTGGGGGGCAACAGGTGACAGGGCATGAGAGGGGGGTGGGGGGCAACAGGAGAGAGACACGGGGCATGAGCGGGGGTGGGGGGAACAGGAGACAGACACGGGGCATGAGCGGGGGGTGGGGGGAACAACAGAGACAGACACGGGGCATGAGCGGGGGTTGGGGGGCAACAGGAGACAGACACGAGGCATGAGCGGGGGGCAACAGGAGACAGACACGGGGCATGAGCGGGAAGGGGGGCAACAGGAGACAGACACTGGGCATGAGCGTGGGGTGGGGGGCAACAGGAGACAGACACAGGGCATGAGCTGGGGGTGGGGGAGAACTGGAGACAGACACGGAGCGTGAGAGGGGGATGGAGAGCACAGGAGACAGACATGGGGCATGAGCGGGGGGTGGGGGGAAACAGGAGACAGACACGGGGCATGAGCAGAGGTGGGGGGCAACAGGAGAGACACAGGGCATGAGCGGGGGGTGGGGAGAACATGAGACAGACACGGGGCATGAGCGGGGGGGTGGGGAGAACAGGAGACAGACACAGGGCATGAGCGGGGGATGGGGGAACAGGAGACAGATACGGGGCATGAGCGGGGGTGGGGAGAACAGGAGACAGACACGGGGCATGAGCAGGGGGTGGGGAACACCAGGAGACAGACATGGGGCATGAGCGAGGGGGAGGGGGGCAACAGGAGAGAGACACGGGGCATGAGCGTGGAGTGGGGGGGTACAGGAGACAAACACGGGGCATGAGCAGGGGGTGGGGGGAACAGGAGACAGACACAGGGCATGAGCGGGGGGTGGGGGGAACAGAAGACAGACACAGGGCATGAGCAGGGGAGTGAGGGGCAACAGGAGAGAGACATGGGGCATGAGCGGGGGTGAGGGGTATAGGAGACAGACACAGTGCATGAGCAGAGGGTGGGGGGCAACAGGAGAGAGACACTGGGCAGGGGAGTACAGGAGACAGACACGGGGCATGAGCGGGGGTGGGGGGAACAGGAGACAGACACGGGGCATGAGCGGGGGGTAGGGGGAACAACAGAGACAGACACGGGGCATGAGCGAGGGGTGGGGGAACAGGAGACAGACACGGGGCATGAGCGGGGGTGGGGAGAACAGACACGGGGCATGAGCAGGAGGTGGGGGCAACAGGAGGGAGACACTGGACATGAGCGGGTGGGGGAACAGGAGTCAGACACGGGGCATGAGCGGGGGGCAACAGGAGACAGACACGGGGCATGAGCGGGGGTGGGGGGTACAGGAGACAGACACAGGGCATGAGCGGGGGTTGGGGGGCAAGAGGAGAGAGACACAGGGCATGAGCGGGGGGTGGGGGAAATAGGAGACAGACACGGGGCATGAGCGGGGGGTGGGGGATCAACAGAGACAGACGCGGGGCATGAGCGGGGGTTGGGGGCAACAGGAGACAGACACGGGGCATGAGCGTGGGGTGGGGGGCAACAGGAGACAGACACAGGTCATGAACGGGGGGTGGGGGGCAACAGGAGACAGACACGGGGCATGAGCGGGGGGGTGGGGAGCAACAGGAGACAGACACGGGGCATGAGCAGGGGTTGAGAGAACAGGAGACAGACATGGGGCATGAGCGGGGGGTGGGGGGCAACAGGAGAGAGACACAGGGCATGAGCGAGAAGTGGGGGGTACAGGAGACACACACGGGGCATGAGCGGAGGGTGGGGGGAACAGGAGACAGACACAGGGCATGAGCGGGGTGTGGGGGGAACAGTAGACAGACACAGGGCATGAGCGTGGGAGTGGGGGGCAACAGGAGAGAGACACGGGGCATGAGCGGGGGGGGTGGGGGTACAGGAGACAGACACAGGGAATGAGCAGGGGGTGGGGGGCAACAGGTGACAGACACAGGGCATGAGAGGGGGGTGGGGGGCAACAGGAGAGAGACACGGGGCATGAGCGGGGGGTAGGGGGAACAACAGAGACAGACACGGGGCATGAGCAGGGGGTGGGGAGCAACAGGAGACAGACACGGGGCATGAGCGGGGGTGGGGGGCAACAGGAGACAGACACGGGGCATGAGCGGGAAGGGGGCAACAGGAGACAGACACTGGGCATGAGCGTGGGGTGGGGGGCAACAGGAGACAGACACAGGGCATGAGCTGGGGGTGGGGGGGAACCGGAGACAGACACGGAGCATGAGAGGGGGATGGAGAGCACAGGAGACAGACACGGGGCATGAGCGGGGGGTGGAGGGCAACAGGAGACAGACACGGGGCATGAGCGGGGGTGGGGGGCAACAGGAGAGACACAGGGCATGAGCGGGGGGTGGGGAGAACATGAGACAGACACGGGGCATGAGCGGGGGGGTGGGGAGAACAGGAGACAGACACAGGGCATGAGCGGGGGATGGGGGAACAGGAGACAGATACGGGGCATGAGCGGGGGTCGGGAGAACAGGAGACAGACACGGGGCATGAGCAGGGGGTGGGGAACAACAGGAGACAGACATGGGGCATGAGCGAGGGGGTGGGGGGCAACAGGAGAGAGACACGGGGCATGAGCGGGGGATGGGGGGAACAGGAGACAGACACGGTGCATGAGCGGGGGGTGGGGGGAACAGAAGACAGACACAGGGCATGAGCGGGGGAGTGAGGGGCAACAGGAGAGAGACACGGGGCATGAGCGGGGGAGTGAGGGGCAACAGGAGAGAGACACGGGGCATGAGCGGGGGGTGAGGGGTATAGGAGACAGACACGGTGCATGAGCAGAGGGTGGGGGGCAACAGGAGAGAGACACGGAGCATGAGAGGGGGCAGGGGGTACAGGAGACAGACACGGGGCATGAGCGGGGGTGGGGGGCAACAGGAGAGAGCCTCGGGACATGAGCGGGTGGGGGGAACAGGAAACAGACATGGGGCATGAGCAGGGGGGCAACAGGAGACAGACACGGGGCATGAGCGGGGGTGGGGGGGGCACAGGAGACAGACACAGGGCATGAGTGGGGGGTGGGGGGCAAGAGGAGAGAGACACTGAGCATGAGCGGGGGTTGGGAGGAAACAGGAGACAGACACGGGGTATGAGCGGGGGGTGGGGGGAACAACAGAGACAGACACGGTGCATGAGCGGGGGGTGGGGGCAACAGGAGACAGACACGGGGCATGAGCGGGGGGTGGGAGGCATCAGGGGACAGACACAGGTCATGAACGGGGGTGGGGGGCAACAGGAGACAGATACGGGGCATGAACGGGGGTGGGGAGAACAGGAGACAGACACGGGGCATGAGCAGGGGGTGGGGAACAACAGGAGACAGACATGGGGCATGAGCGAGGGGGTGGGGGGCAACAGGAGAGAGACACGGGGCATGAGCACGGAGTGGGGGGGTCCAGGAGACAGACACGGGGCATGAGCGGGGGGTGGGGGAACAGGAGACAGACACGGGGCATGAGCGGGGGGTGGGGGGAACAGAAGACAGACACAGGGCATGAGCGGGGGAGTGAGGGGCAACAGGAGAGAGACACGGGGCATGAGCGGGGGGTGAGGGGTATAGGAGACAGACACGGTGCATGAGCAGAGGGTGGGGGGCAACAGGAGAGAGACACGGAGCATGAGAGGGGGCAGGGGGGTACAGGAGACAGACACGGGGCATGAGCGGGGGTGGGGGGCAACAGGAGAGAGCCTCGTGACATGAGCGGGTGGGGGGAACAGGAAACAGACATGGGGCATGAGCGGGGGGGCAACAGGAGACAGACACGGGGCATGAGCGGGGGGCGGGGGGGCACAGGAGACAGACACAGGGCATGAGCGGGGGTGGGGGGCAAGAGGAGAGAGACACTGAGCATGAGCGGGGGTTGGGGGGAAACAGGAGACAGACACGGGGTATGAGCGGGGGGTGGGGGGAACAACAGAGACAGACACGGTGCATGAGCGGGGGGTGGGGGCAACAGGAGACAGACACGGGGCATGAGCGGGGGGTGGGAGGCAACAGGAGACAGACACAGGTCATGAACGGGGGTGGGGGGCAACAGGAGACAGACAAGGGGCATGAGCGGGGGGTGGGGGGCAACAGGAGACAGACACGGGGCATGAGCAGGGGGGTGGGGGGCAACAGGAGACAGACACGGGGCATGAGCGGGGGTGGGGGGCAACAGGAGAGAGACACGGGGCATGAGCAGGGGGGTGGGGGGCAACAGGAGACAGACACGGGGCATGAGCGCAGAGTGGGGGGTACAGGAGACAGACACGGGGCATGAGTGGGTGGTGGGGGCAACAGGAGACAGACACGGGGCATGAGCGGGGGGTGGGAGGCAACAGGAGACAGACACAGGTCATGAACGGGGGTGGGGGGCAACAGGAGACAGACAAGGGGCATGAGCAGGGGGGTGGGGGGCAACAGGAGACAGACACGGGGCATGAGCGCGGAGTGGGGGGTACAGGAGACAGACACGGGGCATGAGTGGGTGGTGGGGGAACAGGAGACAGACACAGGTCATGAGCGGGATGTGGGGGGAACAGAAGACAGTCATGGGGCATAAGCGGGGGAGTGGGGGGCAACCGGAGAGAGACACGGGGCATGAGCAGGGGGTGGGAGGGTACAGGAGACAGACACGGTGCATGAGCAGGGGGTGGGGGGCAACAGGAGAGAGACACGGGGCATGAGCGGGGGGGTGGGGGGTACAGGAGACAGACACGGGGCATGAACGGGGGGTGGGGGGCAACAGGTGAGAGACACGGGACATGAGCGGGTGGGGGGAACAGGAGACAGACACGTGGCATGAGCGGGGGGAGCAACAGGAGACAGACACGGGGCATGAGCGGGGGGTAGGGGGGTAAAGGAGACAGACACAGGGCATGAGCGGGGGGTGGGGGGCAACAGGAGACAGACACGGGGCATGAGCAGGGTGTGGGGGGAACAGGAGACAGACATAGGGCATTAGCGGGGGGTGGGGGGAACAACAGAGACAGACACGGGGCATGAGCGGGGGTAGGGGGCAACAGGAGACAGACACGGGGCATGAGCGGGGGGTGGGGGGCAACAGTAGACAGACACGCGGCATGAGCAGGGGTGCGGGCAACAGGAGACAGACACAGGGCATGAGCTGGGGGTGGTGGGGAACAGGAGACAGACACGGAGCATAAGAGGGGGGTAGGGAGCACAGGAGACAGACACGGGGTATGAGCGGGGGGTGGGGGAACAACAGAGACAGACACGGTGCATGAGCGGGGGGTGGGGGCAACAGGAGACAGACACGGGGCATGAGCGGGGGGCGGGAGGCAACAGGAGACAGACACAGGTCATGAACGGGGGTGGGGGGCAACAGGAGACAGACAAGGGGCATGAGCGGGGGTGGGGGGCAACAGGAGACAGATACGGGGCATGAGCAGGGGGGTGGGGGGCAACAGGAGACAGACACGGGGCATGAGCGGGGGTGGGGGGCAACAGGAGAGAGACACGTGGCATGAGCGCGGAGTGGGGGGTACAGGAGACAGACACGGGGCATGAGCGGGTGGTGGGGGAACAGGCGACAGACACGGGTCATGAGCGGGGTGTGGGGGGAACAGAAGACAGACACGGGGCATAAGCGGGGGAGTGAGGGGCAACCGGAGAGAGACACGGGGCATGAGCGGGGGTGGGAGGGTACAGGAGACAGACACGGTGCATGAGCAGGGGGTGGGGGGCAACAGGAGAGAGACACGGGGCATGAGCGGGGAGGTGGGGGGGTACAGGAGACAGACACGGGGCATGAACGGGGGGTGGGGGTCAACAGGTGAGAGACACGGGACATGAGTGGGTGGGGGGAACATTAGACAGACACGTGGCATGAGCGGGGGAAGCAACAGGAGACAGACACGGGGCATGAGCGGGGGGTAGAGGGGTAAAGGAGACAGACACAGGGCATGAGCGGGGGGTGGGGGGCAACAGGAGAGAGACACGGGGCATGAGCGGGGTGTGGGGGGAACAGGAGACAGACATGGGGCATGAGCGGGGGTGGGGGAACAACAGAGACAGACACGGGGCATGAGCGGGGGTGGGGGGCAACAGGAGACAGACACGGGGCATGAGCGGGGGGTAGGGGGCAACAGGAGACAGACACGGGGCATGAGCGGGGGGTGGGGGGCAACAGTAGACAGACACGCGGCATGAGCAGGGGTGCGGGCAACAGGAGACAGACACAGGGCATGAGCTGGGGGTGGTGGGGAACAGGCGACAGACACGGAGCATAAGAGGGGGGTAGGGAGCACAGGAGACAGACATGGGGCATGAGCGGGGGGTGGGGAGCCACAGGAGACAGACACGGGGCATGAGCGGGGGGTGGGGGGTGACAGGAGAGACACGGGGCATGAGCAGGGGGTGGGGGGCAACAGGAGAGACACGGGGCATGAGCGGGGGTTGGGGGCAACAGGAGACAGACACAGGGCATGAGGGAGGGGTGGAGGAACAGGAGACAGACACGGGGCATGAGCGGGGGTGGGGAGAACAGACAGGGGGCATGAGCGGTGGGGAGGGGGGCAACAGGAGACAGACACGGGGCATGAGCAGGGGTGGGAGGAACAGGAGACAGACACGGGGCATGAGCGGGGGGTGGGGAGAACAGGAGACAGTCACAGGGCATGAGCGGGGAGGTTGGGGGCAACAAGAGAGAGACACGGGGCATGAGCAGGTGGGGGGAACAGGAGACAGACACGGGGCATGAGTGGGGGTTGGGGGGCAACAGGAGAGACACGGGGCATGAGCGGAGGGTGGGGGGCAACAGGAGAGACATGGGAGGGGGTGGGAGGAACAGGAGACAGACACGGGGCATGAGCGGGGGGTGGGGAGAACAGGAGACAGACACGGGGCATGAGCGGGGAGGTGGGGGGCAACAAGAGAGAGACACGGGGCATGAGCGAGGGGTGGGGGGAACAGGAGACAGACACGGGGCATGAGCTGGGGTGGGGGGAACAACAGACACAGGGCATGAGCGGGGGGTGGGGGGCAACAATAGACAGATACGGGGCATGAGCGGGGGTGGGAGGAACACGAGACAGACACGGGGCATGAGCAGGGAGGTGGGGGGCAACAAGAGAGAGACACGGGGCATGAGCGGGTGGGGGAACAGGAGACAGACACGGGGCTCGAGTGGGTCGGGGGAACAGGAGACAGACACGGGCATGAGCGAGGGGGTGGGGGGCAACAGGAGATAGAAACGGGGCTAGAGCGGGGGGTGGGTGGAACAGGACACAGACAATGGGTATGAGCGGGGGGTGGGGAGAACAGGAGAGAGACACGGGGCATGAGCGGGGGGAACAGAAGACAGACACGGGGCATGAGCGGTGTGTGGGGGGAAGGAGAGAGAGACACACGGGGCATGAGCGGGGGTGGGGGGAGGGAGAGAGACACACGGGGCATGAGCGGGGGTGGGGGGAGGGAGAGAGACACACGGGGCATGAGCGGGGGTGGGGGGAGGGAGAGAGACACACGGGGCATGAGCGTGGGGTGGGCGGGAGGGAGAGAGACACATGGGGCATGAGCGGTGGTGGGCGGGAGGGAGAGAGACATACGGGGCATGAGCGGTGGTGGGCGGGAGGGAGAGAGACACACGGGGCATGAGCGGGGGTGGGGGGAAGGAAGAGAGACACACGGGGCATGAGCAGGGTATGGGGGGAGGGAGAGAGACACACGGGGCATGAGCGGGAGGGGGACAGACACACGGGACATGAGCTAGGGGGAGAGTCACATGGGGCATGAGCAGGGGTGGGGGGAGGGAGAGGGACACAAGGGGCATGAGCGGGGGTGGGGGGAGGGAGAGAGACACACGGGGCATGAGCGTGGGGTGGGCGGGAGGGAGAGAGACACATGGGGCATGAGCGGTGGTGGGCGGGAGGGAGAGAGACACACGGGGCATGAGCGGTGGTGGGCGGGAGGGAGAGAGACACACGGGGCATGAGCAGGGGGTGGGGGGAAGGGGAGAGAGACACACGGGCATGAGCGGGGGGTGGGGGGAAGGGGAGAGAGACACACAGGGCATGAGCAGGGGTGGGGGGGAGGAAGAGAGACACACGGGGCATGAGCGGGGGGTGGTGGGGAGGCAGTGAGACACACGGGGCATGAGCGGGAGGGGGAGAGACACACGGGACATGAGCTAGGGGGAGAGACACATGGGGCATGAGCAGGGGTGGGCGGGAGGACGAAAGACACGGGGCAAAAGCGGGGGTGGGCGGGAGGGGAAAAGACACGGGGCAAGAGTGGGGGTGGCGGGAGGGGGAAAGACGCGGGGCAAGAGCGGGGTGGGTGTGAGGGGGAAAGAGACACGGGGCAAGAGCGGGTGTGGGTGGGAGGGAGAAAGAGACATGGGGCAAGAGCGGGGGTGGGTGGAAGGGGGAAAGAGACACGGGGAAAGAGCGGGGGTGGGTGGGAGGGGGAATGAGACAAGGGGCAAGAACGGCGGTGGGCGGGAGGGGAAAAGAGACACGGGGCAAGAGCGGGGGAGGGAGGGAGGGGGAAAGAGACACGGGGCAAGAGCAGGGGTGGGCGGATTTACACCAAATAAAGCAAAGCACGCTTTCGGGACCAAGCCGCCGCTCCTGCCACAAATTTGGTGTAAATCCGTCCAGCGGTTTTGGCTGTAGGCGTGAGCAAAGTGTTTCCCATTATGTCTACGGGAAAAGAAAAAGTTTTGGGACCCCCCTATAACTTTGCCCCCCCTGGACGAATCCTCACCAAGCTTTGCAAAAAAAATCAGAGTGACCCAAATACTTCTTTTGCAAGGTTTGGTGAGGATTCGTCCAGGGAGAGCGAAGTTATAAGCTGCCCAAAAAGTGCTCTTCCTATGGAAATAGCAACTTAACCATAACTACATGGCCACTACTATATATATATTTTCAAAGTATCAAGTCGGGAATTACCAGGGTATGAATACAGGTGTGTAGTTTTGATTTCTTGCCCTATATGCATTGTTGTTTTTCCCTTCCTTCCCTTTATCGGTCCATCCCCTTTCCCTAACTCCTTCTTCCCCACATTGGCTGCCACATGGCTTCCTGTACTTAAAATAACCAGGTGCCTGTGCCAACCATGGTGGGAGGATCGATCCATTCGGCTTCTGTGGTTCGGGAGAGGGGATTGATATCCTCCTTAAGTTTATTGGCACAAGGTTGTAGGACGTGAAGGTAAAACCGAGTTTGTGTAGTGCATCTCTTGATCTTAAGATTTGGTCCATGGTTGTTTTATTGTGTAATTTCAGCGATATTTTGTCATTGGAGTTCTCATCGATGAAGGTGAGTAGGTCGATATCTCTGGAGCAAATTTGATTCAAGTTTGGAATTGCTTGAAACAGGACTAAGATGTTTGCTCTGTTTAAAACCAGCTTGGTCGATCTGTTGGTGGTATTTTCTATTGGCATCGTGTGATTCTCCGTTGACTGAAAAGGGTTCAGGAATATTGGCTGCGGTAGATCTGTGCACACTCTCGGGTGTTGGATTCTGGAATTTTCTTGCATTGAATTGGTTGTTGAATGTATAGTTTTGGTGCTAAGTCTTGTTTCGTTGACTAGGGAAGTTGAGGAGATTTCGTCATATGCTGATTGGTGGGTTGAGATATAGGTTGAATCGCTCAATGATCTATCTGAGATTTCTTCGCACAAGATCGTGTGGCTGACAGAGTAGTTTGATTGATATTCATCAATGACTATTAGACTTAGGTCGTTGAGTTGTTTGTTCGTTTTCAATTTTTCTTGTGTGGATGGCTCCTCGTGCGTCGTTAGGTTGAGTAGGTTGTCTGTTTCCGAGTTTCGTGCTTTGTGTGTTATCACAGTTGCAGCTGGTGGTTTTTTGGTTGGATTTTGTGTTGGTGGTTCCGGTTGTTTCAATGAAGTTTTCTTGAGTTGATTTTTTGGTGTTTTTTCTGTAGTTGAGTTTTTGGCTGTTTTTTCCGGGACCAGCTTTGGTTTGAAAAGTTTCGGAGAAAGGCTTGTGAATCCGTTTGCTTTTGCGTTTGTTTAGTGGGTTTCCTTGTTGGTTCTTTGTCGGCCTTCTCCGTCGGGCCAAAGATCCCAAAGGTGTCATTGCCAGTTATAGTTATTGGGTCATTTGTCGGTTTTGATTTCACTTTTCATGCGTTCGATAGATTTGTTTTTTAGGTTGGTGAGGATGTTGAAGGTTCGTCTGGTATTGATCTGTGTTGATCAAGGTTCAGTTTTTCTGGTATCATACAGGCAAGTATGTTTTCTTTTTCTGTGTTCTGAGATGTGAGGATTTGTTGCTGTTGATTTTTGAGCAAGGCCATGAGTTCTTTGGAAAGTTGAATCTTTTCTTCTTTGTCACCTCGTGCTATCTCAAAAAGTCTTTGTTGCCAAATTCGTGATTGTTCTGCTTCAGAATCTAGGCGTTTTCCTATTGTGTTTATGAAGTCTTCTGTGTGTATTTGTTTGGTATGAATCATTGCCAACAGGGTGGCTTGGTCTTGTGTATTGTCTTTTATTGTTTCATGTAGTTTGAGGAAGGGTACCATGGATTGGGAGACCACTGCCAGCAGCATATTTTGTAGTTTTATCCTTGTCGTTGGGAGTCTCTGATTTTCGTTGTAGTCATTCTATGGAGAATGTCTTTCTTTGTCGCCAGTTATTGTGGTTGGGTGATTTGTATCATTTCCTTGCATTGGCGTATGAAAGGATTCTTCGATGTCATACTCGATTGTGTTCTTTTTTGTTCCTTTTTTATTGTGTGATGTGGATGATGTGGTGGTTCTTTGTGGGATCTTTGTTTTTCGTGAGATTCACAGTTCCGCTGGTTGGGTTTGTTTGGTAGTGGCGTCGAAGTGCAGGGCGATATTGTTGTTTGTATAGGATCTCCGAAAATGTCTTTTCTTCTTTCTGCACTCTTCATGATTGATTCTATTTTAGTGATGTTTAGGGATAGACGGGCTGCTTTGCCTGATACTGTACTCAGGGAAGGGTTGAGAGGTTCATTTAATAGTTTTTGTGCAGCATAGGTTTGTAGCCACTGTAAGTTAGCCGGTTTCACATTTTATTTTTTGGTCATCCCAGCCATCAGCGGTCCTGGGGTTTTCCTTTGGATTAGTTGTTTGGATAATTCCTCATTTTCTGTTCAGTGTTGGGTGTTCACCGATGTTTGAGTTATGTTTGATTGACTTCGCATGATGAGCGATGTTCATTGATGTTTTGGGCAGGAATTCTGTGAGGGTTGGATCTGTAGCTATCTCACTCCGTTTGGTTGTGCCCGTCAAATCGTATTGCATTTCCAGTTGTATATTGGCTTGGGCGTTCTCGTTTTCTTCAGCGTGCACCTCAGGGATTGGTTGATTGGTTTGATCGTTTTTCCTGTGATTTGTTGATTTTCGGTTGGGTCCCAGCTGATTGGGATCCGTTGATCTTGGGTGATTTCTTTCCCTTGATTTGTTTCAGTTGGGCATTTGATTTGTGCAGATTCCGATTGGGGTACGGATTCACCTAGATTTCCTGAGGCATTTTGTTCCAGATCTTCTAATTGTTTGATTGTTTCAAGGTCTGGTGTCGGTGTTTCAGAATTGCTTTGGGGGAATCGATTTTCAGAAGTTTATTTGAGTTTTTCTTTTGGAATGCTTGTTCCATTGTTGTTTGTAAGGCGTCTAAATGAAGCTTTCCTCTGAGCCTTGTGTTTGGCCGTACTGTCTGTTTTTTTTGCGATGAGGCAGACATATAGTTTCTTGAGGTCTCTAGGTGTTTTGCTGAATTTGGTATTGGGACAGTCCCAGTTTGTATTTCAGAGTGCTGATGTCTCTCTAGGCAGTGGTAGAAGAGTTGGTGCTGGTCGTGGTTTTCTTGTTGCAGCTTCCTAAATGGGGTCGGAGCGTTGCAGGTCCCTGCAATCTCCTGTGTTCGAGTAGGTTCAAGGTCAAAATCGACACTTTTGATGTTTGAGTGCTGCACAGTGTGTTGGGCAGGATCAAAGGGGATGAGGCCCCTGCAGTTTCCTGTGTTGTGCAGGTTTTGCAATTTCTTAGCGTAGGGTCAAGGACAGGATCAAAGGGGAGCAAGCCCCTGCAGTCTCCTGTATTTCAATTGTTTCAGGTGTTCGTATTGGCCAATACAGTGAAACAGAATGTTCTAATCAGGATCAAAGGGGAGCAAGCCCCTGCAGTCTCCTGTGTTCCAGTTGTTTCAGATGTTTGTATTGGTCGATGCAGTGGAGCAGAATGTTCTGATCAGAATCAAAGGGGAGCAAGCCCCTGCAGTCTCCTGTGTTCCAGTTGTTTTGAGTGTTCCCGTTGGCAGGTACTTGTTGGAGCACCTGGGGCAGGATCAAAGGGGAGCAAGCCCCTGCAGTCTCCTGTGATTCGGTTGTTTCAGATCTTCACTTTGAGCAATGCTGTGCAGCACAATGTTCTGGATGGGTATGAAGAGGAGAAGATCTCTTTAGTCTCTTTTGTTTTGGTTGGTTGTGGTGTTCTTTTAGTGAAGGTACTTTCGTTTGACCCGGATGGGTAAGTACCAGATGCTGTATAGGATCAGAGAGCAGGGGGTTCCTGTAGTCTCCTATCTTATGTATATTTCAGGTGAGACTTAGTTCGGCACCCCAAAACCCCATGGATGGGGTGTTAGGCTTCTGCAGATTTCTGTGTTATTGATACTAGGACTGTTCTTGGGGCGCAATGTAGTCCTATTTGTTAGGGAGGGTCCGGGGGGAGAGAGCTCCCTGTATTGTTGTAATGGTTTCGAGGGTTCTTGGTGTGACAATGGTAAGGTGCAGGGTCATGGGACCTCAGTAATCTCCTGCCTAAGTTGCAATGGATCTTTCTTGGTGCAGGATATGATGTTATTTCTGTGGGCACAAAGGAAGATACGGCAATGGAGTCTCGTGGCCAGTGAGTACCGAGGAATTAGCACAGGGTTTGCCGTGTTGTCAGTGTTGCAGTGGAGGCGTCCAGCTCACAAATGGCTCCAAGGGGGGGTTGGTATTCCCACCGTTGGGGTCCTTTCTGTGGGTTCAGATATGATCAGCTGCGCTTGGTATTGCTTTCTGTCCGCTATGGTTGCTGTGCTTTACATACGAGTGCTTTAGGATGCTAGAGCAGACGCGCATGGGGTGTGGGCGTGTAGCGCTCTGCAGCGAGTAGCATGCAGATGTGCAGACTGGCTCAGCAGCGCGTAGGTACTGTGGCGGCCTCACGGCTTGGAGTTCGATCAATTTGAGTGGAGCTTCTGGTCCTGGCATGCGCAGATGAGGGAGGCAGCCTACGGGGACGCACCGCGAGGCGGTCCTCTCAGTACTGTAAGAGCTGATGGCCGGGTGCCGAGACGTGGGGGGCACGCTGGTTGCATTCAAATTTGGAAGGGAAGGGTGGCAGGTGTGGGGGAAGGGGTGCTGGCACTCGCTGGGAGGAGGTTGGAGAGGAGGGGGGGTGGGTGAAGGAGGGTCGCTCACCGCAAGGAGGAGTAGGTTGATATGCTGTTCGTAGGCAGTCATAGGCAGGCGGCAGTGAAGTTTTTCGAGGAAGTCCCTCAATCTTCTTAGGGGGATACGCGGGACGGCGGCGTGGAGCCTGCAGAGCCTAAGAGCCTAAAGACAAAAGACTCTACAGCAGACTCCGCAGCCGCTCCATGGCTTCCTGGGTATTTTGAGATCAAAAGTAATAGAAAGAGGACTGGAAAGTTCTTCAGGTAAACTGGAGCAAAACAAATAGAGTCCTGCACTGCCACTGGACAAAAGACTCTGCAGCAGACTCCGTAGGAGGGTTCAGATCAGAGATGAGGAGGTAGACTGTTCCAAAGGCTGGCTGCCACCACTGTTTTTTTGTCTGAATTTAAGGGTGATGAGGCGGTGGCTGCGAGTGGATGTCAGGGGTGTGGCAGACGTGCATATATTGAGCCTCTGAGGTAGGTAAGATAGGGCATTGTTTGACAAGCAGTGATGGGTGATAGAGAGGATTTTGAATGTAATTTGTTCCCAGATGGGAAGCTAGTGGACATATCTCCTAACTTCAGAGATATGGGCGTGCTTGCGTAGGTCCAACGAAGCACGGACAGCATTGTTTTGGGTGATTTGGAGCCTGTTTGAGGTCCTTTCTGATGCGCTGCACAGCAGGGCATTGCAATAGTCCATCTTGGAACCCGACTAGGGGACAGGCAACAGTGAGATTAGGTGTAGGACTCTAGATCTCCTGTTGTTAAGAAGGAGGACATCCAGCTGGTGGCTTCAGGAGAGAAGAACATGACCGAAGTCAGATGGCCGCATAAGGTCTTGTGGTTGACTAGATTGAACGCTGCTGATAGGTCGAATAGCAGAAGGAGGAACAGGTTGCCTGGGTCATTGGCATCATCAAATGATTCTTTAGGTTGTGGAAGGCTGTGTCCATTCCATGTCTAGGACAGAAGCCGGATTAATTGGTGGCTAAGAATGTGCTGTGTCTCCAGGAATTCTTGTATCTGGGTGTAGTTACCTACAAGACAAGTATTTTCAGGAGGAAGAGGACAGTGGTGATAGGCCAGTAGTTAGTGTGGATAGTTAGGTATAGTGAAGGTTTTTTGAGCAAAGGGGTGCTCCAAGACTCTTTACGAGGGCCCAGGACAATGCCTGTGTAAAAAGAGGCAAATAAGGCATTGACGATGACAGTTATTGAGTGAGAGGTTCTGTGCATTTTTTTTTACCATGGAGGCTAGGCAGATATCCCCTTTGCAGTGAGACATTTCGAGCCCTTTCATGATGGAGACCAGGATGGGCTCAGAAATAGGTCTAAAGTTGAAGAGTTAAGTATGGGAAACAGAGATGGCCTGGAGGTTGTGTGGTAGGCTGTCCGGCAGAGAGGCCTATTTAGTGGTGATTTTGCATTACAAGTGTGTAATTTTGCTGATTAGGGCATCTTGGATGTTATGTGTTGTTTTTGGTAAAGTTTGTAGGGGTTGGAGAAATATATAGCTGATTTAGAACACTGAGCCAGAATTTTTCCCATAGGGATGAGACTCAGTCTGAACCGAAAAAATTGCTACATCCAATACGTGTTAGGAAATGTACTTAAATAGCGAGGGAATGTTGTCAAAAATCAGTCTAATTGAGGGAGATAGCAGTACAAAAAAGGGTACTTCCACTAGTTTATTTTTTATTGGGGGAGCAGACTCAAGTGTGGAAGATGTTATACACATATATATCTATTGAAGACTGATTACCCCTCCCTTACTGTCGAACATTTTTATTCTTTTGTAGAGAAGGAGCAAAGCACCCCAACCAAAAGCTCCACCGCCATGTTGCCTATGTGTTGGGAATCGGAAAGTGAGAAACATGTAGTACCAGTGAAGATGCCAGTACCGGAGAAAACAATGGAAACAGGGTATACATTAAGGAAGCCCTGTATTCATTCACGAAGATACAATAACCCTTCATACAAAGTCCCAGAGGAAGTGTGAAAAGGGCTGAGAAAGAGACTGGTGACGTCATGCGAAGCAGGACGGACACACAGAGAAAGAATGCGAGAGGCAAAGAACAAAAACATTTATGAGATCCGAAGAGGAGGTGTTAAAGATGAGCAACATTTCACTCCAGGTGAGGATGCTCATGCTACAGAAACAATGAAAATGCAAAGTCATTTTACAATCGTCCAGCTGCAGTAACACAAGTAGACAAAGTATTCATGAGGCTGGCTACGTAGTGAATAGAGTGCGGCGATGCGTCAACGTTCATACATAGGAATGTATAGAAAATGGATTTTCCACAATGCACTTTAGCAGAGCTTGAACCCTGTGAATGGAAAGTGTTTTTAGGTGTGGCACAGTTGGAAACAGCTAACGGTGAAGGAGAAATTCAAGAAAGGTTTGGCTGGCCCAGCACCAAGACGTCAATACCAGCGTGAGCCTAGTATCCATTCAGTAGTTGCATGAATGTGAGAAAAGAACAAACTTCTATCTGAGATGGGATGGAAAAACACTGAAGATGTCAGAGTTCACCATTTAATAGTATTAAATGCAGCAAAGAGCTCAGAAATGTGGTTCTCAGTCACATGGTCAGATGAAAATAGACATTGGGTCGAGCTACACCGAATCCAGGAGACAAAGTATACTCCCTATTATTCTCAGGCAAAGAGAACATTGACAAGGCCGAGTTCATAGCCTTAATTGACTAGCAGACTGCAAGAGTGATGATGGATAGTAGACTAATTGGGTGGGGAGGCATGACCAGGCCAACACCCCAAGCACCTGGGGTACCGGCCTGCGTGCTGCTAGCGTGTGGAATATTCCAGAAGGACACGAGGGTGCCAACCAATTATGGGAGGCCACGTAACAGAGAGCCCTATAGTTTGTGTAACCAATGGATCGTCATGTCATTTGTGATGATGTAGATGACATGCACTAGAGGAGGGCTTAGTTGCCCACCTGATGTTAGAGACTCAATCACTATCCACGTAAAGAATGGAACGTATACCTAGATGTTCCTTGTAAACCTTTCACATCATCAGGTAGGTTTTTGCAGTTTCCCATGTAGAGTGACATCATTGATGACATGTTTGTACTATAAAAGTTTAGTCGTTTATGAAAACACTGAGAAAAATCAAGCGAACGTCCGTTGATGTCTGTTGTAACTCCCTGTTTTCGATAATTGCAAATAAAACGGTACCTTGATTTGCAAACTTCCTGAGTCGGTTTGATTATTGATGTTTGAGTAAAATCTGCATCCCCATCTATCTCTAAGTAGTGCTTGTAAGTGACTTCAATCCAGCAATCCAACTAAGTCAATGCCTAGTCTGGGATGCCCAATGGAAGCCCTTATTTATATATTTTTATGTCAAGTTCTTAAATCTGGATGATAAACCCTTATATAACGCCTCTCTCTTTGAATCCCCCTGACCTCACTGAGCCAAGCAGTAGGTTTGTTTTGCAAATTAAAAGATTTATTTGAGGAATAAAACCATATATATATATATATATATCACACTTTTATGAATAAATTAATATTTGATAGCACACTTATGAATATAACAGTGATCAACAATGGGTAATATTACAATAGCACAATTCTTTGATCACTTAGGAGTTGGTATAGAAAGAATAAGGTAGCAGAGAATACTTGTATGGTTCAAGGAAAGCAAGATGGGAAAGAATGCAACCCGGAAATAACTTGATATGGTTTCAACAAGAGATAATTCGATCACTTTTTCCCTTGTGACAACTCACTCCCTCCCTTAGGAAATATAAAGAGATGGAAAGAAGAGCACACAGTTTTCAGGAATACAATCAAAATTCAGTTCAAATTCCAGTTCCCCCCAGCAAGCCTAGAGAAAACCGGTATGCTTTTAAACAGGCAAAAATACTTTTAAATGTGATTGCAATGAAGTGAAAATTAGGCTAAAAATGATTTTAATTCACTAAAGGAGATTCAGGGTAGTTGATAGTGACTTTGAATTGGGACAGGTCAACACTAGCAATGATTCATGAGTGATTATCAGGTTGAAAATGAAATTCAGCAGTTGCAAGCAAGAAACAGCTATTTCTACAAGTGGTGAAATCTAGCCAAATTGTAATTCGCTGCACTTTTTCTGAGTGCGTAAAGCACGATTACCGAAAGACTACTTAGAATCTTAGCTTTAAAATGACAGTTACATCTCGCTTCTATGACGTACTGTTCAAAAGATACAGACGTTTTTGTGGAGGTAGATTTTTAAAAATAAAGTACATCTTTCAGAATGACAGATGATGCTTTTACAGATTTTAAATCACAGAATAGACACATGATTTCTATGCAAGTCTGGTCAGGTTGAAATGGTTTAAATAAGATTATTTTAGACTAAGAGATTGGTTCTGTACAGTTCTTAGACTGGATACTCACTCCTAGTTTTGGACTGGAATGGGCCTGGGACTGCACTCTCGCCACCGGATGGTCAGGCACTGGTTCTGCTCACAGCACGCTCTCTGGTCTGCTATCGGAACTGCACAGCGGTCTGGTCTGGTCGGTCTGGATACAGCACTGCTCTCTCTGGATCTCCGTTCTGGCACGGGGTTCTGGGCCAGAAACGAACAGCACGGCAAGGCTGTTGAATAGTTTGGTTAGGTGGCTGGATTCTGGGTCCTCTGAAAAGGATTCAGCTTGTGGATTAGGCCTCTTTTCTCCAAGATTCTAGAGTCTGGTTCTGGAGTCTATCTGGAGCCTGAGGAGTCTGGAGTTTTTGTCTGGATATGGTCAGGCAGCGTGCTGCACAGGAATCGATGAGTAGTGGAAAAATGAGTGTCCCTATCTGGGTCTCAGTGGTTCTTTTTATGTGTTCTCAAATGGGGTGTGGAGGCTGACCTTCTATGCCCAACCCTCTGAGGATCCTGATGGGTTAAAGGATTTACTGTCCTCTGACTGGAGAAGGGAGAAGGGAGTAGTGAGTCAGAATGAGTCATCAGATATCATCTTTATGGCTGAAGGAAAGAACACTCTCCTTTGGTTTCTCAAGAAAATCAATTTTTCATAATCAAACATGCTTCCCAGATACACAAGTTGTTGAAAATACGTGTGTTCATCACAAATTAATTAAGACAGGTCTTTGTTCAACCCTGATCTTTCTAAGAGCTCAGGTTCAGGAATGACAAATTATTCGCGATTTTCGTGGGTTTCGCAATATTGGTTTTGCACCAAATCTTACCCAGAGGTACACACCCCCTCTGGGCATATTACAGTAAGTTCTTAGGTGTCTAGAATAAACACTGCAACTACAATATTAATAATTACGGGGCTTGGCCTCAGAACATCCCACAGCGTCCAACTTAGTCTTAAACCGTGAGTGAAGGTGTCCTTTTAAGAATCTCAAAATTGTACATTTCTATCAGCTGGCTACAATTAGTTATCAGGATTCTTATAAAACATATATTTGCCTTCACTTCAGTACACCCATTGGTTTGTCCCAGCCCCTAGAAACTTGACTTGAATCAGAGGTCACATGTCTTGTTTTTCCTAGAGCAGTGTGGACAGTTACACCCAAATCAGCATATCCTATTCAGCTGAAAGAATCCATTGTCTTGTGTTCCTGCTAGCATACCATGGTGCCACTCTCCATCTGATTTACAGGACCATGCGATTTCCTGCCTTGTTGCTGAGAGGACTAGGTGTGAAGAGTTCTCATAGAAAAGCAAGCCTTTTGAAGTCTCAGCTAACTCAGGTTACTGTTTAGCTTCTGAAATACAGGTCTGCTGTCGGAATTTAGATCATCAGCACCGGTCAGTGGTGAGCACCGGTACTGCACCTATTTTTGACAGCTGTTTTACCAGTAAGCAATCCCCAAAATATACTTTGTTCAAATATAGATACACTACTGTGGACCGCAGATTCATGTAGAGTCTTGCGGGAGAATGATGTTGACCCCCCAACAAGGAGGTGGGACCTTTTTAGTGGTTTTGGTGAGCCATGACTTTAGCAATTTTTGACATCAAGAAAATGAATTCCCAACAGCTCTGGGTTGCTTTTGGCAATCAATATTGCTATTCCCAAATGGTTTCAGGCTACTGTATGTGTAGCCCAATGGTGGTTTTAAGCAGTGACCTCCTGTGCTCACTTATATAGGCAAAAGTGGGTGGCAGCCTATTTTTCAGATTTTTACTGTGCATTTTTCGATGATTTCTGGTGAGCAGCATGCTTTCGGTGGCCACTCTAATGTTTCTGCTGCCAGCAATGTTGTAGGGCTTGGATGCGTGGGTGAAAACATCCCACATGCTACCTAGTCTTAAAGAGTCTTAGGTCTACGGGTTCACTTTTGTACATAGAGAACCTCAGAACCAGGCTTAACCAATCAACATAAAACATCCATGTACATTACCATACAGTATTACAAAGAACAAACACAAATGTTGCAGGACTCTGCTCACCTAGCAGGTCTACACACATTGATATTTGTGACTTGGCGTTAGTATCTATGTGAGATTATACCATGTTTATAGACATTGGACAGAGAAGAGGTTGAAAAGTCTCTGCCATTAACAAGAGCACAGGATAATTGCAACTCTGAGGTATCTCTATCCAAATTGTCAGTTGTCAATTGTCAATTGTCACATCTTGTACCTTTCCAAAAAGGGCCACTTTTAGCTTCACCTCCTTCAAGGCATTCTCACTTTCCTTACCTTCCCCCAGAAGCTCAATGTCCTCAGAGCTGTGGTACTTTCCCGGCTGGACTACTGTAAGAGCCTCTCTCTCAATCTGCCTATTTCCTCTGTTAAGGATTTTAAAGAGCCGTCACGCTCCAGACCAGGACTCTTTATACTGGCCAGGGATGCAGTCCACAATCAAAACACTTTTAAATTTATGAATTTGATTCAGCTTTGAGAAGGCATCTAACCTGTCTCACATCCCCCTTAATGTACACCATGTCTCGCAATGGACCATGAACCAGACCGGTGTGTAATAATAAAATATTTATTTATTTTAAATTATGAATACAAATCAAACACATTAAATATAGGGCAGCAATCACCAAGGTGGTGATAATTACACAGTAAAATTGTAGAATACACTTAGTTTAAGATATACAATGCACAAATTTTTGAAAGCAAGATTACCTTTTGAGTAGTGCTTCTAAATAGCACCACAGTTAAGCATTCCCCCAGCAACACCCCCTCACACTCCTGTCAACCAAATTGTGTGTGGATGGAGTGGAGTGGTAAGTGGTCAGGTATACTATGCAAAAATCGGACTGAAAATCCGACCTACCATCCCTGAATAGGAGGCAAAATCAGATTGAGCTCCATTGAAAAATGAGCAAGATGGCACCCGGAATTACTAAACAGTTGGTTTAAATGTATGGTTGAATGAATAAGGCAAGAATGTGTGTGGCTGTACTAACGAGGCAAGAAAACTCGCAAGGTACAAGGCAAGGCACTAAACAATGGGTATACAGTGTACAAAAATCGACGATGGAAGGAAACACAGTCCAGCAAGAATCATGCATGGCAAAATTGCAATTGCAACGTTTCACGGGTTTAAAAGAGCAAAACAGCTTGGAAAATTAGCTAAACAGACAAAAAATCGGAATGCGGTTTTATTGCTAAGGTACAAAGGCACACAACAGGTATGATATGAAAGTTAAAGGGTGACTTTGGATGGATGACAGTATGGGATTCTTGATAGGAACAGTAATAAGATTTTTTAATGAAAGCAGTTGCATGGGAAAAATCGGTTTTAAAATGAAAATGACAAGTTTTACTGAGACTATATTTTAGTGGCTAGAAAAGAGGAACGCTGGCCACGAAAAAAGTTCATTTGCAATTTTATCCCCTTCATGCCATGTGTCTCTTTATATGGTAATTAATTGATTTATTCCAAATAGTACTAAGGACTTATATAACGGACTGAAATGATTTGCAATGAATGGCGATAACACCAGGATATTAACACAGATTTTCATAAGGACCAGATACACAGAGGATTCTGACAATTTTAAGGATTTTGCTAGGGTATTTATAGGATTTCCATGGGATTGGACATCGTATCAGGTAACAAAGCAAGGGATGCAGTTTTTTGGTTACTGGGGAAGGCAAATACTTACAACAAGCACTTGAATTAAATAGTTTGGATAGCCAGCCGGACCTTGGGAAATGGGACAAAGATCTGGTCACTTGGGCAACAGCTGGGCTCTCCTCTAGGGACACAGTGGGGCAACCGGGATCTGATCACCATAGACAGAGGGGTGCATCATCTGGGCAAAGCAGGTCCGGACACTGGATAATCGCAAAAGGATTCAGCCTTTCCCCCTTTTTCCCTGAATTATTGGGATTTCTTTAGATTACAGAAATAAATGTCATGAAATGAACAGTCTTTGAAATCAAATGGTCTGGCTTTGTTTCCAAATATGGGCAGTCTTTCCAACCCCCAGCCACATGTCATGCTCTGGTCAGCCTTGCCCAGCGTTGCTATGGATTCACCTTTAATCCTCGGCAGCTGAAGCTGAGGGGAGGTGTCAGAGGAGTTCACACTTCAGTGGCAGGGCTGTCCATTGTCCCATGCTAGGGGAAATTCCATTCCATCTGACGAGGTCACAAATTCTCACACCATGGTCTTTTCTTTGGGAAAGGGGCTTCCTTTGAAGTATTCTGCTTTTACCAAACTGGTTCTTCTGGTCTCAAGCAGCTTTCAAACATTTTATTTTTCCTCTCTTTCTTCCACAAAAGCCAGTCTTTTTGTAAATACATGTATTATACATTTAAACCAAACCCCATCCCCACCTAAAATACTATTTCCGTGTGAGTATTTGGGATGATTTCACATTTTAACTTTCAAAGTGTTATTTTACTGCAATTGCAAAAACTAATTTACACATATTTATTTTACATGGGGATTTCACTAGATGCAGTTTCTTTAACACACATTTCCAGAACGGCCTGGACAGATCAGATCAGTTTCATGGCAGGGAAAGGTGCTAGACATAGTTTTCTTTTGTAATTGACACATAGCCAGGGAGAAAAGCTTTATTTCTGAAGTCCTCTGCACAGGTTAATATGTTGCAAAAGTAAACGCGGATCACACAGCCTGAAACAAATTTCTCTGCAGTTCATAGATTTAGCTTGACACACAATACCTATCAGAGAGGAATGGCCCTCATTAGATGGGGTTCATTTCTGAAGATAGATGGGCATGGCTGTGTCTTATCTTAACAGCAACCAACTTGTGTAATGTTGAAGGATAAAAAATGGCACCAGTGCAAAGCCATTTTAAACGCAGAACATTTCCTTTTTCAGTTGGAAGTTTTAAGCTGACAGCATAGCAGTGGTACACTAGGCTGCTTTTGAATTCTTCTTTTTGGTGCACATGAAGAAAATAACTGCAGCAGTTCTCGGGGTGTTCTATGTTTCATCTCGCCCCATATGTGCTCAATAGAGCCAGCGCAGCCATTATTTTTGGTAACTGGTATAAATGCAGTTTTGATGCAAAGGAATACATGCTCAGCAGATCCAGCACAGCCATTCTTCTTGTAACAGCTGAAAATGCAGTTTGATGGTGCAGGGGAGTTCTGCTGGGCTGGTAAATATATCCCAAACCTCCATTCACCACCTTCTACTAATACATAGTATGACTGCAAGACTTATCATTGGCCTGAAGCCCAGGGACAACATCTCTCCAGCTTTCAAATATCTCAACTGGCTTCTGGTAGTTGACCATGGCCACTGTTACTGGCGGTCTGGTGCTTAATGAGTGTTACAGGCTACCAAGCCCTCTACCAAGTTGACACCAACCCACAACCCCATCAGCACTGGACTCTGGTCCTCTCACCTGACTGCCGGACAGCTGGCCATCCACCACTAGACACACCTCCGCCCAATCATTAAGCCAGTAGCCTCCTCCCCTGGCACTCTCTGGCACTTCCCGTCCTGGGCTTCCTGTAGCACCCGCCCATACCTTTGGTTACCACCCTACCCCCTTCCCTCACTCCTTCACTTCTAACTGCATTTGCATGATATGAATGTGACAATGCCTTGAAGGACTACTATTGTTTATTTATTGTTATTGATCAGTTACTCCCCTTGTTTCCCTACCCACTTTATGTCTTGTGGCGCCTGATGACACTAGTTGTTGTATAGGCACCTTACATTTACTCATCAAATAAAAGTGAAGTTTATGCAGAAATTAAAATGATTGCTGTAATAGATCTACACATAAGTCAGTTAGCCATTCAAAACTGAACTCACACTAGACATGCAGGAATTGTAGTGATGTACGTTTTATTTTTTTTAGGTTCCTCATTGCACATGTGGTCCTGGGTGCAACAGTGTACGCATCCTGGTGCGAAATAAACCCTTTGTCCACACTTCCATGCCCCTGGTGCACCCGTTCTGGTCCACCCATGCTACCTCAATACATTAACCCACTGCTTTTCATCCTTTTATATACATGCATCTGTATTCCATGCTGTAACCACCTTTATACTTCAAGTAAAACTACTGAAATAAGTTTGTGAGTTTACAAACCACAGTGAAGGTGGGTAGTGATTAGCTACTTATCGAGCATCAATACATACTTATCAGGTGTTGTGAACTAGGTGCATTGATTAATGTTGAAATAGGTTGCATAGTCACAAATGTAAGATTGTTTAAGCAATAGACAAAATGGCTGAATGTGTTGGTGTTTATGTATTGAACTACTGGTGTTCACATCACATAAATGGTTCACACAAGCATCTTGTGAATAAAATCTGCAAGTGTGTATGCATTACACTGTTTCAGGCTTATGTGATGCCGGTATTTACTGTGGAGATTACACACAATGAGGGCCTACGGAATTCAAATGGCCATTTCCTAGTGAGCTGTGGGTTGTCAGGCAAAGGGGCCATTAGCACTCTCGATTTCACACTTGTGCTTGCCCCTGCACAAAAATAAAAGAGAGAACATCACAGAACCAGACTTGTGGAATGGCCTAGCGCCTGTGAAGCCCAGCATTGGCTTTTAGCATCACGGTACTTGAAAGCCCGGGTTAGTTCCAAGTTAAAATATGCCCAGAAATTGTTTGGTTTTCAAGGAGGCAGACCTCAGTGATTCAAAATATCACACGTTTCTGCGTTTTTTAAATGCAAGGATGCGCAATTGGGTTCAAGGTGCGAAAGCCTGTTTTACTGATATGTATTCTAATTCTGTTTTTTGCTATAAAAGGTTGCCCCACTTTCACCCCAAAAACTCCCCCACAATATTGTTTTGCTTTCTTTTTTTACCACTGCCGTAGGGCCGTACAGGGCATTCTGGGCCTGTCGGCACCTTCACTAGGCGCATCTGTGAAAGGTTCCATAAATGTTGTTTCACCAGGCATGTTTTTACCGTTACGATGGTATTAAATATTGTGCTTTGTGGAATAATTTAAATACTTCATTGTGTTTCACTGCACAGCCTGCCATGAAGATTGTTCATTTTTGGGGCAGGTGCACCCTGAGAAGCGAATCTTGCTGTGGCTCGGTGTGAACACTTGATAAAGGGTCTCATTGTTTTTTGTCCTTCTATGCACCACACTAACAATTTGAATCACACAATGGGCCTGATTCATGGAACAGTGTGTAGCGACCCTACAAAGACAACACGCTGAGAACGACTCTGCGCAAGCATGGGCACAGAAGATTTTCTGTGTGATCTGCTTATTCATGGAATTGTTTGCTCAAAGTAACTGCATAAGCAAGTTGCGGCTGGAACGCCCCCGACGCCCTCCAACACGAAGCAAAAACAGTAAGAAACAGCTACCTTTGTGTGCTCCCCAGGTACAGATACATGCACCCTTAAAACAGTGCATTGAGTCCCCTGCAAGCAAGCCTTCATCTCGGGAACCCTGCGGGGGATCCCCCGTAATTGTTACCCTCACCTGACAATATGCGTACAATTTATCATAACTCAGGTAAAGCTCAGAAAATCTTTTTGCGAACACCCATAAACCATTCCTGCACCCCACTACACTGCGTATGCGGAACCCCTAAGTTAGTTTGAAGCCCCACCTCCATAAATGCACCCCTAAATCCGACACCCGATCTTATCTCTGCGCAGTGATACCCATGTGCAAGTGCCTGCTCGCCTGCCTTCGGGTGGCAGATCAGTCGAGGGCTTTGCGTGGCCATTTCCCTGCCAAGAGGTTGCATGGTCAGATCCATGATTACGTATTCTTTTGTGAAATAGTGGTTGTGCGATGGACTGCCTGCATGCCGTCCTTGCAATGCCCACATGTTCCCTTTTTCTTCCTCATTTTAGGAGTTCTGCCACTTCCCTGCCCTATGTGCAATGCCACATTCCATGCTCTGTGTAGTACCTTGTGCCAGAGATTTGGCCGCTCACAGGGATGTGCAGAGCCTGCGCAAAGTTGCTGTAAGGTACGAAAAAGTGCTGTGCAGTCACTCCATGAACCGACAAACAAGATTGTGCACGCATAGTCTCCCTTTACTGTGCAAATAATTCCATGAATCGGGTCAAAGGTGTCTAATATCAACAAAGAATTTATAAGATTCACTGTATTGAAAGCAGACATAGGAAATCTAGGTTTCTATTACTGAGATCTGTCTTTCGAAGTGGTTGGTCATCTGTCACATAGAGAGAATGGAAATTCAATGCACAATGTAAGCAAAGTTTTAATCAATGTTTAGGCAAGTGTGCTGTATGCCCCACAATTTACGATTTCAAGGATGAAGGATACATTTGAGGCAAAGAATAGGCATTGTACATGTTAATTATAACTTGAATTCATAGTTAACTTATTTTGTAATGTGTATTTTATATTAAAAAGTGAGTGCTGAAATATATTTTTTATTCTCGATTTTACACAGATACATTGTACAAATGTGCGCATGTCATGGGGTGAGGCTTTCAGTTGACGAATTCTTCAACCAAAATTGGACAATACTAGTGACCAACGTATTTGTGATAACCATTATCTGGGACGATCGGCAGACACCAATCTGCCCTTTTGCTGTTGCATTAACAAGGAGCGTAATGGCAGCCTGTAGATTATTAAAAAGTGCAGAAGTGAAAGTGTTGCTTTTGAAAACCAAACCACTCTGTTCTTCTCACTAACGGATCACAATTTCCATAAATCTAAAATGGAAAATAAGAACTTTATGTGAACAACAAAAAGATTGTGATTAATCGATCGCTGAATGGAATCATCATTATAAAATGTTTTCGTTGACATAATCTCCTCTTTTCAGCGTTATGACAAAAATAAAAGTACTTTGCAACATTCCAATTATCGCTGTTTTCTTAAGTTTTTGCCATTTTTGTGCAAAGAAACGCTTTGCATAGTGTGTGTGTGCATTTATGTTCCTGATTCTGCACTAGATATGACATGGGTGATGACATGGAATGTTTGGCTTTGTTGTCCACCAACAACATTAAAATAGGTGGAGCATATCATTTTGACTTGTGTTGTCAGTTTTACGGGCGGGTGATCTGTATTACTGTCACAAGGGCACTTTAATTTAGGGTGATAGATCAATGGATAAGATTACCACAAGATGGTGGAGGCCAGGCTGGCGTTTTCACATGTATAAAAGTGAGGAAAAGTAAGGGAAGATGCATAGGAATTCCTTGTAAAATGGATCGCTGTATGATCAAAAATACATGCTTGATCGATTGGGACAATAACATTTCTGAGCGAACTACCCCTTTAATGTGTGCCAAACTCACCTTTTATGTCATTTTAGGTTTGTGCCCTATGGATGCGGGTTCCTGCTTGCTCCTATTTGGACCCTACATAATCACAGAGTAGTTGTAACTTCCTTTTTATGACACTGACGCATATTCCTTTGTGTCCAATGGTTGCTTTCCTTTCAATGCAGCTTCTAGCTGGCTCCAGAGTTGTACTCCTCGTCCCCATCTTCTAGAGGGACTGTTGGAGAAACAAAATTCTACAAATGCTAAGTTCCCTCATTTATATTCCTTCTGAACAGTAGGGAATATTTATTACACTCAATTACTCATACCTATAGCGGTCTTTATATTTGACAAATGCTTGTAACCACTTATATGTGGTGAGGACAAGAGGCCCCCATATACTATTTGGCACCAACAAGTACTGCAGTACCAATCAATTTGTTTGTTGAGTCCTCGTTCCACACTTTGGGTAAGATAAATAAGCTCCTGTTCTTTTTGTAAAAGTTTTCTTTTGGACATTTTACAGTAATTCCCTGTCTTCACCTGGAACAGTACTGTCCATTTCAATTCTTCTGCTGTCTGCGGTATACAAATGTGCTATAAAGTGGGACACCACGCTTTTAGGAAGCACACATAGAGCAAGTAACATCAGCAATTTACAGAGACATTGGATCGAGCAAAAATACATTTCATGAGTGGGTCATGTGTTATTTACATAGAGATTTTTCCAAAGCACTTTACATTGAACTTATTTAGGTACAAAATCACCCATCTGAAGTTGGTATTCATTTACCGACCTTGTCATTTATCGACCTCAGAAGGATGAAAGACTAAGATGGCCTTGCTGGGATTCAAACCTGAACCCTGCAGATCGCACAGATATCACAGCAGCGACCGCTCAACCTGCTGATCTATCTTACAGGCTTTATACCACATCCAGCTTGTTTTCATGTCAAAGCCGTACCAGGACTTCTAGGATCAGTCTTACAACTGTAACAACTGTTCCCACACATCAGTGTGAACAGAAACCTTTCCGCTGGTGTGGGACATTGCTTATTCCATCATAGCTAGGTTCCACTTACCTTAAATCCAACCTTCCACTTTAACTTCTTAACATTTACATTTAAAGATTTAAAGGACAGCTTCTTGTTGAACCGTTGCATTTGTTTCAGTCTATAGCAATTTGTGTAGGTTCTTTTATTTTGTATATAACCGGTTAGCGAAATTCTACATTCCCATTAAAATAATCTCTGTCATTGTGGCATTAATCTGCTGTTGACTAGCCCCCAGTTGGATGCAAGTTTTGAGATTGAGGAGTAAATAAAAACCTGAAACTTTCAGCAGCACTTGTTCGTCTTACGTTGATTATATATTGACTAAATGAGATTTCTAAATAGGTGGGCAACACAAATATAAAACTTCCAGGAAAATGTGCCTGCCCCTATGGACATTAGCAACATATATATATCCTGCTACTGATATAAACCATTCATCCTTAACTTGTCCCCTAATTTTTGGTCAATCCTGAAACCAGGCAATGGCTATGCCATATCCACCTGTATCAAACAAGCTTAAAGGGTATGGTGTTCCTCTGTATTAAAGGTCGGAGACTCACTGATTCCTTACTTATGTGAAGAGCAGGAATGTTTTTGGTGTCCAAAGATATGAACCCTTGATAGCCCTATGTTCTCTATTATCTTTGATAACGCAGATTCATCATTGGCTTAAAGTTTGCTAGCGTTACAGGGAATAGTCTTGGTTTCTTACAATTTGGGGCACAGCTACACCTGTCTTAAGGTGTGATGAAGAAGGCATTCAAGGAATGAATAACAAGGTTTTGCACAGTAGGAGCAAAGACACCCAGATAAGACTTTAGAATAAAAACAGGACAGGGTATGTAGATGTTTTAGTTCTTTTCGAAGTCCAACAAAGTGTAACAAAGAAATGATTGGGAACGGTTGTACCCCTGCGCTGGTGGTGAGCATAGGAGGTTTTGGTCCTAAAAAAGCACATTGGGCAATGCAAGTGTTGGAAGATAGCCAGGTGGGCACAATATGAAATACGCAATATGCAAAAGGAAGACGCTTGCCAGGATTGATATTCATTTTGACTCCTTTGGTCAAAACCGATATCACGTCACATGTAACTGCTTTGACTTCTTTAGAAGGCTTCCTAATTGCAAATTCTAGATGGTTATCTAAAAAGCGCCAGGGTGGGTACTAAGATGTTTCTTTCATTGTCAATCTGACTGTGATATTTTATGAAATGGAAAATGGGAGACATTGTGGGCACCAACACTGGCTGCTGGTTGTCTGCCGGGCAGGAGGCAATAGACCGATGCTGCCTGTGCTGTCAGTAGTTCTAGTGTCAAAGTACAAGGAGTAACAATATTAGCAGTCAACACTCTTCTCATACAGGGAGTCAATTTATTTTAAAGAGTAAATTGCACCTATATTATTTGCAATGGTCCCCTCTGTGAATTTTTACACATTTCTAACAGGTAGTAGAAAAGAAAGTAGTAAAAACAAATTGCAAAAAACGGTTTCACACCTTTGTTTTCCACTACATATAAGAAAATAGTGTAACAACTTAATTGCAAATGGGGCGTAGTGGAAAAGAAGGAAAAGAAAAAACAATGTATTTTAATTCATCATTTTTTATGAAAAGGCATACATG
Source organism: Ambystoma mexicanum (assembly GCF_040938575.1). NCBI lineage: Eukaryota > Metazoa > Chordata > Amphibia > Caudata > Ambystomatidae > Ambystoma > Ambystoma mexicanum. Next base: position 140,980,008 of record NC_090923.1, on the reverse strand, counting down.
CTCCAGGGCTTTGACATGAATATCATTATTTTGGTCTAACTTATTCTCAGGTGTAAATGTGTCCTTGAATGTTATGATGTTTTACTTATGGAAGGAAATTATTAAGAAATTAACGTGAATGTTCATGTTCAATCTTGGTGAGTATTGGTGGGTATACTTAGATTGATTTCTTAAAAATATGCACGTTTTTATTAATAGTTTTTTAGTCAATGACATGATGTATAATTTGTATATTTCTTTAATACGTATAAGGTTATAATTAACCAATAAACATTAACAAAACTAAAAAGTAACTTAATTTCAAATGGGGCGGAGTGGAAATGAAAAAGGAAGTTAGAAGCATAAGATCGTATGCCGCCATTTCCCGCTTTGCCCTATTTTCGATCAGCTTTCTCCCATGCTGACCTCCTCCGTCTCGTCAGTGCGTTTAGTTTTACGCCCCCATGACATTTCCATGCAAAACTAATGGATTCCTGCGGAGTCTGCTTTGATTTTGAATCTGCTCAAAAACCAAGTAAACACTTTCTGCAAACCTTAATTTTCAGGCAACGTTTACTTTTTCAAAGGATGGAGAGGCCAATGAACGAGCAAGAGGGAGTTTGCCTCGTTTTACTCTTTCCTTTTTACCTCGACCTTGTGAGTGATGAAACATACAGGCTAGGGATCCAACAACGTTTAAGTGCAAACTCTGGTGGTCCCTTGCATGCAATTTCCATCGTATAGCAATTGAGGCAGCTAAAGTCTCCTACAGTTAACACTTGTGCGCAGCATTTAGAACCATTGCCTATGCAATTGGTCTACTTTTGGCATGAAAATGTCATGCTGCTCTATACGGCTCTTTTTTTTTGTCAGGAGGAGTGGATGTGGCAGGCAGAAATGTAAGTTACTTTGTGTGCCCCAGATATGCCAGTCAAAAAAAGCAACATCCCTCACTGGGAAAAAGGGGCTAAAGCGTCTGTCGTTAGAACCTTGTTTCCGAGCCAGGGAACTGGGAAATTAGCTCTGAAAGTTCTATGAGGCAATCTGAAATGCAATTAAATACGTTTCTGTGAGCACGCCCAGCTCATTGAAAAAAACAAATATTGATATCAATAGATGTTAGTGGATTTCTACTGAAACACTTAGTCCAACAGGTGGAAGGCTTCCCAAAGTTCCTGAATTGAGCACGATTTCACAGACTTTAAAATCCCACCTTCATTTGCCCCACCCACCACATGTCACCACATCGAAAAAAAGCTAGATCTGTGAACCCCACTGTTTAACAAAAGTGTTTTGAATGTTCTCAGCGGCATTCGACAACATGAACCACATGGCACACCTGGGGCCAGCTCAAATGTAGCACATGCATTCACGTAGGAATGGAAATGCTTGCCGCCTAAATGCCCCTCATTATTGGCACATAGTGAAAATGCATTGGAGGCCATTTTAAATTAAGTGCATTTCACTGGTGTTGGGGACAGTTAGAGTGGCCTCCCTCCCATTCCAAAAGTTCACTTCCTGCAATTGTAATAGTTTTTAAGGCATGGTGGAAGAGAAAAGATTAACGATTGCGGGATGCATTTAGAATGTAATCCTAACAGTTGAAAAAACACAAGGGGATTTTCTAGTAATCCATTGGATTAATGGAAGCATGAAACTGTCATGATGGGGTTTAGCCAAAATGTTTGCAGGTGGAACTGGCTAGGTATATTTTGTTTCCTGCCACAATCTTCCTGAAAAAACGAAGAAAGAGCACCGGATTCTAAGAAAAATGTGTTAAAACGTTAATCTGTAGCAGCTGTTGTTGGCTCCTTTTTTTCCAATACGAGGTGGGGTGCAGGTTTAACAAAAGAGGACATATGTCTCCAAATGCACAAATCACTTTCCTCGAATTACACATGCAAGATTTACTAAGTATTTCAATTCTGCTCCATGAGCAATGTTTCAAAATAAACAAAATGGCTGCAGATCCTGCTTCTGCCCTCACTTGATTAGCATGCTGTCCACATGTAGCAATAACATCAGTTTACAAATGACTCTGGTAGTCATGTTTGCACTCCCGCAGATCAGTAAGAAAGGCAATTAAAGTGTACAGCCATTTTTGCCGACTGCACCTATGGTCATTTTACAAGCCCGACAGATTGGCTAAAATGGCGACAAAAGAGGCACTACGCTTTTACTTCCATTTATACCAATCAGAAGGATTTTCTTCAATTTGTCAAGAAGAGTTTGGGAGGGGCAGACTTAACATGTCCCCCTGATTTTCCAACTAAGCCTGATGAATGTGGCTTCAGTACCGCAAGCAAGGGATTTTTCTCCTGGCGGTAATGCAATGGATTCCTATGGACTCCTCCTGAATTTACCACCTGCTTAAATGGGCAGCTTCCATAGCAAGCCATTGTAAATGCCTTACACGATTGTTAATAACCAGAGGCAGTTAAACTTCTACACAAACGTAGTGTAACAGAGAAGAATATATATATATATATATATATATATATATATATATATATATATATATATATATATATATATATATTTTTTTTTTTTTATTTATTTTTTTTTTTTTACTCTACTTTTCCCCTACATGGTGTAAAGTTGAACATTTCACAGAAGGGGCCTTTTGGATTTAAGTACAAATAGAAGTGGTGTCCTGCTTGCTGTCCTCGTCAGGAAGGAAAAAGACACCCTCAAATGTTAAAACCTGTTTTACAGGTTTATTTAGATGTCAAAGTGCACCTCACAGAGAAACTCATGACCTAGTTCCATCAACGTTCACTCCATGTGACGTAGCCTGAGATATTCCTTTCAAGGACGGCAACCTTCTCCATAGTGCCACTCTTAACTCTCGCTCAGCTGTCAAACACTCCTCTGACATCTGCCTCCTCCTAGAGGAACTTGGCATCAATGTCCTCGATCTCACCGAGACTTGATTCACGGCCAGCTCTGTCGGGAGCTTTGACACTCACCTCCCTGATGTCTACAAGATCCTCTCCACACCCAGATCGAACCGTTCATTAGGGGATGAGCCCTGATCTTCCCTGAGTAGATTCCTGCCTCTGTCATTCCTACGCAGACCTACTCATCTTTCAAATGCCTTGTCTGCAGGCTCTCTCTCTTCAAGCTATTCCCTTACTGTGGCTACCATCTATCGGCCACCTGGTCAGATCTCCTCCTTCCTCTCCGAGTGGGCGGACCTCTCCTCTTCGCTCCTGGCCTCAACCACTGAACTCCTCCTTCTTGGAGACTTTAACATCCACCTGGATGATTCCTGTCCTTCCTCTGGACTCTTTTACGACCTCTGAGATTCTCTCTCACTTTGTATTCTCCCTTCTGGCCCGACTCACTCTGCAGGGCACACCCTGGATGTTCTGATCTCTTCAGACCTTCCCCTTTATATCCCTCTCACCAATCCTCTCTCCTGGAGTGATCGGTTTCTCCTTTCCTCCCAGCTCACCCTCTCAACCCCTCAGGCCAAGCCAACTCCAGCAATGCCATCTACCTTCTCGGTTATCCGACCCATGAAGCATGTGTCAGTGGAGGCTTTCGCCGCCACTATCTCACTCCCTATTCCACCTTGGCTGGCTCACACCCTGACCGAGCCCACTCCATGTTCCACTCTGCTATATATGATACTCTCGATGTTCTTGCCCTGTAATCAGGATCCGCTTTAAGTCCAAGGCCAATTGCAGCTCTTGGTATGACTCTGACCACATCACACTTAAACGCAAGTGCACGGTGGCTGAGAGGAAATGGCGGACTTCCGGTACATCCTCTGACAAACTGGTCTACTGCCTGTTCCAAATGTAATACCGGCTCTCTGTCCGCACCAAGAAGAGAGCTCACATCCAAACCTGCATCTCTGTAGCATCTAACAACTCGGTTGAACTCTTTAAAATTTGCAAGGAGCTGGCCAATCCTGCTGCAGTCTCTACCTCTCCTGTCCTCCCAGGTCCAGCTTGGGTCCTTCCTCTCCTCTATCTCTATCTCGACCTGTGGTGTTCCCCTTGGGTCTAACCGCTCTCCCAGGCTGTCCAACCAATACCTGGCACTTCTTGCCCACCACATTGCCGCTCTCTGTCCCAACTTTCAGTGCTATGCGGATGACATTCAACTTATTTTCAGGCTCACTTCCGTCACCTTCTCTCAACTCTGACTGTCTGTCTCTTATCCAGGAGTGGTGTGTTGCCAATGATCTCTTCCTTAATGTCAGTAACACCGAAATCCTCCTCATCAGCACACCTGCTCCATCCTTTCCTGTCACTCTCTGGCCGGACTCTCTTGGCCCTCCTCCTGCTCCCACCTTTGAGGCTAAAAACCTCTGGGTCATCTTCAACTCCACAATCTCCTTTTCTCCTCACATCTCTGATGTCTCTAAGAAGTCACACTTCCAGCTGCACCTTCTCAGAGGTATTCTTCTGTTCCTCTCCTTCCACCAGAAGCTGTCACCAGAGCTTTGGTTCTCTCTAGGCTGGACTACTGCAACAGCCTCTTTCTAAATCTGCCTGCCTCTACTCTCCGCCCTGTGCAAATCATCCAAAACGGGACTGCAAGACTTGTCCTTGGTCTCACGCCCAGGGATCGTATCTCTCCAGGACTGAAATCTCTGCACTGGCTCCCAGTGCTGGCGAGGATAAAGTTCAAAGCCCTCTCCATTGTCCATAAGGCCTTCTGAGGCCTGGGCCCTCAATACCTTCAACTCTCTCTTCGTAAATATCTTCCTTCTCAAGCTCTTCATTCAACTGCCTCCAACTCCCTTAGGGTCAGTAGCTTCTCCAAGCAACAAGTTGCTGGTAGATCTCGTTATTCTGCTGGAGCCTCCCTCTGGTACAGCCTCCCTGCCTCTCTGAAACTTGAGGAGAACCATCTCCAGTTCCGGATGCACCTCAAGAACTTCCTCTTTGCTTTTGCTTTCTCTCCTCAACTCCCGTGCTGATCTCCTGGTTTAAACTGAAACTGCTCTGGTTTGGTTCACCTGGCTCCCCTCTGATCTCGGGCCCAGGTCCCCTGCCCACCAGTTGCACACCTGCACTGCCCCCCTAGCCACCCTTGCTCTCTGGGACTGATTCTGTATCTCTACAGCCCCCTACGAGTACTTGACACCTGATGTCTGCCCTTAAACTTGCACTTGCCACCATCTGGCTGCTTTTCTTATTTATTGTCGTATTATAGTTTTTATTTATTTATTTATTTATCTTTATTTATTTTTTACAGTTGTTTTATGTACTGCACTGCCCCCTCCCTCTTCCCCCGCATTCCCCCCCACCCTGCACTTGCGCAATCTCAGTGTCACTGGGCCTAGTAAGATTGCTTTCCCTGTCTTTCCTCTGGTCCCCCTCCCTTGACTCATCACACCATGAAACACTTGTGTATAGATGCGTTATAAATGCATATCAAATCATATCATATTGGAAACTCAACACTGTTCTATGCAAGGCTTATAGAGACAGTGACTGAAACACTAATGATGCAATTTTTTCTGTGCCATTCCTAGTGCTATCACGTGCAAAGTTTATTTTAGAAGTTCTTTAATGGTGGGTCATATACCAAGTTCTGCAGATCAGTAAAAATAAAAAAAGTGGGCGTATGCTTTATCACCCTTTTTACCGATTGTGGAATTTATTTTTTATTTTTCATGCAATGTCGGGGAGCTGGGCAGACTTTACATATCTGCCTGCTGTACCAGCTTCACCTGACAAATGTGTCTACATTAACTCCAGCATGTATTTTTATGTATTTTCATACTAGTGGTAATACAATCGGTTGTCATTGAAATCCACCTGAAAAGCAGGTGGATTCCATAAGGATGCATGCATTTACCCTTTTCCAACTACAAAGTGGAAAAGTGTAGGGCAAGTAAGAGTTCATCAACTGATTCTTTAAGAAACATCTTCATTATAATTGTTATTATATAACACGCTTAATGCGACAAGTGCTTTCTAAGCACAGGCCCGAGATTTGAACCTCTGCTGAGCTGCGCTGCCTTGCTTATTGCCCCTGAGCTATACTTCCTCCCCAATGTAGTGCACTTCGTAACGCAGACAATACAGTTATATCGGATCTAACACTGGCCAGGGCTCCAACAAGAGCTACTTTATGCTAATGACTGCTTGGAAAACAATAGTTTGAAACTAAAAAAAAACAAAGCAAATATTCTGGTGAAACCTCATAACTTGTCTGTAAAAGTATGTAGAATCGAGGAGGTAGACTCATACTGCGTTTTTGGCTTTCTCTTTTCAAAGAGTGGCATTTCTTAAAGAAGCGAGTGAAGAGAGCCTCTCTTAGAGAGATTGCAGAAGTGCTTGGAGGTCTACACAGGAAGGTTTCTTCAGCGACTTCACGCAGCAGTGAAATCTGGGGAAATTGGAACTGTGAGTTCTTGGAGGAGGCGCAGAACACATTTCTGCGTCAAATACCAGTCCTACCCCTGATACTCAAAGCAGTGCTTAAGAACCGAACTGGTGGTGCTGACCAAGTCCAGATTCCTATCTAACGTCTTCAAAGTACACCTCTGCTACCACATCAGTGATTGCTGGAGGAGAAGAGATGGTGGCTTCTCCATGTATGGATTTGTGTAAGTGCTATAACAATGGTATCATGGAATGGTTTGACTGGAGTGGGACAGATGGGGATGGCTCATGTTTTAGGCTCTCAGAGGCATCTGGAAACAGCAGTTAAGGCTAGAGTCAGCCATAGAGCGAGAGAGATAGATCCTCGACATACACAACACTTGGGTCCTCATTACGACATTGGCGGTAGCCATGCCTCCTTTAGCGGAGCCTGTTAACCCATTCCGCCTCAGTCGTAATGAGGCCCAAGATCTACTTAGTGTTATATGCAGAATCATGCATGCGTCTTGCCAATTGAACTCCCTCTTAAAAAGACATGTTGGGTGGGTGGTTTGACCTACGAAGTGCTTTGTGACACGTGGATTGATGGAGACTTGGTACATTTTTGGTAAAATGTCGCCATTGTTTACTTTTGAGTAAGCACTGGCTCAGACCCCACTTCCTACAAAATGGAACATGGACACACAAGGATGCCATGCTTCATTCAATTCATTTTGACCAGGTGTTTATATGCAATCTGTCTGAATATGCTGAAACTGCTCTCTCATTGCGGATTTGTCCCTTTCAAATCCTTTGACAACATGACAGTTGGTTATTTTAGATGCTATAACCAACTTTTAATAGAGGTTATTTTCTATGTGAGTAAATGGGATGTTTAGACTGTGATATATATTTCTATGGTGGGTCTTTGCTATTAATTGTATTGAACTAAACCAGGTGATGGTTTTCTATATTGTAATTAATTATTGGAGGAGTTTGGTTTTGTATGGGTTTAAATTGGATAATGTGATGCAATTGTCATGCTGTAATTTGTTGGAGGAGAAATCTGATTAATAGAAAATGTTGATGAAAAGTGACGAATAAAGACGAATTTGGCTTTCTTTTACTCTTTAGTTTTCCACTATGCAGTGGAAATTAATAATATTGCATGGAGGGGATGGGAACTTTTTCACAAAAATGCAAAAACAGCCAGTCCCATCCATGCAATTAACACTTAAAGGAACATGACGTCCCCCATGGAATTTTGCATTTGTTTTGAGGTAGAGTGGGGGCTTTGAAGTCACTGGCCATGCCTGCCATTGCTCTTCCTCAAAACAACACATAGTTTAATACAAGCATGTATTTTTATGCTAACGCTAAGCCAATGGATTCATATGTAAATCGCCTAACCCTTGCACCTTGGAAACGGAATACCTTGGAAATGCCTCCTGAAAATTCTAATTGGGACAGGCATTTACACTTCTTGCCTGTGTTTGTTCACGTTTCAGTGCATAGTGAAAAGGTTTAAGATTACACAGATGGGATGTTTTTCCCAGAAGGGCCGCTAGAAATGTGACCCTGCAGTGCAATTAAAAAAATTAGTTTGGGCTATTAGGTGGTGCTTTAGCACCACCTATATGCCAAAATGATTGCACTAATGTACAGATAGTTTTCGGAAGTATTCTGCCTTTTCTCACTTTCCCCCAGAAGCTCACTGTCTCTAGAGCTCTGCCCTCTCTAGGCTGGACTACTGCAACAACCTCTTTCTAAATATGCCTGTCTCCACCCTTCGACCTTTATAACTTATCCACACCAGGACTGCAAGACTTGCCTTTGGCCACAAGCCCATGTATCACATCTCTCCAACTCTGAAATCTCTTCACTGGCTCCCTGTGGCTGCAAGGATCAAGTTCAAGACCCTTTGCATCGTCCACAAGAATTACTGAGGACTGGGACTGTGCTACATCCAATTCTCTCTTCCTAAACTTCTTCCTTATTGACCTCTCCACTAATCCACCTCCAACTCTCTGTGGGTCAGTCACTTTTCAAAGCAGAGAGTTGGGGCAGATCTCTTTTGTTGGCTGGGGCCTCCCTCTGGAATAGCCTTCCTGCCTCTCTCAAACTTGAGCAGAACCACCTCTGGTTCCGGAAGCAACTCCAGAACTTCCTTTTTGCTTCTGCTTTCTCTCTTCCTCTCCTGTGCTGATGTCCCTGACTGCTCTGTGCACTTGTCACCTGGCCTCCCACTGAACTCGGACCCAGGCTTCTGCATGTCCAGTTGCCCTCACACTGCCTCGGGCTCCCCCAGCACGTAAGGGCCTGTATCTGTAACCCTACAGTACCTTCTTTCTCTGCACTTACGAGCCACCTACCAGCTGCACTTATTGAATACCTGCACTTCTGCCCCCCTGGCACTTAGTGAGCTACCTGCACTCTCCCCACCCCTGACACTCCTCTCCTTTCCTCTCACCTGCACTTGTGCGATCTGAATAACACGAGGCCTAGTAAGATTGTTGTTTTGTCCTCCTTCTGTTTCCCCCTCCTTTTTTTGTCATGTCTAGAAACACTTGTGTACAGGCGAGTTATTAATGTCATATCATAGTGAGAAATTATATATGAGGAGTAACACACAGCTTGTAGGTGTTTGGTTATTTGCCCACCTGTTGACTGCCCATTGCCATTCTAATTCCTATGGCCATTCCCGCCCAGTTCCTGATCCTCCCCACCCAAAATTATTCCTCATGGAACTCTTTGCACTCGAAGTGCCTGACAGTGTTTTATGAAAGCAGTCTTCTGATAGTTAATGAGTTAATTGAAGTTGTAAAGACACTACTGGTGTAATAAAATGTCCTAACCAGGTCTGCCTTCAGCCACTAGATTTATAAGCGCTGTGCGTTCCTTCCCTGAAGTCCTATTAAAATCAAGTGTGGCAATGCCAACAGTTTTGACTTTTGTATAAGTATTAGGTATTTGCCAGGCACTGTTATTAGATGCCCATGTACTCATGCCATTTTGCACCTACCACCATCAATAGCCAGTTAATACCACTACAGTAGTGCCTAGAAAGTACCCACACAAAAGTCAAAACTGTTGGCATTGCCAATGCTTGTTTTTAATGATGCCGAGTGGATTTCACAAAAATGTTTTTGTAGTTCCATTTATAGGTCAAGCTTGCCTTTTTTTAACGTTATTGGTCCTTGCTTCACCCGGGCCGATAACTTGAAAACAGTTGATTAATACATATTATTTACAATAAATCCAAGAAACAATGCCAAATAACACATAATAAAGATGTGGGTTAAGGAGGAAAAATGAGACAGATTAAAACACTGCCTTTGCTGTTTCTGGCCAGCGAGAGATTGAGCAACTCTAAGGAAGGAGACAAGCAGACATGTTCTATAAGCTAATTTTCTTTCTAAGACAAGTGTATGATTGAATGTTGTCCCTCATCTCAGGAAAGGTGAGGTGGTTTTGGTGCGGACAGCTTGCACTGTGGAAACGGGGCAGGGACTGTCAGGGTTAATTATGGACAGCAACCTCTTTTTGTCAGGTTTTGTGGTCAGTGCTTTAACATGTACCAAATTCTACCTCCTCATGAAGACACTGAGCGCAGTCCACAGAGTAAGGGCGGGGAGTTGCTAAAAGAGACCACAGTGACAAGGTGACATTGTCATTTTAATTGATTATTTAGAACTTGCTTAATACCCAGAGTTTTCTAAGCGTGGACCCGGGGATCAAACCTGTGTTACTCTGCCTCCTCTTGCTTCCAAGGCAACCGCATTGCCCCTGAACTATCCTCCCGGCTCTACTACAGTTCCCAACTAACACTGCTCCCATATCCAAGAATGCAGCTAATAAAACGATGTTCTGATCAGTGCATGTTCACCATGGATGTTAAGAACTTATATACATCTATCCTACATGATTTGTGGATACAAGCAGTTGAGTGGCTACTGTTGAACACTGGAGAAATGGAGGCAAGCAAAGAGTTCCTGATTATCCTATTGGAATTCATTTCTAAGAACTCATATTTCAAATACCAAAAACAACACTATCTTCAGATCAACGGAACATCTATGGGTGCCATCATGGCACCTACATTTGTGAACACTTTCATGTACAAGTTTGAGATGGACCATATTATAAAGAATCCCATATGGAAATCACATTTACAAATTTGAATACGATACATCGTTGATGTTTTTGGCATATGGACCGACAGCGAAGAAAGCCTGCTTAACTTTTCAGGGATCTCAAAACTATCGACGCATGGATACAATTTACTTATGAGTACTCAAGGGAAATCTTACATTTTCTGGATGCAGAAATTAAACCAACAGAAGATGGTATAAAACAAACATCTACAGCAAACCCACTGACCGCAATAATCTACTACATAGATTAAGCTTCCACCAACCAAGCCTCATAGGAAACCTTCCATACAGTCAAATTCTATCGGTCAAATGGATCATCAGCGACCTTTCAGATTACATCACTCATCGTCGCCCTGAGCAAGCTGAACCCAATATGGTGAATTCACCCAGCATGTCATCCTTTGTTGCCCCGTACGGATATTAAGGACATTACCCTCTCTCATTCGGGAGCGACCTCACCAACTCAGTATCACATTTCCTATCACCACTCTAGCTATGATTCACCACCTTGTGTAAATGTTCATATGTACGTCGTGCACCAACCTTTATGTTCAGTACTCGCTCAGCGTTTGATGTCAATCCAACTGCTCGCAACTTGCTGCACTCAAATAGCCTCAAATTAGCTAAATCATTGCCTTTCTAGTCATTGATTGCATTTTGCGCATGTACTTACCTACCAAGATTAGCTAAACCATTGCCTTTCTAGTCATTGATTGCATTTTGTGCATGTACTTACCTACCAAGATTAGCTAAACCATTGCCTTTCTAGTCATTGATTGCATTTTGTGCATGTACTTACCTAGCAAGATTAGCTAAACCATTGCCTTTCTAGTCATTGATTGCATTTTGTACATGTACTTACCTAGCAAGCTGCAACAGGACTGCCACTTCCTGGCTGATCCTACCTCTGCCCAGCGCAGAACACCTATACGCTCCCTCCAGTGCACTCTTACACCACCGCACAGACGGCTAGGGCACTTGGATCACGACATGCGGCCTCTGTCAACTGCCAGCCATCTAATTCTCGCTATCATCGTAGGGTTCATCATCACCACATCCCTTTGTCCCCCCACTCCTAGCACCGCCAAGATCGACCTTCACCACCTTACTTTACAATATCCTACAATGCCCCTTAGTAACCCTTACCTCAATGACCCTGCCTTATGGCACCAACACTTCGCCACTAAACCCACACCTAATCAACCTTGCACGAGCCAAGTCAGGAATCTTAGACTCGGATCCAGACTGCCTCATGCCCCCTGTGCCCATTGCACTCAGCGCACACACGCCACCACTAATACACAGAAGTTACCACCATCCCACAGTGCCATCTCTGCCAAAGAACTCAAGGGTGCCCTCGTTAACGCCAGACCAATTATGGCCCATGCATTGGACATCTCCGACCTCATCACCTACCATAACATCGATTTTGTGGCCATCACCGAAACTTGGTTACACGCAGCCTCTGGCCCACTCTTTCCCTCGCTATTCCCAACGGTTACACTATCATTAGAGCTGACTGACAATCAACATCTAAAGGAGGCGGAGTCGCATTCATACATAGAAATAACATCACACTTAGAATCATCCCCAACACTGAGCTCAGTTCTGCAGAATCCCTCTCTGTGAAACTCACCTTATCTCCAACCAACACTGCAACTATCCACCTTATCTATAGACCTCCAGGACCACTTGGCTCCTTCATAGATGAGATCAAGGTCATTTTGACTGTCAGTACTAAACCCAACTTCCAGGTATTGCTTCTAGATGACCTTAACCTTGGCCTACTCGACACCAAGGATCATCTGGCCTCTGACGTCGCGACCACTTTAGCTAATTTAGGATTCAAACAGCGCATCGACGAACCTACCCATATTAAGGGCAGAACGCTTGATTGGATTACTGACCTCAATTGCAACACCACCATAAGCTCCAACCATGCTTGTGCCTCTTCTGACCACCACATCATCATCTTCCACCTACCAGCGACCAACCCTCTCACCACTCCCACGATAGCTCCAGCTATTCCCACAAGGAATAAAAAAGACATCACCAGGGACAAACTACTCCCACTCATCCTTCCTATCCTGAATAAATGTGTGTCCTAACATAACAACCCCACAGTCTTAGTAGACATCTTCAATCAAACACTGATTAAAGCCATTGATAGCATAGCACCGCTTAAACTACGTAAAGCTAAACAGCAAGCCCACTTGAATTCCTGGTTCACCCCGCAGTTAAGAGCCTTACGGAAAGAAAAACGCAAGGCTGAATCACTCTGGAAGAGCTACCCATGTGACCCTAACAAAGAACACCTCATCATCACCACCCACAATTACAAGGAAGCGATTTTACAAGCCAAAAAGGAGACCTACAACCAAGGTATCATACAAGCAGAATCCAACACTAAGGAGTTATTTAAAATCCTTAAAGAATTGGAAGCCCCCTCCCTCGCTCCCGTCACCTGCACCAAAGACAGTAAATGGTGTAACAACATTCAAAATGCTCTCCTTAATGAAATCACCACTGCAATCGAAAATTAACGCCAAACAAACTACCCTACTCAACAACCCCCCCACTAAACCTTACAACACTCCGATGGCCCCCTTTACTCACACCCCTTTTAGCTTCACCCCACTCACCACCCTCGAGGTCAAAAACATCATTCGCAATTTAAAACCCTCTAACTGCCAAGGTGACTCCTGCCCAGCACCTATCATTAAGGAAGCGGCACATGACCTCTCTCCTTTTATAACTACCTTCATCAACTCTTCATTCCTAACTGGAACGGTACCCAACAACTTAAAGTACGCGTGGGTTATCCCCCTCCTAAAAAAAACAACTTTGGACCCCGAAACACCAACTAACTACAGACCTATTACCACTGTACCATTCCTACTCAAAATACTTGACAGAGCAGCATACCTGCAGATTCAGAACTACTTACAAACCAATAACCTCCTCGGCTCAAGACAATCTGGTTTCAGACCCAAACACGGGACTGAAACAGCTCTTCTTGACCTCAAAACCCAAATTGAGGACCTTAAAGACAACGGTAAACTGGCCCTTCTACTACTACTGGACTTATCCGCTGCCTTCAACTTGGTCAATCACCAAATACTATGTCGGCACCTGAAGTCCGCTGCCCACTTCTCTGACAACGCATCCAACTAGATTAGGTCATTCCTCGACAACAGGCACATGAGAGTTTTCTCACCTAACGCAGCGGACGACCCTGCACTAGTCCCTTGTGGAGTCCCGCAAGGGTCCTGTGTCTCCCCTAGTCTCTACAATGTCTTCACCAAACCATTATTTGATGTGCTTAACTATCTGGGCGTCACCTACACGAATTACGCTGATGACACCCAGATACTCATACCCATTACTGGTGACTACATTGTTGACTCTAAAGCCCTTAATGACATGTACCTTGTCATACAAGCATGGATGGCCCAGCACGAGCTGTGCCTCAATGATGACAAGACTGAACTTCTCATCCTAGGCACGCAACAGAGACTTAACAAACTGAGTCCCCTGTTTAGCTCCTTTAACATTGATGGTAACCTAATTAAAGTATCTAAAGACACCAAAACTCTGGGTATCTACCTGGACGCCTTCCTGACTCTCACCTGACAAACGAATGCAGTTGCCGCTGCATCTGCCTACACCTGCAAATTGATCTCAGCCTGTCGCCCATTCCTCACTGCTCAGAACTGCGTTACCCTGGCCAGGACCCTGGTTATGTCCAAATTGGACTACTGCAATGCACTGTACCAAGGCACTAACCAGGGTAATCTCAACAAACTTCAGACTACCCAAAATAATGCCATTAGAGCGGCTCTTAATATCCCCTGATCTGCCCACATCTCAGAAACCAGGAAGAACCTCAACTGGCTCTCAGTCGCCCAAAGGATCTCCTGGAAAGCACTGGCCCTTACATACAAATGTATTAACCACCAGGCCCTCTCTTATCTAGCTTCATGATTTACTCAACATATACCAACGCGAGTACTTAGATCGGCACAATCACAAGGTCTTGCGATCCCCAGATTCAAGCTTCAAACTGCTGGGGTGCCAGCTTCCCTGTCTTGGCAGCCAAGCTTTGGAACACTGTACCACTCACTATCAGAACCCTACCATCATTTAACCATTTCAAACACAAAGCCAAGCTCTGGCTAGTTACATCTCACTAACAACTGCTCTTCTGACTCTGGACGGGCCTCCTGGGAGCCAGCTCTGCTTAGTTCCGGCACCACTGTTCTGCCTTTTGCCCTGATTTGTAACGTCAATTGTATATTTTGTATATTTTTTGTTCTCAATCTGTTGGTACCATTGTGATGATATGTCATACCTGTAATTTGTCTGGCAAGATATGCGCCCGGTTGCCCTTGGGCCTGGTCTGCGCTATATAAATAAAACAAATACAAAAATACACAGCTGAACTACAGAAAATGAGGGGAAATTCAAGAAAAGAGGATATAAAGAAGAGTAGATACTGGAAGCAAAAGCAAGAGTAGAAGAAACCAACAGGGATGACCTACTAACTAAACCCAGAAAGGTAAAATCAGACGAGCCACTCGTATTTGTATCAAGGTATTCAACGCAAAGTATCCGTATCAAGTCAATTATCAAGAAACATTGGCAGATGCTATCATGTGACAAGAAAATCGAACACCTTTTCAAAGATTTACCAACATTTGCATATCAGCGGAGCAAAAACCTCAGAGACTGCTTAGTACAAACACGCCCAGCACAAAAAAGTTTGAAACTAAACGCAAAGGAACATTCCCATGTCTATAATGCAGCAACTGTAGCTACATACAGAAAGGACAGAGCATAATCCACCCACATACCGGTGAAAAATTGACAATAAAAGATTATGTGACATGTGAAACATCCAACATGATCGATGCAACCAAATGCCCATGTGGCTTATACTACGTGGGACAATCTAAAAGGAAAGCTAATCTACGCTGGAATGAACATCGCTCATGTATACGCAACAAGAATATTAACGCGTCAGTGGCCAAACACTGGATTGACGAGGGGCAAAATTTGGCACAGATAAATGTTTTTATATTGGAGGTTATCTACAGGAATGAGCCACATCAGAACCTGCTGCAGAGACTTGACAGAAGAGAATTCTTTCGGATAGATCTATTGGGTACTCTAGCCCCAAGAGGATTAAACGAGGAGATTAATTGGGCCTGTTACCTTTAAACAAGCCTCATTAACAGTGTGCATTTTTTATGTAAATTTGTATATAGCCTGTAAATGATAAATACGACTTTTTGAGGCATTGTTCATATGGGGTTGAACACATATCAACGCCATTGCAATACGACACCTCTCTAAGGGGACGATAATGACCACATCCAATATTTTTTTAGAACATGATGCCATTGTAATTATAATGCTCAACATGTTCTTCTGTAATTTGAGTTAAATCTGTTCTCTGTATACACATGACACACCGATGGAATAGATTGAGAACTACCCAATATGCTTAAGAAGAGATATATCTATCTGTACTCAACACCAGCATGTACACACTGGTCCGTACCCTTCTTTTAAAAATAACATTGATTTATGCACTACAATGTATACATGTTTTCCTATATGATTGTTACCCATTGCCATCTACTCCACCATGGGTTATACTAAGGTCCTACTAATCAGTTAAACCATTACAGAACATTCACAGCACCATAGCATTTACAGAGCATTATTTGGACCCTCTAACGCATTATACAATATTTCCTTGCAGATTACACCTGCGTTTAACATCTGTAACTTTATTTAATGCACAGCTACACTTTATACTTGTAACTCACGTAACGTAACAACACGTATAATGATATGAAATGATTGAGAACAGCTATACATAAGTTCCTCCTAACACCGAGCCACATTAATACAACATCTGTAATTCAAGTATACACCCACTTGAGATTTGTAACTCATGTAACATAGCTTAACTTGCTTTTATGTGAACATATAGAGAATAGCTATTCAAACTCTCCTTCATATACCGAGTCGCATGTGGGAACCACCACATAATTTAGATTCAGTGAAACAAGCTAATTAAGATTAGCTCACCTCCTATCACCAAAAGGATGGTTTATTATTTTGGAAACTAGAAGCCCTTACGGTTGATCCACATTCCCGTTGCCCTGTTTCCATGGGGTGCGGGATGCGAGGCGTCGCAACGTCAGCACGACTGCCGACGTGATGTGACGACTCGCAAGGCTCACCAGGGCAACAACATTAACAAGAAAGTAGCCGACACAGCAACCTTGTGAACTGCGAGGCTCTGCAAATCTTCACACAGAAGTGTGATATGGTAAGATGCGGACATAAACCCACTATCTCCTAGGTTTAAAGGAACAACTCAGAAGACCAACGTTTAATTACTCCATCTGAACATCTGCACACAAGGTAAACTGCTACTGTATTATTTTTTACACTACTCACGCGTATTTCACTTAATAACCTGTTATACAAATATATCTCTTTTATGCACTTTGTTTTCTTATTTAGACATTAAACTGTGTCAGATCTTTTAACCCACTTCTGCTCTGCTATGCTGCAGCACGGTGTTATGACGGTGCCAGAAACATCAAAATGCACGCCAAAACCCCTGAAAATCGCACTTTGCAATGAACAAAACGATGGCTGCCCAATCTGCCATGCATGTTGTCAGTGGTGGAACAGAGATCTCACTCCTGGAATGTGTCACTGGGCTCCACAACAATTGAAAATGGAGTACAGAAGGAAAAAGCAGGGTTTTTCTAAATGAAACCTAAAATCTCGCTTTAAATCCCTTTTTATTTGTTGCTGAAACTGCAGAATGCCGGTACAAAACACCCTCAAACATCCAACATTCTTGCTGGGTGCTAAAATTCACTTAGTCTAAGAATTCATTGTGAACTTGCAAGGTCCTAAAAAGCTGAAAGCATAAAGGGATTTCCACAGCAAATGTGGCATATCTGTGGATGTCAAAAATCGCTGTGCAGCAGAGGACTGCTGTTATGACAGCTGTCAGGAGCCTCCCTGATTAAACTTAAACATGTACATAAACTGAAACCAATTGTTTGCAATTTAAGAGGCCTGTTACTGAGAGTAACCTATGTTGTAATTGTTTTGATCCCATGGTTTAAAATCTTGAATAAGTATTCTAGCTGCTATTTTGAAATCACATTTTAAGCTAAGGAAAAATGCAGAATTAACAATTAAATCAAGCCTGGCTAAAGCTACCAAACTGGAATATCAGATTTCCTCACAGAAGGAAGACCTTCCCCCCCACCAGGAAATCACACCAAAGCGGCAATTATAGGCTTTGGAAAGAACTTGGGCTACAGAGGCATGAGGAACAATGAACAGCTGCTGCTAAGGAAATGCGAGGTGTGAGGACAGTCGTAAATGACCTCTGCCAAGAGCAAACAAGGAGGAGACTGCTTCTGGACTCCAGGGAGACAAAAAGAGGCAGAGACAAACAACCATCTGTGGCTGAACATTAACAAACAACATTTTGTTTAAAGACGTATAACTCGCCAGTTAAAATTGTGAAAAATACAAAAGTAACAGATTAGTCCTGAGGAGAAAGGGCGAGCTGATTCTGTTTGGCTGTGGCCAGTGGAGGTCTGTGCTATCTTGCCTTACTCAATCTGTGCTTTCTGTGTGTCCTGCCAGAGGTATCTGGAGGTACCTGGAGGTGCGTGTGCCTTTAAGACTCCTATAGAGTCGGACCATAAAAGACCGCCTCCCACACCCTTGTGGCGTAAGCCCTGAGGAGAAAGGGCGAGCTGACTCTGTTTGGCTGTGGCAAGTGGAGGTCTGTGCTAACTTGCCTTACTCAATCTGTGCTTTCTGTGTGTCCTTCCAGAGGTACCTGGAGGTACCTGGAGGTGCGTGTGCCTTTAAGACTCCTAGTGAGTCGTACCATAAAAGGACGCCTCCCACGTCCTTGTGGCGTAAGCCCTAGGGAGAAAGGGCGAGCTGACTCTGTTTAGCTATGGCAAGTGGCATACGGTGTCTGTGAGGGAAATGTGTAATCTCTCAATTATATCATGTCTGCTGACCCGGAGCCGGTACTGTTATCACCACGGACCAGAGCCAAACCAAACACACCGTCAGACAAGAAGATCAGGTCCTTAAACGCTCCAGACAGCAGGAAGTAAGTTGTTACTTCTCATGTGCCTCTGTCATTGAGGATGCGTGTAACCCCAATGCTCAGGGGGAGTCTGAACTAAAAGAAACTGTGGCAAACATCCCAAACGACCTGCGCAGCAATTTGCCTAATAACACTGCATAATGACATGAGTGGCAATCCACCACAGGTGTGCTCTTTGCAGCCCACCGTACCCCAAATACTATTCCATCTGATCAAGCCGCCAACAGACTTACCTCAGTGGATTCGGGGCCATGTAGAGGCTGTTCCCGGCATCGGGTCGCGCTGGGACAGCACAGTTGCTCGGTTGTGTGGGGTGCCCGCAGGTTGGTGTGCAGTCTCAGTGCGGCTTGGCAGGGCAGCGCATCCCTCTCCTCCCCGGCTGTCACTGTTGCGGCTGCGGTCACGGCCGATGACATGGGGGGCGACATCGTTTGGCGCCGATGACGGCGTGGTTCAGGCCTGGGCGCAAGTGGGACAGGTGGGTCGCGGCCAGGATGGAAGTGTGGCATGATTCCTCCATCACAAGACGCCATCCACACACTTGATTCCCTGTCGCCCTGATAGTCGGGTGTCACTAGGGGATGATATTAGTGTGTACCAACAAGAAGCATGGTTGGCAAATAAGAAAGTTTTACTGGAAACTACTCAAGATGCTCTTACGCTTGAAAAGTGTAATGAATTTCAACTGCATAAGGTGTTTGTTAGCGACCCTTCTTTGGACCTTTGTACAGCCTCCATAGGATTGGCTCTTAATGCTTCTGTCCCATCAATTGGGGACTCAGTTGCTCCACCCAGTGGTGCCTGTCAGGATTACAAAGTGGGTGGGAAGTACCCATCCTGACAAGAGAAATTCTTTAGAAGTTGTACCGAATGTTTTACAAAATCTAATGATGATAAATAAAGATGGTCTAAGCAAACAACCTCAGGTCCCTATCCCTGAAAATGCTCTGAGTGTAAAAAATGCAGTGAAAAGAAATTGCATTAAACTTACCGATGCCAATGAAGACATCTGGGGGTCGGTAAATTACAAACGAGCGAGACGACAGAAGCTGCGTCCACAGGGGACTCATCTCAAGTATCACCAGTAAATGTGTTGGAATAGCAGAAAAGGCTTTTAACCCATGCCAATACAAATCAACACTCGAGTCCCTGTCGTCCAAAAAAACTGCATCATCAACTGTATGCTGAAGACTCTACGGATGAGTCCTCATCCATAGATTTATCTTTTGTGGATCGCCCATTCCCTATAATTAGGAGGGCAACCACTGCGACTGACCGTGTCACACGTGCAACTGAAGTGCCAAGGAAAGACATGAGTGCCCGAGTGTCCTCATGTGTGCATGTATCTACGAACGACCTACAAGTGGCTTTGATTTCTGCTATGGCTATTTCATTGGCGCTCTTCACCAAACTTTATGAGGCTATAAATGAAAACATGAAAGATGTGACAACTTTAGTAGCCTTAATGAATTCAAAATTGCTGCATTTAGAGGAGCTGCACAGCTTGCATAATAGCAAACAGGACGAAGTAACACAAAAATTACTGGCAGCCCTTTCTTCAGAAAATGACTTAAAACGCAATGATATTATTGACAAAAAACTCTTTGCCGAAGTGGCAAAAGAGGCATTGGCTCTCTTCTGTAAGAATCACACGGACACAGGAATTATTGTTCAATCTAATCAGTTAAATGTACCGTGCACGCCATCAAGTGAGCCACCGCTGCCGCCAAAGGCACAGCCTCTGTTGCAAACTCGTGCAGTGGATTCAGAGGCTAAAGTCGCAAAACAAACGTTAACTCTACCGGAAGGTAACACTGGTCTGAAGGCCGATAGCCCGGAGGGCTTAACAATGGCACTTACAACACCTTCTGAGCCCGAGACGGATGTACAAAACGACCTCTCAACTGATGCTCTGACAGCAACTCCAGTCAATGGTGACTCAGGTTGTGATAATCTCACATTAGAACACCTGGCAGAAATTTAATTCAATACTGCTTTTCATCAATGAAGATGCTCAGCCAATCTAGCATGACTTGATGTTCAGGTCGCGGGCGGCTCGGCACTTCAAACATCAGTACCCGACCTGGGCAGTGCTAATAAAACTGCGGTTGTTGACTTAGTAAAGTCAGCCGGTATGTTTCCTATATTCAGTGGCCCAGAAGTCGTCCAACCGAAAAGTACGAATATGAATAAACAACAACCTCCGCCAATAAAGAAGTCAAAGAATCTTCCAGGGCGAAAGAAGACCCAATTACGAGGTGCATGTAAATTCTTAAGAAATATCAACGTGCTTCAGATTCTAGATAATGCAATCAACACGCGGTCCCAACATCAAGAACCAACTAAAGTAAGCAACAAAACACTAATTGTTCCAACGGTTATCCCACTGGACGAGGTAGTGATTCACATTGACGACGCCACACAGGCTTCTCAAGATGAGCTCCTGAAACTGTCTGTATACGAGGATTTCGACTGCGGAGAAAGCATTCCAGTCATGCTACAATCAGAAGAAACTGACATTACAAGAGGATCAATCAGGCCTGAGACTCAGTGTGAGGTCAGACCCGCAACTCGTCCAGAAGAGGCTTGTGTGAATTCCGAGAGGAAACAGCCCCTCCCTATATGAGATCTACAAAACAGGCCTGCAGTTGGTAACGGCTGTAGAACCTGTTCAATAATCCTAAACCCCCCCTACTCTGCCTAAAAGGGTTCTTGCTCTTGTGAGCCCTGTGTTCTCTACTCTTAAGGAAAGAAGAGAGCGGCTAGTGGCTAGCTTGCAAAGAAATCATCCTGGGATCTTGAAGCCAAGTCTCCTGCCTACGGACACCATTTGTTTGGAACGAGAGAGAATCTCTCCAAGTACTTCAACTTTGCCAACAGCTGCATCAGTCTCACGGAAAAGTGATAATCAGCAGCTGAAAACAGCAGGCAAGCGACAGAAAGGAAGCAAAGGGCTTGACGCGGACCGACACCTGGACTACATCGTGGTGGTAAAACTTATGTTGGAGAGATTGGAGTCATGCGATAAATTGATTCTGAATCAAACCAACATAATAAGACTACTACACCATATTCCACGTCTATGTGCATTGGGTTCTTGTGGGATAAAAATTGTCGAGTTTCCTTATGAAACGCCCAAAGACAAGGTGGTACTGCATGTCGAATCTAACATAATTGCAAGTACAATCCTCGAAGCTGGAGAAGACTTACTGCTGTTGGGTTTTGATATTTTCAAAATAACGGATACTGCAAGCATAAAAATGCTGGAGAATATGTACGCACCGACGGCAGTCATACCGACTCACGAGACCCAATCAGTGACACCTGCGACGAAACAGCTCACTTCTCCAGTCGGCCAAGCTGCCGTGGTCCTTACTTCATTAAGTGAGCCTTTTCAACCAGTTCGGCTATTACCATCTGACCCTCACAGGGTTTCCTTTGTTGAGCCGCTTGCAGTGAGACTGTTTTGTCAAGCAGCCCAGTGCTTAAAGAACAAAGTCGGGACTGGAACTGGCTCGCTAAATCTTTGAACGATAAACCCAGAAGCTAATGTCTGATGGATAGAGCCGCTTAAGCCTGCACCTTCGTATCCTAGAACACGCGCGGCTTTCTCCACTTACTAAATAATAACTGGCTACAAGATATCGATCTCGCTTGCCTTCAAGAGACTTGGATGAGCGAGATACCTGTCTCTTCAGAATTTGAATGTGCCCATTAATCCGGCAAGTAAGGCAGAGAAGGGTCGTCCAATGGCGGGTCTTTTAACTATGATCAAGCGCTCCTATGGCTACCGTCTAGACATTCAAGTCTTGGAGATAGGCAAGATCAACTGCCTGAAGAACGAGGTGGATGTGATACAGGTGATAAACCTGTATTGGAACCATTGCCGAGCAGGTACTTATTCATTCATTGATCAAGTAATGATGATTATTGATAACCTGCTTGAATCCACACAAAGGACCGGCATAATAGTATGCAGAGATTTGAACATTGATTATTTTAAGCCTCAGAAATCAGACAAAGCACAATTAGCAAAGGAATGGATGGATGAACTAAATTCACAAGGACTATCGATGCTAAACGGCAGTACTCAAGGCAATATGACTCCGAAGTCAACGTGGCAGCGTGATGAACAATCATCAATGATTGACTACATCTTTACATCTGACACACTGCATGCACGTGTGAAATTCTTGAAAGTCCTCTCCATGAATAACAGCGATCATTATTTGTTGCAAATGAAATTCCTAATGCTTGAATCTGATCCAGGCTTTAAATGGTCAACGAAGGTCGAGGTTGAAGTGAACCGATTAAGACTAAGGCTGAATGAATGTGAGGTGGTTCACTTATGCAACAGATTTAAGTCTGAACCTCGGGAGGTTGAATATGCCTCATTACTAGCCCAGTTCAAAGCAAAAAACATTAGTCTAAAACAACTTTCCTTCACAAAGACCCACTGTTTTGATCTTAAGGTCATGCAACGTAAGAGATTGCTGCGTGCTGAGATTCGTAGGAACAATCAAGGACCACCAGGTGAAAGATCTTCAAGAAACCGAGCGTCGAAACAATGCTATAAAAACTGGATAAAGGAGCACCAAGATCTCCTTAAACAACAAGACGCTGAGGCAATGATGAAGACCTTAAAAAATAAGTACAGTGGGGAGTTTTAGCGCATTATCAATAGCATGGAAATACCGCAGAGTGCTTTGCAAGCCTGCCTGGTGACTGAGTTGGAGTGGGCATCCTATTTTGAGACCTTACATAGTAAGAATAATGACATCATACTACCACCTGCCCTCAATGAATCACTGTGGGACCTAACGCTCTCGAGAGATGACATACAAGATATCATAATAAAAGCAAAAAGATCCAGGGCGCCTTGACCAGACTGGCTGACAAATTTCACCATCAAACAGTTCCCAGATCTCTAGGCTGACCAGTTTCTCAAACTATTTGAGTGAATAATCCTGCATCCCCAGAGCCCCTCTTCATGTAAAACTGGAATAAATGTTCAAATTTTTAAGAAGAGCGACAGAACCTCTCCAAAAAATTATCACCCAGTGGCTTTGTTGGATGTTTTGGGACAGATTTATGCTTCTGTGCTTCAGAAAAAATTGGCCAATTGGGCTCAAACAGCAAAATGAGTAGACGAAAGACAAGCGGGTTTCGTGAGAAATGTCGGCTGCTCTTTAAATCTGCTAATTTTGAATTTTCTGAATATGGAAGCACTACGCACTAATACAAAAGTATATCTTGGTTTGGTTGACTTTTCTTGTGCATTCGATATGATAGACCAGGAGATACTGTGCCAAAAGCTGGGCCTGTGGGGTTGCCCGGCTGGTTTGTCAGAGGCCGTTAAAGAGATGCACACGGAAACTTCAATCAAAAGTCACTTAGATCAATTGCGCAACCTATCTGCTCCGATCAAAACGCACAAGCATGGGGGTGAAACAGGGGTGCCCATTGGAGGCTGCAATCTTCAGTCTTTTCATTTTAGACATTGGTGTTGCAGTAAACTTGGTGCGAGCATTTCCACCAAAGCTCCACCTGTCGCACATCAGTTGGGTGCTCTATGCGGACGATTTAGTCATTCTAGACGTAACCCCTATCGGTCTACAAAGAAAACTCAAGGCAGTCCAAAAATACATGACCCAATGCGAAATCCTGGTGTTCAAAAACCTAACTGCTTCACAATATTCAACTGACTCAAAGTTTGTATGGAAGTTAGGCCATGACTCTCTACGCATTTCTAAAAGTGTAAAATACCTAGAAATGACGTTGAATTCCAGCATCTATGATGGGCTATGGATCATAGAATCAAAGAGAAAATGCAGTCAATTAGCCTGTCAGGCACTACTCTTGCACAGAAGATTTGGAAAGTTCTCACTGATACCAGTACTAAACTTTTATGAACAAAAGGTGTCTCCTATTCTAACTTACGGAGCTGAAAACGCTCTGGGTTGCTCGCACACTCACTGGGCAATGCTACAGAATACCTTTTGGTCAAAAGCTTTAGGCTTACCACGTGGTATACCAACAGCGTGTATAAGGTATGAATTGGCCCTAATTTCCTTACACGCTCGTATTAGCTGGAACTTGCTAGCCTTATTTCGCAAATCATGAGCGAGTTAGAACATTTTTCAATTTCAAATTCTTCATGATGCATCATCAAACAGAGTTGATATTGTCTCATTATGGGTCAAACACTGTGAAAAGCTCTTATTAGAGTATGACATCAAGTTGGAAACTCTTCTTACCAATCCTACCGTGGCGAAATTGAAGATCTGGCGGGCAGACTGGGAGATCACGTGTGCTCAAAGATCTGCTTCTAGAGCGATGGGAAATTTACCCACTGAGGCAAGAGGTTTCAACGTTCCACAAAAATATATACATCTGTTCCAGAATCCTAAAGCGCAAAGACTTTTCATGCTGTTTCGCTTAAATGCTTTGAAAACTAAAGAGCGGACAAGTACATGGGTATGTAATGTAGGTTTGAAGCTTTCCTGCCATTTTTGTGCCAATGAAGTTGTGACACTCAAACATCTGGTGCTGCTCTGCCATAAACTGAAAGATGTGAGATCAATACATTTGGGTCACTGGAGCGAGGAACATCTATCCTTGTATGCAGAGGAGTGGTGGTTGAGAATGTGTAACGGCACTGATATGAAATTAAAATTTCCCTTGACGTCTCTCTTAGCAGTGATCGAAGCCAGGCTAATGAATGAATAACCTGTGAGATAGAACTGACTGTGAAACAACATCAAAAGAATCGAAGATGGTTTTTAACCATTCAGTGGCAGTATCATTGGACGATGGGATGGGAGGGATGTTTGTGTGTTTTGTGTAACATTTTAAAGGTTTGTATTGAAACAAATAAAATAAAAATTAAAAAAAAAAGTACCAGATTTGTGAATCTAAATTTTGGCTGCACGTTTCAAGAGACGGAAAAATCGTGTGAGATGTTCTGGCGAGAAAGGGCAAGAAATTTGATTTTACACAAAATGTATGTCTACTAGAATGATGAAACTTTATACACTTATGCCCATGTTAAATGCACATACTTGTAGAAATGTGCTTATAAATTTGACATTGTGTTCCTATTGAAAAGGGCCCAATTCTGTGTAAAGCCAAGCCAAGCACAGCAACAGGGTTTTGAGGGATAGCTGCTATATAAAATATGTAATCTGTATGTGTAATTGTTATAGAGGTTGCACATGTGTAAATGTATATGGTGCCAAAAGTAGATTTTGTGTTCTAGGGGTGGATTCTCTGCCTCATAAAATCACACCATTAATGTGACACACTGTTTCTCTCCCCCTATCAAGGCAGAGAGGAGACTCTGACCCAATCACCTGTCAAAGGGGCAAGCTTAGGATAAACCAGCCCACACACCCCTTTATCATAGCATAAATAGAGACAGCTCACCACTCAGAAAGACAGACAGATTCACTCACTATCCTGATACTGGCGGAGCACCCTGCTGCTGAACTCTACATCTTCCTTGCTCCAGATTCAAGAAACTTGGCAAAGCAGAAACCCATTGCATAGCTGAACCATTTTCAGCTAGGCCTCAAATTCCAGAACCAGAACCCCACAAACCTAAGGGAAGCATCAAAATACAGCCGGGCTGCACTGTACTCCTTGCCTGCTGAAAATCAAATTCATCCTAACCAAGAAGGGCAGATCCAATCCAGTCTGGTGCCATGCTGTGACCAGAGTGCATTGCAAATCCAGTCCAGTCCTGTGCTGTGACCAGAGCGCCTTGCTGATTGCAGATCCAATCTGATGTGCCCAGCTGCCTGTTCTAGAACCAGATCCAATTCCCTGACCAGAATCTTGATGGACCAGAATCCTGACGGTTCTTTTTAAAAACATATCTAGTGAGTATCTATAGATAGAACTTTGTCATTAGCAGATGTACCTTGCTTAGTTAATCCCTATCTTAAACCCATCCTATCTGGTATTCCGAACCTGTATTTTTAGGAGTATTTTTTGAATTGTCTGAACCCTCTATCCAAATCATCCTATCTTCCAACTGTACAAGTATTGCTAAAACTATTTTTGCGCTGATCTTTTCTCATCTGTAAAAGGCGAGTGTACTGTGCAGGCAGTCATTCTGATCAAGTGGCTGTGTTCCTGTGTGGTATTCATTTAGTTCATAGTCATGCTCTAGTGTAAGAAATCCGTTTGTCATTTTAAAAGCGCATTCCTGTTTCCCATTCTTGCGCCTATCTCGAAAAAATAACCTCCATTAAAACGTCCATAACTCTCTCATTTTTGTGCTTGAAACAAAATATCAACTTTTGCTTGTAGCTAACATCCACAGCTTTACATGCTTCTAGAAACCGCATTCCAAATCCATACGGTTCTCCCATTATCGCATGAAAAGTTTGCTGCAAATTTTCATTTAGGGAAATTCTTACATGTGTAAAACAGCTTTTGATTGCTTCCAACTTGAATTTTAAGATTTCAAATTGTTTCTTGCTATTAAATCATTGCTTGTGTTTGTGTGCAATTATCCAAAGCGGCTCCCATAAGAATGTATAGTAATTTCAGCAATTTCATATTTAGTGCTTTTGCCCAATCCATTCTAAGATAACTTTAAAAGCCATTCTGGCAGCGTGACAGTCAATTCAGTTTTTCCTCTTGTATTTGCTGGGGAAAAGTGGGATTGATATGTTGTTTGAATTCTGCCATTCCTGAATACTTGCTCTCTCCTCCTATCTCTTTACATTGCCTATTGGGGTTTGAGGGGTGTGCAGGGGGAACCTTTAACCACAGTGCTATCTGATCTGAACCCACACACAAAAGTATTATTTCTGTGCTGAATTGTTTTGCTCACTACTACTCCTTGTGTATTAAAGATATTATTCAGTGTTACATCACCCCAGTTTGTGCAACATCATCCAATTTGCAGTATTTAGAATTTTGATAAAGATAGTGTTCACAGTTGCCATAAAGGTTATTTACACTGACTTTAACAGCATATTTTGTTGCCACAACATCAAAATGTTTTATGCTAGGAATGCCGCCATTTGTTATGTACTCAGCTTCATGAAATGATTTACACTGGCCATGCTGGAATATATCATGGGTGCAGCTGCATACAAATGACTCACATGGCAATGCTGGCATATGCTGTGACTTCAAGCCTAATGGAAATGATGCCAAATACTCCTGTGTACGTTGGTGACATGTGATCTAGTAGATATTTTCATGCATTATCCTACTGAACCAACTGTAAATAGTATGATTTTTTAACCCATTTTTTTAAGGGGATATGTGCTGCAAAATGTACCATTTCAACAGATTTTTTAAACACCTGATTTCCCCTTCATTACTAAGGGCTCTTCCTATGCTCTTCCTATATTCGTTTGCTAATTGGTGGAAGATATCAATCCCCCTGCACTAAAGGTATTCATCTGCCGTCACTGACCTTGAATCATTTATAAATCCAGTTCCTCTCAGGAGTCTCCCAACCCCCTGGCACCAAAAGCTGCCTCCGCTACTGCCATGTGCATAATAATGTGACTGGCCGCGCACAATGGTGGCTGAAACATTTCAGTACCAATGGCCAGGAGTCACCCCCTTGTTTCTATGTTAAGTCTAATATTTAACATGTAATATGTAACATTGTATACAAAACCTAACATTTTTCTCTGCATGATGTCATCATCAGGCCGGTGCATAATCCTTAGGCTTGAGTTTTGGTTAGCCCTGGCTGGATCGGGAGTCTGTGGTGGAGACAGAGGTGACTGGCCTAGTGGAGATTTCCCAGTAGGCACCATGGGCTTCCATTGTGTAATTATCTTTCTTAGTTCCACATTTCTAATGAAAAAGGGGATTGGCTTGCTCACACTGTGTAATATGCGGCCACTTTGAAAAGCATGTCGAGGGCCTCTTTTGGTCACCTGTCCGCCACTGGGTGCAGAATCTGCTTCTTCAAAGGGGCTTGGGTGGGCCCCCTCAGGTGAGCTTGCAGGAGGGCACTCTCATTTTATGCTCAGCCAATGCATGAGATCTAAGATTCCTGGCACCCTAACACTATATCACTCTTCCACCATGCACTGGTCCTTTCATGGCTAGACTAATGATGCAGCTTGCTGACAGACCAGCCCAACATCTACACAAGCCTGCTGAAAGAGGTTTCTGTGTATAACTGCAGTGCCACTTCAGAAAATCCCCAGCATCAAACCAACCAGTGAAGTGGGAAGGCCAAGGATACCTGTTAGAAACAGAGGACACTCTTACAAATTCCTGGCAAATCCCAAAGTCCCTCAGCTTTAGCTATCTACCTCTTCCATGAAGCAAGTGGGAAGTGGCAGTCATTCTCCGGGGATAGGTCGAGAGAATGGAACCAGCCCACACAGTCCCATGCTAGAAAGAATCCCTTCTCTCCTTATAAAATCACATAAAAGCCTGGGATTTCAGCCATGTTGCTACAGACAAAAACATTCCTCCAACCACGACAAATTACAAGGACATACAAGCACAATCTACGACCAAACTGGACATGTCCAGACCAGGATTTCAACTATGTGATAATGGATGGGACAGTGGAGCCATAACCATGCTCAGGATTTCTATTGCAAAAAGCAGGTCAGGTTTAAAGGTAAGTGATCGTTGAAAGCCATCACTATACCACAGCCAAAGAATGCAGACTTACCATTCCTCCATCACAGAACTGAGCATGTGATGCAAGTCGTCTAACTTCATGGTACTTTGGTACGACTGCCTTTTCTCCTTCCCATGCTGCTATCGATGTGCCAGCACACAGAGTTAATTATTTATAGGTTACCACAGCCCTGCCCCTGTGATCTGTACCGAGGTCATAGTGAAGATTCAGTCAAGAGTCTTAGTGAGGTCAAGAGGAACTTTCGTAGGAAGTGTATTAATTAAGTGAAACCAAAACATGTATGGGTGGAAGGTTTTGAACTAATCTGAGCCACTGGCATTGCTCTGGACAACCTTCCACAGCACTGTTTTTAGCCGGCTGCGCCATTGCAAAGGGGTCCAGCCATATTCAAATCAGCCAGGTACAGCCACCAATTGGAGCAGCCCTACCCAAACAGCCAGGCCAGGTCCCCTGGCTACAGAAACACAAGGAACCACAGAAATGTTTTGGCCTTGTTGGGCCTCATCAGTGAGGGACAGTCTCATTCAATATGCCACAGCGAGCAAGGGACCCATGTAAGGGCATACCCTCTTTCACATAGGGAGACAAACTGAAACCAAAAAATTGATGAGCTGGATGGTTTTTAATTGATTTGAACCACTGGCACTGCTCTGGGCAACCTTCCAGTCCACCGTGTATTAGCCCATCTGCGTCATTTGAAAAGGGGTCCAGCCATAAGCAAATCAGCCAGATACTGCCATCAATGGGAGCAGCCCTGCCCGGACTGCCAGGCCAAGTCCTCTCTGCACGGAAACACAATGACGCCCAGGCATGTTTCAGCGTTGTTGGTCCTCATCAGTGAGGTGCAACTTGGTTCCTTATGGCGCAAGCGAGCAAGGGACATGTGGTCTTTCCCCTTTTGTGATGGCTTGGCAGGTGAAGAATGCTGGTGTGGAGAGTTACCCAGAGCAATGCCAGAGATTAGCATTCATTCAATACCTTCCAGCCATCACCTCTTTTGCTTTGCTGTAGTCACCCCGAATGGGACGGGTATTACCAGACGTTGGCCACGTGCCTGCTGGGCCTAGAGGCCTAAGCTACTCCTCACTGATGAGGCCCAACAAGGCCGAAACATGTTTCGGGATGCAAGTGGTCTCGTGCAGAAGAGATGTGACCAAGCAGTTTCGGCTGGGCTGCTCCTTTGGGGGTGGAGCCAAGCCTGATTTGCATATGGTCTTTCCCCTTTTGTAATGGCTTGGCAGGCTAAGAAAAATGTTCTGGTGGCTTGCCCAGAGCAATGGCAGATGTTAAGATTAATTCAAAACCTTCCAGCCATCACCTCTTTTGTTTTGCTTTAGTCACTCTGAGTTGGACGGGTATGCCCAGACGTGGGTCTCGTGCCTGTTGGGCCTAGAGACCCAAGCTACTCCTCGCTGATGACGCCCAATATGTCTGGGGATCCTTGTGGTCTTGTGCAAAAGGGGTGTGTCCAAGCAGTTTGGGCTGGTCTGCCACTTGGGGATGGGACAAAGCCTGATTTGCATATGGTCTTTGGCCTTTTGCAATAGCTTGGCAGGTGAAGAACGATAGTCTGGAGGGGTTCCCAGAGAAATGCCAGAGGTTAAAATTAATTCAAAACCTTCCAGCCATCACCTCTTTTGTTTTGCTGTAGTGTATTAATTAATTTGGATGCTGGGGAACAAGGAGACGTGATCTCTGATGACTTCAGGGAACAAATTGTGTGATCTTAGGTACACATTTTTATCTGTCCTGTAACATTTGCTTTCTCTGCCAAAATTGAGGACCGATGGAAATAGGCCAGCCCCTACCACTGTATACATCTCTAAATAAGCATGCACAAAGTCAAAAATTGGTACTGTTAAATTAGAACCTTCCTAAAGGATATTATGAACCTCCTACAAGTTTGGCAGTATTCCTGCAGTAAATTCGCCGGAATACCACAAAAAGGGAATTACAATTACCGCCACCTGGTATGGCGGATTTCTCTCTGGTTTACAAGTGGTGGTAGGTGGAGTTAGTACCCATTTTGTGGAGTCCACATTTTGGCAGAATTACCACTGCCGGTAATTCCGCCAATTTTTGCCAATTTTCCAGCAGATGCTGGAGTTAAATCTCCCACTCCAAGGCCAAACTCGGAATATGGCGGAGCAGTAAAAGTGGCGGTAATTTTGTAATGATGGCCTATGACTTTTTGCAATAACTCAAGCAAACCTAGGCACATTTTTCTGTCAGCCTCCCACTCGCTCACAACTTTCTGCTCAACACCTTCATGGGGAGGCCATTTTTTCAGCAGGCGTCAGAACTCGAACAGCGCCCTGGTTCGCAATTAAGTGGTTGGCGATGTTGCTCTTGCGAAGTAGGTCAAGGAATAGACATATTTTTAGCCCACCTTGCTGCTTAAAAATCATTTAGAGCAGTCCTGGCGCAGCCTGAGGAAGATCAGTCCTTCAGCGATACCCGCGGCAACCAAGCTCCCCGGGGAGGTGACAGCTCAATAGCAAAAAATAACTTCCACCATCCTAGGTTTTTAATGTAGTGTCTTCAAGGCAGAAAAAAACCAACATGTTTTGGGAAACAATGTTGAAATAGATACAAGTTGTCTCGTGGTCTCTTTAGTAACCAGTAGAGATTCTTTGCTTGTCTTGCTACTTACTTCGCGGCAACAGAGAAGCCTGATCAAATATGGCCGACCCCAGGAACCACGGTCCAGACCTTTGGGCATCATTAACATCTGCTATTACCTGATACTGCACCTCCAAGATATTCCCACTTTCCGTTTGTGGATTTAATGAATCCACTGAGTCTGGAACTCACTACTGGGGTCATTACTTTTCTCTTTTCGTTCGTTCTTTCTTTTTTTTTTCTTTTAGGCCAAAAATGGCATCTGCTGTTTCAGCAGTGCTTGCCAGCAGAGCAGCACAGATTCGAGTCGACTGTTAATTTATTTGCATGTACGAGTTCCCTAACAATACCCTGGGGGGTGATATGAGGAGGGTTGCTTTATAAAGATGCTAAACTAAATCTGGAACTGGTGTCCGACTCATGCGCTGCTGCCCGCCAAAGACATTTCTCACTGCTATGCATAGGCTGACCAGATTTAAAAGTAAAACACCGGGACAGGCAACTAACATAAAAGTAGGACTAACTATTGAAAGTGGCTGTCAAGGCACTACACTTCAGTGGTGGTTGAAGGAGAATCCTAAGTTGTAAAATGCAGCATTTCTTCTGTGTGAGATTGTGCATTCATGCTTGTCAGCTATGAAGATGACTACCAAAATCCAGGACCACTGCAGTTTCCAATAGAAAAATAATCTTGAGAGAGGGGAACAGAGCAGCAAAAACCGGGACAGTCACCCTAGCCTACCAGCACCTCACTTCTCGAGTGGCTCAGTGAAGGCTCCCCACCGCTCCCCGTGCCCTCTTTTCTTAAACAGAGCTGTCTATCGCCTGGGCTCTATATAGCCCAATCTTCATTACTGTAAGATGTATAGTTTTTAGCTCTCTGTAAAACGGATGTGAATATAACAGAGCTCACTTCATTGAACTAGAAGGATGATATGCTCAGTCGGTTTTGCTTTGATTCAAGCCTGCAAACGTCATACTGCACCATGAAAATAGACACATAAGCCTCATGAAACCCTAAGCTATCTTATCATCATACCGTTATTAATAGGACATATTATATATATTCAGCACTATCAAGGCACCAGATTGACCACATGATGCTGGGCATACATGGGTATGCAATTGGCGACCAGAAAATGGCCAACATAATTCACCGAAGGAAAAACATAATGGAACTACAATTAAAATAAAATAATTGAAAGATTCCAAATGTGTACAAAATGTAAGCATTGACACACTTTCGAACAACCCCTGGAACAAACATCTACTTTATAAAAGAGCAGTTGAATACATGTATTCCTGTGATAATTGGATAAAGTGATGCTAGAGCCTTTGGTCATAGCTTCAATGCACTACAGGTACATAGGTCCGATTGCACAATGTTTTAGTTAAGTGCTGATATTTCTGTAAGTATTTTAGTGTCCCTCCCAGATTGCCATTCAAAAGAAAGTTTATTTAGCAATGCCCATATAGGGGTATACAACCTTTGTGTGTCCAGATGTTTCAGAGTACAATTCCCATGGTAAATGGCTATTGATTGTTCTGGTTACCGATGGTGGGAGTTGTAGTCCAAAACATCTGGAGAGGTAAGGATTGCAGACCTCTTTTATAGAACATCGCAAGCCTCAGGTTTGAGAACTGTCCAGTTTTTAGGCACCAATACGTTTTCTAGAACCTTGGCTCGAATGAGTGATTTTGCTGGGAATAAGTGCCCAGTGATTAGATAAAGGTGAGTCCCCAGCTATCAGGTACTTTGTGACGACTAACATTCAGATAGTGGGATAGCCTTTAAAGTCTTAACCCCCTAGTTCAGGGATAGAAATGGATGGTACAAGCCTTACACTGCAAGCACGGTACTTCTAAGCATATCGAATTACTTGCACAAATTAGGGCATTTTTTTGCCAATGTCGGCACTTGAATGTGGGGTATAATGCTATTAGCATTCCGGCATTTCACCCTTTGTACTGCTAGTGTTCAATTACCCAGTAAACGCATTTTCCTTTGATGAAGTGGTGGACTTTGATAACATGGCAGAGACCTTTTCATCAAAGGGAAGTACGTTCTTATGGAAGATGGTTGCCCTGAAATCACGAAGCCCTTCTCACTTTCCATGTTGGTCTAGGCGCAAGAGGTTTTTGGCTGGTGTGAAGTGGGCATGAGAGAGTGGGGAGAGTTGGTTAGCAGTAGTGACAGGATGGGTTAAGGGGAGGGTGAGAAACTGCAATTTGCAAGGTTGCAAAGCCCTGGCTTTTTTGATTTTTATTAGTGCAGGCGATTCGTTCTCCAAAGGGGTAATCTGCTAACCAGATCCCACTTTCTCGCAACTCCAAAAGCATAGTGTACTTGTGCCCTGCTGCATCAGTAGCCTGTCCTGCAGCACACCCTCTGCTCATGGCACCATTGCAGCAACAGCACAGTAACTGCAACAGAGGGACGACATTGAAGTTATGTCCCCTCTATCCAAACTACATGATCCTGCTCGTGGCAGGGTAATCTCCAAGGATAAGCTATGCCTGTGGTTAGGCGTAGTGCATGGACATATTATGATCATGACTGCTGCATCCCAATAGATATTGCACATGTGTCAGCTCTGCTGTGGCAGGGAATGTGCATTTGGTTCAGAAGGGCAATACGTATGCTATGCTTCAGGACAGAAAATCAGAGGACACAACCTCTCTTTGATTCTCTTTTTTAGGGCCAGTAACCCCCTCGCCTAGAGACAGCTGCACCGCAGGCAGCTGTCCTGGGCCCAGGTATCGAAGGACCACAGGAGGAGTAGCCTCACACAAGGGTTCTGCATGTCTAATGGTCAGTGTCACTTGGAGGGAAGGAGGTGGGAGTACAATAAGCAGGAGTGCTCTGGACACTGGAAGAAGACTTCATCGATCTTGTTTCTCGCTATCTGTCATGAAGCACCGTACGCATCACTTCTGGACTTCGTGGTCCTTGACCCATAGGGGATTAAACTCAACTGTACTCCCAACATGGCCACGGAAACTCGGAACGCTGTCTTCCAGACTTGGCATTGTACGCTCTACGTTCTACAAAACAGGCACGCCCCTGCTGCCCCGCGCGTCTCAACGCTACCGCTTGCAGTAGTCAGATGTGTGCGGCCGGAGATCGTACGGCAATTTCTTCTGGTTCCCGGTCCCCTGATTCTTCTCTCCTATCATCCTTCCCTTTCTTCCTCATCCTACACTCCTGGATTGAGAGCGCATTCTCCGAGTGTGCTCTTCGTCATTCCTGGACTCATCCCGGACATCTGAATGCTTCTCGGAGCCGGGTCACGAACTACACGCTGGAATCCGAGGATTCACACACGGGGTTGTACAAGACCCGAACAGTGCGTAAGAAGGCAACTTCGAAGATCCCAAACAAACAATACAGACAGGTGAGAAGGGGGGAAACCTGTGACAGATTGAGATGCCAACAAACTGATACAGTTACAGAAATGGAGGCTGCACTTCAAGACCTCATGCGCGGCATGCAGGAGTTAACAACAGAAGTCCAAAACCTTAAAGCTGAAAATGTGGCACTGAAACAATTGGTCCTATCACGTGACTCTGCAACCAAGGAAAGTGTGTTGTTCGGCGGAGTGGTGGATAAATATGATGGCTCTTGAAGGAACCTTCGTAGCTTCCTCAACTCATGTTTGGTGCACTTCACCTTTAAGCCCGACTACTTTTCCACCCCCAGGGCGAAGGTGGGTTTTATGATTTCACATCTCTCCGGGAATGCATTAACTTGGGCAACTCCCTTAGTTAATTCGGGTGATGCCCTCTTGAATGACTATGACGGGTTTGTGCAGGTGCTGAAAACCATGTTCGATCGCCCAGAACAGGTTTACAGTGCCCAAGAATGCTTATTGGCCTTCCAACTAGGATCCCAGGTTATGCTTACTTATGTGACACGCTTTAAGCAACTAGCCAAGGAAGCAGACTGGTCCTCAGAGCCTTGTTTCACCCTCTTTCGAAGAGGATTGAATGAAGAGATAAAAGACGAGCTAGCCAGGGTAGCTCGCCCTGGTTCCTTCCAGGCTCTCATGGATCTTTCTTACCAAATTGACTTTCATATCCAGGAAAGAAAGGCAGAGAAGAAGAAGAATAAAGTATCCTACCACAAGGCCTACACAGAACCTTCCCCTAGACCTCAGCCTGCTTCTTCCCCAACCACGGACCCAGCACCCATGCAACTAGGAGTCTTTTGCGGACCCATAACTCCGCAAGAAAGGATGTGACAGATTCATACTGGTCTATGCATGTATTGTGCTTCTGATAAACATTGTGTGAGAGAGTGCCCTATCACCCCTCCATGGAGTTCAGGAAATGCCAGCTCCCGATCCTAGATGGAGCACAGCTTTGAGAGAGAGATGTTTGCTCCACATCTATTCCATCCTTGAACTCTCCTGGACAAAACAATCTTGTGATTCTGCAGGCCTTTCTATCGCCTTCCAAGAAAGAATCTTATCCCATTCTGGCATTAGTGGATTGTGGGGCTATGAGGATATTCATGGATCATGATTGGGTAACTACCCATAACATCCGTTTTGAAACTCGAGACATCATGCAACCTGTAGAGGCTATCGATGGAAGACCTCTCTCTTCAGTACCCATTACCCTCCTAACCAAAGAGATCCTGCTTTCTTTAAACCACCATCAAGAGAAGATCAAATTCGACATCATAAGATCTGCCCATTACCCAATGGTACTGGGCATGCCGTGTTACAGAAGCACAACCCTTATATCAAATGGGCAGCAGGATCCTTGTTTCTTGGTTCAGAACATTGTATGTCCCACTGTTTATTCCTAGATTCCTCTGCAAGCTCCCCTGAAGATACGCTAACTAACCAACAAGGTTCACTCACAGTCTCGAACATCATCCAGGTTCCCAGGGCCTATCAGGACTACACTGATGTGTTTTCAACCGCCATAGTTCAAGCCCTTCCTCCTCACAGACCTGAAGACTGTGCAATTGATACTGAACCTTCAGCAGTGATTCCCTTTGGAAGAATGCTCATTTTATCAGAACCTGAGAAAAGAGCCCTCCGAGAATACCTGGATACCAACTTAGAAAATGGCACTATACGAACATCCAAATCTCCGGCGGGAGCTTCATTGTTTTTTGTCATTAAGAAAGACACCAAGGAGCACCAAGGACCTTGCCTGAATTATCCTGGGCTTAATCAATGCACCCTCAAAGACCGCTACCCATTGCCCCTAATCTCGGATATCCTGGAAGCGGTAAGAGGAGCTGTAGTGTTCACGAAATTAGATCTCAGAGGTGCCTACCATCTGATCCGTATTAAGGAGGTGACAAATGGAAAACAGCCTTTAGAACACCTTTTGGTTATTTTGAATACTTGATTATGCCCTTCGGACTTGCCAATGCCCCAGCGGTTTTCCAGCGTTTTACGGACCGGGTGTTCTCCGATATGCTGTTCCTCTTCGTCATAGTATACCTGGACGACATACTAATATACTCCAAGGTCCCTCTGAAGCATGAAGAACATGTTAAGGCAGTTTTACAACGTCTACATGAACATAAGCTCCTGGCTAAACCCGAAAAGTGCCTTTTTCATGTGTCCACCGTTCACTATCTCGGATTCGTCCTCAGCCCAGAAGGAATTGGAACGGACCGCTCGAAAGTAAACTCTATTTTATCCTGGCCTGTTCCCACAACTGTGAAACAAATTCAATCCTTCCTGGGGCTTGCTAACTTCTACCCGAAATTCATACCTTCCTTTTCGGAGATTGTACATCTGATCATCTCATTGTTGAAGAAGGATACACCCTTTCACTGGACAGCATTCCAAGATGAGGTGTTTCAACGGTTAAAGTCGGAGTTTACACAAGCCCCTATCCTGGCCCAACCTGACATTGATCGACCCTTCCTAGTGGAAATTGATGCCTCCAACTACACCATCGGGGCAGTCCTGAAACAAGAATTCAATGACAAGTTAGAACACCCCTCACCTACCTTTCTCGCACCTTGACCCCTAGCGAAACCCACTATTCTGTTTTGGAAAAAGAACTACAAGCCATCCATCAAGCCTTCACAGACTGGTGTCATCTACTCCTGGGAGAGAAACATCGGAATCCTCAAGTCCTGCAATCCTTGGAATGTAGGAACAGTCGCCAAGCCTGTTGGGCCTTCTTCTTCGCCCAGTACCAGTTTCAAATACATCATGTTCCTGGAACACACTATATAATAGCCGATGCCTTGTCCTGTTATCCTGACTACGAAATTCTTGAAGACCGATCCTTTCCAAAGATGTTTCCCCATACGATATTCATTGCCCAAGCAATCAGTCTCTTAGAAGACATTCGGATTCAAACTCAGTCTTCTGAAATCTGGAAGGAATATAGTGGGGGGAATCAATGGAACCTCAAGACGAGGGGCGGATACTTATTCAAGGACAATTGTCTGGTCATCCCCACTCAGAGACTACGACAAAAGATCACAAGCCTATGCCATGATACCCTTCATTCAGGACACCGTGGCATCATCAACACCCTCTGTATAATACAAAGGCAGTTTTGGTGGCCGAAAATGAGGGATGACATCCAGCATTACATCCAAACCTGTGCAATCTGCACTCAAAACAAGCATGACAACCAGAAACCGGCGAGTCTCCTACTCCAGCCGATGCTGCCAACAAGACCTTGGGAATTCATCGCTACGGATTTTATTGTGGAACTACCACCTTCCAGGGGATACACAACAATTATGGTTACCATTGATCTGTTCACTCACATGGCTCACTTTACACCTTTGTATAAACTACCATCCTCCTCTGAACTTGACGGAATCTTCCTGGATCACATATTCCGACTTCACTGACTACCTTCCAAGATCATATCTGACAGAGGGCCCCAGTACATATCTCAGTTCTGGAAACAGTTATGTTGCATACTGGGTATCCAACGTACCCTATCTTCTGGTTATCATCCACAAACTGATGGGGATACTGAACGCGTGAACCAAACTCTGGAACAATATCTTTGCTGTTTTGCCACCAAGGTCCAGGACGATTGGTCACTCTTAATCCCTGTGGCTGAGTTCACCTACAACAACTCGGATTACTCAGCTATCAAGACCAGTCCCTTCTTCTATAGCCAAGGATTCCACCCTTCGGTTCTACCATCCATTCTCCCGCATCCTACCCGTGTACCTACAGTTGACTCCTGGATTGAAACCCTCATCAACGCACACAAAGAAGCAAAAGAACACCTCGAAAAGGCCCGAACGGACACCAAGTGCTATGCTGACTCCAAAAGAAGACCAGGACCATCATACACAATAGGCGATAAGGTCTGGCTATCCTCGAAACTTCTGCCTCAAATCGTACGACCAAATAAATTGGCTCCCCGGTATTATGGTCCTTTCTCCATAAAGGAAGTCATTAACCCAGTGGCCTTCCGATTCAAACTACCAGAATCCTGGAAAAGAATCCACCCAGTTTTTCCATACGTCCAGCCCTCCCGAACTGCTCCAAGATCTACCCCTGTGATTGTCAATGATCAGTTAGAATATGAGGTTTCCAGAATATGTGACTCCAGGTACAGACGTGGATAGCTACAGTATCTGGCCGAATGGAAAGGGTATCCTCCCAATGAACGCACCTGGGAACCAGTCTCAAACATATATGCCTCCAGACTACTCCGAAGGTACCACCTCATACACGCGGGCAAACCCAGAGGAACTGGGTTTCGGAGGAGGCATGCTGTCATGAACCACCGTACGCGTCCCTTCTGGACTTCGTGGTCCTTGACCCATAGGGAATTAAAATCAACTGTACTCACAACATGGCCACGGAACTCGGAACGCTGTCTGCCAATCTTCACATCGTTTGCTCTACGTTCTACAAAACTGGCATGCCCCTGAGGCCCCGTGCATCTCAATGCTACCATTTGCAGTAGTCAGACGTGTGCGGCCAGAGTTCGTACAGCGATTTCTTCTTGTTCCTGGTTCCCGGTCCCCTGATTCTCCTCTCCTATCATCCTTCTCTTTCTACCTCATCCTGCACTCCTGGATTGGGAGCACATTCGCCGAGTGCGCTCTTCATCATTCCTGGACTTATCCAGGACATCTGAACGCTTCCTGAAGTCAGGTCACGAAACACACGCTGGAATCCGAGGATTCATGCATGGGGTTGTACAAGACCCGAACAGTGCGTAAGAAGGCAACTTCGAAGATCCCAAACAAACAATACAGACAGGTGAGAAGGGGGAAACCTGTGACACTATCTCTCTTTCCCTTTTGTGTCTCCTCCGCCATCTCTGGAGAAAAGCACTTAGGGTGTGACATCAACAGGGCAAAGTTCACTCCAGCCAGGATCAGGGATTGGTGCCCTAAAGCAGACTAGCTTTAGAATAACCACTTGTGGATGTGTGCCCTTCAGGAGTATTCCATCGGTTCCTCAAAGATCCATTAAGGCTGAAGAGACACTCTGAATATTCCGACTGGGACTTCCTTTGGAACAGTTGCACCATCCAAAGCCCTCACCCTGAGGTGAAGAGGGGCCCATCTAAGAAGGAAGAAACAACTGTCCCCTAACCACTAAGAGGGAACATCAGGAGTTATCAGTACCATGGACCCAGACCAACCACTATGCAACAGATTTTCTGTGCCAGAAGAGCAGACCCTAAACTGGAGTGTCCTGTCCTCGAGTTCTTTGCGAAGGCCTCACAGCAACAGTAGGGCCAGACCAGACGAAGTTCCCAGTTCTATCGCACCAAACTGGTATCTCTGTGTTCCGCACATTTTGAACGATAGGGAAGGCTTGAGTGCTGGTGTCTGCATTCTGCCAACCAGCCAAAATATTTCATTGCATCTAAACTGGCTCAACACTGTATAGTGTCCAAGCAAAGCACGTCACTGGTAGTCCCGAAGCAACTGCTCAATGACGGAGCGCAAACCAAATCACTGAAGGGTCACTCGCCAACACTAACCAGGGTTACAACTGTGGCTCTACCCAGCTAATAATTGAACTGCTGCTTTATTGATTGCACATCGACGCACCATGGATCACCACTTCGATCACTGTCGCCCGCTGACTTGAACCTCTGGAGCGTCAGTCTCTAACCTCTCTTAGCGGCTTAAACCCAACTTTGCCTAGCTAACTGCAAAGCATTCTTGGGATCGCCTTGACCTGCATCACTTAACCGCTGCCATTCAACCGCACAGAGCTCCTGCATTCGCCCCCAGTCGATGCCTGCTTGGTGCCAGGGCTCCGCAATCCTGAGCCTGATCAGTTTGCATCATCATTCGACACTGGGTCTGATGTGTAAGCCTAATAAGAACTGAACCCAGGTACTGTTGACCTTGAACTGGCCCCACAGTCTACTGGCACTCTACAGACTAATTAGGTCATGATTCTTCTTGCTTTCTGCAAGATATCCTTTTATGGTAGTACCTTACCTGCCCACTCCTACCCCCCGGAACTACACTCAGAGTGCTACATTCTTCAGGCTGTTGCATCTTCTCAGTTCTTCCTTTGGGGTGGATTTTTGTATAGACTTTTTTTTTCTTTTATTCTGCATGCAGATTGTGTGTTTTATTAAAGTGTTTATATGTTTATAGAGCCTTGATTGGAAATTTCCTTTATTTGGGATTGTGATACTGTGCTGTTTGGGTTGCAACTAGTTCACTTCACACACCTCTTAAGAGTATAGCCTACCCTTTTTACTCATTACCACAAAAGGCAAAGGAAGTATATCTGTTGATTGCCCCTGTTTTACATTTATGATTGCATTGTATGTTGGTTTGTAGAAGTGTGAGGGCTCATTGGGCCATGTAACCCCTAGTCATCCTTTTACTGCTGCAAGGCAGAATCCAAATGATCCCAGTCGGACTATATAGGAGTTCATGTATGATTGGGGCAGCAGTAATCACCTTCCATGATTGTGGAGAGACACGAGCGGAATCAGCTTGCAAACTGAAGCAGTTGATTGGCTAGCACCTCCACACTGGGTGCTAATTAACAATTGTTCTTCGTAAATGGCAGTTCTTGAAAACACTACTATGGGGTAGAGGAGGTGACACAATGAATGATGGTAATCATGCAATCACTGCAAGAGGAAAAGTAGTTTCAGGGAATTGGATTAACCTGAAAGACATTAGTTATTAGCGAGCTGAGGAGCGCTCTATCATTCTTCCCAACTGAAGTACACTAGAAAGTGGGATTTGACCTATAGAAAGAAAAAACCTTTTAAAAGGGCAGCACCTGTTATGTTGATCTGGAATACGTCAGCATATAATCATGAATCTTTTACACCTACTTCCTTTCTAAAAATGATAAGAAGATGCTAGCATGTGGAGTACATCAAAGGAAATGTGCTCTCCGCTAGCTCCTAGGGCCAGTGCCCATATGCTCGCCCAGATGCTCATACTCTTGCTTACTCTCAGCCCCCTGCACTGACAAAGATAATGTGTCGCAGTGAGCACAGAGACCCAGAAGTGAGAAGAGGAACAATCCGGTGCGGGGCCTTATCTAGTGTCGTCAAGGTGTTGTAATGTGCGTGACTATTATGCTGTGTTTAGAGTACAGTCAGCAGAGCTGAACAAGCCTATGAGCTATCAGAGACACGCAGGACCACAGGAGACACTTCCCGTCAATATATAGCACGTTGCGCTACATCCACGCTTCCGAACCTTTAATAGCTGAGGATAAGACCCTCTGCGTCAAAGCCAGCGCAGGCCAATGGCATAGTGTTATGCAACCCAGGACCACAGGAGATGCCGCTGGTCGATAGGTAGCACGTTGTGCTACATCCACGCTTTGGAAACTTTAAGAGCTGAGGATCGCACCATCTGCAGCAAAGCCTGCACAGGTCAAGGGCGATGTGTTGTGTGACGCAGGAGGTGCTTCCCGTCAATACATAGCACTTCTGAACCTTTAAGAGCCGAGGATCAGACCGTCAGCGGCTAAGCCACACAGGTCAAGGGTGTTGTGTTGTGCGACACAAGTGTTTTGCGACAAAGGTGTCATAATGCAAAGTGCAAGCATGCAGCACAGCCGTCGACCAGCAGAGACCGCATGGTAAGAAAGATGCAGGTGGGAGGGCACAGCCATTACTGCATCCCACTAAACTGCCCTCATGCTTGCTTCATTTTTCAATGCATGTCTAATTATGTACTGCCTCCACGCACCCATTAGGCATTTCCTCTCACGGGCCGCCATACATTGTTTTTTTTGTCTCTGCAACTGGTTCTCTGCATTTCTCTTGCACTTCTGCATGTGTTCCTTTTAGGTGAATGTTTTGGCCTCCATTTTCTCTAACTGCTTCTCTATCTCCTATCCTACTTCTCTCACTAAGACTGGAAGGAAAAAGCTCAAAAAGGATACCCTGCTCTCCAATCCAGGCTTTCCCATTGCTGTCACCTATGGCAGTGCCTCCTCCAGACAGTCTCTCACCGACATCCTCTTTGTCGTTCCTTCTCCCGACCTATGGACCATTCATATGGTCACACTTCTCTCCCCTTCTTCCACTTCTCCAATTAATGGTGGCACCAGATGGAAGGTCCTCCTGGCCACCTTTCTGTGCTCCAGAGTCATCATTAATGTCTATCTAAATGGCACTGTCATGGCCCAGGACCCTCAGCCCAATTTCCTACTATTTGATAGGCGTCTCCCTCACCTCATCAACTTCCTTCCTTCTCTGCTACTCCTTCTACCACTTATCTGTCTCCTCTGGTACCTCCGACATCAACCTCTCTGGCTCCTTTGCCATCTACTTCCTTTCTGGCACCTCAACCAACTCTGCCCCCCACCTCTCTGGCTTCCCGGCCATCTATAGCCTCTCTGACTCACTTGTCAGCTACCTCCCCTCTGGCTCCCTTGCCTTCTTTAGCCTCCACCCCTCTGGCTTCCTTGCCAACTACCTTCTCTCTGGCTCCTCTGCTGCCTCCTCCTTCCACCTCTCTGGCTTCTCAACCACTTCCGACAGGTACTCCTTTCTCTTGTATCCCT
Organism: Ambystoma mexicanum; assembly: GCF_040938575.1. Taxonomy (NCBI): domain Eukaryota; kingdom Metazoa; phylum Chordata; class Amphibia; order Caudata; family Ambystomatidae; genus Ambystoma; species Ambystoma mexicanum. The sequence goes on along the minus strand of NC_090923.1, from coordinate 140,936,140 downwards.
CCAGAAAAGTGTCAACCTGCTCCACGTGGCTACTTTCAACTCTTGTTCTCCTGTCAAACACTCCTCTGATATCTGCCACCTCCTTGAGTTCCTGGACCTGGATGTTCTCGCTCTTACAGAGATCTGGTTCAGGTCCAGCTCTGTCACAAGTTTTGACACACTCCTCCCTGTGGGATACAAGATCATCTCAGAGCCCTGGCCTAACAGGCCCAGAGGTGAAGTGGCCCTGATATTTCCTGAGTGGATCCCTGCTTCCATTATCCCCACTCAGACCTATTCCTCCTTTGAATGCCTGGTCTGCAGGCTCTCTATCTCCCCCGGTCTCTTTCTGACCTTGGCCACCTGGCCAGGTCACCCTTTTTCTCTCTGAATGGGCTGACCTCACCACCTCTCTCCTTTTCTCTACCTCTCAGCTTCTCCTCCTGGGGATCTGAACATCCACCTGGACTTCCCAGACCCCTCCTCTGGCTTTGTGCCTATGAAACTTTATCTCCCTCTCCATTTTACTACCTGGTCCGAATGTCATGACCCCTAGTATTCGATCACACAACTACAGGGTTAGGTTCAGTAACCCTGGTAAGCAATGGACAAGGAGGGTTGCTATCCGGAGGTGGCACCTGTTTGTAAACTCTGATAGCCCCCGCCAAGATGGTGGCCAAGTCAGGACTCAATATTGGAACCAAGATGGCCCCCAAGAAGCACATACTTGCAGCATCCTTGGTGGTCTAGTGGAAGGGTGCAGCCCAGCACTATAAAAGTCCTGCCCTGGGCCACACCCAGTGCTTAGCATTTTATCCTGCTCAGCGCAAGTGGTGTAATGCGTGCTGCGTTTCCCGCTCCACGTGTGAGAAGACTCCTGCTCACCGCGTGTTATACCAGGTCCTCTGCAATTTATCTGCTCTTCTGCGATCCCGCCGGCCTCCATGCTCACCCGGATCTCCTTGTTCCACTGCAGTGTCCCTCTGCGGCTACTGGGCTCACGCCGAAGAGTCAACAGCTTCCATTACCCACTGCTGTATTTCAGAAAACAACACAGTAAGCATTTCAGCATTCATTTCCCTGCACTCCCAGTTTCCCTCTTGAGGCCACTTACCTGAGATCGACGTTGCATGAACCGCTGACAGCAGAGCACAGAACACGGCACCTGGAAATAAAGCAACAAAGACAGAGAAGGGCTTGGCAAAACATAACATGCGCATCGCACGGCACCAGCATATACATACTTGCATTGCTGCAGAACAACAAGAGACACTGCAGCACAACTAAAGACTAAAGACTTACCAACAGAACAGTAAAGACATTGCAGCTCAACACAGACTTACCTGCATAATGCATCACTTGCGCCACAGCTGGACTGGATTGGGCCACTTTCCAGTGACGGAACTGGACCAGATGCTATTTTGATCCCTTAAAGAGCACTACTGCAGTACGAAGGTGAGCCAGGTTGCTGATCCCAGGAAGCTACCCTTGAGGAAAAGGAGGGAGGTGGGGGGAAGAGTAGAAGAACAGGTACTAACACACTCAGTTGTTTGTCCGTAGACTCACCTAGGATGCCCATCATACTCCCTAACAACACAAAGGTCTCAACCAATTCACTCCCAACTGCATTGTACGCTGGCCATCAGTCTTGCAGCGGAACTGTGGGAAAGGAGTGGTTTGGACTCGCATCTCATCCCAGAGATTACATCAACCCAGAGGAACACACCCCCAACGACCTGGACCTGGCACTCCTGCAGGGCACCAGAGGTAAGCGTTACACCAACATAGTCAGTCGAACACCTTCGATATTCTCTCTCTTCATCTCTAATCCTCTTACTACTCCTCTCTCCTGGACTAACCACTTCCTTCTTTCTTCTCACCTGAAGCTTCCTGTCCCATTGGCAAAAAACGATCCAGCACTGCCACCTTCCTTTGCGGCCATTCAATCTATGAAGTGAGTGCCAGTGCCTGCCTTTGCTTCCACTTTCTCTCCCCCCACCTACTCCTGCAGCTGACTTCCACTATGACACAGCCCTTTCCAACCTTCACCTTTCTATATCTAACACTCTGGACATCCTTGCCCTGTCATGAGGATCCGCCTGAAGTCTACCAACAAGTGCCACTCTTGGTACGACTCCGATCGGGCCTCTCTGAAAAGCAAGTGCAGAGTAGCTGAGCAGAAGTGGGGAGCGTGGGCGCACCTCATACAAACTGGCTTGCTGCATGCTCCAAAGTCAATACACACTCTCCATCTTTTCTAAGTTGAGGGTCCATATTGAAGACCCTGCATCCCTATGGCCCCTAACAACACAGCCAAATGTTTCAAAATCTGCAAAATCGGCTCTCCGTTCTCACCAAGAAGAGAGCCCTTATCCAAGCCCGCATCTCTGAGGCATCTAACAACTCGGCCGAACTCTTTAAAATCTGCAAGGAGCTGGCCAACCCTGCTGCAGTCTCTACCTCTCCTGTCCCCTCCCAGGCCCTCTGCACTGCACTAGCCTCGCACTTCATCTCAAAAACTCAGGACATCCTTTCCTCGCTCTCCTCCTCTCTCCTCCCTCCCTCTCTTCCCGGCTCTTCCTCTTGCTCTCTTGCAGCCGCCCCTCCGCCCTCCTTCTCTGCTTTTCCACCTTTTTCTGCTGATGAGGTTTCCAGACAAGTCCGATCTATGAAAGCCTCGTCTAAACAGGTTCACCCCTGTTCCTCCAAAACCATCAAGGACCACATCGACTCCCTGGCTCCTGCCCTGGCTGACTTTTGCAACCACTCATTCGCCTCCGGAGTCTTCCCATCCCCCCTCAAGCACTCCCTTGTGCACCCCCTCCTCAAGAAACCCTCTTCCGACCCCTCCTGCCCGGCCAACTATCGCCCAATCTCCATTACTCCCTTCCTGGGCAAGCTCCTGGAGAAACTGGCCATCTCCCAGCTTAACCTCCATGCTGAATCTGTTGGTAATCTTCATGACCATCAATCCGGCTTCAGAGCGGTCAGAAGCACGGAAACTGCTCTCCTGAACATCCGTGAGGACTTGCTCCTGAACCTCGATTCCAACACTCCCTGTGTTCTCATTCTGCTCGATCTCTCCTCTGCCTTTGACACTGTCAACCATGCCATCCTGCTCAACCGTCTCTGTGATAACCTGGGTATCACTGGTCAGGCTCTGGCATGGCTGACCTCTTTCCTTTCCGGTCGACCCTCCCAGGTCCAAATGGGCTCCTTCCTCTCTGACATCTTTTTCTCCACCTGTGGTGTCCCCCAGGGATCCAACCTCTCTCCCTGGCTTTTCAACCAGTATCTGGCACTCCTTGCCCACCGCATCGCCGCTCTCTGCCCCTACTTCCAGTGCTATGCGGACGATACCCAGCTCATTTTCAGGCTACCCTCGGCCTCCTCCTCTCCTTCCCTCATCTCCGACTGTCTGTCTGCTATCCAGGAATGGTGTGCCGCCAATGACCTCTGCCTTAACGCCAGTAAGACTGAGATTCTACTCATCGGCACACCCACTCCCTCCTTCCCTGCAGCTCTCTGGCCGGCCTCCCTTGGCCCCCTTCCTGCCCCTACCTGCAAGGCTAAAAACCTCGGGGTCATCTTCGACTCCACACTCTCCTTCTCTCCTCATATATCTGACGTCTCTAAGAAGTCACACTACCAGCTGCACCTCCTCAGAGGTATTCTTCCCTTCCTCTCCTTCCCCCAGAAGCTCACTGTCTCTCGAGCCCTGGTTCTCTCAAGGCTGGACTACTGTAACAGCCTCTATCTTAATCTGCCTGCCTCCACTCTCCGCCCTCTGCAACTTATCCAGAACAGAACTGCGAGACTTGTCCTTGGCCTCAAGCCCAGGGACCGTATCTCTCCAGGACTGAAATCTCTTCACTGGCTCCCAGTGGCTGCGAGGATTAAGTTCAAAACCCTCTGCATTGTCCACAAGGCCTTCTGGGGCCTGGGGCCTAAATACCTTCAACTCTCTCTTCCTAAATATCTTCCTTCATGAGCCCTTCGCTCATCCGTCTCCAACTCCCTCATGGTCAGCCGCTTCTTGAAGCAACGAGCTGGGGGTAGATCTCTCTCCGCAGCAGGGGCCTCCCTCTGGAACAGCCTTCCTGCCTCCCTGAAACTTGAGGAGAACCATCTCCGGTTCCGGAAGCACCTCAAAACCTTCCTCTTCGCTTCTGCCTTCCCTCTCCCTCTCCCCTGCTAAACCTGCTTAACTCCCCACTGAATTTCTGCACTAAACCTGCATCTGGGCCACTCTCAGCGACCTCGGTCAGGGCCCAGCCACTCTCCACTTGCACTGCCTCCCTGGCTCCCCCTGCACTGTGGGACTGTCACTGTATCCCTACAGCCCCCCTCCCAGCATTTGTACTGCACTTACCTCGCACTTGCCACCAGCTGGCCCTTTTATTTATTATTTATTATTTTTTTTTACGCTACTTACCTTGTACTGCACTTTCCCTCCCCACCTCCCCCCCCAGCACTTTCTCCTTTTCCCCTTACCTCTGCACTTGCGCGATCTGAATGACACCTGGCCTAGTAGGATCGTTTGTCTGTCTTCCCCTTGTTTCCCACCCTCCCTGCCTCGTCGCGCCTTGAAACACTTGTGTATAGGCGCGTTACAAATACCATATCATATCATATCATATCAAGGAGCTGGCTAATCCTACTACAGTATTTACCTCTTCTACACCCAGCCACAGCTCTGGCTTCCCCTTACACACTAAAACCCAGGACATCCTGTTCACACTCCCCTCTTCTACTCCTCTCTCAGGCCCTCCTTGGCTGCCCTCCCTCCCCTCCTTCTCTCCTTCCTTTCTCCTGTAACACCTGATGATGTTTCTAGACAAGTCCGGTCTATGAAAGTCTCATCCAAACAGGTGACCCCCCTGCTTCTCCAGAACCATTAAGAACAACATTGTCTCTCTCACTCCAGCCTTGGCTGAATTGTGTAATCATTCCTTCACCACTGGTTCCTTTCTCTCTCTTCTGAAGCACTCCCTTGTGCACTCTCTTCTGAAAAAGCCTTATGTAGACCCCTCCATTCCAGCAAACAATCACCCGATCTCTGGGCAAACTCCTGGAGAAGTTGGCTATCTCCCAGCTAACCCTCCACATTGAATCTGTTGCTTATCTCCATGACCATCAGTCTGGCTTCAGAGAAGCCAGAGGCATGAAAAATGATCTCCTGAACACCAGCGAAGACTTGCTCTCCAATCTTGACTCCAGCTCTCCCTCTGTCCTCATTCTTCTTGATCTTTCCTCTGCATTTGACATGGTAAACCAAGCATTCCTGGTTAATCATTTCTGTGAGACCCTGGGCATCATGGATCAGGCCCTGGTATGGCTGACCTCCTTCCACTTGGACCAACCCTCCCAGGTTCACCGTGGGTCCTTTCTCTCCAGCACCTCTCTCTCCACATGTGGTGTTACACAGGGCTCTATCCTCCCAACTTTCCTTTTTAATGTCTATCTGGCCACGTTAGCCCTCTTGATCTCTACCTTTTCCCCTAACTTTCAGTGTTATGTGAATGACACACAGCGCTCTTTCAGGCTTTACTTTACTTTACTTTTACTTTATTGAATGTATACCACACAACCATATACCCATAGGCTTGAGGGCACACATAAAAACAGGGACTCACGAACACACATTAAAAGCGAGAGCCTAAATAACAGGGAGAAAAGAACAAGGTGAGGAACCAGCAAGGGAAATTAGGCAAATAACAGTGTTTTCAGATTTTTGCCTGAATATCTTGGTGGACTTCAGTGCACTAAGGTCCAGTGGCATGGCATTCCATGCTCTTGGGGCTGCCTTCTGAAACAAACCCTACATGGCTTTACTGTTGTTACATCTGTGAATTTCTAAATGGCCTTCATTATTTCATCTAAGAAGTCTCAAAATCAGTTTTTCATTGAGAAGATCTTATAGATAGGATGGCATTTTACCCATACAGCATTTATGTGTTATGAGCAGAAGATGCTACAGTATTCTCGAATCTAGTGGGAGCCAGTGCAGACTATGTCTGGCCTCCGAAACATGGTCTCTCCTTGCAAGACCAGTAACCACACAAACTGCACTATTTTGTATTACCTGCAACAAATTGCTGTCTGATTTTGTAATTCCATGTAGCAGACTGCAGCAATAATCGATTTTGGCGACCACTATGGCCCTTGTGATGGTCTCAGCACTCTTTTGTGTAATAAATGGGCGAAGGTGGGCTAAATGTTTGATATAATATGCTGAGGAAACCAGACTGCTAACATGCACCTTCATTGTCAGGTTCTGGTCAAGGACAACGTCAAGCGTCTTAACCTTCTTTTGAGTGGTGTTTTTTGAGTCTACTATGAAGAAATTCTCATAGGAGGAACCTAATTTATGTATCATATTGATAGTACTGACAACCATGAGTTCTGTTTTTTCCCTGATAAGACTGAGATCCTGGAACCCCTGCTCCCACTTTCCCTCCCTCATTCTGACCACCCTCCTTGGGCCCTCTCCCCTCACCCTTTTGTGACGCTAAAAACCTTGGGGTCATTTTTGACTCCACTCTCTCCTTCTCTCCCCACATCACGGATCTTGCCAAAAAGGCACATTTCCTGCTGTACCTCCTCAGAGGTATTCTCCCTTTTCTCACCTTCCCCCAGAAGCTCACTGTCTCCAGTGCTCTGATTCTCTCTAGGCTGGACTGCTGCAACAGTCTCTTTCTCAATCTGCGTAACTCTACTCTTCATACTCTTCAACTCATCCAGAATAGGACTGCAAGACTTCTCATTGGCCTCAAGCCCAGGGACTGCATCTCTCCGGCCCTGAAATCCTTCCACTGGCTACATGTGGCTGCAAGGATCAAGTTCTAGACCCTCTGCATTGTCCACAAGACTTTCTGGGGCTGTGGCCCTCACTATCTCCAACTACCTCTTCCTAGATACCTTCTTTCTAGCGCCCTATGCTCATCTACCTCTAATTCTCTGCGGATCAGTCGTTTCTCCAAGCAGAGAATGGTGGCAGATCTCTATCCTCTGCATATGCTTCCCTCTGGAATGGACTCCATGCCTCTCTCCACTTTGAGTCGGATCCCCTTAAGTTCTGGAAGCTCCTCCAGACCTTCCTTTTCTCCTCCTCTTTCTTGCTCCCTCTCCTCTGCTAACCTACACTTCCTCCTTCATTCGTCCACTGGCTGGCTGCGTGGTGTCCTCCGAGTTTTACAGGGCAAGAGCCCCCCATGACCAGTCGTCCTGCACTTGCCGCCTGGTCCACATTGCACTGCCACCTGGCTTACCTTGCACTACCTGGCTGGGTGGCTCCCTGTAGCCTAAGCCTTTCCTTGCACTTAACTGCAGCCCTGGTTGCACTTCACCCTGTACCCTCTCCCCTGCACTTCTTGCTGCGCACACTTGCATGATCGAAATTACACCAGGGCTTGTAAGATCATTTGTCTTGTCTTCCCTTGTTTCCCCCTCCCTTGTCTGGTTTCACCTTGAAACACTTGTGTATAGGCACATAATAAATACCAAATCAATCAATCAATCAACCTGGGTCAAAGAGAGGAAGGCTTAGCCTGAGAGCCCTGTTTTTGTTTCGTTAGGGCTGTGAATCAGGTGAAGACCCATGCAGTGGTGAGGCTTTCCTGTGATGCATCCTAGACAGGGGTGCAAGTGCTGCAGTCCGCAATCAAGCGTCGAGGTCCAGTGGCATGTTGGGGAAAAGGGGAAGGCTGATCTAAAGATAGCTGTGGACCATGTAGACCTCCCCATGTATTACTGGGGTAGAGAGTGGAGCACCTCTCCCTTGACAGAGGTGGGTGCTGGCGGGGGATGAGGAGTTCCACAAGCTCTGTTGGCTGTGGCAGTGACCCCTATGTAGATTAAGGACACACATATAATGATTTGATTGAAAAAAATGGCTAAGAGTTTACCCAAAGTAAAAACTACATTAAGTAGAACTAAGATATTAAAGCCCTGGGACAGCACACAATTACTCAGAGAGAGGGATAACACTAGAATGTTTATGTTTCTCAGATTCAATGTTAAGATGTGTTTTACAGAAAACTTAACCTTTTTGTTTTGTCAACAGGAGTGGGCATTTAGGTCCCTGTGAAGTGAGCTAAGGATCACTTGATACCAGGTTTGCATGAGATGTGGAATTAGGAGTAAGTTACGTCTGAGTTAAATCATTTTTGATCGCTCAGGGTTTAAATTCACCACCCAAGCAGAAAGTCATTGAAAGAAGGTTAAGGGGATGGAGGGCACAGCAGTGTTTTACAAAAAGCTCACCTTCTTCAACGAGATGAGAGGTAACGTGATGGATGGTAAAAGCTATCAGGATTTTTTGCATCTAGTGGCATAAAAAAGAGAGGGGGTGTGATACGTATAAATAGAGGCATGAAATGTGTCAAAAGGGCAGATATATGCCCCTCTCACATCTTTAAAATTTGTGCTGAACCCCTGGCTCCGACCATAGCCAGCTTTATTAACGCATCCTTCAAGTCCAACTCAATTCCTAACTCTGTCAAAGGAGCCTGGGTCACACCACTTCTGAAGAAACCCTCCCTAGACACCGCCATCCCTACCAACTACCGCCCGAGTACCCTACCTTCTCAAAATTCTGAACAGCACTGCTTACTTGCAACTCCAAATTTACCTCAAACCACAACCTACTAGGTTCCCGCCAATCTGGCTTCAGACACAGCACTGAATCTGCCCTCCTGGATGTAAAGATTCAGCTTGATCACATCACAGCAACAATGGGAGCTTGCCATCATCATCCTAGTGGATCTCTCCCACATCTTTTGATTAGTAGATCAGGCAATCCTTTGTCAACACCTCACCACAACCTTCAACCTTTCCCCTGAAGCTACCTTCTGGATCAAATCCTTCCTATCTGTGTGATCCACCAGGGTCTTTGTGGGCTCTGAAGCAGCTAACCCCATCCCTGTCCCTCACGGCGTTCTCCAAGGCTTCTGCCTCTTTCCTACCTTGTACAATATGTGCACCGAACCCCTCTTCAACCAAATGCATAGCCTTAACATACCGTACACCAACTTCGCCGACGACACGCAGGTCCTTTTCAAAATTACCGGCAACCATGAGATTGACTAACATTAACCGTATCTTCAGCATCATCCAGGCATGGATGGCTACCCACCATCTTTGACTGAATGATGATCAAACTGATCTCCTTATTGTGGGCACACCGCCTCAAACACCTCAGTCCTGCTTTCACCTCCTTCTGCATCAACGGTAACATCATCACAGTCTCCGCCCACGTCAAAACACTTGGTGTTTACCTCGACTCAGAACTAAACATGCAGAAACATGTTAAAGCCATTGCCTCCTCTGCTGCCTACTCCACTAAACGTATAAACCTCCCCAGAAAATTCTTCACACCAAGTAACTGCCTCACAGTGGTTAGGGCCTTCGTAGGTAGTAAATTGGATTAGTGCAACACCATCCTAGCTGCATCTCAACCAAAAACATCAACAAACTCCAACTGTTACAAAACAATGCACTCACAGCAGTCTGGGGCCTGAGACGCTCCGATCATATTTCACAAATCAGACACGAGGTTCACCTTCTCCCCATCAAAGCATGCATCAAATTCAAACTCCTGACCATCACGTACCGTTTCTTACACAACACTGCCCACCTTACCTCACCAACCACATCTCAAAGAAACCCACCACTCGGAATCTCCCCTCCTTATCCTCTTCGGCCTGCTCACACCTAGGTTCATCGGAAAAAGAGCTGGGGACTCCAGCTTCACCACTATCACACCCACCCTCTGGAATGCCCTCCCACAGCATGTTCAAGATGAACCCTCCTACTCGCTCTTTTGAAAGTAAGTAAAAACAACAATGTTCAACAAATATATGTGACTCCTGCCTGAACTATAACATACTTGTTGGAAATACCTACCCTACTTACTCTGTACCGTACTCTTAGCACTATGATACCTCCGGGTCTGGGCGCTACTTATAAATGTAATAAATAAATAAATAAACATGACCTTGGAGTTTGTTTTCACTGGTCAGATAGGGTCTATACTCACTACTCCTTTGCCCATTAAGCTTTCTCTAGGATTCATATTATATTATTCTTCTACTTTGATTCCTAAAGTGGATAGAATAGACATTGGTCAAAGATATCTGTCGGATGATACTGCGGTAAAAGTAATGGCCCTTGCACCTTTACTGACCCACCTAACTCGGCAGCCCTGGAAACTGAATGATACGACTAAGAGAACTTGCACTAAGAACACACATCCCAGAAAGATTATATCAGTATTTTAAAGAAAAAGGCAAATAGAGATGCAGGCAGGGGTATTATTGGGGATGCTAACAAGGGGGTCCTAAAGTGAGGAATAATTAGCAAAATGGCAGGGTTGTCTAAAGTTAGGGAATCCCAGAGCCTGACTATGGAGAACAAGGTTCTTGAACTTGAGCTAAATATTAATAATAATCTAAAGCGCTTTACATAGGACATGTTTACACACATTAATATTATTACGTAATCAAACTTGGTACTCATTTATCAACCTCTGAAGGATGAAAGGCTGAGTTGGCCTTGCCAGTTTTTGAACCTGCGACCTGCAGATCAAACACAGATAAAAGCAACAAGTGTTCAACCAGCTGAACCATCTCATCGGCAAAAACACAGTCAGTCTCGATTAAATTGTTAAAAATAGTGAGAAACCAAGCAGAGAACTATATGGCAGTTCATTCAGCCCAGCCTATACTTCAGACAAAAGGCTATTACTACACTAAAGGTAATAGAGCAAATCAATGTTTAGCTGCTTAACTACGAAAACAGAGTTACATGATTTAGAGATAAGGAGTGGGGGAGAACTCGGTGGAGAATGAGAAGATAGACATTATGGAATCTGGTTACAAAGGAAAGTTGCAAGACATGTCTGGAGATATGATGAGCACATTTGGTTACTTTGATTTGATTGGGCAGGGAGAAGTTGCTGTGGCTTCTTATGCAGTACAAAGTGAAAAGAGAAATGGGTTCCCTCGATAGTAATAAAGCGCCAGTCACAGATAGCATCACCAATAGATATAGGCTATTTTGGAGCATTTTAATAACCGCAATGACAACATTATTTAATTATTTGCTAGAAATTGGCATGGTATCCTGATTCAGTGGCAAAGTCTGTGAAGACCTTAGTGTTGAAGCCATAGAAAGATTCTAAACACATTGGATCGTTTCACCCAATCTCACTGCCAAATGTTGTTGGTTAAACATTTGCAAAGATCCTGGTAAGGCGGTTGGCACATGTTCTGCTGTCATCAATCATTGAACTCGGACTAAATGGGACTCATAACCTATAAGGACACTCACAATGCTGTAAGAAGGATTATGTATGTAGTTGTTTGGACGACACGTTCAGGACAGCATTTTGGGATAAATACAGTAGATGACGACAAGTCATTTGATTCTTTTAATTGGCAGGGTATCCGACTTTTCCTTGATTCTTTTGGATTCATCCATACATTTGCAAACTTAATGTTAGTGGATTTTCAAAATGCCCAAACAAAATTCAGATGAATGAAAATCCATCTAAATTTGGAGAGGAATATGGCAAGGTTGCCCCAGTTCATCCCTAAATTGTGTTATGGCTTTGGAACCCTTGGTACATGTTGCCCATAGTAATTGATATGTTCAGTGAGTCAAGTGCTATTTTTCTTTTGTTTTAAATTTTTCTTTTTGTTTTTTGTATATGGCGCTGATGGCCCACAGGCATCGGGGCACCAAGGAGACATATAAACACAAGACGTTGATCAGAAGAGCTAGGTCAGATCACAGATAGGCATTATTTAAAGAGAAGAGTTTTTAGCTCTCGTCAGAAATTGCATTAGGTTTTGTTCTTGTCTCAAGACCAAAGGAAGGGACTTCCGAAATGTGGCTAAGAGGACTGTTGAATGATTTTCCCAGACCATTGGTCCGCTTAAAATTTGAATTGGTCATCAATGCCCGAACAGATGAGTGCAAAGCTCTTCTAGGTTTGTAAACATCTGTGGGTGATCTCAGATGACTTGAAGTGGACCCTTGAATGTACCAGGAGCCAGAGTAAGCCTTGACCCCTGCTCGCGATATGTTACCGCCTTGACTTTGTTTTGATCATGCGAACAGCATTGTTCTGCATAATTTGCAGTTTTTGTATGCATTTCTTATTTGCTCCATAAAATCGGAGGTAGTATGCACTGTTTTTAACCATCTGGGTGACATGAGTCTTAGAACTAAGGACCGAATCAAGGTGGATTCTAAAGTTTTCACCTTCCCAGATACCAAGATGTCACAGCCTGGAATTGAGAAGGATAGGTATCTGGGATCAAGTTTAGGTCTTGACTGAGATGACCCAAAAATCAACAGTTTGTCTTGTTTCAATTCAGACACATCCAGTTTAAGTTTTTCCAGGACTCAATCTGGGAGTAAGTGTGTTCCAAGTTCTTGTTATCAAGTTCATAATTCCCAGACGGTTGCAGAACTAACTGGGTGTCGTCTGCCTAATTGGTAAAGAAGACACCATTATCCAGTAATACACTAAACAGTGGTCTGATGTACAGGTTAAAAATCAGCTGAGAAAAGCATGCACCCTGAGGAACACCACAGTTAATAGGGACCGGACGAGAGTTGACATCCCCCCAGCATACTCTGGAGCATGGTGCAAGAGGAAAGACTGTATCCGGTTGATGGATTCCTGGCTGCACAGCACTATATTCCTCAGTGTGTGGAAACAGATTACATGATTTGGACCAGCATGCGGATGATATAACTCTATTTCTTTGCAATGTTACCTAGTAATTTCCTACAGCATTACGGGAGCTTAGAGCTTTCCATAATATTTCTGGCTTCACAATGAATCAAGAACAATTGAAGGGTTTGGGTATTTCATTAAAACAATTTCACTTGTTTATGGAAGGCATACATGATTTAACTGGATGTCAGCATAACACCATTATTGAAATTTCTATATAGGGCAAGTATACCTCATATGGAAGATATGTGAAGAAGACCTCATAGGTTGGTTCGTCAAGAGATCTCATGGCTGCAGTGTCTAGCTGCTGTGAAAACAACTTGTCTGAAAATGTTAATATACGTCTTTAATGCAGTACCCTCTAAGATTCCATTCCAAATGTTTAAGCATCTGCAAGGAAACATTTTGACTTTTATATGGGGAAATAAAAAGCCATGAATTCATTGTAAAGTAATGCTCAGATGTTCAATATTGGAAGGGCTTGGCATTACAGATTCTGGGCAGTACATCGCAAATTGAACCGTTGAAACTTGTAAAGAAAACTGGTCGTCACTCTGCTTCCTGGTTTATCCCTGAAATAAGTACGCTTCGGGCTAAAGTATGGAAAGCGGAACATAAATGGAGTTCAAAATCTAGTCCAGAACTTAAATCTCTAGAAACTGGACCTAGCTGCCTATCATTTAGCTATAAAATCTGTTAAAATAGATTTTTGGGGTGAAACAATTTAGTTGGCGGTTAACACTTCTAAAAAATTGTTCCGGATGGTGAAGGACCTTCTGGTTCCTAAAGTGGCTGCTGCTTCTTCTTCTACTCAATTGCTGTGTAACGATTTTGCTGATCACTTTGTGAAAAAGATTGAGAACAGTAGAGCTAATTTTAGCACCACTCCATTTTGTCCTAGTCCCACTAATCCATTTCCATCCTGGCAGGGTTTGGAAAATGGCCCCGGCTTGATTAGGTTCCATTCTTTACAGCTTTTTGGGTCACAGGAGGTCATACAGGCAGTTGAACACTTAAAATCATCATCTTCTATGGATGACATTCCGCTTCCTCAGTTGAAGGTGATGGCCAGGGTTATGGGTGATTTCTTCACCGAAGCTCTAAACTCATCTCTTCTTTATGGATCCATACCTGCTGTTTTAAAGCATGTGTTGGTTGTTTCACTGCTAAAGAAGCCAAATCTGGATGCAGATGTGTTTTCATATTATCGCCTGATATCTTTGCTCCCCTTTCTTATGAAAATGCTAGAGTCTAGGTGAAAGATCAAAAGAAATATCGAGGCTTAATACCACCAAAAATGAAATATGCCAGTCATGTTCAAAAGTACATGTGCAGTTTACTGGTCAAATAGCTATCTGGCTCTCTATGCCTCGCAGTATGTACCCACAGACACTGTGAGGGGAGAGAATGCTGGACATCTCAAAAACATCAGTATTTATACATTTTCTATTAATCCCAGACACATCGTCCAGCCCCTCTTCGTGTTACACATTTACTAGGGTCCGTAGCCAGTTCACATAAATAATACAGGTTTAAACAACTATACATTGTTCAATATCTTCCTCAAACACTAGACTTGTTTTTCTGCGCTTTCGATACAATGGTAACATTTGTTTTCAAGCTTAAAGTTGATCCAGTTTCAAGGAACGAACACACAGATTTATGCAAAGGTACACGGTTTCAGCTATTCAATATTCTGTTCCACTGTTTGAACGAGGATGATGCTATTGATATAGCCAACATCTAAATTACTGTTCAGTTCAACTCTAGTTTAGCTCCAAGGTTTCTTACTGCAGGACAAACGATCCACTTTCAGCAGCCTCAACATGTTTATCTACGTTGACACAGTACAAAGTTAATTTTTCTCTGCTGGAGCCAAAAACACAAAGTTTAACATGAGACAGAAAGCAGGAGTTAATCAAAATGGCAGATGACTTTAAAATGGTGGCCTAGTCAGCTTTAATCAGGTTCATTCAAATGTGAATTTCAATGCAATGCGAATGTGCTTAGGCCAATGTTTGTTATCATGCTGTATTATGTGAAATATACTTTAACATAGGGTCACTCCTCAGCTTATAGATTTTTTAGAGAACTCTCAGATCCTGGACTCCGCTCAACTCAGTTATCACCCTCATACGGGCACTGAGTCTGTGTTAGTCTTCGTGATAAACAACCTAGTCAGGATTAGGAACGGAGGCGGTGTGGCAATCCTGATTATATTAGACTTGTCTGATGCCTTTCGCCACTAGACCATTCATTCCTCCTGTCCAGATTGCAAAGCATCGGCATCTGTGGCAACATTGTCGATTGGTTCATTTCCTTTCTTGAGTTACTGAAACAAACGTCTCTTTAACACCTTTAAGATCACTGTCACCTGTTAGGTTTACCAGGGCTCGGCATTATCTCCTCTTCTTTGTAATGCTTTGCAACCCTTACATCACAATTTGATTTTCTTTTTTTTGCTATGCCGCCGATACACACATTCTTTTCAGATTAGACCTGGAACTCGCTGATGCTGCGACTCACTTAAGAGCTTCTCTCAATGCAGTTTGATGAGCTTAAACTGGCTGAATGTGGAGAAAACAGAGGTGTTGATGATAGGTCCTTTCCTTCTCCTCTATGATGGACACTGGATCGTTGGAGCTTGGCCCTCAACCAACACTTGCAAAGACCAGAACAAATCTAGGGGTAAAAATCTCCACTTCCCTGTCTATGGAGACAAATGTTGGTGCCATATGTAGCACCGTTTTTATCAAACTTAGAACAATGCTACCATATATTCCTGATGAGCTCCATGCCCAGGTCACCGTTGCTATGTTGAATGGCTGCCTCGATTAATGGAATGCTATGCTACTGGTTCAGCCAGCCTATATACTTATGGCCTGATTAACAGAAGTCTTGTATAATGGCACAATCACATTGAAAAATGCTCTGTGAATCAGGCCTTAATCGTTTTCAGGTGCTTCAAAATGTATACGTTTGACTAGTTACAGGGTATTCCTTATGGCTCACCATTTGCTTCTGACCGTATACAACTACATTGGTTGCCGGTTGTGGCCCGCATACAATTTAAATCTTTATGTCTCATTCATTGGACTCTGCGGGGCAGAGGTTGTAAGGTGCCGCAGGACAAATTAATGCCCTATTGCCCCGGCAGATCCTTGCCATCAGCTTGTCTTTGTTAAACACTACCGATTAGAACGCTGTGGAGGGTGGGCTTTTTCAGCGGCAGGCCCTAAGCAGTGGAATTCCTTTCTGCTTTCTTTGCTTAGAATCCAGGATTGTTGATCCAATTTAAAATACTCGTCAAGTCCTGTTTCTCTATTTCATTTCCTTCAGTCTCCCTGTGTTTCTTTCATTCTTTTAGCGCCCGGATGCCACTGGTGAAGGATTTGTTAAGACAGATTTCCTGGCTGCTCAATTAGAGCCTCTGTTTAATTGGACTTTTGGGGCATACTTGAAAATGTGGCATGTTATGGGTCAGCCAACCCTACCATTAAACTCTTTTGTCTTTTTGAATGAAAGAACCAGAGTTCTACAAAGCAACTTAATTTGGTCAACTATGAGAACCGTAGAGCACCGGAATGAAAGGTTAAAACTGATCACCGGTCTGTGCCCAATTTCACCCCTCCTTCAAAACCTAGGATTTTCCCCTGACATGGTGAAAGAATCATTTTTGGCTTGGCAATGCCGTGGTCCTCCTACACAGGATCAGCTCTAATCGAATGGCAAGACACTCATTTGAGGATTGCAAAGCCACCTTTGGAATTGATAAAAGGGAACCATTTTGTTAGACTCAGATGAGACATGAGGCTGCCTGCAAAGCTACTACTAGAGCACACACCCGTGCACAAAAGGGATTGGAGATAAAACTTACAAAGGATCTGGAGAAAGGCAGAATGCCCAAGGTGCACTCTTTATTACAGAACAAACTCCCCACCAATACTCTCCCATATATGTCTAGGTGGGTGAGATTTAGGGGTGACTGGACTGAGGACTGGTAACAAATTTGGTAAAGAATCCAGAAATCTTCTAAATGAGTGACTATTAAGGAGAATGTAAACAAGATATGCTTCACACGTACCCGTTGATGGGTGTAAGGACATCACTCATTGTGCACTATTGACCAGAAATGGGAAGTCTGTGAGAATTTCAGAAGGGGTGGTGATGGATATCATGTCAGCATTGTTGACCGATCGGGTTCCCTATCATCTTGATTCGTGGTCGTCTTTTATCAATTTTGTGAGAGGGAAATGCTTGAAAAAAGTATGGAGATTGTCAACCCCGAACCTTTGGGATCGATACCAAAAGAGCAGGATTCCAGATTTAGATCCTTCTAAACATTCCATGCAGCATGGGTACCTGGTGATCATGCCTTCCATTGACTATTCCGGAATGCATGTTTCATTCATTATTTGCTATATCTGTTCCATTTTATGTTGTTGTTTATTGTTCAGTAAAATGGTTGGTGTATGTACTGGCAGAAATGATAAATACGCTTTAAAAAAAGAAATATCTGTGTGTCACCCGTGATGAGTGACATTCGACAGATCTCTTTTTAGTGAATTAGTTGGATCCAGTCCTTACGGGAGCGCTCCCTTGACAGTTAACAGCGAGATAATAGTATATTTCTTACAAATCAAATGTCCAGGGTGAGGTAACAGATTGTGTGGCCCTTGTGCAAAACTGTGCCACTGTTGTGTTGGGAATAGTAAGATCTTGGCTGACTTGTGAGTCTTTAAATAAGGTTAAGAGCGATCTGACACCATCTTGCTCATTATTGCAAAGTTCATAGTTCGGGATATGTAGTGAGGTCAATGACAGACACCCAATAATGTCTGATCAGGGAAAGGTTTACATTTCGTGACTTGAATGTTATCTTCTTTTATGTTTATTTTCCTTTCCATGTCTACTACTACACTAAACAGGCCTTGATAAAGCCAAGAAATGTGGCTTTTGCGTGTTGAAGCAGAATATGTGTTTTTGTATATTATGATATGATATAATATGGCATTTATAACGCGCCTATACACAAGTGTTTGTAGGCACGACGAGGCAAGGGAGAGGAAAAGAGGGAAGACAGAGACAATCATCTTACTAGCGCAATTGACATTGAGATTACTTAAGTGCATGGTGTTAGCAAGTGGCTTAGCTCTTCTTTAGTGTGGATAGAGCAAGGAGCTTATCTGACCAACTATAATTTTATTGGGGGTGGGGGCAGCACTCACTTAGCAGTGCTTCAAAATTTTTAATGGGACATTGAGCAGCAACCCCTTCTCAAGAATGCTTCTATACATTTAATTGGAAGGTACCAGTAGTGTGCGCAAGTGTGTACATATGTGTGCACGTATGTATGTGTGTGTGCGTGTGTGCACAACAAGAAATGGGTGTTGTGGTATAGGGTGTGTGGTCTGAGAGGGTGCCAATGCATGAGTATGTGTCTGTGAAAGACACAGTGAGAGTCTGTGAGTCTAAGTGTGTGTACGGATTATAGTATGTGCCTGTGTTACACAATGTATCCCAATATAAGGAAAAGTGTGTTACCGCAGTGTGCATGACAATGCAAAAGAAAGTATGTGTGACCATGTGTATTATAGTGAGTCACTGCATGCCAAAGACAATGAAATTGTGTGACAGTGTGGGATGGTGTGTGAAACAGTGTGTGACAGAATCTGGGAGGAACATGGTCTAACAGTGTATCTCTGAAAAAATGAAATTAACAATGATGGCACACAATTCATCAGATTTCAACATCTGATGGCAATTTGGTAAGGCAGACGGGTTAGGGAGGACGGACAGGGAGTGGGAGGAGATCAGCTGGGCTTCACCAAAGAGATTCAGGCAGAGGAACTGATTGGAAGGCCTCTCCAAAGAAATATCATGTGATGTCAGTTTGAGAGAGTAATGAAGTGGGAGAATGGAAAACCAGACTCCCGTCCTTCACCTCTCGCGCTTGGCCTAGAGGGTCGCGGCCCAGACACCCGCCACGAGAAGAGTTTGCCCATTTACCAGATGACCAAATACCCTGGTACAGAAACATACGGATGTGTCCATCTGCCTGCCCAACAGCCCGCACTGGCCATGCCGACACCTGCGGCACGGACCAACTAGACTGAAATCTACACATCGTTAGAGATGCCATGACGACCTAGATAACGGGAAGCACCGCTGAACTATTATACACGCTGAACATTTCCACACCAATCTACACGAAGAACATACTCAGTGCTCTGACGTAGGCGACAGGCTTATTCACGGACGTGCATCTTTATTATTTTTACATAGGCTTTCAGAATGCAGAAACGCAAGACGCACCATGAGCTCATTTATAACGCTTGCTCACGCTTCTCTTGAAACCCGTTACCATCATGAGAGATATAATGGAAACACGATACTGGCCATGAAACTGTATGCCACTATAACCTAAAGCATCCATGCACTAAATGGATTACTCGTACACCAGGCCCAAGTAGGCCCCAAGCAAGAGTTCCCGTGGACATTAACAAAGCAAAAGTCAGGTTGCTGAGCCTGCAGAAAGAACCCAGTGGAGCAACCAGCCAAGGTCGTAATGTTGCAAACCCACAGTCAAGAAACAAATCTTCAAAGGCACGATGTTGCAACCTCGCACTCCACGTACCAATGTTAAAATCATATCTGCAAATTAAACCAGACATACAGTGGAAAAACAATATTAATTGTGCAGAATTATGCCTCAAACACGGTCCCTCCCCACGTGACCAAGCCGAACCTGACGAGATGCCAAAACCCAGGAGAGAAAAGGCGTCTGGGTACCTCGCTACGAGACGCAGGCCGACACACTTGAAAGGCTCAATGGACACCTGCTACAGTGGGAACGGTCAGTCTCCCACCTATGAATAAATCCTCACATTGCCTGCACGTACCCATACTGAAACACTGTTGCAACCACAGGTGCACCGTGTGCTGGGAACAACGGTGGTCCCAGGCTGGGGAGTTCACGGATGCACCAATCAGAACATGAGGTTCTTATCTCAGACGTCAGTAACGTTAGCCAATCCTCAGGGGTCTTCATGTAACAATTCTTATGTATCTAATTGTAGGGACAACCCAGATATACCACCTGACTACATCTTAACCACTAATATCATTCTCTATATGCGTACTATACTAACCCCACCACTCGAGCAACCAATCAAGAGTGGCGATAGGTTCTTTTGGTAACTTTTTGGAATGACGCAAGTAGCGCGTCATAATGTAGTAAAAAGGGCCTGCGAGCCCCACTATTGTGTGTGTGTCAGGACGAACGCGTGCGCTCCTTGACCCATCCCTGCCGTTTGCATAATAAACGACAGAAGTTGCCTTGCTCCTTGTGTGTGCCTCATACTCTGTCTCGATCCGAGATATACACGGGAGGAGTTGGGGCCTCCCTGCCCGGAGGTCTGCGGACGGCCCGGCCGACCCCGGCAGAATTCCCCCCCGACAAGTTGGAGGCACTGCTGAGATCTGTTTAAGATCGACTTTTATTTTTTATTTTTCCAGGCACTCCCGTTGCGGGGAGGCCCGGCGGCGCGGCCCCCTCTGCCGTTGCCCCCTTCTGAGGACTACAGGACCATCGCGGAGCTGCGAGAGGACCGGACAGCGCAATCCGGATATTGGCCCTCGGGAGCCGGTTGAGAAGTATCCCGCCCGCGGTCGGCGAGTGTCCAGACGTGGTCCAGACGAGGGGAGGTGGCGAGCCGCTTGGAGGGGTGCACGCAGTCGAGCGGCCCTGCATCGAGGGAACTTGGTGAGCATGACACGCACAACAAGCAATGCGAAATTGTGAGGGAGGGGGCGGAAGTAAATAAGGGAGGAGGGAGGTATTGTAAAAAGGTGGGGTGAAGGTTTAATTGAGTGATGATAATGGAATGAATGGTAGTGAATTGAGTGCGAGAGAAGGCGGCTAACGTTACGCGAAAGAGGGGGGCGGGGCACGAAAACATCACGTGCAGCCGCTCGAAAGACACTGATTGGCCTAAATCGCGACTACGTGTGAGGGTGGGTGTGTGTGGTTTCCTACGATTTGACATTTATCATTCAATGAGTAGATGAGGTTCCCTATTGTTCGAGCAAGAAACTCGATAGGTAGATGAGGTTCCCTATTGTTCGAGCAAGAAACTCGATAGGTAGATGACGTTTCCCTGTGGGCGGTGGCTAGTTACGTAGTTGCCCAAAACGGAAGATAATTGGCTGGTTAAGCCCTCCTGTTGAGGGGCGTATCACACGCGAGGCGACGCAGCGTGCGCAGTCCGGTTATAGTATTGATGAGATTACCTTGTTCCAGGAGAGACAGGAAGACAGCTGTAGGGTTAGCGGGGTAGATTGCAAGTGTATTTTGAATTTAAAGAACATAACACGAATATACCAGTAGTTCGAAGAAATAGGTGACGTCACCAGTAGGGATTTAGTAAGATATCGTGAACACAAGAAGCTTTGGGTTTGACATTGGTGGGGAAGAGAAACATGATAAAGGAGCGGACACGGAGATAAACGATAAACGAGTGGATCAAAGAGGAGAAGGGGAAGGGGGCGTGGCTGCGCACGGAGAACGCCGGCCACGGCAAGTGTAAAGGTGGGAGGAGAACGGGGAAAAAGGACGACTGTGTAAGATCGTCGTAAGGGGTACGCAGCTGCAGGGGGCTGCGTGCGCTTCGGCCGCAGGGGGCCGTAGGGGAAGGAATATAATATAACATCATAAATATATTTGTTTTATAATTTTTTTTTTTTGTGATTATTATCATTGCATAAATTGTCAAGGGATTGTCGTAAGTCCCCACACTTGCGGGGCAAGGTAAGCAATAAAAGGTTGTATGTTGCAAACTGGTAGCAAGGGGAAGGGTAAGAAAGGGTGCGCTAGTATGTCATACGGGAGAGGGTTGGGAGGGTGGGGGAATACCCTCACTACCCCACTACAACATATATGCACCACACTGCCACCACATAGGGAGAAGTTAATTAAGTACAGCATAGAGTGGACCCAGGGGACGGACAACAAAATGTTGACACCATGGCCGCCTAATGGTAGCTTTGACCCATATGCCCAACATTCACTATTAAACCATCTGCACAATACATACAAGGGGAAGAAGTTGGCAAACCATGTGGAGGTGTTTAACTTATGGAGGATGTTCCAGGGGTCTAGACCAGGACCAAATGGAATGTTCACTATGGGGGAAACACCGGAAGAAAAGGAGATTAAGAAAGAAGGAACGGATGGGGAAAAGGAGAGTGAAGGAACAAAGAATATGGGGAATGAAAAACTGGGTGGAGGAAAGGTTGATAAATTAGCTGACATAAAACAGGAACCGAGCAATGAGATACCCTTAACACCGGGAGTGAAAACAGAGGGGGGAGGGTTGTACCCTTTAAGAGAATTAGGAGAAATAAAAGGACAGTTAAGGGCGGCTGAAGGATACTCAAACCCGGCATACAGCCCTCCACCATATGTGGCTCATGGAAAGATACCAATGGGGGACGGGAGGAGAGAAGAGCAGACTGTAGAGATAGGAAACGATGAGTGGGTAGCTGCACAGATATTGTTGAAATTACGAGGATCACTAACTGGAGAGGAAAGGGAGGCGGTAAAGAGAACAAACGAGGATAGTGAAAGAGAGAGTGAAATGAGGGGAGAGGAGCTGCTACGGCAGAAGGAAGAGATTTTGGAGGAAAGATTAGCTAAACTAAGGGATGAGCAGAATGAACTGATAAAACAACTTGAGGGGGAGGAAAGAGAGAGAGTGAGGAAAAGGAAAGAAGATAAGGACGAATTGGAAAAATTAAGGGAGCAAAGTGAGGAGAGAAAGAGGGAAGCTGTAAGGGTAAAAGCAGCAGCAGAAAGGGTATCAAGAGTAGTGATGAGGGAGAATAAGAAGGAAGAAGAAGAAAATGAAAAGGAAATGGAAATATGGAGGAGGAGGATAATATCAGAGACAGCTAAAAAATATGAAGAGGGGAAGGTAATAGAGAGTATAGTAGAAAGAGAAAGGGTGAAATGGGAAAGGAGGAGAGAGGATGAAAGGATATTGGAAGAGATGAGCAACGAAGTAATGGAGGAATTAAAAAGGAAAAGAGAGGAAAATAGTAGGGAGATGGAGGAGAGGAGTGAAGGGGAGAGAGAAGAGAGTAAGAGGGAGAGTGAAAGATGGGGAGAAGTATATAAAAATAGAGAGGTAGCAACAACGTCAGCACTAAGGGGAACAGGTGGTAACTACGGAAAGGAAGAGGGAGACCTAATAGACTTAAAAACTGTAACAATAAAAGGAAAAAAGGCAGAGTGGGGGGCGCAATTTATGAATGATTTTTGTAGTGAGGATGGAAGGAAGAGTGAAAGGGAAAGCTTAGATAAGCTATACCTCACTAGAACAAACATAGATTCGCCATGGGTGAGTAGAAGATGGGAGGAGCTGGAGAGAAGTAAGGAGGAAGTGAAAAGAATGGGAGAAACACAAACTAACGAACACACGCCACCGACGCTCACCAACCAACACACGCCACCCACATCACCATCACGCTCTCTAACGCCACACCCCACATGTTCAACAACTGCACGCTCTCTGCACAGAATAAAGCTCGCACCCTTCATGGACGAAGTTACACCTTATGCATGTCGGCTTAGGGACCTCCCTAGTCGCAGGCAAGACAGGCAAACAGACGTGCCAATATTGAACACAGGAAAGGATGAAAAAAGGGGAAAGGAAGGAGAGGGAGGTAGGAGAAGAGGTAGTAAGGAAGGATTTGAAGTAGTAAAAGGAATGGGGGAAGAGGAGGGGTGTGAAGAGTTAACATCATGGAGCATAAAGGATGACACAAGACAGAATGTAATGCCACTGCTGGAGAGAGGAGGGGTTAGACCACAATATGTACCTTGGAAACATACGGATAAGGAAAACATAAAATGTAGGCTCCCATCATTAAGTGGAGGTGCGGGTAAATGGATATATGAAATGGAAAAACACACCGCAGGACAGAAACTAGCAGTGGGAGATGTTAAGGGCCTGTTAATATCAATATTAGGGGATAGAGCGGATGACATTTGGAAAAGAGCGGGATTCCATGGGGTAACAATAACAAACACATCGCATGATGGGGCACCATTTGCAAACTGCAGACATGCGCTATGGCAGGCACTAAGAGTGCAGTACCCAGACACATCAGACATAGGAGCCATTACTTCCCGTAAGATGGGTGAGAACGAGGATCCTGTTGATTATATCCAGGATATTCAAGAGAAGTGGCGCATGGAAACTAGAGAACAATGGGACAAAACACCAGCCATATTTTATCATATACTAGTACAAGGGCTCCCAGAAGGAGTTCAGAGACAATTAAAGAAAGTAGTGGGGATGGAAGCAAAACCATGGCCGGAAATACAACTGACTATAGTACATCACTGTAGAACATGGCAAGGAAAAATGAAACAAAAGGAAGAGGACAGGAAAACAGAAGAGGCCAAATTAGTACAGAAAAAACTTACTAAATATACCATGGAAGGGGCACTAATAACTGCGCCAACACCAATGGCCCAAAGCCCAACGCAAGTAGTGGCTGCACAAAATCCAGCTCAAATAGCGCCTCCACAAGAGGTAATAGAGCAAGTGCTGCCTCTGCAATCACACGCACAGAACATGGGAGGAGGGTACCCAATGCAAGGAGCTGGGTATTATAATTATAATAGAGGGAGAGGAGGGTTTATGAGGGGAAGAGGATACGGATATAATACCCAACAACAGGCTGGGGGACTCAGAAATAATTACCAGACAGGGCAACCAGTATACCAGGACAACACAGGGAACTTCCCATGGCAAAACAGGGAACCACCCGTGTGTTGGAGCTGCGGACTATTAGGACACATGTCACGTACATGCAGGGTCAGGCCAGGAACACCAGCATGGAACGAACAAGCACAACATAGGACATCACAAGAACAGCAGGGCATACAACCACAGCAGATGTCACCACAAGGGAGTGACCAACACTATTCCCTACCACAACAACAAATAAAACAATACCTGCCACAAGTAACTGGTGCAGCGTTAATACAACCACCACCACAACCTGAACGAACGCAATTGGGTGGGGTGACGGTGTTGGGGCACAACCCTTACACAGGGAATGGCCAGTCATTGTACCCCCAATAGGACAGCCCACAGACGGCCTTGGTGTGTCCCATCCTGTCAGTAACACCTAATAGTGCGGAGGAGCCACGCATAGAGGTAACGATAGGTGACAAAAAATTATCATTCCTTGTTGACACCGGGGCGACCCGGTCTTGCATAAGGGAAGGTAAGTTTAAGATGTCAGGCGAAGCCATGAACACACAAGGGTTTTCTGGGGCTAAAGGGTTGGTTCCATTTACTGATAACGTTCCGCTATCTATTGGAGATTACGATCTGTCAGTACCACTTTTGTATTATAGTGCCTCACCAGTAAACATACTGGGGAGGGACATAATGAACAGATTAAATATGACGATCTCCTTTACAGAGGATGGCATAATTTGCTCTACTCCAGGGATTAACATGCTTGCAGCACGACAGATTTTGCAAGCATACTGTGGACAGATAGCGATCAGGGCGGAGCCGGTAGACGGCGAGCTATTCCAGTACGGAACAGACATGGCATTTGCATGGATGCCAGGGATAGGAGGGAAAATATGGAGGAGACCAGCAGCCTATCTATTCCGACCAGAAACACCAGCTAATGAACTGGAAGGGAAGGTCATTGCAGTGGACATTGAGAGCATTATTGCAACAGCTGATTATGTTGCTGTGCACGCCCAAGATAAAGAAGGGAGAGCATGGAGGGCGGTGATAGCACTAGCAGAAGGATGTAGGCTGACCCAGGTGTCAGATGAAGAGTTGTTTTCAGAAGAAAAGGAGGAAAATGAAATGGTGTTCATGATGAGTGTAGAAATGTGGCTAACAGTGGCTCACAAACAAGTGGCACAGAAAATTGCAATGGCACTTGAGGCACCCGCTGGCACACCAGTCCCATTTTTTAAAGAAGATATGTCAAAGGTGCCAAAATCATTATGGACTATTAGCCCTTATGATGTAGGATGCATTAAAAGCATAGGGGGTGTAAAGATAAAATTAAAAAAGGGTGCCATACTACCAAGAGTGAAACAATACCCATTGTCAAGAGAGGCAGATGAGGGCATATACGAAACCATAACAGCCCTTATAAACAATGGCATATTGGTCCCCTCAGAATCCCCATGCAACACAGCTGTGTACCCGGTGCGCAAGGCTAAAGGAGGGTCTTGGCGGTTCATACAGGACCTCAGACCGTTGAACAACATAGTAGAAGCAGAGTATCCAGTAACAGCAAACCCGGCCACAATTTTGTGTGGCATTCCAGCAGAAGCATCACGGTTTACAGTGATTGACCTTAAAAATGCTTTTTTCTCAATACCATTACACCCAGACTCACAAGACTTGACAAGCTTCACTTACCGAAATAGGAAGTGGAAACATACCAGATTACCACAGGGATATTGTGAATCACCTTCAATTTTCAATAGGGTAATACAGATGGATTTGGGTAACGTTGAGTTGGAAAGCACAGTGTTACAGTATGTGGATGACATAATAATTTGCAGTACAAATGAAGATAAATGTAGAGAGGACTCATTAAAAATGTTGACGATATTGGCTGAAAAGGGGTACAAGGTAGACATGGAAAAGATACAATACTGTCAGGAACAGGTACTTTACATTGGCCAACTGATATCACAATATGGAAGAAGGATTGCACCACAAAGAGCACAGGCAATATCAGGCACTCCCGTGCCACAGACTGTAAGAGAACTGCAGCAATTTCTGGGACTGTGCAACTACTGTAGAGCATGGGTATTTGATTACAGCTCTTACATAGGACCCCTGCTTGAGGGTTTGAAGGAAGCAAATAAAGGGGAGAAAAAGTTGGGATGGACTATGGAAATGAAGGAGGCATTTGATGAATTAAAAGAAGCAATATCAACTGCTCCAGTACTAGCATCCCCAGACTATGAGCGACGATTTTTTATATTTTCACATTGCGACTCAGCAGTAATGAAAGCAGTATTGGCCCAAAAGACTAGCATGGGCTATAAACCAGTAGCATTTTACAGCGGTCACTTAGATCCAATAATGTTAGGACAATTCTCTTGCGAACAAGGTCTTGCTGCAGCTGCATTTGCAGTAGAAAAAGCATCATCAATAACTATGGGGTGTCCAACTACACTATTTGTAGAACATGCACTATTTGCGATATTGAATAAACCTAAGTCCACACTGACGACACAGAGGGCAACAGGTTATGAGATTATTTTGTCCAAAGCTGAACTGGCAATTGTTAGATGTAGCACGGTTAACCCTGCAAGGTTCCTAGCAGAAGTAATTGAAGAGGGAGATTACGCCCACGACTGCACCCAAGTAACTGAGATGTACTCATGTACTAGGAAAGTTGAAGAAAACGCACTAGAGGGAGGTGAGCTTTTGTTTATTGATGGGTCATCAACTATTGATCAAGGAGACGGGATAAGGAGGACTGGGGCAGCAGTAGTACAAATGATGGAAGCGCCAGTGTGTGTGGCTATTAAGTGTGTACAATTACCACAGCATTACTCTGCTCAAGCGGCGGAACTGGTTGCACTCATATTGGCACTAAAGGAAAGTTTTGATAAAAAAGTTACTATATATTCCGACAGTGCATATGTTACATCCACTGTCCACTCAGGGCTATCAAAGTGGAGAAGAAGAGGGTTTAGGAGAGCTGACGGCACTCCAGTACAACATGCCCTCTTGTTGGCTGAACTAATTGAAGTAATAAACGATCCCCAAGAACTAGCCCTAGTAAAATGCACAGCACACACCAATGGAGAAGACTATATATCAAAAGGAAATGCAGCAGCAGACGCACATGCAAAATATGCTGCATATTTTGGTGAGATATGGAACCCCACAGACTCACAGAGAGGGAGAGGGAGGGGAATAGCGAGGGAGATGTTAATAAAAGAAGGGTACACCCATCTCCCAGCCACCCAGATTATGGAGTTACAAGCGGCTGCACCAATGGCCGAAAAAGAAGTATGGGTGAAAAGAGGATGCACAATGTCACCAACCGACGCACTATGGCGCCAGGGTGGCACTGGGAAAGTTGTAATACCATTGGCATTGTTAAATACCGCCTTGAACCAATTACATCACCCTGCCCATACAGGCAAAGAAATAATAGCAGCACGAATTAGAGAAGATTGGTTCTGTCCCGAGTTAACATCCCATGTGTCAAATTTTATCAGCAATTGCCTTACATGTCAACAGTTCACGGCCGGTCATACTTTAAAGGTGATAAGAGGTACCATACCCCGACCAGAAGGACCTTTTCGGCACCTCCACATTGACTATGTTGATATGATCAACATTTGTCAAGGCAATAGATACATGATAGTAGTAGTATGCCCATTTTCTAGGTGGATCGAAGCAGGGCCCTGTTCACACCCTGATGCGTTTAGAGCAGCCAAATTTATAGTAAGGGAGGTATTCCCCAGGTGGGGAGTGTGCGAGGTGTTAAGATCAGACAACGGACCCCATTTCGCAAATGAAATGTTCCAGCATATCACATCCCTACTGAACATTAAACACAAATTTGCATGTGCGTACCACCCACAGGCCAATGGTGTATGTGAACGCCTGAATGGCCTATTGAAGGAGGCAATTGCTAAAATACAGCAAACAACAAAGAAAAGTTGGTTGTATTGCCTTCCGTTAGCACTGTTCGAACTTAGAAACAGGCCAGGGTCCGACCACCACCTCACCCCACACGAGGTGGTTACTGGACGCCAAATGCGCCTTCCCCTAACACCAACGTCAAGGGCATTCACCGACCAAGAAAGTTCTGCGAATGTGTTAGGTGATGAAATGTATCAATATGTGTCTTCTTTGATTACTAGCGTTGTGTTTGTGTCTCAACAGCTCGAGCGCACACGGGGCGGGTCCACCAGCAACCAAGAAATAGACGAAAATACAGAATTGGGAAAGGAGAACTTGTGCCAACTTGCCAAAGGTGACCACGTACTACTTCGAAATTTTAATAGAAGGTGGAACCAGCAGAGGTTCACTGGCCCCCATTTAGTAGAGGACGTATCAACAAGAGCAGTAAAACTAAAGGATAAGCGTGCGTGGAACCACCTGCATGATGTAAAAATCTACAAACTGCAGACCCGCCCCAGCGCCAACGACAGGTCCATTGGAAAAACGCCAACAACATCCCCGGCAGCGGAAGAAAACACAACCACAGACAACGACCCAATTGTTCCCTCGGAGAGAATAACGGACGAAGAAGGGGGTGATCCCCACACTGCCCACCCCATGGTCACACGTTCAAAGAGTAAAACTGCTCCCGCCATCTGAGCAAACCCCCCCCCATTGACTACTAAATACAATTGTAATAAAAACTAAGGACTTCGCTTGCACCAATACACATGTAAACACGTGAATGTTCTCTTTTTCTCTCGCACATACAGGAGCTGCGTAATATTGTATTGTTAAGAAAAGTTATCTAACAAATTCAGTGTGCAGGCGTAGATGGTGCTGCCAGACGATAGTTACCCAGAAGAATTGTCACACCAATTTGTATACGAAATAAAAAGGCCAACATACTTAAAAAAGAAAAGGGTACGTGTATACTACACGGCCTTCCTCCTGGCCATAGAAAATTACATGCCCCACCTCCGCCCATACTTGCCGGTCTTGAGAGACCGATCACTTAGAGTAGCATGGGAGCAACTCTTCACCTGGGCACTGAATGACTATTTGATAGGGAGAGCTTAATGAAACAAAACTAACATTTAATAACAAGCACTTTTTGAGAATTTTTAGGCGGGCAACTTTAACGTCGCAAGAATACGCTGCCAGGACTGCAGCAAGGTAAGAGCAAAAATGTCGGTGAGGTTAGCATATGTAATAAAAATAATAGGGATTTTTATGATCACCGGAGTTTTGGCTGCCTCTGTATGGCAGTACAGCTATGCTATGAGTTTTTTTGCTGCACCCAAACCTAATGTACCCCACCTCCCTGCTGCAACAGGTGTTACGTCAGGTGGTAACAGTAACAATGAACAAAAGCGAAATAAAGTTAAACGCAGCACATACTCAGACAATAAAGGTATTGATAATTATGTACAAGATTCAGCACACGTCACAAACAACATATGGTACCAGCACATGACCCGCATTGGTAAGCAGACAACTGAGGATAGCTGTTACGTTTGCTCATTAATACCATACGCCATGAGCGCTTCACGAACATTTGTTGCCACAGAAATAGATGAAAAAACAGCACAGTGCATAATATATTTGGCCCTGTTCCAAACGAAAGGAAGATTCCAAGGAACAGTAGTGCACATGACATGGAAAACACGAGACTCATACCCATATGAAAACAACTTCCTCAAGACCTATCTGAGTTATCACAAGACCAGTTTACATGCTGAAGCATTCAGATACATAACAAGTGGCCCTGAAAAAGGAGAAACAAAGAAGGTAACACTGCAGTATCTACCATGTGATTGGTACGCCACGGAAGTTCCGGGTAAACAAGGATGCTGGGAGAGGCCATTACTGACGATAACAGGAAAGGTGTTCCTGGGTACCAGCTGGGAGATAGGAGTGGTTGGCAGCAACATGGTAACAAAAGAAACTATCTCAACCATCGAGACACACAATCATCGATGTTGGACGACATGGATCAAGTACGTACCAATGCTCACGTGGGTAGAAGAAGATGAAGACCCGATAACTATATTACCATTGACTGCGCCCAAAGTATGTTACCAGCATAAAGGAGAGGTGGACGTGGGATATAACACCAATTGTGCAAGTGTGATGGAGTTACCTGAGGGGGGAGCGGGAACAGCAGTAATAATGGACCATTATTGGGCCTGCGGAGAAAAGGCATATCATACACTGCCTCCCCTGTGGAGTGGTGTGTGCACAATGGTACACGTCAATGTACCATCACTAGTGGTACCTAAGAAGCATGTCGATGTGGCGAAATTTCCGAAAATGGATGAAGGAGACAGGAGAAGAAAGAGATCTGCACCACTCCAGAAGGAGCAAGAAAACAGGACCAACAGCAATGATACTGTCCTAAACAGGAGAAAAAGACAAGGAGAGCCATTAACA
Organism: Ambystoma mexicanum; assembly: GCF_040938575.1. Taxonomy (NCBI): domain Eukaryota; kingdom Metazoa; phylum Chordata; class Amphibia; order Caudata; family Ambystomatidae; genus Ambystoma; species Ambystoma mexicanum. Next base: position 140,905,231 of record NC_090923.1, on the reverse strand, counting down.
GGAAATTATCTGTGGGGAAGGTCGGAAACGGAACTAACCTCAATACCGCCAGAACACAGACTATTCAGCAGAGCAGCAATGTTCTTCTCCTCAATAATACATCCGGGACTGCAGGCATACGCAAACGCAAAATGGCTGCAAATAACCAGATGGGAACTAATGATGACCATAAATTCGACAGTAAATGGGTTTAACGCAATTAAAGAGGAGCTGCGAGCTGTAAGGATGGTAGCACTACAGAACAGATATGTATTGGACCTTCTCACAGCAATGGAAGGAGGAGTTTGTGCAAAGATAGGACAATCATGCTGCACGTTCATACCTGCCAACGATGCCGACAATGGTACACTAACAGAAGCAGTTTCACAATTGGCCCAGATGCACTCCAAAATGATGGACGAAAGTAACGGCGTAAACAAGGATAAAAGCTGGTTTTCACTATTATGGTCATGGATGCCATCTTGGCTGTCAGATGGACTGAAAATAATAGTGGGATGTGCTATTTTGGCTGGAGCTGCACTGATAATAATTAGATTTTGGAAAGCCCGGAAGGCGCGCTCAACTGATGAGTTGCTGGAAATGGTGGGAATGCACCCCTTGATGCCAGCGGATGACGGCCAGCACACAGGTGTGATAATACACGAAAGGGAGAAGTTGCGCACCCAAATCATCGCCAATCATCTAGACCCACCATCAGTGAAGATCGAGAACCCAAGGAACCCTAGGAGCTACATAGGAAGATGGGTGTACTGTACTCCTGGAGGAACATGCGAATACATGTATTGGTCATTTGAAGATCACGTAAACCATTATGGACATCTCGGAGGGATAACCAAGATATGGAGAGTAAGAGGAGATAACGAGAAGGATATGTTTGTGGTCGACAAGTCGACCAGAGGGGGGACTGAAGTGGGAGAATGGAAAACCAGACTCCCGTCCTTCACCTCTCGCGCTTGGCCTAGAGGGTCGCGGCCCAGACACCCGCCACGAGAAGAGTTTGCCCATTTACCAGATGACCAAATACCCTGGTACAGAAACATACGGATGTGTCCATCTGCCTGCCCAACAGCCCGCACTGGCCATGCCGACACCTGCGGCACGGACCAACTAGACTGAAATCTACACATCGTTAGAGATGCCATGACGACCTAGATAACGGGAAGCACCGCTGAACTATTATACACGCTGAACATTTCCACACCAATCTACACGAAGAACATACTCAGTGCTCTGACGTAGGCGACAGGCTTATTCACGGACGTGCATCTTTATTATTTTTACATAGGCTTTCAGAATGCAGAAACGCAAGACGCACCATGAGCTCATTTATAACGCTTGCTCACGCTTCTCTTGAAACCCGTTACCATCATGAGAGATATAATGGAAACACGATACTGGCCATGAAACTGTATGCCACTATAACCTAAAGCATCCATGCACTAAATGGATTACTCGTACACCAGGCCCAAGTAGGCCCCAAGCAAGAGTTCCCGTGGACATTAACAAAGCAAAAGTCAGGTTGCTGAGCCTGCAGAAAGAACCCAGTGGAGCAACCAGCCAAGGTCGTAATGTTGCAAACCCACAGTCAAGAAACAAATCTTCAAAGGCACGATGTTGCAACCTCGCACTCCACGTACCAATGTTAAAATCATATCTGCAAATTAAACCAGACATACAGTGGAAAAACAATATTAATTGTGCAGAATTATGCCTCAAACACGGTCCCTCCCCACGTGACCAAGCCGAACCTGACGAGATGCCAAAACCCAGGAGAGAAAAGGCGTCTGGGTACCTCGCTACGAGACGCAGGCCGACACACTTGAAAGGCTCAATGGACACCTGCTACAGTGGGAACGGTCAGTCTCCCACCTATGAATAAATCCTCACATTGCCTGCACGTACCCATACTGAAACACTGTTGCAACCACAGGTGCACCGTGTGCTGGGAACAACGGTGGTCCCAGGCTGGGGAGTTCACGGATGCACCAATCAGAACATGAGGTTCTTATCTCAGACGTCAGTAACGTTAGCCAATCCTCAGGGGTCTTCATGTAACAATTCTTATGTATCTAATTGTAGGGACAACCCAGATATACCACCTGACTACATCTTAACCACTAATATCATTCTCTATATGCGTACTATACTAACCCCACCACTCGAGCAACCAATCAAGAGTGGCGATAGGTTCTTTTGGTAACTTTTTGGAATGACGCAAGTAGCGCGTCATAATGTAGTAAAAAGGGCCTGCGAGCCCCACTATTGTGTGTGTGTCAGGACGAACGCGTGCGCTCCTTGACCCATCCCTGCCGTTTGCATAATAAACGACAGAAGTTGCCTTGCTCCTTGTGTGTGCCTCATACTCTGTCTCGATCCGAGATATACACGGGAGGAGTTGGGGCCTCCCTGCCCGGAGGTCTGCGGACGGCCCGGCCGACCCCGGCAGAATTCCCCCCCGACAGTAACCTTGGATGAGGCATCTCAAAAGGCATGTGATGCCACTTTCCCTCCACCTTTTCTCCTGTTGAAATTATGCCACTTCGAACTTGCTGAACTGTATTGTCACTAGATGTTTTCAGTATAGGATGGAGAAACTCTTCAGTGACTTGCACGAACGTTATAAGACATTATTGAGATAATTTAGTTCTGTATGGCAATGAATGTTCTATAGAATGTATTACCGTTTAGAGTTCTGTGTCAACGAGTGAGGCAGAATCTACTTCATTAGAACAGACACTACTCCAGAATCTCCCCAGACCTCTGGGGATAGCCCTAAGTAGCATCCCTCATACTGAACACTCATCTCCTACTCAACGAGGGGGGAAGATCATGTACGACAAATGAAAAGAATGAAACGAAGTCAATGTTTACACTGAAATAAAAATTCCTAAGCACTGTATTATTATGAAATTGTAAAAGAAAACAACATATTGATTTCGTGGTTTCAGGAGTTATGTTTGGGGAGTTTTGGCTCCCCTCTTCTACTCTTCTTCGGAGCGACAAGATGCTGACCCTGCCTAAGGGTGGGCTGCAGGCGTCGCCTTCCTGCAGCCCTCATTATCTCCAGGCTGAGTTTCCTCTTCTGAATGATTTGCTTCTGGAGTTTTTTGATTTGCAGCCAACCTGCAGGAGACACCACATCAGCACCTTTGGCGGCTGTGAAGCGCGCGCTGCTAACTGGAGGAAACTGTCAATCAGCTCTTGCATGAAGCGGGTGCTGCCCTTTGTGCTGTCCTGTGTCTATTTCTAATGCTTTCCTTAGTCTTCTTTTTGTAGTCCCTCACCCTTTCATTCTTCCTAAGATTTTTCATCTTCTCCCAATTCATGCCCGAGAGGTGACGAAAGCTATTCATTGCTCTCATAAGATAAAATGCTTCCTTCTTGAACTCTGCACAATAGATTCAGTCACCAATTATATTGCAAGCTCTCAAAACTGCCATTGTCTAAAAAAAACACACACAGAGGAGATGTTGAATTATGAATTTCAGCGGGATTCTTTCTTGAGACAGGCTCGGTGTCAATGATGTGTGCAGGCATCCTCCAGTACTGGTATTTTATGTTGTTCGCTTGTTATGCCAGCGAGCCCAATTGCAGTGAAATTGTAGAAAGAGGGAATTAAGATTTGAGGAACACTTAATGCCACGGGCCAAATCACTGGCAACAACTTACGATCCACCAAAGTTGTATTGTTCCATTTTTCATGCAGGCTTTGCAATTATAAAGATCATATTAAAAAAAATATATATATGCTGGTATGACGAAAGGAGAGACGTGTGAGATCCATTATGAAACGATTATTGATCAAATAGGTTTCTGTTCTGAAACTGAACCTTATCTGCACCGGTTTGGGTCTATTTGACTTAAAACATTTTACCCAATCACATTTGATCGAATTTATTTGCCCTTTCTCCGGTCTAAAATGTGGGGAGATAACCACACAAACCCCGAACTTCCCCTCAGCCTAATCTATACCCTTACCCACCCCCATAAATATATTTAATTACATTTGACCGAAAGAAAAGGTGAAAAAAAAATCGATCAAATGTTTTTAGGTCAATTATGCTAATGCCACCTGCAGCAGGACATTGCCAGAAAAGCTGCATTTGATCTCCCAGCATCTATGAGCAGACGTCAGCTTCAAAAGTAGGTCATGCTGTAGGTTATTTCTATTTGAATGATGTTGAAAAATCAGCAAATAATCTAATCTGCAGCACAATGATCTGACGGGTATTTTCTGATGGATTTTTCATGACTAGGATACGTTCATTCATATTTATTGACTGCTCATTATTCGTGTATAAAAAGGCAATTTTTTCATCATCCTATTTTTGGGTACTCATATGTTTTAAAGAATCAATCTTTTATTTTAAAAATATTTTATTTTTAAATCAATGAATTCTATTTTAATAAATCACTTTTTATTTGTGATTATTCAATGTTTTTGGAGGAGCATTTTTTAAAGAATCACTATTTTAAAAGATCATTTTGTTTTTCGTAACAAACAAATTTGTTTAATCCTATTTTAAATGGTGAATATTATATGGAAAAGTGGAGTTATTTGAAGTTGACACCCAAAGCAATTTGTGTGCTGCAATTCATTCAAATTGCTTATAAGTGATATTCATCCGCCCTGAGTAAGCATACAAGCCCACACAATTCAGCTGGCTACAATAGTGCAAGGGTGTGCAACCTTTGGCTCTCCAGATGTTTTGGACTACAAATCCCATTGTCCATAACCAGCATAGACAATAGCCAGATATCATGGGAATTGTAGTCCGAACGCTCTGGAGTGCCAAAGGTTGCAGACCCATGCAATAGTGCCTCTCCTGGGTCTGTTCTTGGAGGACTGATCTTCTCTTCAGGGTGGAAGGTCCTGGCCTCATTACGAGGTTGATGGTAACCCACCGGTGCGATCGGCAGGATGCCACCAACCTTGTAAAAATGAATCCGGTGCCTGACTTCCCAGTGCTTCCGGGACATTACGAGTCCCAACGGCGCGGGACGTCAGGCACTGGATTTTGTAACTCCCCATTATTGTAGTGGGGAGACGGAAGCACCGGCACTGTTGCTAACGGTACCGGTACTTCCGTGAAGAATCTGCCTACCCGAGCTGCTGCGCCCAGCAGGGTCAGACCTGTCGGGCGCAGTGGCACGGGCAAGCAGACTCATAGTGTGGCGGTCCGGAAACAAGGCTGCCGGTAAGCTTACCGGCACCCTTGTTTCCGGACCGCCACACTTGTAATGAGGCCCCAGGCTGGTCTCTTAATTAGGCAGTAACAGAACAACTGACACAACACCTTAATTTCTGATGAAGAACTGTTTAAATACAAGAGAACACGGGAAGGGAAGAAACAGCTTTGCGTTTAATGGTGTGTAAAAAAGAGAAATGCAAATTTACAAACACAAATAATAATGCTTGTTTTATTTCTTTTTAAGCCATTGGTTTGAATGTCATTTTAGTGTGTCCAAGGAAGCTTATGGGTTGGTATACAGTTACTGAACACACATGTACAATCAAAAGATTGAGGGGAAATGATTTACTGTCCCTGGGATTCATCCCCTCTTAAAAGGGCTTGCGCAAGCTTCCAAACTGAGGAATCACGTTGCCTTTATGCTGTGCCCTACAAGCCGGACAAAGAACACTATTAGATCACAATACATACACTTATTACCAAGATTACACTCAACCACTAGAGAGATTGCATATTACAAAACATGATTTTATTAAGATAATGGGTTAAAAATTCAACAAACAATCCATGTAAACAATCCATAGTAATAGAAAACGCATTACCTAGACAAACGGTTATCTAACATTCATACTTCACAACAAGAAACTCAGAAAGTGCAAAAGTGTTCATTTACAACCTACACACCTCACATACAGATGTTAGTCCACACTCTCTTCACCAAACATTATTGTTCAGACACTTGTCGAATACACAAAACAGAGAGCTCTCAAATTCTGCATTGCTCCCTCCAGACCGTTCATGTCCTTATTAAACGAATCCTATCAATAACAGGTTCTCTTTAATTTAATTAATCATTAAAAAACGTTGCCTACAAATAAAGCAATCTCAATGCCCGACATGTTTCGTTCTTTTAACAATATTAGACAAATGACAGAACTTCTTCAGGGGAAATTCGAAAAACAGGTTTTCATGGTCTTCTCAAACTTTGTGTGATAGTGTTCCTCTGTGACCCGTGGTAGCCTTAATAAATCAAGCTGTCCCCGGTGTCGTAGGTCTGTTCCCAAAGTAAAACGACCCACCGTTGTAGTCAATACCACGCACAAAGATGCCACCGTCTTGCAGCAGCTATGCATGGAAACGGGTTCGGTCGTGGCAGCTGCTGTCTGATTTCACTTAATATTATCAGCGGGACCGCCATTCTACTGGTCCATCCAGTTGCCGCTAGGACGTACTGCCGCTCATTTAGCTCATTTTAAACGGTTTCCATATGCTAAGCGTCCTGCGTTCCTTCCACCGTCCTCGCGTACGTGTTGCCTCGATCACTTGATGCTGGCAAAACAGTTTGAAGACATAAGTACTTGCACCCCGGGAAGAGCAGGTGATTACAAGCGAACACTGGAAATGAAGAGATCGCTTTGCATTTTTTGCTGTGTAAAAGAGAATCGGGACATAGGAATTTGGTTAAAAAAAGGAACTTTGTTGTTCGATTTTTTGTTTTTATCTATTAATTTCAATAAGATTTGACTTTATTTGATGGGAGGCTTTAGGTTTAAGAGTACACAGTGCAGGTGGTATATGGGGAATCACCAAAGCCTGTTCAGTCTCCTCTTCCCAATCTCAGGTCTGCCTATGCAACCAACCAATCAGGATAAGCAGAGGGTGAAGTGAGCGGGAACTGTCGGGAGCGGCGTTACACTACTTTTATTTTTTACTGTTAACAGTTCCACTCCATTTTTTCCCACTTTCCCACTTTAACACGCGATAGCAATTACAGCTAAAATTAGATCTGTTTCAACTCAATTGGCTGAGATTAGGAGCATGGCTGCAACCCTTGAAAATTGAGTTGCACACTGCTCCCTTCCTGCATACTCTCTCCCGTGCCGGTGGTCACATCTCCACTGCTTTATTTGGTACACTTCCACCACTGAGGACAATGACTCCTTTGGATGAATGTGGAAGGCAGGGACAGAGCCCCATCATGGAAACTCGGCTAATGGAGGGAACAAACACGTAATTATAATTGTTATTTTACAATGCGCTTAATACCAACCAGTGACTTCTCAGCGCGGTCGAACCACTGTTGCTCTGTGTTGTCTTGCTTCCAAGACAAACACGTTGCACTTGAGCTATCCTTCCTTCTGCTGCCAATCAGTCTGTTGTGAGAGAGTGAATCCGAACCTGCCTGCAGAGTGGGCTTTCCCTGCGATGTGTACTCCAGGCCTCCGGACAGCCCACAGATTGTGCGCTTAAGTGCACAAACATCATTGGGTGTTTAAGGTATGCAGTGAGTGATGGCGCATGGAGCTTGAGAGCAATGTACCAATATGCCATGTTGAACCAGCATGATTAAAACGTGGTGGATCATGCTTTTAGGCTCTCAGCCTGTGGGGACTGGAGTATCAACATGCAGCCGCTGAATATTATCCATGAGAAGTAGAAGAGAAACATGAATGCAGGTGATTTGGAGTCACACAACTCTAAGCAATAGCCTTAACCCTCTTTGAGTGGGCACATTGCAGCCAGTCCGTGCCATTATCGGAGCAATTACGCCTTATGCTGCAGTATGGAAGATGACAGAAGGGGGGCAGTGGTGTGAGAGTTAGGACGGTGTGCCAAGGGGACTGTGAAGCTAAAGAGAACAGGAGTTGGCTAACTGAAGAACAAATGACTTACCTCTCTGTAAGGTTCTTTCTGTTGGATGTCTCCCCCACAGATTCCTCATCAATGAAATCCTACGTGCAGTGCAGCTGATCTCTGGTAACCTTTCCATCACGAGGGTGACCTCAGTTTCACTCTTGTGTTTTCTAGCATAAGGAGTCCCGGTGTGGAACTCCCTTCAGTCTCAAATTCATCTTTTACCTACCCATCTGCCAGAACAAAACACCTTTTACCGGACAATGGGTGGATGAATTTCAACTTCCCTGTCGGTTCCATGTGATTATATCCCCGCAAAATGTCGCCATACAAGAATGGCGCTGTTTTCTGTGTGGCAATATTACCCTATGGAACCTGTGGGGAACACCCACACAACCCCTATATTTTGTAAAAGGGAACAGGGGACACCCCTGCACCCCTTCCTTCTATTTACCCCATATATGATACCCAGAAATATTGTATTGTATTTATTGTTTTATATAGTGCCTTAATCCAAGGCCCTTAATGTCGCCTATGCCGTTTCCCGGCGACCATATGTATGGCGACATTATTTATGGGGATAATATTAACTGTTACCACCATGTCACCGTGCCATTGCTGCTATTGGTCTGTTGGTTTTTACCACGTGTGCATGTATTCTGTTATGTTGTTTTGTTCATGCGCTTTGAATCTATAGTAGTCATATGCCCTTATGCAATTGAAACTAAATTGCAGTGAAGAGGGGCTGGTTTGGGTATAAATATTGGTGACTCGAGTGATCAAAACTGGCTCAAAGTCCTTATTCTTGTTCTACTAAGCAACAACAGTGCCAGCGGTAATGCTTCAGGACTTAAATGTGCAGAGGGTACATCAAGAAGAACTCTGTAGGTCTGGAGGGTCTTTCCTGGGATTCCTTCACCGTAGGAGCAAGTGTGCAGTGGGATGGCATGCTCAACCTGCACTTCTGCAAGCCTTGGACAGGGTTAATAACATATCAAGCCTGCCCTGGTCTATAGTCAGTAAAATGATTGCCGTGTTTAATAGAATGTAGGGAGGTGAGTGTTAACCTCAGACCCTCCTTTTACAGAGCAGTCTTTCTTGATTAATCAGGTACAGTGAACAGCTCCTGCTAAATGTCTCCAATCACACCAGTGAGAAGACCCTCTGGGGTTAAAGACCTCTATCACTTCTGGCCGCTGATGTGTGACAGTGGTGTCATTCAAGCTTCTGTCTACCAGAGAATGTACAATCCTATAAGGGCTATGCTAGAGTCATTTGAATATTTTGCACAAAACATGTGTTATCCTGGTCTATGTTTACATAATGTGACGTAAAGAAGTATGTATTGGGGTTCTACATTAGCACCAACACTTTAGGGGCTTGTGCCTAATTGGGTAGCACTATTTGCACATTGTCCCAAATGTATGCCTTGTTGCTTGAATCCAACAATCTTCTAATGTCCTTTCAAATGATGTATTTGTAATGTTCCATCACTTATTAAAGTGTTGTGATCTAAAAAGAAATGTTTGAATGTCTGTATTGTGAGATAAGAAGGAACATTTATTGTAGACATCTTTTTTTTTGCCTCAGTTCCTGTCTTTTGGGGTTAGCAAGAGTACTTGCAGTCTTGCCATACATGTTATGTTCTGTTATTTGGCATTTATGTAGCGCCCTATATATCATTGGTATGATCTCAAATCACTTGTGGGTTGAACGCACTTGGGGACCATAGTCCGGGTCAGTCGAGAGAGTAGGGTAGGATACAGTGCTTGGGTGCACTCAATATTTGTGAGAGCATATATGTATAAACTATAGATGCATAAAGAGCATGCTTTCACTTTAATAATCTCTGGTGTGCTACCGCCACCAGGCAGACACCACGAGACGTGTAACAATCACTACATTATCCTCATGAATAATCAGTCAGTGTCCGAGCTTTAAAGGTGACAGGGATGACACAGGGGCTGTTCATACACCCTCCAGCAGAACTAACCTCACTGCTGAACTATCTGCTGAACTCTCCCTCAGTGGGCAGGCACCACACTGTCCCAAGCTACTTTAATTTAGAATCTTCAAAATTATGTCTTTACAGTGTCTTTAAGGTTATGTGATAAAGGTTATACCTACAACTTAATTAGCACTGCTGGACACTAATGGACCAACACCGTCCCCGTCCTCCAAAGCCAAGCAACTTCACTTCCACTTCCTCAGTGTTAAAAATGATGGTGTTTGCTTAGAAGCAGCCACAAGAGGTCACAGCTTACATACCTATACCACAACTAACACTGCTGACATTTAGGATGCAAAAGCCCCACTCATAAGAACCATGGCAGTGGATGGGTGCTTTTGGGCACTACCCTTCCCCACTTCAGGAAATCGCATGGAACCAATTGCTGGCATTGTGTGGTACAGTTACTGCCGGTAGGAGTAACCAGGGTTCAACCAACCCCGTATGTGCCCATGTCTGTGAATCCTGTGCTTCTCTCATCTGTTACCATGGGATTTCATTATGTTACTATTGATTGTTACAATTGTTTTTTCAGTGCAATTCCTGTGATTTCATTTGACTTGGGGGGATAGCTCAGGGGCAACATGCTCGTCTTGGAAGCAAGACCATCTGGTCCGCTCTTAGAAACCTCTGGATATTAAGCACGTTATAAATAACCTATCATTTAAGTAAAACCATGTGTGATGCCCCTTCTCATGAGGCCACTAGTTTCCACGTTATCTGAGAGCGTGGGCAGGGGGCCGTTCCTTCTCGGGTCTTGCACCCTCTTTGTGGAATTCTCGCTTCACTGTGTGAGATCACTGACCATGCCCGGTTTTGTAGGGTTTTGAAACCTCATCTGTTCTAGCTCACTATTTGTGTTGGCTCATCAGTTCCTGTTCTATCGCATAGATGCCTTTGAGCCTTAGCTCATGCTTCACAAGTATCATATTATACCACCATACAATACCATAACGTACTTCCAGTGTTGTTAACAAGGAGTAAGGAGGCTGTATAATATTGGTGACATGACGGTGGACGGACTATCCAAAACCTCAAACATGCTAGTAGTCAATTGGAGTTGCTATCTTTGACCCTATCATCATGGCACCTGAGGGTCAGACATCCTATGTGCACCAAAGCACCACTTGGCCTTGTCAAACAGGACAGCACTCGCCGCAACCCCCTATATGGCGGTGAAGATGTTATCTGCGAACTGTGGGATCAGCTGTAGAATAATTCTGTGGTCATTAGCGCGCTGCTCTTCTTGCCGATCAGCCGGATGATGTATCTTGTGCTGCATCTCATTGCAGCGCACTGAGAATGAACACCGCGCAAGGTCACCTGGTGACACAAAGTACATCTAATTAAACAGCCAATATTTATAGGGCACACAATTCAAATAGATTCTTCAAAGGGATTTTGTTTCCTTGGTTTTATGGTCTGCATTAGTTCAGCTAATGAACACAGACCTGCGGGTGCGGTGAGTAATTCTGCCACGCTGCCTGCTTTACCCTATATGCGTCAATTCGCCTTCGCTTACTGTCGCCTATCGAAGTCTCCGAGTGACAATTCATTCTTGTCATTATACGAAGAACGTCTTCATGTATGAATGATTAAAGAGATAGAGTTCCAGGATCATCACTGGAAAGGGCTAATATCTCATAGGCCGGAGATCCATCCTGCCAGAGGATGTCCCAACTGCCACATTTTGGGGAAATGGATCACACCAGCCTCACCCCTTCGTCAATTCAAGACCCATCTCTTTAAGGGGCACCTCTTTCACCCAACCTCCAGAAAAACAACCTGCTAGAGTCATGATTACTGACCAGACTTGAACGAGAACTCAGTGTCTCCCCGAGGAGTCTCTCTACCTCTACCTTTCCTCATAGTGCACTTTTGAGATTCTACGTGATGAAATTTGAAGGTTCTTTTTTTGGTCTAATTATTTTGAGCCACATTTTGTCCGCCATTTTTTTCCTCTTATAAGAGGTTGCACCATGGCCTCCTTCCACACCTCACATCCACCCCCACACAGCCCTACCTCTTCATATGTATATTTATGTATGTTTGGTAGACTCAACCAAACTGGATCATCGGGTCAAACACATATGAAAATGTTTAAAAGAAACATATGTGATCACTGCTCACTGTCATTTACTCAACTCCTTCCCTGCATCACCAGCAACTCCGTACACGTTCATTACTCCATTTAAATGATGGATACAATATGAATGAATGGTTAATGGATCTACGTTTTGTAAGAGAAAGAACTATTAAGTGGTTCTTAGTGTAGGAGTCTGTCTTCTACAAGGTGCTCCCAGATTACAGTGAAAGGTGTTAGAGCCAGAGCTGTACATGATATACCCAAGATCTAATGAAATGAATATTCCGAGCAATTACTGTCCGGCTATTCCAGTTCAAAAGGGTGTGCTTTAGACAGAACAGTGATTAAGAAATAGGGGGTTCCAAAAAGAGATCAAAAAGGTCAGAGGTAAAAGGTCAAAATAAATAAGGGTGGATGATAAAACGCAGGTCTAACGCAAACCACTTTGCAATCCAAGATTGAGGCTTTACACATTCAGATGGGTCCAAATGTTGCAAGTTTTTAAAAGACTTTGGTCATTTATAGTGTGCTGGTATCCTGCCAGTAATTCTGATGGGATACCAGCAAACAGTATTACCATTCCCGCTGCCTGATATCCCGGAATTTCCAGGATATTTCAGGTGGCTAGAATATCAGTAAAATCCCATTTCATGGAGTCTCATAGGATGCCGTGGAGGGGATTGCCGGTATTACCGGCACCGGAAATACCAGCTGTTATGGTCTCGGGAGAATAGCTCAAGGGCAACGTGTTTAGGGTTCGATCCCTGGGTCAGCGCTTAAAAACCTACCTCTGGGTATTAAGCGTGTTATAAATAACCAATCATATCAGTAGGGGCCTGATTTACCTCCAGCTCTTGGCTCGAGGAAAATCAAGCAACCCCCAACCTGCAAATCTATAATTTGGCAGTGCGATAAAAGTGCAGTGATGGAATTACCACTACTTTTATCGCACCGCCAAACTTCTAATGACCCCCTTAGGGTCTATTATGAGTCTGGTGGTGAATTGGCAATTAAGCCACCTATTTTTGGCCTTAAATTGGAGGATGGTACATTTTCAACTTTAAGGTCAAACTTCAAATTCCTGGGGGCAGCATACGTAATTAGCACCCTACTTTTTGACTGCACCACCAAACTCTTAGTTTAGTTTAGTTTAGTTTAGTTTAATATTTGTAGTGCTCACCGGACCCAGGGGTATCAGGGCGCGTAAAGGCACAAAGAATATTCTCAGCTTGGTTACATTGCTGTACGTTCATATAAAATAAAGAAAATACAGTAAATAAAATACATATAAAATAAAGAAAATATAGTAAATAAAATACAGTAAATAAAATAGGCGAGCTTAATGTACATTAAGTAATATACATACAAGTAGGGAGGGAGATATAAACAGTAGATAGTAAATGTGTGTAATATGTACAATAGTACCAGTCACAGGATATATAAAATGTGCAGAAGTTAGCTGGGAGAGGTAGGGAGGTTAAGGAGAGTTAGATGTCATTTTCCTTGATCCAGTGGATGTATTTGCGCCTGAAGAGTGGGTAGGGTTGGGGAGCTCTTGCGGAGGAGGGGAGTGAGTTCCAATGTTGTGTGGCTTGTACTTGGAAGCTGGTGCCTCAGGTTTTAGAATGTTTGTATCTGGGCACTGCAAGGGTATTGGAATTGGATGATCTAGTGTGTCGATTAGGGGCGTGTCTGGTAAGTCTGTCTATGAGGTAACGCTGCGCGGCGTTATTAAGGCATTTGTGGGTGAGAGGTGAGAGATGCAACTTTTAAAGCAATTTTGTCTTTGGTTGATAGCCAGTTGTGAGCTCTTCTTAAATTGGATATATGCTCTTTTTTAGGGATACTCAATGCCTCGCTGAGCGTGTTAATTTGTAGGATCTGGATTTTGTCTATGATGTATTTATTAGCTCCTAGATATAAAGTGTTACAATAATCTAACTTAGATAGAATAAGGGCTCTGGCAAGGGTGGTGCAGCTTTTGCACGTGTAAGAAGTGGAAGAGGCCAGGGAGTTTATCTGTTTTTCAAAGGTGAGGGTGGCATCTAAGTAGAAGCCTAGCATTTTTACTTCCTTCGCTACCTCGATGGTGTTTCCGTCAATCAAGAAGCTGGAGTAGAATTGGCTTAGCTTGTTAATGTTGTGGGTAGTGCCAAGGGTGATGAGCTCTGTCTTGTCATCATTCAGGCATAGCCCATGTGAGGCCATCCATTCCTGAATGATGAGGTACACCCTGTTCACCAAGGCCAAATCCTTGTCGTAATCTAACGTCAACGGTATGATCTGGGTATCATCCGCATAGTTAGTGTAGGTGATACCCAGACTATCGAGATTGTCAAAAATGGGCTTTGTGAAGATATTATACAGGATGGGAGAGACGCATGATCCCTGAGGCACCCCGCAGGTGATAGAGGTGGGGTCAGTCGCTGCAGATGTAGAGAAGACTCGCATGGTTCTGACGTTGAGGAATGATTGTATCCAACTAATGGCTTCTTGTGAAAAGTGGGCTGCGGTGTTAAGGTGCTTGCAGAGAATGGAGTGGTCCACTAAGTCAAATGCCGCAGATAGGTCGAGGAGGAGAAGTAAGGCTGTTTTGCCATTGCCTCTGAGGATGGCAATTTGTGCCTTAAGGTCAATCAGGGATGTCTCTGTTCCATGTTGGGGCCTGAAGCCAGATTGGCGGACTCCCAAGAGGTGGCTTTGTTCCAAGTAATGCTGTATTTGAAGGTAGGCAACCTTGACTAGGATTTTAAGTAGGAAGGGGACATTAGTGATGGGTCTGTAATTGGTGGGTATGGAGGGGTCTAGTGTTTGTTTATTGAGTAGTGGGAGAACAAGAATCTTTGAGGTTGTTGGGGATGACACTTTTGGAGAAGGATGAGTTAATTAGTTTGCTGATGACGGTTGAGAGGTCTCTGGCTGCATCTTTAATAATCTGCGCGGGGCAGGGGTCACCCTGGCAGTTAGAGAGTTTCAGGGAGAGAATAACCTTTTCAACCTCGAGGATGGTTACTTTAGAGAAGCTGAAGCGGTCGATCTGATTAGGTGGTGGGATGGGAGTGGTGGTAGTGGTGCTACAAGGCAGATTTGCTTTTTTGTTGGCTATCTTGGCTTATAAGGTAGCCACTTTGTTTAAGAGAGCGTTTTGTACACTAGTGCACCAAGGTTTATCTTTGGTGCAGGTGTCAGGGATGGGGATAGGTGTTTCCAATTCTTTGAGGATGTTAAACAGTTCCTTAGTACTGGAATTCGATTGGGAGATTCTCAGGTTATAAGAGTCTTGTTTAGCCAGAATTATTTCCTTCTTGTATTTGGTAGAGATTTTGATAAAGTTAGTTTTATTAGACTATGTCGGAGAATGTTTCCAGGTATTTTCACTTTTACGTTTCTTTAGTCTGAGGGATTTGAGGTGTGGCGTGAACCAGGTGTTCCGGTGTTTTTTGGGCTTACTTTTTCTGACTTTCAGTGGGGCAATAGATTCGAGAGCAACGGTCATTATTTTGTTGTATTCGTTGACTAAGGTGATAGGGTCTGTTAAGTCGGGTAGGGAGTTGAGGGTGGGGAGGATGAGTGGAATGAGCTTTTCAGCCGTGATATTTTTTTTGTTTCTCGTGGGAATCGATGGGGCAAGAGGGTTATGGGAGATAATAGTGAAGGCCTCAAGATGAAAGGTGATGAGGTGATGGTTTGACCAATGTTGGTGATATAGATGGCACAGTTGTGGTCTGCTAACCAATCAAGGTTTCTGCCTTGCCTTTGTTATGCATTGGGAGGGTGATTTTTTGGTTGAACCCTAGCTATGTTCAGCTATGGAGTCTGCTATAAATAAGGCATGATGGTATTTGGGGTCTTTAAATCCGAGGTTGAAGTCGCCTAGAAGGATGCTTTGAGTGGAGTTTTTTTAGTTTGTCCGTGAGGATGCTGGTAAGGTCTTCCTCAAATGAACCGCGGGGGACGGGGGATCTATATATGAGGTGAATATTAACTGTTTGGGCATTAGCAGTGGGCATTTTAACTGTGAGGGATTCGCAGGAGTCTAGTTTGTTGGTGGGAGTCAGTCTTAGGTGAAGGTCAGATTTGGCAATAATGGCCAGGCCTCCGCCTCTTGATTCGGTTCTGTCGGCTCTAAGGATTGTGTAGTTGTCAGGGATGGCTAGCATAAGGACAGGCCCAGCAGCTGTATGGAGCCAGGATTCTGTTATGGCCAGGAAGTCTAGGTTCTTTGAGTATATGAGGTCCGCTATCTTGGTGGCATGGGCTACGATTGAACAGGCATTTATGAGTGCGCCTCTAATGGTAGGTGTGGTGGCCTTACGAGTTGTGGTCGTGGGGGTGGAGTGGCTAGTTGTAGGTGTGTGTGTAGTTGGCATTATATGTAGGATGATATTGTGGTCCATGTCTGGAGGCTTGGAGAGTCTACTTGTGGGCGATAGGAATTTGGTGGTTCTGGAGATAGGTTCTTTAAGAGTGCGGGAGGGTGGTTCATAGATTTTTGGTGGTCTAGCACAAAGTCTTAGGTTTCTGGTGGGTGGCTGGTAAGGGTTGGTCAGAGTGGGCTGGTGCGGCATGATATAAAGTATGTGTGTTGTGGTGGTGTTAGGTAATGTGTTGTTAGATGTGGTGTGTGGCCTGTGGGGTTTAGTGATGTGGAGAAGTTGGAAGATGATCCTTAGTAAGAGTGTGTAGATAGCAGGTAGATTCATAGTGTATGGGGAATGAGTGGTGCAATATGAGGTAGGTAGGGTGCAATTTTGGTGGGGAGGGGTGAAAGTGGGGCGTGGGGCAGCCTTGTGGATAAGGCAGGGTGTCTACGTGAGTGGTGTGTTGAATACGGAGCACAGTACTTGTGCTGGGCAAGGGTAGGTGATGAAGGGCTGGGGAGGGGTTAGTGCCACCTGTCCGAAGATCTAGGTAGCATGCAGTGGATTCTGGCCGCGGTAGGTGGCTGTGGGCAAGGTTGGGCTTCTAAGTAAGTGGGATGAGAAGTGCGATTAAGGTAAGAACTTCTGTAGGCATATCTAGATTCGAATTTCAGTATATGAGGCATGAAACACAGTCACATCTAGCTTCGAATTTCAGTATATGAGGCATGAAACACAGTCACATCTAGCTTCAAATTTCAGTATATGAGGCATGAAACACAGTCACATTTAGATTCGAATTTCAGTATATGAGGCATGAAACACAGTCTCAGATGACTAACATCGCTCTTTATGCTTGAGTCCGAGTATGCAGGCAGAGTCAGAGATGCTATACAAAGCCTTCATTCAAGGTTAGTTGAAATATCAGCACTAGCCTGTACAGTCAGGTATGAGATAGGTATATCTGACTTTAGGGTAGTGTTGAAAGCATACAGTGTAGTAGGATACAGAGCGTTACACGGCAGCAGTAAGCAAAATGTAGTGTTAAAGCAGCAGCTACAGCATGCAATAGGACGCAAAGCAGTGCACGGCAGTGATAGGCAGCAATATTAATGCAAATCATACAACACAATGGCACAATAATGATCCAAAGAGTCAGATGTAGTTATGAAAGCGCGTATGTTCATTGGTAACCAACTAAGATTGATCATGAGATGCAGTGTTGCAAGGTTTTAGAGGGTGGAATGCTTGTTGGGCAATAGCTGTTGGAGCACGTTAACTAGTGTGAATCATCAGACGGTGAACTAGGCGGAGCAAGGGGATGTCGAGGTAACAAGCCAAGAGGGCTTACCTAGTAGGACGAGTCAAAGCAGGTACACAGGTCCATCAGGATGCAGGGGCGAGCAGGCAGCAAATCTTGCCCTGGGCTCTGTCAGCTCTGGACAGGCTCGGGACAGGAAACAGCCTTAGTTCCTGTGCCTTTGTGACGTGGGCCGGCTGACGCCTGCCGGTAGCCGATAGGTGCTCATGAAGCACTAACTGACTGTTAGGAAAGATTTCATAATTTTCCCTCCATGTGGCAACACCCAAACTTTTTGCTGCTGTTTTACACCCTGATCTAGACTTTGCCAGAGAAGTGCAGCCTTCCGCTGCACACCTCTGGGCAATCGTGCAATTCTTATGGGGAAACTGACACAGTCAGTACTGGGAGACTTCGTTTCCCTTAGTCTTTTCCTCATGTTGCAGCTTTTGTACAACATGAAACAAGAGTGCACTGTAACTTACTTTACCGCGCTCTTGGGTCTCTAGTCATTCCAAAGGCCGTAGAAACTCTCGCTGGACTTATTATGAACTGTGCAAGTGTGTCACGGACAAGACTGGTGGCAGCTAGCGTTTCTCTTGTGTTTTGAACCCTTTTTTGCCATGTTATCCGCGCTTACCGCGTTTGGCATGAAGAAGTGGCCTGACTCCAAAATGGCCATGCCACGAGGTTCTTTGTCCTGTCCTTTTGCCATCTTGCCCCTTCACCTTCCTCAGGTCGAGCCGACCCGGGTCAGCCTTATTTGGTCATGCACTTTCCCGCGAAACCCAAAGCTTTCGTGGGCTTCTGCATGCCTTGTGTGGATGCCTCCAGCATGTGGGCTAGGATGTCTGTTCCCAATACACATCCTGGGTGCCAGAGAGTCTGGAGTGTCCTGAATTCCTGGGACCACCGTGGTCCGTGATGGGTCCACGTATGGTGTGAGTGTTTGTGAGCAGATCTCCCATTGGGTCCTCTCCATTTTGGTGCTTAGGGAACTTTGGATAAGAGGAGGCTGAAAACACCACTACCATGTCGATCTCCTGAGTTCACACCGAACAAGGGATAAGGAGCCAAGTATCCTGCAACAAGAAGCTGAGTCGTGGAACCGCTGGTGACCCGCTGAAGGTTTGTCACCCTGAACTGCTGTCGTCCTGTGAGACCCCTCTGCATCTGATTGTCCTAGAATGTCTGCAAAGGTGCTTTGACCCATCGGTGTTGTGTATCAACTGTCTTGACTGTCTTGACTGCCGTGTATGCAGAAGAAACCTCTGTCCACAAGTGTCGCACAGAGATAGTCCAAACCACTCTCTGTACAACCTTTGAGGCCACAGATGGAAGATGTTCTTCCGGAGCTGCAGACTTCTGGGACCCCCTGGGCCACTGTAAAGAAACACCGGTTAAGTACTTAGCCAGAACACCATCCACAAACCAATCAACAAGAAAATGGAATGGTCTTACCAAGGGTTGACAGTAGAGGTGGAGTTGAACCTATTTGAGGCGTTCCGGGACCCACCAGTGTCTCGCTCCCAGTAGTGGGTGGAAGCTCGGGAGGATATATGAAGGTCCGAGTGCACCGGGCCCACCTGTAGTTGGACTCCGAACAAGAAATCCAAGAAACGTAGTGCCAAGGGGTGTAGCAGAATGGAAGTCCAGAAAACAGTCCATGAACGTAGCAAGAGTTCCAAATCCAAGGGTCAATAATCAGGGAAATCCAAAACAATCCGAGGTCCGTTTTTTACAAGATCCAAACCAAAAGCAGACGTAGCGCCCAACAGTGTCCAAGGTAAACAGCTGTGAAGCGAGCGTTTAAATAGTGGCGCTACGAGTGTGTACCGGTCACGTGACCAGCGTCTGCATCACGTGATCGAGTTCCAGCAACACGTGAGTGGGACGTGCCGATCACGTGACACGGAAGCAGGAAGCGAGGCCGATCTCGCAGCTGCCATGGAATACGCCAATGAAACTGCCGTTCTCGGAGGCGGGCGGACCGCTGACACAATCGCCCTGGCATATGCGGGGTCGCGGAGAACACAAGTGGGTCCCGGATCAGGGCAAGTGGATGGGCAGGAGTAAGGGTGAGGGGATCTGAGGTTTGGGGAGGGACACCAGAGACATTGGGAATCCCGCAGGTCGTGACAATTGGAATAGTGGGACCAACTATTCCCGGCACCTTCATCAAACCCTGCAAGTAAGCCTCTTCGGAAGTGTCGCTGGGCCAACCAGTGGGCTGACCAGCGTACGCAGGATGTTTTGCTCTGTCACCGCCGCCATTTTGGGGAAGCCCTCGAAACTTGGTTTACTGCTTGCTCTGCGTCCCCGGCACCCTCACACTGAATTTCGTACACTTGGCATTCCCAGGTCTGAAGTGAGACGAGTACGTATGGACCCGAGTAAACGTGGTTGCCGTGTTGCCCTGCTGAGGTAACAACCTGCGCACGTCCGCTGCATTTGGGACACTCTAGACCCTGCATCCTGCTACACAGAATCTACACGGTGTTGAGACGTCCTGATCATCGTAGCTGAACCTGCCAGCAATGTGAACTGAACTGGAGAAGTCTGGGTCTGTCTGAGTCGTGGACCGGTGAGTAGTCCATACCCCAACTAGTAGCCCCTCGCACAGGAGCCCATTTCTTTTCTACCGCTGTTGCGAAATAGCGACTCTATCCCGCACACTCCCCCTGCCTCTGCCCCCAAGTGGAGGGCTTGCTTGAGTAGTGGGGACTTGTTCTGCATCGCTTCATTCACCTTCCTGAACTGCCTGAGACCCTTGAAGAGACCCTACTTTATCCATTGGCACCAGCACGTGCAGGTACCTTTGAGCATAAGGCTCCTCTCTTCGTAGGGCTCGGACTTCCTCCTAGTTAGGTGTATTTCTGATGTCGAACTGGGTCTAATGATTTCTTGCACTGCCTGTTTTCCTCCCCATCTAGGTGGTCTACATATTACGTGCGCATAACTCTTTAGACCCCTCGGTCTTGTATATAGATAGCATTATTGTGATTCTTTGCTATGGTCGATGTTACAAAGGCCTTGTAATAAATGTGTCTATGTTTTTAATATAACACCTGTCTGGAGTAATTTGTAAGTGTCCTTGCTATGTGTGCTCATTGAGGTCTTGCCGTCACCCTCACCCCTCTTGAGACTTAGTCTTGACCGCAGCCATCGCTACCCTGATTGGTCTGGCTTGTCCAGAGGTTACCCTGTTCCAAGAAACTAGGCGGGCCTTCTGAACCTCTGCCCCTCCAGCTCAGAGTTCAGAAATCCATCTTAACACTGACCAATCCGTGGTCTCGTTTTACCTCAAAGGCTGCAACTACACTGTTGGTGCTGAGGTGGGAAGGCAAGCAGCCATCTTTACAAGTGCAGCCTCGAGGTGCACAATGAGGGCCAGCAGGTACAAACAGAAGGAGAAGTCGCCGGTTTCTTCGATGGGTGAAGCCGTGTCATGCTTTCGGGAAGAGGCTTCACTATGTGCGTAACATAGTATGATTAGCTGTATTTGTGCGGATTCAACATCTGATTCCAGTCGCGTGACAAATCGAGCCCAGAGTCTTACGTCTGGCTGCACATTAATGAGGGTCTTATTGTTTTCATATATTCAATTCATCCACAATCTTCTTTAATGACATCCACTCAATTTGACAGAGTTTGCCTTGTTCTTTATCCAGATGTTTTCTTCCATATAAGGAACTCTGGTTCTATGAACAGCTTATCTGTCTCACCTCATGGGCTCTGACAAGTTTTATGAAGATTTAGGACAAGTTTTGAGTACCCGGCTCAGATTTTGGCCATGCATTGTCCGCTTTTCTAATGTTGCAAACTATAATACGTATTAGTACCATTCCCTTTCCTCCATACTGATGGATTGGTGCTCCTGGAAAGAGAATGGTATAGAAGGGGATGGAAGTTGAACACTTTAAGGTTTCAACAACAGGCCATGGCTCACCAGAATGCAGTTAATAGGTTTTGGGAAATTATTACAATCTTTTGAACCTGTCAGTAGGAGTAGACTGCCATGTTTTCCTCATTCTATGTTTGCACCTATGAGTATCGGCCTCTTGATCATCACTGCCTTCTTGCCAGGGTTCTTCGTTGACTCGCGGGGAGGGTTGTATTGCTTTTCACTGGTGTCCTGCAAAGCACGAGCTACACCAAGTGGTTTCCCGACAACACCTACTGCAAAAGGAACATTTTGAGTTCTGCCCTGAAAAATATTCTGTCTCTCGGAGTAAACTAGGGAGATCAAGCCAGGTTTTGGTGACATGGACCACAAACCTATTGCCCCGTTTGCTATTGTGTTTAAAGGCATTTATAGATTCATTCAAAGTTATAACGAGCTACATAGGGCACACAAGGGGGACTTAGGGGGCACTTTAAAGTAAGCTAGTCCTATAAGGAAAGGTTTGAGGAGGATAGATTTTCTTATAGCAAGCTAGTAGATGCATTGCTTATCATCTGACACAGTTTTGTTGATGATATGATATAAGTCATGTATAATGCACCTGTGTTTTTAGGTGCGCCAAGACAAGGAAAGGAGGACAGAAGGAGGACCAAGCAATGATCTTACTAGGTCTTGTGTCATTCAGATCACGCTAGTGTGGGGGGAGGGAGGGGAAGAAGTACCCAGGGGTTAGGGGGCATGGGAGAGTGCAAAGTAACTAGTAAGTGCTGCCGGGAGGAGGCTCATAAGTGCAGAGAGTCAGGGGAATGTAGTGTTGCAGACACAGTCCCTTAAGTGGTTGGGAGGTCCGGAGGCAGTGCAAGGGCAACCGGTCGTGCAGGAACCTGGTCCTTGTAAGTTGAGAGGGTGGACAGGTAACCAGTATGCACAGCAGACAGGGACATCAGAAAGGGAGAGTGAGAGAGAAATCAGAAGCGAAAAGGAAGGTGTTGAGTTGCTTGTAGAACCTTAGGTGGTCCTGTTCAAGTCTGAGAGAGGCATGCATGCAGTTCCAGAGGGAGGCCCCAGCCTAGGACAGAGATCTACGCCCCACTCTCTGCCTGGAGAAGCATCTGACCCTCAGAGAGTTGGAGGTGGATGAGCAGAGAAGCGAGACGGAAGATGCTTAGGAAGAGAAAGTTGGATGCATTGTGGTCCCCGGCCCCAGAAAGCCTTTTGGACGTTGCAGAGGGTCTTGAACTTGAAAGCCTACACACTAGTTGTGTTCTGAATTCAACATAGCTTGACAAGAGGGTGACTGGGAAGACCAGCAAAGAAGGTATTGCTGTTGTCTAGCTGGTTTTGATCACTGCGGTAGTCTAGCTGGTATTTGAATCCAGCTGCTGAAATTAGGTCATTATATTTCAGAGAGCGGAGTGCATTCATTTTTTTAGCAGCTTAAGGTGAAAAAAACAACTACTTATGACTGCATTGATAGGTATACCCAGCATCATAAGAGCCTTTACAATGTAATGACAGATTCTTGACTTGTTTCCTGAAGGCTAGGAGTTCTTCTGAAAAGGTAGGAAAATTGATAGATTGTAGGTGATTGTGCCTGGCACATAAAATCTGTTTGGCTTTAGCCCAGTCAATTTGGATAGAGCTGGCGAGTATAAAAGACTATGGCCTCATTACACGGTAGGCGGTGGACCAAGGTGCTATTAGCACCTTGGTCCATGCCGGTAAAATACCGGCACCGCCTTGGCGGAAAGGGGATTTACCGCCCCATTCCAAGGTTGGAGGGGCGGTAAATCCCCTTTCCGCCATTGCCCTTCCCCATTCCCATTTCTACCCCATAGGGCTCTATGGAAATGGGGAAGGCGCTAATTACGGCACCGCAATTTTGCGGTGCCGTAATTAGCTTGGAGGTCCCTTAGCGGGTTGGATATTAACGCCTGCAAGAAGCAGGCGTTAAATCCTCCAACCCGCAAAGGGACCTCGTAGTACGGCGGTAAGGGTTAACGGTCACCGTTGCCATTAACGGTGACCGTTAACCCTTACCGCCGTCCGTGTAATGAGGCCCTATGGCTTTCACCCCTGCTGTGGGGAGCGGACATGGATGGTAACGGCCGGTCATCCCGAGCCTAGGTAGCCACTACCTCGGCTTGGGCTAGCAGTGTCGGGGTGGGGGATTGCCTCCCCACATTTAAAAAAAAAGTAAAAAAGTTGGAGCCACTGGGGAAGGGCCTCGGGTTGCTGGTAACAGCGGACAGAGAATGTGTATTCTCGTCCGCTGTTCCAGCCACCTGATTGGCTCATCAGCCTTCCCCCGGTGCGAATGAATGTCAATTTGTCAATCACGCAAGATTGACAACAAAACGCACACCTGGGTATCGTTCAAATAGGAATAAACCACCCCCAATAAGATGCACTGGGGAAACAGATAATTATTAAGAAGAATGGGGGAGATGGGCCCCACATCCAACTGTTCCTTCTGGTTGAAGAGAATTGTCTTACTGGTTCAGCTGGTTGTCATGGACATTTGGAATCACAGTGTTGAAAGATGCTGAGAGGTGCCACAGTGATCTCACACCCCATCCACCACAGCCAGGCATTCATCCCAGAATCTAAGGAGGGTGATCAGTATTTGAGTCACACATAGGACTGAAAGTGGGACAGGCAAATGTTTGTGTTCAGCATGCAATTGGTAATTGGTTATTTTTTCCATCACTTTGAATATGACTGGTGGGTACATGTTGGGTCTAAAGTTAGCCTTTGTCCTCATGAGTTTTTTTTAATGAAATTAGAGATGATCTCCTCTTTGAGGGACAGAGGGAAAACTGAGATCAGTCCCAGATTTGCATGGACGGTTGCACAATGAATATTAGTGAATAGGATTGCCTTTACACATTCTTGGTACGTGATTTGTATTGTCACCTGGGAATCGTTCATGACATTATACCCAGGAATGAAGCATCATACCATAACCGGTCAGATAGCACAGCGAGTAGAGCGCTCGCTTTGTCATTCGTGCAGAGCCTGCCTACACAGGTATAAATGCCGTCAGGGCCAAACTCTCAGCCTTTCATCCTACCTAAATTGATAAATGAGCACAACAGAGCGTGAATAATAATAAGCAGTGCTCAGATGCATGAGTATTCGTAGCCAAAACATAAGATAACAAGGACAACATCTAGTCATACCCACGGTAACCTCCAAATCAAGTACAAACTCGCTAATAAATGGACCTGATAAAGGTGAAACAAAAGAAAAGCGCCTTTCATGGTGGCTTTAACATGGTAGGTGGATGTCGTGGTCATGTCAAGACTAACTTCTAAGGGATGGATGAGGTTTGTGATAGGAAAGGAAGCATCAGAAAAGGCGACAGTTACTTTAGGGCCCGTTTTTGGTTTGGAGCCAAACCCTAAACCCCGCACAAATGCTCTATGTGTAGTTGCTTTGAATTTGGCTGTTTATTCTAAGGCTCTTTAGGGGCATGTAGAGGTTCAGAAATGTACGCATGCGCATCACTTAATCCAATAACTATGTAACCAGTAGCAAGTGCGCTGCTGGCAGGAAAGAGAAAAAGAAGGCATTTAGGTTAACGAGTAAGAACATTATTAGAATGGCACACTTCTGGAGTAAGCACAGGAGGCGCATTTGATTCCAAATTATGCCATTGAATTAAGAAAAAAATAGGAACTGTAGGAAAGTAAAGGTGGAAGATTGTATTTTGCAAGACGACCAAAGGAAACATTATACAGACTTTAAGGAATCACAGTTGTCACTGGATCCTACTGTCAACAAAAAGCGTTCAGAAATATCAACCTTTATCTGTCCTTGGATCACCACTGTGAGATCACTAGCACTGTGTTGATGCCAGGACTGGAGTTCTGCAATGTTGTGCACATGGTGCAGTGCAAGCAAGAGGTGCAACGCTACAAGGGCTGCACGGCCATGACGTTTTTAATGGGTCTAATTGGGCCTACACACATTCAATCATCCAACATCAGCAATCAGATAACTCCAATGCTCCAGGTACAGCATTAACCTAAATTCCATATATTGTTTGCCTATAGGCATTTGTGTTTATGCTCACATAGTGCAAACCTAGCTAGGAAGCAACAGAGCTTTGCACAATGCTGGTTGAGGATTTCAATAGAAGTATAACCTGAGAGTGGACAAGTCCTAGCTGTGGGTCTGGTTGGTCCTGGCAAACAGTGACTGCATTGACCTGTGACAGGGTCAGAGACCTAGCCCTGTCAACAGGTGATGGGGACCTCTCTCACCTTGGGCTGGGACCAGCAATGCCCCAGATGTGGCGTGTGGGAGTTTGTAGAGCCCTAGTCCCTGCCCCTTCTTTATCTACCTGCATGTTTGAATTAAGCATGATTGTCGATCACCCATGCCTGTACTGCTCAATTCAAGCCATTTTCTTTCAGTATTTTTCCATAGAACATCAAGTACCATCAGCCTTAGCTGTGCAACTACCAGTGAACAACTTGATCCAGAGAGAAAACGTAGAGCAAAGGTGACCCAGAGCAAAGACGGCGTCTCAAACCAGCATGGAAGCACTCACACGAACTCGGACAGTGAATACAGCAGGCCACCATTGCCTGAAACCAGCAGACCCATGTACGAGAAAGTGGCTGGAATAAAGACCCCATTTTGTATTTTTGTATTCCTGTAATTGTAATTGGTTATTTATAAGGTGCTTAATACCTAGAGGTTTCTAAGCACAGACCCGGGGATCGAACCTGTGTTGCTCCACGGCATATTGCTTCCAAGACAAGCGCGTTGCCCCTGAGCTATCCTCCCGAGACGCCTTCTTGGGAAAATGACAGACAGAGGTAGCCCTGGGAACCAACTGAGGGAGAGAAATAGCAGTGGGGGCAAAAGTGAGGATAAGAGGGGGCAAAGGAAGCAGGAAGGTGTGAGCTCAAGGGAGGAGGAGAACGGCCAGGGAGCGGAAGAAAGAAGCAGAAGAGCATGAAGGAGAATTGCTGACAGAGTGTGCAAGATGAGACATTAGTTGCTGGGAGAAAATGGTACCTGCATTCAAGGTGAGAGAGACTAATAGAGAAAGTGGGGAGGGAATCGGAAGGTGATTGGGTAAGTGAAAGTGGGTGACTGTGGGAGAAGCTGTAGGTGTAGTGATTCTAGTAGTGTTGAGCAGGGCAAGTGATAGTGTGAAGTGGGGAGAGCAGTAGTAGTGTGGAGAGGGCAGATGGGCGAGAAGTAATAGTGTGTGGAAAGGTGGAGTAGTTGTGGTGCAGTGGAGCGAGAGAGAGTAGTAGAGTGTAAGATCAGGGGGTGACAGTATGTAACAGAGAATTAAATCAAGGAATAAAAGGGATAGAAGAGGAAGTGTGAGGGAGAATAATCAGAGTTGATAGGTGTAATATTGGTGAGGATAGTAGGAGGTGAAAAGGAACAGTGATAGAGAGGCACATGGAGAGGAATGCTAGGCCATGGAAGGGAAGGGCCAAGTGAGGCGCAAGTGCCTGAACGGCACCAGCACTCATCTTATACTGTGTTGGAGAACTTAGGTCAGGGGCGACCTAGATCATACCCAGAGGGAGTTTTAGATAGAAAAGGAATTGGAATTTGCCATTAGGCCATAATATTTTATATGGATGGGGTTATTGTTTTTTGGTGAAAATCCTCAGATTGAGGAACAGCCCATACTTGGATAGGGTGAAAGGGACGCCAACTAGTGCATTGAGCTCTTATTTTTGTTTTGTACCTCGCCGTAAACACACAGGCATCTGGGCACCACATAAACAGAAAAGAACGTAACAAAAAGAACATGACGTATTGATATCAGTATATATCAAGAGGCAGTGTCATCCCTGACTATCCCTGACTGTGAACCAGCAACTTATTTAAAGAGAACAGTTTTTAGCGAAGTCCTCACATTGCTGTCCAACCTGAGAGTCCTAGAGGGAGAGTTCCACATCAGTGCAGCTTGATTGTGGAAGGCCTTTCCTAGACCACCCACCCTTTGAATCTGTCTCTGTTGATTGTTCCCAAATTTGCGGAACTGAGTGCGAGAGTGGGTAGGTATTGAGTAATGCTGCTGTTCAGGTACGCTGTGCCTTTCCGTATAAACACTTGTGCACTAACGTTGCAACATTAAGATGAATACAGGCCGAAATAGGGAGCCAGTGTAGTGATTTCCTCCCAGATTAAATGTGATCCTATTTGGGGATGCCCTTGATGACACAAATTGCATCATTTTGGATGATTTGAAGTGGATGCAGACACTTTTTACTGGCCCCTTCAGCAGTGAATTACATTAGTCGAGGCGGGAGAGAATGATGGCTCGACCGATTGAGGCACAGTTGTCTTCTGAAATAAAGGGCTTAGTATTTCTGAGAAGTCTTAGGTAGTCATTTAGAGATCTAACTGTTCTGGGTCTCAGAACACAGTGTTGAGTTTAGGAGGACCCCAGAGTCTTAACTTGTTCTGCTATTGATATGTGGCACTCTATGATTCTCAAGTGCGTGTATTCTTTCCCCATCTTAGCTCTAGCCCCAGGGCTGCCAAACAATAGGAGTTCAGTTTTTGTTCAAATAAAGCCAATTTTACGTCATCTACGGTTCGATCAGTCCATAGATGGTGTTCAGAGTCTTGGTGTCCTTTTCATAATCCCCAGCGATTTCCATAATCAGCTGGTTGTCATCAGCGTAATTCGTAAAAGAGACCCCATAAGTCTCTAACAGGTGGCAGAGTGGTCTGATGTATATATAAGTGTGGGTGAAATACAGGCACCTTGGGGGACTCCGCAAGAGATGGGGGCAGGTTTAGAGGAGGCACTTTCCCAGCAGACTGATGATAGTCTGCCTACCAGTTCCCTATGCCTGAGAGCATGTGGATCAACCGGTCATGATCAAGCAAAACACAAGCCGCAGACGAGTCGAGAAGGACCAATAGGCCGGGTTTCTCTCCATCCACCATCTCAAGCATATTAGCCTGCAGGTCAAGGAGTGTGGTCTCCGTACTATGATCTGCTCTGAAACCCGATGGTTTGCTATGGAAGATAGAGGCTAATTCAAAGTCAGCTTAACGTTAGTTAGTGGTCACTTTGTCCAACACCTTCAGCAGGCAGTTACTGTTAGTGATTGGTCTAACATTTGTTGCATCTTTTGGGTCCAAGCCTGCCTTCTTCAGCAATAGAGTAACAAAAACAACTTTAATGGTCTCTGGAACTTCACTGTAGTCGAAAGACGCATTTAGCAGTCTAGAGAGAAAAGGCACGAAAATCCCTTTGTTGTCCAGAATTAATTTCACTGGGATGATTTCTTGGCAAGAGGTCAGATGCCTGGAGGACAGGGTGGAATATGTCTCCAAAATGGTTACATGTCTGAACGTGAGGTGAACTAGGCCTTCATGTTGCTTGCACGTATGCAAAGGCAGGTCTTGATTGGTTGTGCCATTTTCCAAGTCTTTCTGAATTTTTGTTATGAGCTATAGTGATTTTATTAGCAAATCCTTGCTGAATGTTGTCACAATCTTGGTTTGTTGGGTGAACAGGGTTTGCTAAAGCTTTTGGTTGTTCTAGGAGTTTCAGAATCTCAAAGAGTTTCTTTGAGTTGTTTTTTGCCCCAGCAATTTCTGCATTGAAGAAGTTTTTCTTTGCA
Organism: Ambystoma mexicanum; assembly: GCF_040938575.1. Taxonomy (NCBI): domain Eukaryota; kingdom Metazoa; phylum Chordata; class Amphibia; order Caudata; family Ambystomatidae; genus Ambystoma; species Ambystoma mexicanum. The sequence continues at coordinate 140,876,124 of NC_090923.1, read as the reverse complement.
GCTCTGATTTTAGATTTATATGATGCTTTGAGGGACTTCCAGTTGTTTTTATTAAGGCTGAAAGGTGTTTTAACCACGTTTGTTCAGCACGTCTTTTAACTTTCTTTAAGATTGAGAGGACAGGTGTAAACCATTTCTTATGGTTGGAACACTCTCGTACAGATCTCTTGGTCATGGGAGCAACTTCGTCCAGCATATTGGTCAGAGCGTAGTTGTCATTGTCCACCGATCGTTCAGGTGAGTCAGAGGGGTTGGTGGCGGCAATAATGGGCCTCATTATAAGTTTGCCATTCCGGTAGTAAAGGCGCCGGTAAGCTACGAGTTGTGCGTGTGGGTGCCTTTCTGCCCACCAGGTCTGACCTGGCGGCCAGAGCGCCACCCGTGAGCAACACCCATCGGATGCACCGGCACCATTCATGAATGATGCCAGTGTATCCAACCTCCCCATCCCCCTACGGGGATCAAATGGAAATGGGGAGTAATGAATACTGTCACCTGGCAATGGGGAAGGACCGGTCCACCGGGGTAAAAATGCCCCCGTACGTCCCCATTGCCGGGTGCCGGTAATTTTGTGAGTTTGGCAGCAGCCGTGCCGGTTTTACCAGCACGGCTACCGCCAAACTCGTAATGAGGCCCAATGTCTGTGAGCCAATTCGGAAGATAGTGGGGGTTTACTTTTTTTAAAGTTGCGGTTGTATACAAATATGGAAGTGTTGGGTACTTTTCTTGGGACTCCTTCTAAATGTACGGTAACGTCAATTATGCAGTAATCGGACCAGATGCATGGGGAGGTGATTTTTATAAAGACATTCAGATTCCTTGAGATCACCCAGTAAAGGATGTTCCCCGACGTTGCTGTAGGTTCCCTGTTCTCTGTTTTAAAGTCATTTTCAAGGAGAGCTTCTTCCAGGGACACTGTCTCTTTGTCTCTGCGATTGTGAAGCCATCTATTGCGATCACCTACCACCATGGTAGAGCAATGCGGACCAGACGTGGTTTTTAAGGTCTGCAGCAAGTCCTTGTTAAAGTGCCCCATTTCATGTGGCAGACGTACAGCACAATAACATTCAAACTGGTACAGGGGGTGGGGGTGAGTTTTAGATGTAAAATTGTCACATGTACAGGGGCTTTCAAAGAAAGGAAATCATTGTTTTGCAATGACTTCCACTGCCGCCCCCTTGACCTGCTACACGGCTCTAACAAATAATAAAGTATCCGTCTGGGATCGCCATATCCAGGGATGGGCCACTTGCCTCTGTTAGCCAAGTCTCAGTCAAACAGAAAATGTGGAGATTGTGTAGGGTGAGATAGTCATATAAATTTAAGGCATGTTTGCTTAACGATCTTGTATTAAGTACTGCAATTTTCTATGTCATGTCCGCTAGTCGAGTTGGCAATGAACATAGGTGGTTTGGAGTTGTTACATGTAGCTATAGAATTAGCGCTCTGCACGCAGGTGAATACTTGTGATTCCTCCAAAGTTAGAGGCATAGTAAGTGATATCTCTAACTCATCTGGGCTGCTAGGGCTACTGAGCTTTTGAACCCTTTGCCTTTGGGTGGACTGAGGGGGAGGTAGCAATTGGGAGTCCATGGTAAGGGGTATCTCTGTTGGAGTATTAGTTCCGGCAGAGAAGGCTAAATCCCTTTTATTGAAAACGAATCGTGTGACCCTGGCCCGTCTAGCAGCTTTTTGTGCCGCAAAGAACAGACTGGGGCTCACTGGGTAACACATACTTTTGTTTATGACAGGGCAGGACAACAAGCGAGTGTAAATCACCACTAACCACGACCAGTAAGGCAAAAGCTGTTTCGACCTGCTATCCCCAATACAGTGGTCGTGTGGGGTGCTCAGTGTTAGGCAGAATTACTTGCAGTACCCTTTGGGAACACTACACACAAATAAGACTACATGTATAAGCACAATCTCACCCTGTACTACACACTTATGTAGTAGTTATGTAGTACCAGTGGCTGAGCAACCAGACTTATCTCAAGAGTAATGTGAGCAGTACAAGATGATACACAAAGGACTTGCAATCACAGTAGTTCAAACAGACACTAAACAAGGTTTCTTGGTAAAAGAATATACATTTATTTACCAATCATTTGGAAAACATTAAAGTAGTAAGAAAGCAGCTCAATATCACACTCTAATATACTACAGTATACAACCAATATGTTTCTGAACAAGTTAAGCTCCCCTGAAGTGGGAGCAAAATGGCACTTCAGTTACTTTCAAAAGGGGTAGAAAGACAAGGTTAAAAGAATTTAATGCACAATTACTTTCATAGGCAGGGAAAATAGTTTCAGTTCACTACAACCAGTAATTCAATTCAATAGGCATGGGCCAAAGTCAATGGTTCAGAGTCTTGGATAGGATAGCACAGTTCTGGTAGTAAAAGGTTACATCTTTGCCACTGTTTGAGGAAATAGTTTGTCAGAAAAAGAGTTATATTTCGGGTTAAGAGCGAACAAGGCCCCAAAGTCGTGGCAGAAACAATTTCCACACCGCGTTTGCACAGTACCTTAATGTTGAATAAAAGCTGTAGCTGGGGCAGTTGTTCCTGGCAGTTCCTGCAGATCTCGCTGTTCCTGAGCTTCAGTCATGGGGACAAGAAGGAGGACTTTGGGAGGTTCCTGCACTGCCCAGGGATGAGGACACAAGCTTGGCTAAGCAGCGGTTTAAGGTATGAGTACCTTAAAGCCCACAAGCTGGTATCCTTCTGACTGGCTATCCGGTTTTCTTCAGCAGTCTGAAGAAAATTCGACCAGTATGGAGACAGTGTCCAGGTGACTTGCGAGTTGGTTGTTCCCACCAGCTCAATGGAAGAAGCCGTCCTTGAAGGAGCTTCTCTATTTAGGGTTGTTTCAGCCAATTCGGACTTGCAGCAGGGCTTCACTGTGCAAACCAACGGTCCAGGAGTTGCAGCAGTCGTCTTCCTTCAGCTCATCTTCAGTTCTTTCGCTCCAGTGGTCGGCTTTGCCTTCCAGTCCTGGAGACTCGCCTTTTAAACAGTTTTCTCCTATTCATTCCAGCCTAGCTGTCACACACCCAGCAGGGTGGCTGTCCTTGCTGGACAGTCAGCCAGCCAATCATGCCAGAGTGCATTCAGGTCTCCTAGGAGACTACGCACAGGGAGTTTCAGGCACCTCCCTCACATCTGTCCACCCCAGACACTCAGGCACCAGAGGAGGGCTTCAGCACTGAAGCTCGCCAAAAGGCATTGAACAAAGATACCAAACCTGGTTTGGCGTGCAGAGTTAAAACACAAGAAGGACCTTTCCTAAAGGAAATGGCGAAAGAAGATGACCGGAGTCTGTTTTTACAGAGGGGTCATGGGCGCCATATTGAAAAACATGGCAGCCACGATTTTTAATTACCGGTATTCGCATTCGAGAAAAATCATGCTAGTTTGTTCTAAAACCAAGCCACCAGCCATTTCAAGAGGAAAGGGTAACATTTGACTGTTACATGAGTGTTTAGACACATGGGATGCTAATCAACTCCTCCAGAACTCTATAGGAAGATAGTGTGTGCTGGGTCTATGAATTTAAAAGAACTAGCAAAGTCATTTTAACTTCACATGCTCTGGGAGACGGTAGTCAGTCCCAGAGAAGGTTTTTAAACCTTGGGGAGTCTGAAAGACACCCCTGTGCCATGGCACCGAAGGTGCTGTGTGACACACAATAAAAAGATGATGCTATGGAGTTTGTCTAAAAACTCCATATCCAGAGGACACAAAAGTAAAACGCACATCAAAATACATGAAAGAGTGGGAAAAAAGGCTCGCACTCTTTCTAGTTAAAAATCTAAATCCTAGAACTCCAGCACAGTTGCTGGGGGTCTTAAAAGGTAAGGGAAATTAGCACATTCTTGAGAATTCTCCCTAACACTCAGCAATGTAAGCAGTTCCCCTGGGTTGTGTCTTGTGTATTAAAAATAACACCAGAAATACTAAAAAGGACTTACTTTGACAGTAGTGCCTGTGATATTTGTGCCATGGACCCCAGACGATAACCGGCGCTTGTGCACCTGGTCACCAAATTAGTAGAGCGCTGGGACAGCTGGGAAATGTAGTTTCCCAGCCTAGCGTTCTATGACTCGTGCTGGGTGAAAGAAATGTACAGGCTGCTTTAAAAGCGAGTTTCCAGCCACTCGCATAGAGCAAGTATTGACAGGTTATACCATCAAACAGACTAGGGTTTTAAACAAAGAAAGCAAAGCAAATCTGCACGGACGCACAGGGTAAGTTCACCCGAGGATGTCAGTGATGACACACACCATGTGATTTCCTCAAACACAGTAACGACAGTTCTTACAAACCCACTTCCCTTCTACCATCTGGATTTAGCAGCCCATGCAGAAAATAAAAACCCCATAGCCATTTGGTGTGTTTTTGACGCTCTCTGTGACTGCCTCTCAGGGGGATATGAGGGTCCCATGTATTCATTGTAATTGTTCTTTTATAACGTGCTTAATGCCAGGGAGTGGCTTCTAAGCACAGGATTTGGATTCGAACCTGTGTTGTGCTGTGCTGTTTTGCTTCCAAGACAAACGCATTGCCCCTGAGCTACACTTTGTCCCCCTATGTCTGCCCTAAAGAGCAGGGACTTCAGGTCATTGTCGATTGCAAGAGCGTGGGGGCTGTCCTAGATGATACTGGGTTAAAGCTCCAGGTGGTGGGTGAATTACAAGAAAATGCTTGTTTCCTAGTTTTTCCTTTGTACACACGCTTTTTCTTGGGCCATACAATGGTCTGACTCCTCGAGAAGCGTGTGCCACCTGAGCCAGTGAGACTTGTGGAAAGGGAAAGCGGGTGTCTGGGTGGTAGTGGCCTTGAATGCAATGCTGTCTATTGTTAGGGAGAATTCTCTGTTTAGGCTGAATTTCCTAACCTAGTGAGTCCCCCAGCAGCTTTGCTGGATTTCTGGAGTTTGTTTTTTTCCATCCTGCCAAAAGTGAGACTCTTTTCTCCCACTCTTGGACATGAATGTGGTTAATTCCTGTGAATGTCAATGTGTTCGATGGGCTATGGGGTCTTTTACTCCATAGGGTCTCATATGTTTTGCTATGTGTGTTACACCGCACCCTCTGTGCCGTAACACTGGGGTGTCCTAGAGGATCCCCACCATAGACTCCATACCCTGGGACTGACTACTGTCTCCCAGGGCATGTAAAGTCACCATTGGCTTTACTAGACCTAAATTTACTAACAGAACTAGTACAAACCATCCTATTGTGGACATACTGGTAGGGGTAATTCGATTACCCCTGGGTCTGTTGTTCAAGGGGGCACTGTCCCGTCCCCCCTCGTCGAGTTTTGGCTGGTGGCAGTGGAAACTACTTTTTATATTTGACCCCGAATATAACTCTATGGGATTCTTCCCATTGTTGGAGCTTAATACTTTTTCTCATTAGTCTCTAAGATACCGCCGGTTTATTTGTCTTAAACAAATCTATCGGTTGGTATTTTCTGCCAGAACTCGGTTTTTAAAATGGCGTCTGTGTTCGTCTCTGTTACTCCTAAACCAAAGGTTGAGCCCTTTGTTCCACTTTTGGCGGGCATCTGCACAGAAGCTCTCCAAAGTGGTGCCATTCTGTCTGGGTACCACAGGGGGTGTAGGAGGGGGTTTAGGCACCCTGGACTGAGTTGCCTTGCCAACTCAAGTCGCACTCTGGTGTGATTGGCCCAAGTGGTGAGTCACTCCGCTCACCACTTAGCGTGTTTTGATTGACAGCTAGGCTGAATGAATGGGGGTTTTCTGCATAAAAGCAGGGCTTTTGGGACTGGATCTTCAGAAGTCGCCACAGGACCTAAGAATCCGACGAGGGTAACGCTGAGCTGACCTGCAACGACGACACCTCCGGTGGAGCCCTGCTGAACCGTCTCACCACTTCCTGACGACAGAGGAGATCTCCCAGCTGGAGAGTCTTCTTCCCCTGACTGGTGGGAACAACCAGTCCCCTTTGCGTTTTCTTCGCTTCCAGGGCGTAGTGGTCGAATTGCCCGTGCTGAGCACCCCGGCAACCGGATAGCCACTAGCCCATATCGTGACCAAAAGGTGGTGCCTTGTGACAGAGCACTCCGCGGCTGGTCTCTTCCCTGGTGGTGCAACGATCTTCAACTTTCCTTCGACGACGAGATCATCTCTTCTCTTGGCAAAGCCCCGACTTGCATCCACCACCAGGAACAACTGCCCCCGCCAGAGCTGTCTCTCCACATACAAGGTACCATGTCCGCCTGGCTTCCCTTGTGACGGTTAGCGTGAGGTGTCTTAATCCTCGCCTCTCCATTGGGTCACCTCCAAGCTTTCTTAACTTTCTGTTCTGAACTGGTCCATAACCAGGCTTTCTATAACAATTTGCGACAAAGACTCTAAGTGCTTTTCCACTGTGATACTTTTTGGGACATATCGCCTTGCCTCTCTCCGAGTGGGCCTGGCCTCTGAACTTTGCGATCTACAATAGACCCTGCCTTACTTGCCTTGCATTTGTTCGTAAAAGTGTTGGTACCAAGTTGATTGCTTACCCTGCCTTTTCCACTGTGATACTTTTTGGGACATATCGCCTTGCCTCTCTCCGAGTGGGCTTGGCCTCTGAACTTTGCGATCTACAATAGACCCTGCCTTACTTGCCTTGCATTTGTTCGTAAAAGTGTTGGTACCAAGTTGATTGCATACCCTGCCTTTTCTCTCCCGTTCTAACGAATATTAGAGTGCCATCTAGGTTAAAGCATTCACCTCTGTCTGCAAATAAGTGGTGCCGTTGAACCTAGACTTGTAGGACTATTGTTAGGGGGATTGATTTACTTATAGTAATTGTAATTGAAGTTGTTTGCCGTATTAGTGCCAGAGTGTTTTTTCATAGATGCGTTGTTATAAATAAATACCTATATATCTTTACACCCCAGCTCTGTTCTGTGTTTGCTTGTTCTACTGTGTAAATTGCCCTATTTTGTATACTCCACATACTGCCTAACTTTTCTTGAGAGAGGTCTGACTGCTCAGCCACAGCTACCAGGTGAATCTGTGTGGTACAGACAGCTACCAAGTGGGTTTACTGCCAACACCTGTAAGCCTAAATCTTTTGCAGTGGTCCCAGAGGGAACTGCACAGGTTTTCCGCTTAACATCTATCTTGAACAGTATCCTTTCTGGGATAGGTAACCCGTGCAATTCTCTAGGACCTGGGGAGCTGTGGTCACATTTCTTTGAACCTGTGATCAAGCATGCAGAGGCATATTCATCGACCATTAGGGGGCTATGTGTGTGGCCAAGGCATTGGCAAGGAGGGTGTTCCCTCCACCAAAGTGTGTGATTAGTACAGTTTGCACCATAGTTCTGAAGTCTTCCAGTGGCAGAAAAGGTTTAATATTCCATACTAACTGATACCAGTGGAGTGGTAGGCCCAGAATCACAAAATAAGTATGAATAATACTCAAGAATGGTACACGTCAAAACTCAGCTTTATTCACAAAATGAATCCAAGCTGGGACAGTATACACTCATTTTTGCTCTCATAGCTCTCACTTTAACAATGATTACAAGCGAGTTTTGTATCACAACTGTGTCATCAATGACGTCCCATTTCATTATCGGTTTAAAGAAGGTTGGTTAAACATTCAAGTGACATATGGAATGTATATGGGTAAACAATTCTATTGGTAACTATCTATCTGATGACTCCACCTTGGCCCAACCTGCTATTGATAATAATTTCAATACATCATTACGGGGACAGTTAATTGGTTGGGGTTGTCCACCATGGGTGGTGTAAACAAGGCCTTTTCATTGGTTGGCATCTAGCTTGCCGACCTTGGACATTTTGACAAGGTGTCAAATATGTGTGAGAGAGACAAGTGGGGGGATCGAACTCTGTTGTTTGCTATAGTTGCAATTAAAGAATACTCTCTTAATCATGCCAAGGCGATGAGGTCATGTCTCTCCTTTGTACTCTGCCATGTGTGATGTCTGGTGTCTGCGTGTGCTCTGAGGGAGTTCTGCAGGTGCATTATCACTATTTGGCTTGTGATGAATAGCCAGTGAATTCATGTCTAGGTCATGTGTTAGGGTAACTTGTTTGAGCGTGTTCTTCATGACCACTAGGGTCTCTGTTTCCCTATTTTATGTAGATTGTCTTGGCATAGTATTCATGTGCACCTGAATATCAAGTGATGTTTTTTCCTATTAATTCTATTAACTTGGAAGGTTACTACTTCATATCCTTGGGCATCAATATCTTAGCTGTTGTGTCCATCCTGCAAGCCTCCTACTCCCTTCTATGATTGACCTTGGTGCGTCTGGCAATTGCTGTTCTAGGCAACTTTCACAGCTTCTCAGATGAATGTGCTTTTGCAAGTTCAGCACTTGTCTGAAGCCCTAATTCTTCTGGCCCTACTATGGGCTATGTGCTAGGAAAGTGACAGCACCTTGGTTCATTCTCTGTCACGTCATGCTTTGCATTTCTTACATGCATTTCTTACATGTGGAAGTTCTTTGGGGCTGTATATATATATATATATATATAGCAGAAGGATGTCAGGAAAAAGATACGGGCAGGCAGATGAACCTCCAACTTTAGCCAAGACTTGCCCAAGCACTCACGACCATTTACTAAGTTTAAAAAATGTTTCTTTTATTTATCAAAAGTAGTGCAAAACATCAAAACATCATAAAAAGCATACATGGCAATACCTGGTCAGATGGCACCACTCACCCCAACGGGTGGAAAAACGCCACGCATTCCGCTCGACTCGCAAGCTTCCTCAGGCTTGTAGTTGTTCCCAACTGGTGTATTCTCGTGTTTCTATTGACTCACAGGCCATGTAATGTGCTCCTCCCAACTGCTACTCGCGCGTCACATGATTCACAGTTCAAATTTTACTAAGAGAGAACTATATGGTTCAGCATGTCGGTAAATCTGCCATTTTGGAGTGTCTATGGTCCAATAGACAGTAAGTATAAATGTATAGAATTCAATTGCTATTAAATTATTTTAAATATAGACTAGTGTGCACAGACAGCAGGAACAGGGGGAATCAAACATTACATGCCTGAGCAAGTATGAAATATACCAACTTGATTACGAGATCTTGCGCCAGTGCGCAATTACAATATTTGTTGCCTCACCGAGCGAGAAACATTCTCCGCGGTGTGGAAAACAATCCGCATGAAGGGGTGAGTGCAGAAAAAACAGATGCAACTGCTGCAACCCGAATTCAACGATGCCCGCCTGCACAATGCATGGAGAGAAGGGAACCCACATCGATATAGCGAGTGTACTCAATAAATTGCGGGTTCGAAGCAGTGCATGTTGGACATGCTAGTCCCCAACTCGCCAGAAAAGTGCAAGTGCATATTTTGGAGAAAAGAGCCATATCGAAAAGAAATGCAAGTGCCTTTCATCCCATATGGAATAATACAGTACTATAGTTGAATAATATCTCAGTGCATTTATAAAGTGCCAGTGCAAGATTTAGTTAGCATAGTTTGGACTATTTGGACAAGTGTCCAGATTCATGCCTAGATCTAAGAGAGTACTGTGACTTAACATAAATTGCGTACAGAGTTCTCTCTCTATGGGAATGTCCAGTACATCTATGTACACTATCTCCCTATCTCCCAACATTGTTCAAACGGCATGTTAAAACTGAGCAGTGTTTCCCTGAGTGATCAATAATTATATACTTAAATTAATGAACATCCCACTTGCCATGTAGAATGACATGTGCAGTTGGTTCATTCATAAAGTGCAAGTGATACATATGTATATAAATTCATAGAAACATGACTAAAAGAAATATCAAGACAGTACATGTTAACCCGGCTTAAAATCTGTCTAAAACAATATCCGTATATTCTATTCACATCAGAAACTAACCTAAAAACACATTGGTATTGGTTTCTTGAATATGAAGTGTACAGATGGAAAAATTGACTCTGATGGTAAATGTTCCACTACAATATGGAACAATCAAAATGGCTGATGTAAATAGCTTATAGCACGTAATTAGTCATATAAAAAGACATATAGCTCAGAGACCACATTTAGACCATTAGGTTTTAAGGTGTAAAACCTACAGATTAGTTTGGCTTCTAGTTGGCGCATCAAGTTCCCTATTGCCCAACCTTTTGTGTTGTGGTATATGTGCTAAACCCACAAAACTCATCTCTGATGTGTTCTTATTGTGTTTTTCGCCAAAATGTAGCGCCAAAGGGTATGTCTGATGTCCATTTTTTATGGCTCTGTAGTGTTGTAAAATACGCAGTTCAAGTGGGCCAATAGTAGATCCTATATAATGTAACCCACAGCTGCATGTCATTGCATGAACCTCAAACTTTGTGAGACACGTTATTTTGTGCTTGTACTTCCATTGTTGCCCATTGGCACTGGTTGGAGAGTTTTTCGAGACATAGTTGCACATTTTGCATTTCCCACATTTTTTTGAATCTACATGTTCATATTTGTTTGGAAACCAGCTCGATGAGGGGACATTGGTTATTACCGTGCTCGGAACCAGTATATTTTTCAAAGTTGGAACTTTGCGAAAAGTCAAACTGGGTCTCTGCTCCAATACTTTACAAAGGTCTCTATCTGTAGTTAATATGTTGATTCCCCCTGTTCCTGCTGTCTGCGCGCACTCGTCTATATTTAAAATAATTTACTAGCAATTGAATTTATACTTACGGTCTATTAGACCATAGACAAGCCAAAATGGCGGATTTACCGACATGCTGAACCATAGAGTTCTCTCTTAGTAAAATTTGAACTGTGAATCATGTGACACGCGAGTAGCAGTTGGGAGGAGCACATTAGATGGCCTGTGAGTCAATATAAACATGAGAATACACCAGTTGGGAACAACTACAAGCCTGAGGAAGCTTACGAGTCGAGCGGAACGCGTGGCGTTTTCCCACCCGTAGGGGTGAGTGGTGCCTTACACCTGGTCTGACCAGGTATTGCCATGTATGCTTTTTACGATGTTTTGCACTACTTTTGATAAATAAAAGAAAACATTTTTAAACTTAGTAAATGGTCGTGAGTGTTTGGGCAAGTCTTGGCTAAAGTTGGAGGTTCATCTGCCTACCCGTATCTTTTTGGTATGTGTTTTTCGTTGTAAAGACTAGAGGAGGTATCTGTACTCCTGCCGTCTATATGGCAGAGTAGAAGCACAGAGCACCCCAGGCAAGGTTCACTCTTGCGGTAGCAATAGACAAGCAACTAAGGCTTAATCTCTCAGGAGATGATGCAGGCTGGTTGTTAAGTACAGTGTAGTCCCCAAGCTGCCACAAATGAATGTCCACACACTATATTAGGTGCTAACGCAATTCTATAAAAAGAAAGTTCAGAGATATATACACAATTAACAACACACTTTGTACTCTGGTAATTCTAATATGGCAGATATGTACAATGTCTATCTAGTGCCACAATTAGCTTTAGATTCCTTCAAAATGCATGAACTGCTGACACTTATAATGGCATACAAATCATGCATCAAGGTGTAACAGCATAGATCATAGGAAGGAAGGCAAGTTAGGTTAAACAATGACAGAATGCTTTGTCCAACTACCAAGGCACAATTCTGAGTGAGGATCCCCCCACCTGGGCAATAAATTGTATTAACAAGCGCAGTCTATATATGTTTAAAAAAGTCTTGCTTCCTGGTCAAAAAGTTCAACGGCCCCAATGTACCTGAGATAGAAAAGTTTCTTCAACGGTTCGCCAATGGATCCCAAGAGGTTAGTCTCCCTTTAAAGCAGGAGCAACAGGGAGTTGATATTCCTCAAAGAAAAGTGGAACACTTGTGTCGAGACAGCAGATTTGACCTTTGCGGTGCTCTTCGACAATCGTTTGTGGAATTCCTGAGAAGATGAGACGTGCGGTCCACCTCGATGCAAGGTGTTCGGTGCCGCAAAGAAGACTCAGTGATGGATGTAGGCCCAGCAGTGGGTGTCGAGTATCGGGAGATGCTTCAGCGGTCATCAGGCGTGTCAGTGCTGCAGCCGCAGAACGTACCTCGGGATAGCTTTGGCACTCGGGACTCAACCATGGGCTGGACTTCGGATCTTCACTTCGTTAGTGTTCTCGGGACATCTTTGTTGGCTTATGGTGGTGGGAAACCCACTGGTGGACTTTCCTCAGTAGCTGGCGACCTTGACTTTCTCCAGCGGGACAAAGCGGTCGATGGTGATGGCAAGGGAGCCCTTCATTCAAATGTTCTTAGGCAAAGGAGGAGCGGTGCGGCTCCGGTCATCGAGCAGCACAGCGTCAATCTTTCCCTGCTTCTGGGTGACACGGCTCGACTGGCTTCGACCGGTCACAGAAATCGTCAGAACCCCAATCAATGGCAATGGACTTTGATGGCCTCGATGTCCTGGCGCTTTACATCAAGATTCTCGGGAAACCCACCGGCAGACTTTCCTTGGTAGTCGGCGACTTTGACTTTCTCCGGCGGGACAAAGTGGTTGACAGTGATGGCAAGGGTGGCCTTCATTCAACGGTTCATAGGCTAAGGTGGAGCGTTGCGGTTACAGTAATTGAGCAGCATGGCATCAAGCTGTCCCTGCTTCTGGGCAACACAACTCGACTGGCTTGAAGCAGTCACTGAAAACGTCAGAACCCTGGCCGATAGCAATGGACTTCAATGGCTGTGATGTCCTGGTGCTTACTTCAAGATTCTCGGCAGACTCTTTCTCCGGTCGACAGCCTTTCGGGACTGGCTTCCAGGGTACCTCGATGAAGTTCAGCTTTTGCTCGATGGTCCTTCGTAGCTCGCGAAGAAGTCTCCTAGCCTGGTCCTCACTCGGATCAGTCCTACACAGATTTGACATATTTTAGATTTCATTGAAGGAAAGCAGAAGGAATTCTTCTTCTTTCAGCTGGTCTTCAAGGATAAGCAGCTTCAAGTTTCAACTGCAGCTTCTGAAGAAATTGGTGAGAGCTCCCCAGATATACACATCTGGACCTCATTCACTCTACCTGGGCCATGCTCAATCAGTCAATCACACAGAAGGACATTCATGCAGGCAGGCAGCCAGTCAGGCTCACAGGCATTCAGGCTATTCACTTTCACTCAGCCACTCATAACAAGGAATGCGGATTGGGAAAAGGTCCCAGCCTTTCAGCACACCACACTGCATTCATGTCAGTTTCAGGCAGGCTGTCTCATTCATTGTGTCACACACACAGAAACCAGACACCCATAACATATAATGCATAATGGGTACATACTCTATTCACACAGGTCCCACCACAAGGGTGTACCCACAACATACAGTCACTGGGAAGGCTCCAGCCAGTCTGGCCTGGTCTTCCCCCACATTACCATATATGGTTCTTCCACCCAACTGCCAGTCAGGGGAAGGGAAAGAGTCAGGGCTTCCCAGGACTTTGGGAAAACAAGGTAACAGGCAATAGAAAGAAGGAGGCCCCAGAGGCCATCGTGTCTCCTATCAGATTCCTATGGCAGGGCCTGGGTATGCCAAAATGGAGGATACTCAGAGTAACTGGCAAATTCAGCATGGAGCTGCTACCAGCCCATACCCTGCTCTGTGGGCAACAAACAGATGCCCAAAAACATACACTAGGAGTACACGGTTGTAACCCCACCCATGGGTGCCATATGGGTATCCCAAGGGTCTCTGTTCACCATGACCAAAAAGAGGAAGAGCTGCACTGACAGGTTTCCAACTGGATTCCTGTGCAGAAAATAACACAGAGCAAACACGATAAGGGAGTACAGGACAAGGACATGTAGGCCCTGTCCCTCCAATCCATTTCCAACATCACATTTGTGTCTGCATGCAAATATATATTTTTGTTCATGTTTGTCATGCATGTGTGTATTTTTCATGTCTGTGGGCGAATATTCTTCATGTCTGTGCATTGAAACCAGTCAAATATAACAGAGAGATGAACACTTGTTTCTGATATCTCTCTGTACCCTGCTGTAGCAGGTTAGAATCCTGGCAGGGCCAACTCATCCTGTGAGGTCGATAAATTGAGTACCAGACTCTCAGTGCAATAAGGTTTCTATTAGCTTGTAACATTTCTCTCCTGGACAATATTAGCATGGGGCTCATTTGAGTAGGGGCAGTAGGTGTTAGCTGAATATTCGTCCGGCCCCATTACACTCCCCCCTCTGGTCTAGTCCTGGACCACACCCATTTTTCAGCCAGTTCCGTTATAATTATCTTGGGTATCCATATTTTGCTCACCCCCCTCAAGCTGCCTCCTTTCGCTACGTACTCTTCAGGACCACAGGTAATGAAACAGCAATCCATAGCAGCTTCACAATTCACCCAATGTTCAGTGTAATTGTGGGGTCAATTGAGCATACAAACAAGGTCCCAGGATGCTTAATGAGATGGTCTAGAGGGTATGTTTTGTGCAATTAATCTGTTTGTGTACCCTCATGTACTTGAGAGTCCGCATTTATTAGTATAGTAATTTCAAGTGCCTTTTGCTCATTTTTATGCACTGGTTTGGATTAGTACGAGTATGACCAATCAGATTGTGAATGTGTTTGCCAACCAGGTGGGTATCCATGAAAACAGATATTAAGACCAGTCATTGTTTTAAATTTCTTCCATCTTTGACACCAACTAAGTGTGCAGTTCTTGTAAGTCTGTGATAGCCTCTGTAAGGGTCCCATTCTCATAATCGTTTGATGGTGCGTATGAGCAGCAGGATGACACGATTTTTGCACAAACACCTCGCTCCATGGCTGTTATCAGAATGAACACATACCTATTTTGAAGGGTCATTAGACTCACTGCCCTCAATTATTCTTTGATGGCATTGACCCCTTTTATGGTTGCGTTTATTTTATGCAGCAACTCCCATCTGGTTATCTGTAACCACTTGTTGCTTACCCCTTTTTGTAAACGAGGGCAAACTAGGAAGTACACACTATTGCTGCTTTGCTGAACAGTTTACGTTTGTCTAGTATGTCATCATAGGCCTCTATTATTCTTGCTGAAAAATATGTTTCCCTTTTGCTGTGTTTTAGTGTTATAGACCTTTTATTGTGGACATTCTTGCTCATTAGGGGGAAATCTCTAATCTGTCCCTCACTTCGAGGTACCACCAAAGAAGATGTGCATATTAGTACTTTAGAGCAGAGGCCACCCCAAATCGGGGGAAGCTGCATGTAGGCCGTTGAACCACAAGCCCAGTAGTGGTCTATTAACATTGCTGTGCCTACTTTCATGTGTGGTACATCAAAAACGTGCCCACACCCTGTGTTTGTTCCAACCTTCACTGTGCCATTATTTTGGATGCCCAGTTTGTTTTTCATTGGTATTATCGGTACTGGTCCCCCCTCAGCTTCTATCCAGGTGAGCAATTTTGTATATTCAGGCCACTGTTTAAGGTGCTGTTTATTCATGTTCTGAACAACCTCTTAAAGCTGTCCTAGGGATACTTCAACCCATCTTTTGGCAGTAAGTACACTTCCTTTTATCTGTAACTGGCCTCTATTCGAGCAACCAGGTATGTTTTTTCCCTTGTCCATTGCTGCACTACTGCATTTTATGGCCTTCTATCCGAATCCCTCCCCTATTCAGGTCCAGTGGTATATATCTAATTACCTTGTGTTGTGTTTTAGCACTGATCATCAGGTCTGTTTGCTTTATAAAAGTATTCTCCTTAATAGAATCTGCTTTTGTCACCCACTCCATGGAAGCAGTTTAACCCTGTAATTGTCCTTGTGTCATACACAGTGCGAGATGTGTCAGGCAATGTGCTGTATTTGCGGGTACTTCTGTTGCTATGAAAACTGGAGAGGCACTCAAGGCATTTCGGATAAAGGAACACATAAAGCAGTTCTCATCAGACTTCTCTCTCCCCACTTCACTCATCTGTTTGTACACTTCATTACAATCTTTTAATTAGTGTACTTAACTCGGGGAACTTTTCACGTGTTATTTCATTTTTCATTGTTGCAGTAGTTATGCTCATATTTACTGGTCTAGCTATAATATTGGTTACCAGTTCCCTCACTCTGATAAAAATAATAAAATAACGACAATAAAATGTAAAATTGTACTTTAATCATAATAGCTAGCGTGTCTGCCTTTTTGCAGATATCTGGGTGTATACTTTCTCCTGTGTGCTAAGAGAGGATATATAATCTCATTTAGTAAATGCATTGTTCTACCAGAGGAAATGTCTCTTCTTTTTCTTAAAGCGATAATAAGTGTTTTCAAGATAAAGCTAGTTAAGCATGCTAGAAAACTGTTTTCTAGAACAGTATATGTTTTCAGATTAATCGATAGAACTGTTAAGCAAATGTTTCAAGCTCCTAGAAAAGGATAAGTATTCAAGAAAAAAAGAAAGGAGCAGAAAAAAAAATTGCTATGTGGAATATGTGATGCTCTTCTTGGAATGAAAAAACCCACGCACTGTGTTGCAAACATGTCTTTGAAGAATGTTAAGAGAAAATGTGTTCTTGTGTTAAAAACTCAGTTCTGTGTCTTTTATTCTTGATGTTGCTCCAGCTTCTGATTGGCTATGGTCAACGCCCGCGTTTGTGGTCTTAATACTTCTTCACCTTCGATCTCTTCATCGTTGGATACAAGGGGTGTGTTTTGTTACTTCTTGACGTCACTTGGGTGGAGGCCAATGTACAATACCTCTACTTGAAAATATTGCAGTTTTCCTTTGTCTTTGTATCCTGTCTCGACCAGTACTGCATTCATTTCACTGAGTCTTTCCTGCACTTCCTGTGCTGCACTGCAAACCAATAGGTCACCCACGTACTGTATGACCGGGCAGTCAGTCTGGACTTTTCCCACGTCCATTTGCAGCATCATGTTGAAAACACTGGGGGACTCACAGTACCTCTGTGGAAGGCGACTGTGCTGTAATCAGATTCTGCGGATATGTGGATGCGGTCAAATTTTGTGAACCTTTATGTAGAGGGATGGAGAAGAAAGCATTGTTTCAAAATAATCACTGTGAATTATATGTTACATATATTGTTGTTGAATTTGGCGCTAATGGACATTCTGCTACAGCAAGGTTATTTAAAGGTTGTAGATCCTGTATAAATCTCCAAGAACCTCCTTGTGCCTTTCTTACAGGATACACCGCTGTGTTACATGCTGATTCTGAGGGTACTAATATACCATGTTGCTCCAAGGTAGCAATGGTTTAATAAATATCTTCATCTGCTTCCTTGCAAAGAGGGTATTATTTTACTCATGTTAGAATGGCATCCTTTTTTAATTGTATCCTCACTCCACTTATTCCTTTTAATTAACCAATATAGTATGGATCACTGATCCGATTGAATCGAGCTAGGTTCAACACACAAACTGCCCGGTCATTACTGCAATATCTACTCTGTGTAATATCAATCTGTCTGCCCTAACTAGTGCTGCTTCTAGTTCAATTGTAATTATTTGCCCTTCCACCACATCTTTGGGTATCTCTGGCATGAACAAAAATTCTGCAGGTAATTCCAACAGTTTTTCTTGTATTCATGGAAGACATGCCATGGAAACCTGTAGTTCATACCAAAATACCTTTGAGTTTAGTGGCACCCCTCTCTATATTTTCTGACCATAGAATGCACTATTAAAATCACTAAGATTTGCATAATTAATGCCTGGTGTGGAACAAATAATCCCCTCTTCAGTGAAAGAAATTGTCATGTTTAGTTTACTCATCAGGTCTATCCCCAATATATTAACTGGTGTCAAGAATATAACAATGGCATAACCATCTTTTGTTCCCCTATGGTAATGGGTAAGTTGTCTTTGAAAGGAACTGTTGTCATAACCCCAGGAATCCTTGTGCATCCATCAATATTCCTGACGTTGGACATTTTCCCTCTCTAACACAGGATCTCATTGTTCCAGTGTTAAATAAGAAAGACAAAGTCATGTCCCCTATGGTCACCCTGACCCTTGGTTCCTCTTGTGGGTCTGTGGTAATTGATAAGCTTGGGCAGATCAACTCTCCCCGTGGGCTGGCCTATTGTGGATACATGTTCAGCCCTGTCCCAGTGAAAGGATTTCCTCCCACTACTGTCACCTACCCCTTACTCTAGGTGCTGATGGAGCCTGTGACAATATGTTCGCATCACATTGAACTATTGTATTCTATGGTATTGAGCGATGGTAATTTATAAATCAAATGATTAGTATCTGTCTGTGGCCATGGTATATATTGTGCAAGTCCTTTACCTTTCTTTAGTAGCAGAAAGTGTGTCAGCCCGTTCTGTGCAAGGCTGTAGCTGCACCCGTCCTTCCTCTGGGCACATCCGTCATGCTAACTTTCTTTTGTCCTGGTAAATCTCTTTGCTTGTTTGCATATGGAGTCTTTCTCTCTGACTCCCTCAGCATCATCTATGGGCACAATGGGTATTTATTGGGCTCTGCTTTCTCTAAGTCCCCAGACACATGTCTGTAGATGGTGCACGTGTAGCTTCCATTTCCCTGCTCTCTTCGTCATATACCTCATCTGTCGATATTTCCCTTCTTCCTCATCCTCACTGTCTTCAAAGTCTAGTCTCCTAAGAGGATCTATCCTGTATGATCCACTTATCACCTCTTCCATCACGTCCCTACCTTCCTCGTTCTGGTCCCTTCTCCAAATTTCTATTGCACCAATGCCATACCTTCTTTTCCTGTCTAGACTGTAACTTATTCTTCGCATAACACCTTCTTCCCCTTTATCTGACATTGTATGCCTGCTCATAATGTCATCATCTTCCTAGTGATCTCACTCTAAGATTCTCTTTCTTTCCTGTTCTTCATCTCACTGTTTCTCTCTTCATTTCTCTTCCTGTCTTTTCCTTGCCCTTTCTTTCTCTTCCTGTTTCTTTTCTCTTTTTCTGTCTTCCTCCTGTCTGTTCTCCACCTCCTGTCCATCTTCACCTTCCCTCACCTTTTTGTTACATTTCTCAGCTCTCTCTCCATCAAGTTTCAGTATTATTTGTCCTTCTATCCATTTATCAGGTACAATTCCTGTCTCATTGTTTCCACCCTCCATGCTCTTAGCTCTCTGACACTCTTCATCCTTCTCTGTTAGTTTTGCTTTCACCCTGTTCCACATGTCATATTCTTCCAATAATAGTGTTGGCATTGCACACTCGTCATTTTGCCTCTCACACTGTTTTAATCAATATATGCCGGGGACACCTATATGGGGTTAGAATACCTGGCAGAGGACTTCGACAGTCGAGAGCGGATCACTTATTTGGGGAGGAGGAGGAGCTCTGGGCTCTTTGCCAGTGCCATTGTGCTGGTTCAGCATCCATTCTTTGTTCCTTTGCTCCTCCCCTTCTGCTTCAAACATTTTCCACAGTTTGAATATACTCAATCTGTTCTGCAATTGTTTTCCCATATGTGTGACATGTAAATATGTGCACATGTGTGCAGCACCATTTTCAAGTCAGTGCTGTCATGAGGCCATGGCATAAACATCATGCCAGCCAGGGGCGTTGCTAGGGGGGGGGTAATGGGGCTATAGCCCCTGATCTTTTGGTTGTAGCCCCGGATAGAATATCAGGAGCTACAGCCAAAAGACTTGCTAGCCCCCAGTCCCACAGTTCCGACATCAGCGTAGCCCCGGGTCCTTTCCAGACCTAGCAACTCCCCTGAAGCCAGCTGTGTTTTGGACACACTCAATGTAGTACTTTTATGAGTTTGGTCTTATATTGGGGCAGTGACTTACACAAATGAACACAGGGAGTATATGCCATGTTAACAATCTGATACAATGTTCCAAGAATCAATTAACTCAGCTTCATCCCCCGTTCACTTTTTTCACCTTTTTTTTTTAATCCCTCCTCACAATGGTCCCCCAATAATATGACACCTGCGTCTCTCTCTCTGAGACCAAATCTTTAATAACACACAATCCTCCTGAGCAACACCAAAACCCGCTGCTCATACACCAGACCTCCCTTTCTAGATCAACATCACCAATTCCATTCTATCAATGCAAAAACAGATTTACTTTTTTACACTCCCCCACAACACAAAGCTGGCACCAGAAAACGTTACTGCACTCAAAATACAGCACATTTCTGATATATCCGGGTGATCCGTCTCTTTATATCAGATCCATACCACGCAGTCTTCCTCAACCCTATGCCAATCGCATAGTTATTTATCATAATTCAATAATACACACAAAAAAAACACTCACCAGTTTTGCGTGCTCTGTTCATACTCACATTCACAGATCCTCTGAAAGCCCTCATTGTCGAGCCTCCTGTGTCTGCATGCCCCCCTCCATGCCCAGTGGGGCCCCCTGTGGGGACCGGACAGTGCTTTCCGCCAACGTGGGTACCTGATGACCTCTTCTTCTTAATTGGGTGTTATCTCTGCTCACCACAGACCAACCTAGCTGTCCAAGGGGCACTCGGTAGTCCGAAAGCTGCTAGAGAACCATCCTCTGGTATTAAGTGTAGAGATATGCGCATAATCACGCAATTAGTCAGAATAATACTCAAAAATAGAGGACTCAGGTGTAAATAAATTAATAAATAAGTAAAAACCCAACTTTATTCACAGAACAAATCCAAGCTGGGTCAGCATGCGAGCACCTTTGTTCTCATAGCTCTCACTTTTACAATGATTACAAGCAAGTTTTATATCACAACTGCGTCACCATCGATATCATATTTCATTATCAGTTTACAAAACCTATGGGGTATTTGGGTTAGTTAAATATTCAAGCAACATATAGAACGTATATGGGTTAGTAACTCCATTGGTTAGTATCCATCTGATGACTCTGCCTTGTGCCATCCTACTATTGATAATAATTTGAATACATCATTACGGGGACAGTTAATTGGTTGGGTTGTCCATCACGGGTTGTGTAGTGAAGAGGCTGTTCATTGGATGGCATCTAGCTTACCAACCTTGGACAAGGCGTCAAGATATGTGTGAGACACAAGTCGGGGGATCGGATACCTTTGTCTGTCATAGTTGCAATTAAAGAATACTTTCCTAATCATCCCGAGTTGATGCAGCCTTGTCTCGCCTTTGGACTCAGCCTTGTGTGCTGTCTGGTGTTTGCATGTGCTCTGAGGGAGTTCTGCAGGTGCCTTATCAGTATTTGGCTTGCAATGAATAGGCAATGTCTTCATGTCTGAATCATGTGTTAGGGTATTGTGTTTGAGAGTGGATTCCATTCCATTTATTAAGATTCTCAGCTAATTCTAACATGCATGTTGTGTTCTTCGTGACCACTAGGGACCTTCTTTCTCTATCGTCTATACAGTGTCTTGGCATAGTAGTATTGTGCTCCTGGACACAAGGGCTGGCTGTTTCTATTAATTCAATTAACTTGGAATATTACTACTTCATCTCAGAGAGTTATTATCTCGTCTCTGCATACATCCTGAATGCCTGCTACTCCCTTCTGCATTTTACCTTGGCACGTGTGGTGATTGCTGTTCTAGGCAACTTTCACAGCTTCTCAGATAAATGTGTTTTTTGTAAGTTCAACACTTGTCTGCAGCTTCTGGGCCTACTATGGCCTCTATGCTATTGAAATAGCTGCACCTTGGTTAATTCTCTGTCACGTTGTGATTTGCATTTCTTACATGTGGAAGTTCTTCGGGGGCTATATATATATATGTGCGTGCATATGTTTTTCCTGCCTGTGTGCAAATATATTCTTCAAGTCTGTCATGCATATGTATATTTTTCATGTCTCGTGGCCAATATTCTTCATATCTCTGCATTCTTTCAGTTCTTCATGTACTTGTGTTGAATACATGTACTTTGTGTGTATTGTGTGTAGCCACCTGGTGACTCTCTATCTATGCATATAGTACTAACTACCTATCACTCTACTTTTCACACAATCTATTCTATTCTGTACTATAACTCTGTGGTCTAGTCTCTCACCCCAGACTCTCTGTGTGGGAGGGTTGTCTCAGTTTGTAACATTTCTCACTTGGACGATATTGGCGAGGGGCAAAGACAGGAAATGTTACTTGCATACTCATCTGAGTGGGGACAGTAGGTGTTACCTGAGTATTCGCCTGCCCCAATACACTACTAGGTGGTCTTATTTTATTATTTTTTTGGTGATGTGTTTCCCAGGAACTCAGGTTCTGGATGGGTGGTCACTGTTGATAGTGAACCTGAGTGATTTGGTGGTTGGGGCTATCTAAGAAGAGAATCCAAAAAGGTTCATGTCATTTAGCCACCCTCCAGTTTAGCCGGATGCCTAGTATGGCATATTATGTTTTTGTAAGCATCAACGAGAGCTTGGATGGAAGCAAGGTACTAGGAGATGTTCACAATGTCTTGATGACAGCTCATGTTGAGGTATGATATCATCCATATATTAGTGAAGTGAGGTGTTTTTGTCAACATGCAGTGATTCTGTTGGCTCCATATATATATTAACCATCAAAAGGGAGAGAATTGAGTCTTATGCAACTTTGCAGGAGGCCAGACAATGGTCGGGCCTGAAGTTGGCCATATGGATGGCTTGGTATCCATATGAGACACACAAGCTGAACCAGTGAAGGACTGTGCTTGCGATCCCCATTCTGGTCATGAGAAGGATGATTATTGTGATGCGGTTGACCATGTGGAACTCCACAGAGAGATTGAGGAAGACCAGGAGGTATGCATCTCCTTTGTCTATGATCTGGTGAGAATCTTCCATGACATGGATGGTAGCTATCTACATATTACATCAGGGTCTGAATCCAAATTGGCAGTCATGGAGTAGACCTTGTTGGTTGATCTGATCAGGGATCTGATTGGCCACTCCTCTCACAATGATTTTGCTGATGGATGGAATAGTTGTGATAGGCTGGTAGTTGGTGAGGTTGTTCGGCACTACAGTCATGGTATTTTTGAGGCATGGCCAGATTAATCCTGTTTTTAGGTGGCTTGAGAAGATGCCTTGATTGAGTGAGGCATTCTCGATTTGGAGGATGGAGCAAGGGCAGTCTCCTTGATCTGTTTTATGGTGTTCGTAGGTGGAGCATCATTCTTGAATGAGGAAGGTTTTAATGAAGCTAGGATGTCAGAAAGATCTTTAGAAGTGAGTAGCATGAAGGTGGACCATAGTTGTGTTTGGTTTTGCATGGCAGGTTTGTGAGTGAGAAGGATGCAGTTTTAGAGACAACAATGCGTTGTCTAATTTTGTCTATGTTAGTAAAAAAAAAGTTATTCATTGTGTGGACCCTGGGATTATTGGGTAGTTTGTTAGAATAGTGTTTGACTGTTGCAAAGAGGCAATTGCTCCAGTTAGCTGGCTGCTGTTGTGATAGCTCTGGAGTAAGGTGCATCTCTGACTTTAGTGATAAGTGCCTGGCTTGTGCTGTTAATGATTTTTTAGGTGAGAACGTCGTCCTGTTTGTGTCTTTGACACCACATTTTTCTTTTGTTCACATGACTCACAAAGACTACTGGGTTTAGGGCCGGGTTATCGCCAGGGCCTAGCACCAAACCACATTGTATCACAAATTCAGGTTCAGCTATTCCCTTAAAAAATAACCCAGCGGCAAAGGTCTTAGTCCATAAGACCCCCATTTGACCACACCAGGCCTTTTGCTAAGGGCCCAGAAAATCCCTTTCAAGAAGATATTAAAGGCAGCATTATTTTAGAACGCCTTAGTATCAGGGTACATCATTTAGCTGAAGCTGTAATATGGATGACATACACCAGCTTCCACATAACAATTAATAAGAATCATGCAAAATCCTGTATGATATCAAGCAATTCCATTGAGATGAGTAGCACCATTGGACAGCAGCCAATCCAAGGCTGGATAGTTCCAGTGCTCTGAAGTGGCCGCCAGGTGACATGTCAGCCCCCAATAAAGCAAACAAATACATTTATATTAGCAATAATTGTGTATATTGTTTATCAGGACCTAAACGCCATACAACAAACACTAGTTTGTCAAATAGCTCTCTCAGTCCAAGGTTCTCCCCAGAGCATAAGCATGTCCTGCATCAACTCTAGAACATTGAAAGCAAATCCACATCCATTCAGGATTGGCGGGTCAAAAGGCCAGACTGCACACATCTCTCTCCTGTTGACCATAGGATTCACACTTTCTGTGTTCGCCGAAGTAGATGAGCTACCAGTCAGTTGGTAAGTTGTGGGCGACCTCCAGTTGTCTGGCTTTGCACAGCAGATCCCAGACACGATGTGGCTTTCTACCCTGGTACATCTACTCAATACAGAGATCCCCAAGTTTCAATATTAAGCGCCTCTTCTTCTTCTCGTTGTTGGTATTTGCACGGAGTGCTTTCCGCCGAGGTAGATGATGCGCGCCCCCTCGTACACAGTGCTCTGGAGACAATCTACTTTATATACTGCCACAATATATTTCCATAAAGCCTTGTACGTTCTGCCCCTTAATCAGTGCCTTATTTATCTTTCCCCTACTATTTACAGGTCTGCTGCAGGTCTTATTTTCACACCTAAATCTGTCAGTTCTTGAGATCTTTTAGCTTTCACAACCCATAATTTAATGTTGTATAGTTTCCTATTTTCAACAGTGCATACAATTCCCCTGCACGTGACTTCCAAACTTTTTAGTGTGGTAGTCTTGCCTGCATACTTCTTAATATCACGTCCTGCTTCCTGGTCAAGCTGTAGCCCCACTCCAACCTATTTGATACTACTGAATTCCATGGTAGCGTCTTCCCGAATTACTATCATCTCAGCGTTTCTGCCACAACGTCAGATTCTCCTCCATCATGAGCTTAATTTCTCTTTCAGTCAATGGAATTTTTAGGTCAATCACCTCTTTTCCCCACCCGATTTAGTTGCTAAATCTGCTTTTTCATCTCCTAGGATACCAGAGTGACTAGGTATCTACGCCCTTTCGCCCTAAATTCCTTCCTCTAAATGTGTATTGTTCACTGCAATCTGAGGCTAGCAAGTTTAAGACTAGGGCAAGGTAAAATGCCCAAAATTCTCGGTATGGAAACATTCGAAAATTGAGGGCAAACCCGGTCCCTTGACCAATTTCGCCAGTGGGGCAAAATTGCCTGCTTTTCCCACCTCAAAGTTCTGTTTCACAAACATTAGTTTTTTTGCGTGTTTTTTTTGCGTGGGACTGGGGTCATGAAATGTCTTTTAAAAATGAAATGTCATGGGAAAGAGGAACTTTCAGATGAGATCTCCTATGCCATTTTTACTTTTTTTTATAAGCTTTGTGATTTTGCCTCAAACCCCCAAAATTTCATTAAAAAACAACATTTCAGAAAAATGAAGTTCACACAAGAAACGAGTCCCACCACTGAAACTGATGGAAGGCAAATGTTGCCAATTTTATTTACCTGGCAGTAATTTCAAACACCCCTCCTTAAGGTCCAAGCCTGGGCAGTGGGCACTGTGACGAATCCAGGGAATTTGTCCCATCTCTCCCAAGGGGAATTACCCCTTTTGAGACTATGGAGGTGAGCCTGCTAAACTTAACACACCCTAGGGGACAGGGTAATATGGATCTCAATGTGGGGTGACCGCCACCTTGGAAAACAAGCAATCTCCAAGATAAGGCTATTTGCTTTCCTCCTTTATCCCAAGAAGATTAAACTTTACAAATGCATAGTAGATTGGTTGACTTGCTGTCTTTCAAGCACTGTGGCACAGAGAACAAGCTGGCCTTGTTTTTTGATGGTCAAAAAGGTTTCAAGCAACACTGTGCAGGGGAGAGCATATCGCCTGTGGAATGGCAGAAGCAGGAAGACCTCATCCTGGGAGGTGTGACATGAGGCATGGCGTTGAAGGGAGAGTAGAGGACCACAGAACGCTGAGACGTCAATAGAGGAAGAAGCCTGAGGACACCCGGAGGGTCTTCACTCAAGAGACTGGTGGTGGGCGGAAGCCAGCGAATCAGTTAACGCTGAGGGGAGTGAAAGAGGAAGGTCACAATGCTGACTGCGGCCAAGACGAGGGACGAGAGAAGCTGGCGAGAAACCAATGACACCGACCCAAAGCGCCCTGTCTGTCCGAGGAGGACCTCCATGGAGAGCAAGGTAAATGGAGGCTCCGGAAGAAGTGGAAGGGGAAGGCCCAGCATAGGGTAAGGCAGGCTACCAGTAGCCATGCCCCAAGGTGGTTTGTTAGAAAGGATACCCTAAGGCAGTAGGAGAAATAGTATAACCCCAGGACAGGGCATGTTAAGTCTTAGCCCAAGGGGGGGCTGCCAGAAACCATAACTCAAGGCATAGTGCTTGACAAGATACCCAAATGCAGGGTGAGAACAAGTATACCACAAAAGGATTTGAGAGCAGCTACAGCCCAAGGCGGCGGACCGTTTACCCACGTGAGCAGGGGTGAGAAGAATGACACCCCAGTGCCTGGAAAGAGAAAGCAAAACCCTCATTGGAGGGACTTGATCTTGACTCCTGGCTGGGGATCCCACGGAAAATACCTGGCCTGAGTGGTGTATGGGAACATACGCCAGGCTGGTTCATCAACCAGAGACTGACACAAACTTCCTGTGAAAGTCTAACATGGAAGAGATTATTATTATTATAATTTGTCTTTTATAATGTGCTTTATACCAAGTAGTTCTTTAAGCGCGGGTTGCGCTGCACTGTCTTGCTTCCATGACAAACAAGTTGCCCCTGAGCTATTCTTCCTCCCCTATGATAATCTGATACAACCTGAATAGGGAGAGAAAGAAAACAGAGACTTGCATTCG
The DNA here is from genome assembly GCF_040938575.1 of Ambystoma mexicanum. Classification (NCBI taxonomy): domain Eukaryota; kingdom Metazoa; phylum Chordata; class Amphibia; order Caudata; family Ambystomatidae; genus Ambystoma; species Ambystoma mexicanum. Next base: position 140,849,463 of record NC_090923.1, on the reverse strand, counting down.
CGACTGATACTCTGAAAAGGGCCAAGAACCTGCGTTACTTGTGACTAGGAAAGATCACAAGTGGGTCAGGAGTCAGTCACCATTCCTTGAAGTAACTCTCTTGTGTTTATCTTCAGTCTTCGTTATGTTGAAAGTGGTAGGGACCGAAACCACACTAGAGTAGGTTTTCTGGATGACGGACTTAGTTTAGTGTGTAGAACATTCTGACGATTACACTTTAGACTTATTCTTTCCTGGAATAGAGTTCCACACATCAGGGACAGGTCAGGATTTGAAACCCTGAAACCATAAATAATCCTTCGCAAAATGACAGACTGTCAATCTCTTGATTCTGACATCAGACACAGCACCTTTTCCCACATATATTCTCTGACAAAACTAAAAGTGCAGGGTAAAGATCTTTTCGAGGGGCACCTAGGTTTCAAAGGCAGGGGGAGCTCTTGGCACTTCGCAGTGCACCCATTATCAATGTAGTAACTATTAACACCATTGGGGCTGACAAAATGATACATCGGCCAAGTAAATGTGCACAATTTACAGATTTCCCAAAGTTAGCGGCAATTAACTAACATTGTAACCTAGCCCACTGATCATTTGAAAACTGTTTTGCAAATTAGTGTGCGAAGCAAAATTGTCAAGACATCCAGGGGCAAGGGATGCCATGAGAAATGAGCTGTCTGCAACCTTGGGCAGTACTATGCTGCATCGCTGGCACCAGAGGCCTCCATCGGCAACCCCAGAGGCGCCTCTCCACTGCAGAAAAGCCAATTATGCAGCAGCTCAGACCGGCAGCAGCGGCAGCCTTGATCAAAGGTGGCGGTGGAAATATATTTCAAAGTCCTGTTGTTCTAAAGAAATGAAAAAAGAAAAGGGACTAGTCTTTCTGCCGTTCTCTTCCACAGACCGCGTGAGCGAATATTTGTGTTGGGACAATGTGGCGTGCTCAGCCTCACCGAGGCTTTTAATGAGGATAATAGGCATGAAAGCCGCCAACGGCTCATTAGGTAATTGAGTGGGAAGGCTGAGTCAGGTAAATTTGTCTGTGCAATAATCACTGACTTTTCACAAATTTGAATAAATCGGAGCCAAGTACTGTATTTTAGAGACTGGCATTGACAGGGAAGTGATCTCATTCTCAGCATCCACTGTAGCGTATTTCAAGCTATTTTTATCGGATGATGCCTGGCTCAAGGCTACGCTCTTCATTAAATGGCTGCATCTATATAGGGCACTCGCTCGGAGGCTATGGCAACGCATATTAGATCACTGTTCAGGTACCAAGGGCCAGATGTCTGCGGGCTTCGCAACAAGACAAACGCAGTCATGAGTAGAATGTCCAGCCTAGCCTTCTAGCAAAGGCCAAATTGGCCGGATCACATGGCTGTAGCAAGGGGCTGTTGCTAATGGTGTGGCTCCCAGATGTGACAATGGAGTTATGGCCTTTGCTGGCCAGAGGCAATGGAGCCCATAAAAGTATAGTAAATAGTTCTCAAGAGACAAATCCCTCGTACTTGTGTCTTTCTGGACCTGCTGGACTTGTCATGGACCCTCCCAAGGTGTTGCTAGGTCTCGAAAAGATCCATGGCTACGCTATTGTCAGGACTGTGAGGACTGGGTGCTAGCTAGCCTTTTGGTTGTTGTGCCTGAGCTTCCATCCGGGGTACAACCTAAAGACCCAGGGATATAGCCTCTTCTGCCCCCCCCCCCTCCGCCCCTTGCAACTCCTCTGGTCCCTCCTAATGAAATAAATGAACATGCCTAAAATTTCGAATGATTGCATTTTATGCACACAGAATGAATGAATGGTTTATCGAATCGGTTTACTCCATTAACAAATACAAACATTAAAAATCGAGAAGATCACACTTTAAACTAGTCCACAATGAGGACGGTCAGCCAAATCAAGTAGGAGTTGAGAAAAGTGCCTTGACGGCGGCCTTCACTATCAAACAACTGCCCTAGAGTGGAAGACAGATCAAAGGAGTAAGAAAAGAGCTTGATTAGACCTTGAGTATTTATGAAAGCGGGTCACTATTAGAAGCGGCAACGTAGGATAAACTATTCATTTAGGCCTCTCCACCCCCGAATGATAGGACAACCAATTCATAAGAACTAAGTTCTCCAGCTTTTGTATGTTTTGTTGTTCTGTATATTTCTTTTTTTTTTGTGTGTTTGCTTTTGAGCATATTGTTAAATCTGATCTTGGACTGTTTAGATAGTTTTTGGTCAGATTGTGGCTTTGTTTGTCTGTCGTTTTATGTGTAATAGGTTATGCGCCCTGATGCCTGCAGGCTTTCGGCGCTCTATAAGTGTACACAAATAAAAAATTAAAAATAAGACCTATGCACTCTTGTGGCATATTTTCCTCTGGCAACGTCTGCAGAACATAACTGTGCACATCGTTGGCCATCCAGGTCCCCAATTTGATTGTCCCAGATTAGGCACCTGAATGTGTGCAACTGTGACACTGGGCAATAGCATAGAGGAGTTCAATGGCCCTGGGATTAGGATTCATTCATCCGCAAGAGATCTGGGCCAGGATGGGTTAAAGCTTTATGTACATTACCTGGAGGAATTCACAAGTTTCACATGTCGCTGATATGTTTTGCCTCGCTCACACAGTTTCCCTTATAATACTAATCCCTTTGGAATATGGCAGTGTTGGCCTTTGTGGTGCTATCGCACACGAATCACAAAAGAGTCTACAATCCAAGGACCACCTTCTGCACACAGCACAGCGAACACACTCTGACCTACAATATCTACAGGATACAAGTCCCATTATCACCTTTCCTCAAGTGGTCACAAATTCTTGTATGCCACTCCTTTTTTCCCCGAGTATTGTGCTGGTACAAAGGTCTGAATGGTACATGATTCTGCACCGTTATATTCCTGAGGAGACGGCATCATCAGCACTGGCAGGGTAGGGAGTGGGTTGTCACCTGTTGACCCATTACCAGCCCACCCCACCTCAGCTCCTTTCTCCTTGCTCTCTTTCACCTACACTCTCTATATTCACCCCACCTTATTGTATATCACTCCATTGCTTCTTGCTATGCGTGTGCTATGTAACCGGCATACGGTTCAGTGGATGTTCCTGCATCTAACGTTACCTTCTGCTCGTTCAGTAGACTATCACTGGAAGGGGTACTCCAGGAGAGGGTCCCCCAAAATTCCATGTCACACTGTAAATCGGCACCAAGCAAAAGGACTTTACCCATGGGGGGAGTGGCATATGAGTAGCATTCCTTGCATGGTGTCTCCTTGGCCATCTACGCTGAAACTATGGTCATGGCGCACCACAATCATTACAACCATGCAATCATCAAGCAGTGAATGGGACCCCACTGGCAGGTGTCACCACACAAGCTTATGGAGGTATGTATAGTATTAATGCCTGCTCCAGCCTGTACCTTAACACTCACGGACCGATTGGCCTCAGCATTTCACCAAGGGACAGCAGGTCTTCTCTCTACCAATTTGAATGTCCTGATGTCATGGGGAAGGACCTCAATGGCAAAGAGGGCTTAGCCAATGAGGTTTTAATAACTCATCTATGAGGTAACCGCTGACTGTCCTGAAACAAGTTGTGCTAAGGACACTAACATATAATTAGTGCAAATGGTTTAATGAACATACCAGCCCACCTACAAACTAATTCTGATTTCAGTCTTTATAACTGTGTACCGGCCATACGTGGCTGTGCTAGTGAAAGTTTTGGCAATAGGGTTTGTGCTGTTTGTGTGGACCACAAAATATGGTAAAATGTATGTGTTGTAAAATATGTGACTTGACAATGGGAAATGATATGTTTCAGAAGAACTTTCACAAACAAATCCGAGTTTTGCAGAATCTTGTCTTACAGTAACATGATCCACTCATCCATAGTCATTTTGTTATTATTGGTCCAGAATATATGAAAGCCTCTTCCACAACTCATTGCCATTTTAAACCGATTCTCACAATAGTGAGAACATGTAACCCTAACAATTAAGGATATTTGTTGTCCCCTTAAAGTTCTCTTCCAGAAGACTTCCGACGTAAGGAACTGGTTATTATGAACAAAGCTACCAAAAATGAATCCTTTTTTTCCCCAGAACAATAAATGCAAAACTACCTCTCTGTCTGGATGTACCTAAAGTCATCGCTTTATAGAGTGAAAGGGGGATTCTACCTCACACTCATTGACTGTCACTCCAACCATCCTTGACAGTAACTGGGCACCCTAAACTCCCTCCTTGCTCCTCCTAAACCTATGTCTATCAACTTCACAGCTAATGATCTAGCTGAATACTCTTTACACACATTTCCAAAATCCGAGACTTTCTCCTGACCTTTCTCATTCTCCCTCCTCCTACATTCTACACTCCACCTCTTCCACCATCTTCTGTCTCTATCTCATACTTTAGTCTCACTAATACTGTAAAAAGTCCTATCTCTACTGATGTAGGCAAACCCCTATTGTGCCCCATCAGACACTCTTGCTCCTCGGCTAGTCAAGCCTATGGCCTCTTTAGTGGCCTCTCACTATGCTAAACCTGTCCTTTAGCTCCACTTGCTTTCCTGCTATTTTCAAAAGGGCCACGGTTATCTCTGACCTAAAAAATGCAAGGGGTTACCGAACTTACTGGCAAACTTTCATCCACTACTTTAAAGTACGCTAAAGGGTTGTGTTCAACCATATTACACATTTCCACAACCAATCCACAACCTTCGAGAGCCCCTACATATCGGTTTCTGCTCCCGTCACTCCACGGAAACTGCTCTCATGAGTGTCTCCTACTTCATCACCTCTGCTAAGTACTTCAACCTATCCTAATTTTGCTTGACCTGTCAGCTGCCTTTGACACTCATTCTTGTCTTGGGATTTGCGATCTGGCCTTTGCCTGCACTGAATACTACTTGATATGATATAATAAGATAGGATGTGATATGATATGATATGGCATTTATAACGCGCCTATACACAAGTGTTTCAAGGCACAACGAGGCAAGGGAGGGGGAACAGAGGGGAGACAGACAACGATCTTGCTAGGCCAGGTGTCATACAGATCACGCAAGTGCAAGGGAAGGGGGAAAGGGAAAAGTGCTGGGGGAGGGGAAAGTGCAGTGCATGGGATAATAGAATAAACGAGATCAATAAAAAACTGCCAGCTGGTGGCAAGTGCAGGGTGAGTGCAGACATAAGTGCTGGTGGGGGGGGACTGTAGGGATACAGAAGACAGTCCACAGGTGCAGGGGTTGCCAGGGAGGCAGTGGAGGCGTGCAACTGGCAGGGCTTGGGCCCGAGAACAGAAGGGTGGCCAGGTAACCAGTTCATTCTCAGTATCAGCCAGGAATTCAGGAGGGGATGGGGGAGAGAAGGAGAGAAAGCAGAAGCAACAAGGAGGTTTTTAAGGTGCTTCCGGAACCAATGGTGGTTCTCCTCAAGTTTCAGGAAGGCAGGGAGGGTGTTCCAGAGGGAGGCCCCAGCCGAAGAGAGATATCTACCACCAACTTGTTGCTTGGAGAATCGATTGACCATGAGGGAGTTGGACGCATATGAGCAAAGAGCTCGAGAAGGAAGATATTTAGGAAGAGAGAGTTGAAGGTTTTGAGGCCCCAGGCCTTGAGGACTATGCAGAGGGTTTTGAACTTAATCCTTGCAGCCAGTGAGAGCCAGAGCAGAGATTTCAGTCCTGGAGAGATACGATCCCTGGACTTGAGGCCAAGGACAAGTCTCTGAGTCCTGTTCTGGATGAGATGCAGAGGGCGCAGAGTAGAAGCAGGCAGATTTAGAAAGAGGCTGTTGCAATAGTCCAGCCTAGAGAGGACCAGAGCTCTGGAGACAGTGAGCTTTTGGGGGAAGGAGAGGAAAGGAAGAATACCTCTGAGGAGGTTCAGCTGGTAGTGTGACTTCTTTGAGACATCAGAGATGTGAGGAGAGAAAGAGAGTGTCGAGTCGAAGATGACCCCGAGGTTTTTAGCCTTGCAGGTCGGAGCAGGAAAAGGGCCAAGGGAGGACTGCCAGAGAGCTACAGGAAAGGAGGGAGTGGGTGTGCCAATGAGGAGAATCTCCATCTTACTGGCATTAAGGCAGATGTCATTGGCGGCACACCATTTCTGGATAGCATACAGACCGTCAGAGATGAGGGACGGAGAAGAGGTGGCCAAAGGTAACCTTAAAAAGAGCTGAGTGTCATCCGCATAGCACTGAAAGTTAGGGCAGAGAGCGGCAATGCGGTGGGCAAGGAGTGCCAGATATTGGTTGAACAGCCAGGGAGAGAGGTTAGACTCCTGGGGGACACCACAGGTAGAAAAAAAGATAGCAGAGATGAAGGACCCAAATTGGACCTAGGAGGGTCGGTCAGAGAGGAAGGAAGTCAGCCACGCCAGGGTCTGACCGGTGATGCTCAGGTTATCACGGAGACGATTTAGCAGGGTGGCATGGTTGACAGTGTCAAAGGCAGAAGAGAGATCAAGCAACATGAGGAGAATGGGGATGTTAGAGTCAAGGTTGGAGAGCAGGTCTTCACGGATGTTCAGGAGAGCAGTTTCCGTGCTTCTGGCAGCTCTGAAGCCAGACTGATGGTCATGAAGACAACCAACAGATTCAGTGTGGAGATTAAGCTGGGAGATAGCCCATTTCTCCAGGAGCTTTCCCAGGAAGGGAGTGATGGAGATTGGGCGATAGTTAACTGGGCAGGAGAGATCGGCAGAGGGTTTCTTAAGAAGAGGGTACACAAGGGAGTGCTTCAGGGGGGATGGGAAGACTCTAGTGGCAAAGGAGTGGTTGCAAAAGTCAGCCAGGGCAGGAGCCAGGGTGTTAATGTGGTCCGTGATGGTTTTGGAGGAACAGGGGTGAACCTGTTTTGACGAGACTTTAATAGATTGAACTTGTCTAGAATCCTCAGCAGGGGACAGGGGAAAGGCAGAGAAGGAGGGAGGAGGGGTGGCTGCAGAAGGGCCAGAGGAAGAGCAGGGAGTAGAGGGAGGGAGGGGAGAGGAGGAGACTGAGGACAGGGTGTCCTGTGTTTTTGAGATGAGGTAAGAAGCCAGTGCCGTGCAGAGGGCCTGGGAAGGGACAGGAGAGGTAGAGACTGTGGCAGGATTGGCCAGTTCCTTGCAGAGTTTAAAGAGTTCAGCCAAGTTGTTAGATTCCGCAGAGATGCTAGCTTGGATAAGAGCTCTGTTCATGGTCAGGACAGAGAGCCGGTATTGCCTTTGGAGCAGGCGGCAGGCCAGTTTGTCAGAGGATGTACAAGAAGCACGCCATTTCCTCTCGGCCACCCTGCACTTGCGTTTAAGGGTGATGAGGTCTGAGTCATACCAGGAGTTGCACTTGGCTTTGGGCTTTAGGTGGATTCTCATGACAGGAGCAAGGATATCAAGAGTATCATATATAGCAGAGTGGAACATGGAGAGGGCAGTGTCAGGGTGAAAGTCAGCCAAAGTGGGAGGGGGGGTGAGAAATTGACAGCGAAAACCCCAACTGATACGTGCTTCATGGGTCAGATGACCGAGAAGGTGGGTGGCAGTGATGGAATTGGCTTGGCCTGTGGGGTAGATCGGGCGAGATGGGAGGAAAGGAGAAAGTGATCACTCCAGAAGAGAGGAGTGGTGAGAGGGACAGAAAGTGGAAGTGAGGAGAACAGAACATCCAACATGTCCCCTGCAGAGTGAGTCGGGCCAGAGGGGAGAATAGTGAGTGAGAGAGAGTCGCAGAAGTCGTGAAAGAGTCCAGAGGGAGGACAGGAGGCATCCAGGTGGATGCTGAAGTCTCCTTGAAGGAGGAGCTGAGTGGTCGAGGCCAGGAGTGAGGAGGAGAGATCCGCCCACTCAGAGAGGAAGGAGGAAATCTGACCAGGTGGCCGAAAGATGGTAGCCACAGTAAGGGAATTGCTAGGGGAGAGAGAGATCCTGCAGATGAGGCATTCAATAGAGGAGTAGGCCTGCATAAGAATGACAGAGGCAGGGATCCACTCAGGGAAGATCAGGGCTACACCCCCGCCGGAGTGATTGGACCGGGGCACAGAGAGGATCTTGTAGCCATCAGGGAAGAGCGTGTCAAAGCTTGTGACAGAGCTGGCCATGAACCATGACTCAGTGAGACCAAGGACATTATCCAGTTCTTCCAGAAGGCAGCAGATGTCGGAGGAGTGTTTGACCGCTGAGCGAGAGTTAAGAGTGGCAATGTGGAGAAGGTTTCCATCCTTGAAGGACTTCCGGGGAGGGGTACAGATCAGAGGTACGCCCTGTGGAGATGTGGAAGGAGCCCGAGGGGGGGCACAGAGGGAATGAGAGGGCAAGGTAGCTGAGGAAGAGGCAGCAGGGGGAGGTGAGAAGGCCATGGAGGGGGCAGAGGGGACAGCAGGAGAAGAAAGGAAATTGATGAGGTGCGGGAAGCATCTATCAAAGAGGTCAAGGTTGGCCTGAGGGCCTTGGACCAGGACGGTCCCATTCGAATAAACATTAATGATGATCTTAGAGGAATGGAAGGAGACCAGGAGAGCGTCCCAGCGGGTGCCACCATTAATGGGAGAAGAGGAGAAAGGGCAGAGCACAGAGACCATATGAAGGGTCCATAGGTCTGGTGAAAAAACAAGGATGTCGGTGAGAGTTTCCTTAGTGGAGGCACTGGTATAGGTGTCAGCGATAGGGAGGCCTGGGTTGGACACCAGGATGTCCTTTTTAAACTTCTTCCTACCAGATTTAGTGAGGAGGGCAGGATAGTCAATAGAGAAGGAGTTAGAAAAGATAGGAGAGACAGAGAGCACCATAGAGTAGGAGGGGAGAGGAGAGAGGTGGAAGGGAGAGGGGAAGGGGAACACTATGGAAGGACAATGGGCAGGGTGCAGGCAGACGAGACAGCGAGAGGCAAGAGGTTTGAGCAACAGGTCAAGACGACGAAACTCGGGATTAAAGAACTATCCAAATGCATGTTTTAAGACCAGAGAAGAAAAACACACCTACGTTTGAGAATCCTAAATAGAGGGAGAAAGACCCAGGCTTCACAATGCAATTTGAATACTGATACAGTGCACATTAGAAACTACAGTGGGAAGAAAACCCACCTTAGTTTGAGAATCCTTAATAGAGGGAACAAGTCCTAGGTTTCACAATGCAATTTTGAATACTGATACAGTGCAAATTAGAAACTACAGTGGAAAGAAAAAACACCTAAGTTTGAGAATCCTGAATGGAGAGAGAAATGCCTCACCACTTCTCTGTCTCGTGAAACACCAACGCATCTCAACTCAATCCTCTAACTGTTGGTTGTTGGTGTTTCACAAGGATCTGTCTTGGGTCTCCTCCTCTTTACACTCTACAACTCTGCTCTTAGGGCACTAATCTCCCACTTCTCTTTTCCTGAACTCTCCTCTAATCTCGCTATGAAAATCTCCAACTGACTCTCTGCCATTACATATTGGATGGATATACAATCTCTGGTGTTAAACTCTACCAAAACAGAGATGCTCTTAATCCATGCCAAATACTCTCGATCGTCTCCTCCCCTGCTCAACCAATTTCCACCTGACACTCTCCCCTACTCTTCTTTATCTATAAACCTTGATGTCATGTATTCACCTTCTCACACATTCTCTACTTTCCCCTGCAAATCTGCAGTGGCAGCTCACCTCATACTCATAAATATTAGTAAAATCAGACACCTCATTAATTTCAACACTGCATCTCTTAACCATTCTTGTCTTCTCTTAACTGGACTACTGTGCCAGCATCATCTTTGGTCTACCCAACTATGCTTTCTGTTATCTCAACAACATCAGGAACTTTTCTACCAGGGCACTCTTTGAACTCCCTCACTTCACACCCACTTCCTCCTACCGTCACCAGGCTGGATGGCTGACTATTATAAAACAAAGGAGTGCCTGATTACATTCCCAGGTCCTTCAGGAGTTATATAATAGTCAACAAAACAATTGGACCTATGGAACCGGGAATAGCCTCTCAATACATTTATTTATTTCATAAATACCAATAAATGTTCAATTTTCAATTTCTAAAAACGTTTATTTGCATATCAAATTCATATAAAAATACTGGAACATTTGCACAGGCAAGTATCTACAAGTTCCATTCATACTCAGTCACTCCTACCATTCATTCAATTTTTGCTTTTTCATATCACATTTTTTGACATGTAAATATATATGGCCTCACATATGGTCTGAACTCGACCTCCAAGTCCTGAAGACAGTTCGGTATTTTCAGTGCAGCGCTTTTCCATCTCTATCAGCTTCTGCCCTTGTCAGCTATCAACCGAACCAGAAACACAAACTCAAGTGTCGACAACGTCAATGTGTTGTGATAAAAAACAACACAGAAAATAGACTGTCACCACTGTATACTAATCCTTCACAATGCAGATTTAATGTATGCATATATGCCAGATTATGGCACAAAAATGTCTTCCTGTTTAATAAATGTATAATGTTTTATTCATCCACGGTGATTGTTTGTTCTGAGCTAGCAGTTATCGGCTATAGCGACCTCCTGTCACGCTATTGGCTTGGGAAGCCTTTGACTCTACCCCCACGTATCTGTATACTTCTCAACCCTCTCGAGTCAGGCCCCCTAAAAAAGAGGGTTCGCCCATTTTCTTTCTCTCCTCACATATGAACGGCCTCCGACCCTAACTCCACATTACACAAAAGTCCTCCATTCGATTATCTGATGGTTCCGTCTGTGTGTTTCTAATTACACCGACATTCGTCTACACGTGTTTCGGTTGTCTTTTTTCAGGACATCAACATTCATCGATCCTTCGTTCATACAACCTTCTTCAGGACAATATTAGGGGAGTTTCCTTATTCCCATATGCATCGAGTAGGGTGAGTATCACCACCTAAAATACAATATATAATATCAAAAACACGCTAAAATCAGTTGAACTCAGTTTCATATATTGTCTGTTAAACATAGGCTATTCCCACTGATTTGAACCACAATTAATGTGAAGGTATGATTCTCAATAGTAATCATCATGACAATGTCTAAGGGTGACACACTGTTTTTAGCCCCCATTTCCATTGATAAATGGATTAATCCTGTCTACATCTCGTTATGGTAACCACCTTTATCTAGCCCCAACGAAGATGCAAACAAACATGTTGGAACACTACTTGTGGAGCATTGTACTTACTCAACTAGATTGTGTCTCCCTTTTTTGTATCACTACAGGACATTCAAGCTCCTTCCTCAAGAGGGATTCTTTGCAGCTCAGTCAGGAGGGACCTATTAATTCTCATTGGCCCCTGGAAAGAAGGAAAAGAGCACTTTCAAAGCGGGTTTTTCGGAGTCTCTTTTTTTACATATATGTAAGCCGAATCGATACTTACAACGGCTACGATCTCGTAGTGCACCAAGTCTTAACACATCTTAATTCTCCAATGTGCACGTCGTGCACTAATTCTTAACAAGTAGCCGATATCGCTTGCGGTCATTATATCATTTGACACGATCTGTGGGCCAAAAACGGATGAAAATAGCTAAGTGCGTTTGTGTTCCTCTACATCGAACTGATCATAATTAGAACTGTTCCCTACATCTCATGGTGACCTTTCTAGTATACACCCCTACATGTACCCGAGCTTTAAACATGATCTAATGAATCTAGTAAAAGCTATATTCTACTCTGTACTTTCCCACCCTATGGTTCTCTCTGTTGTTTACAGGCGGCCATCCCCACTAACTTGCTTACCTTGCTTCTTCTTTTCAGGTCCCAACTACATGCCGTCTCGCTTTTCGTCTACAAGCGTTCTCGTCCGGCATTGTTTACATAAACGCAGCGCGGGTATATTTGTACTTCCGTGTAGGTCGCGATAGAAAGAGGACTACTGTTAGTGTTACAGGCGTCACCGTAACAAATGGACTACACTTACATTTTAGTCACGATCAAGAACGGACTGCCTTTACTAATTCATTTGTGAACATTGAGAAATTAACCCTTCTCCCTGCTTCTTGCATTAGTTGTATATTCACATATCTCAATGTTTTGGATACAGTACGACTGAAAATTTCTCATATTTGTGCATATAAAGTGAAAAGAGATTCCAGCACATTCCACATCTATTTAATGTGTTATCAAAGCTCCCGATTCCACCGAAACATTCAGGCCATTCTTCACCGTATCTAGACGATATATCCATCGTTGTTCCAATTTGTGGAGCATAGTAGACATGTCCCTGCCTCTTTTTGGTAGTCTGATAGTCTGTAATACGAACCATCTCAGGTCCGTGTCTTTATGTTGTTTCAGACTAAAGTGGTCCACCATGGTTTTTTCCGCCACTTTGTTCCGAATACAGCTACGGCGTTCCCCTATTCGCTGTCTCACCTCTCTGGTAGTTTTTCCCACATACAACAAATTGCAGGGGCATCTGATAATATAGATAGCATTCTTGGTACGACAGTTTGTGTGTGTTTTCATTTTCCATTTTATCGCCCCATGATTGAATTCGTAGAGAACAGTTCTAATTATGATCAGTTCGATGTAGAGGAACACGAACGCACTTATCTATTTTCATCCGTTTTTGGCCCACAGATCGTGTCAAATGATATAACGACCGCAAGTGATATCGGCTACTTGTTAAGAATTGGTGCACGATGTGCACATTGGAGAATTAAGACGTGTTAAGACTTGTTGTAAGTATCGATTCGGCTTACATATATGTAAAAAGAGACTCCGAAAAATCAGCTTTGAAAGTGCTCTTTTCCTTCTTTCCAGGGGCCAATGAGAATTAATAGGTCCCTCCTGACTGAGCTGCGAAGAATCCCTCTTGAGGAAGGAGCTTGAATGTCCTGCAGTGATACAGAAAAGGGATACACAATCTACAATGCTCCACAAGTAGTGTTCCAACATGTTTGTTTGCATCTTCGTTGGGGCTAGATAAAGGTGGTTACCATACCGAGATGTAGACAGGATTAATCCAATTAACAATGGAAATGGGGGGCTAAAAACAGTGTGTCGCCCTTAGACATTGTCATGATGATTACTATTGAGAATCATACCTCACATTAATTGTGGTTCAAATCAGTGGGAATAGCCTATGTTTAACAGAGAATGTATGAAACTGAGTTCAACTGATTTTAGCGTGTTTTTGATATTATATATTGTATTTTAGGCGGTGATACTCACCCTACGCGATGCGTATAGGAATAAGGAAACTCCCCTAATTTTGTCCTGAAGAAGGTTGTATGAACGAAGGGTCGATGAATGTTGATGTCCCGAAAAAAGACAACCGAAACACGTGTAGACGAATGTCAGTGTAATTAGAAACACACAGACGGAACCATCAGATAATCAAATGGAGGACTTTTGTGTAATGTGGAGTTAGGGTCGGAGGCCGTTCATATGTGAGGCCATATATATTTACATGTCAAAAAATTTGATACGAAAAAGCAAAAATTGAATGAATGGTAGGAGTGACTGAATATGAATGGAACTTGTAGATACTTGCCTGTGGAAATGTCCCAGTATTTTAATATGAATTTGATATGCAAATAAAAGTTTTTAGAAATTGAAAATTGAACATTTATTGGTATTTATGAATTAAATAAATGTATTGAGAGGCTATTCCCGGGTCTATAGGTCCAATTGTTTTGTTGGATGGCTGACTATGCAAAACCGGGCCAGATTTCACTTTCTGCACCTGGTTCGCAAATCTATCCATGGAAAGGTACCACCATTTTATTTATTTATGTATGTATTTTGTCATTTATAGAGCACCCCAAACCCAAAGGTATCAATGCACTGGTTACAGTAATCACAGTTAGATTTATCTTAGCAGAGTTGCAAGGTTAGTGCAGTACGATTTGCAGTTACAGGATCTCCATTCCTAATGATGAAGGCACAGGTGGAGGTTATACATCTTGTGGGAAGAGCCAGATTTTAAGGCCTTTACGGAAGGCCCAGAAGGAGGTTTCAGATCTTAGATTAAGTGGTAGGGCGTTCCAGTATTTAGCTGCCACCACTGGGAAGCTGCGGCCTCCAGTTCTTTGGAGTTTGAATCTGGGCATGAAAGAAGATGGGAGAGAGAGACCCTCGTTGGTCTGTAGTTTGGGATTTGTTGATTGTATTCAACAAGTATTTGGGGGCAGCATGCGGCAGGCATTTGTAAGTCAAGGTGAGAGTTTTAAAATGAATGTGGTCACGAATAATGAGCCAGTGGACATTTCGTCTAGCCGAGGAGATGGTGTCTTTTTTCAGCCGATGAGATGAGATCTTTTTTCCGAATATTCAGTGCCGCTCTGAGGGTATTGTTTTGAATGGCCTGCAATGTTTTTATGTTACCAATGGTGGTTCCTACAAAGAGCGAATTGCAGTAGTCTAGTCTGGAGACAATGAGGCTTTTGGCTAGTGTGATGCAGCTGTCTGTAGAGAGGATGTCTCTACCTGCTTTGCTAAGCCTGGATGTGTAGGCTGAGGAAGAGGCTATGGCATTAACCGGCTTGGTAACTGTGAGGGAAGAATCCAGATAAACCCTGATAGTTTTAACTTACTTATCTTTCCTCCTCTATACACTTCTACAAGCATTCTTGTAATCGCTGTTATGCCTCCTTGACCACTCTTGTGGCACCTCTCCCTCCTGCGCTTCCTCTCGCTTCTGCGCTTTCTCTCCTCTTGCTCCACTTGCATTGAATTCTCATCTCCCAGACATCCAAGAAACAGTCCACACCTATCTGTTAAAAACCAAACTGAAATCCTACCTGCTTGCCTTTGAGTTACCCTCCTGACCTGCCTCTCAGCTGCCTTCTGACTAACACGCTTTCCTTGCCTCTAACATGTCTGTGATTACTTTAGCACTTCATCCATCGTGGACACATCCGTAAAACAGTTGGCTGTACCACCGACTTGCACTTAAAAATGTTTAAGGTTGATTGTCCCTAAACTATGTAAGTCTACCCATGTATTGTCCCTGATGACTGTTCCATTTACTTTTCTCCATAAGCTGGTCAGAATGTCTTTCAAACATTGTAACACGTTCACTGTTTCCCAGTGTAATTTCTTATCTTTTGTATGTTCTTTTGTGATGAAACGAGCACTGTTACTTCCTGTAATACATACATACACATAAATAAATAAACAAATGAAGAATGTTAGCCCATTTCTGCTGTTCGGTGTTAGAAATTCACTGCTTCACGGATGAATTTTTGAAACTCCCAATAGTCAACACTGTTTTACAAACACATTCCATGAGCGCAATTGGTGAACTATTAACTACACAACTGTTTTTATAGAGACAAAACCTTTGCAAGATTATGTATTCTTCCCTCAAAGCATTTCATTGGCTGTCCATAATTTCATTGTTGTCTAACAAGGGCCACCTTTATTCCTTCATGTCCTTTTAACACGTTGCCTGCGGAGACATATAGGGTCACTTTTCCGTGATGAGCATGGAATGCTGTGTTAACCATAACTATAAAAACAGGAATTCATAAAGGTGACTACAATGACCTGTGGTTAGTTGTCGATGATTCTACTCTGTGTGGTTGCCATCCTTGAGAAAACTGCCAAGATACCTCCATAACACCCAAACCATATCTTCCCTGGCAGTCTTGTACATCTGATAATCTAGTATTATTATGTGGTTTAGACATCTTTTGTTCTGGCATCACCATTATAAAATGGGATGCTTCCACAGCTAAGAGCAACTTCTTATCACTCTTCCTCCTTATCCATCTTTGGGGCTGAACTCAGAATACCTGTGTTTTATCTGAGCTTGTAGCCACCCCAAAGCTGTGTGCCTGCTCTGCCAAGAGCCTAGTCATGACTAATCACCGGCAGCACTATATTTCTTTCCTGATTTTATTATATCCTTCAAAACACTGAGGGAGCGTGGCCATTGATGGATCTATGTGATCACTGCCACCGTCATAAATACGATGGACAAAAATGCTGACATTTGCTTTAAAACCGCTGTACACCACATATATATGCAGGGTGTACCCTCCACAGCCCCCCCATATTAATATTACATCATTTACCCCCCGCATATATATGTGGTTTAAGGCGGGGGTCTAAAAAAAAGAAAGTCTGCATTTTCGGCCATTGTAATTGTGAGGGCGACGTTTCGGGCCATTACCGCCATTGACAACACAATGGTAGCATTTATAAGTTATATGAAAAGGTCTAAATCAGAGATTCACAGAGGGTGGTATTCCTTCAAAGTTCTCTCTGCAGAGTCTCTGCGCAGACAGCTCCACTGTGAGTCCCTTCTCCAGCACCAGCCTGTCCTCCCCACAGTCAGTCCCCGGTAGATGCGGCCTTGGACTTCATTCCTCTTTGGCTACACCCCCAGCCCTGCACCTATCTTCACCAGGCTGCTCCTGGCTGATGCAGCCAATGAATTTAGTCATCAGTGTCCCCACCTCCTTAGCTCCACCCATGGTCCCTGCCGACATACGCAACCCGGGGCTTTGATTTGACTCTGCCCCCGCTGCTAACTCATTTCTTTGCCCAGATTCCTCACTTCACCAGATGCACTGCCTCGCCGACTCCCAGCAGCCTCCGCCCACCCCTGCTTAGTCGCTTATTCCCCAATCGTTTTATCCCAAATTCGGGATTTAAGCGATCTCTAAACCTTGACCTGGATTAAGGGCCAGTATGCCTTGTTAAATGCCCTAACTGTTTTCAGGCCTGCCACTCTGTGTTCAGGGTGCAAAATATCCGGTATGGCCCTTTGGCTAGGTCTATAAAACATAATTCTAACCTTGGAATGTTGATAAAGCAGTCTCATCAGGCAAACCGAGGACAAAGTTAACCTGTACAGCCCACAGATTGTTCAGAATAGCAAAACAAATTCCCTTTGACTTCTTGGGAAGAGGGGTGGGGGGGTTCATATTATCAACAGACCTAAATGTTCATACCTGGAACCAATAAGCAAGCTATGATTGCCCCCAATAGTTTTTCATATTATCAATAGGCCTGGGTTAATGTAAATGCTGGAGGCAAAATGGGCATTATCCCCAGGTAGTAGAGAATGTTAACCCACTTGTTATATAGGCATATAAAGGCATGACTTTCATCCACTTGTCTGCACTTTTGACTGTTGCCTTGTAATTGAAGAGTAAGCAGGTGTCGCCCTCAAGCTGTACCAGGCATTTTAAGCTTGTACATGTCATTATATACCTTGCGTCACTCAGGTCTTTAACTCGGTCTTCAGACTGGCCTTATCAAGCTGAAGTAGTTCATTCATTCACCCATTTCTGCCTGCCTGAAACACCAAAGAAATATCGAGGCTTAGTACCACAAATGAAATACGCCAATCATCGGTTGAAAAGATACAAGTATCTTTTATTACGGTACAGTCAATGCAAAACAGATAGCTATCTGGCTTCAGACACCTCGCAGTGTGTACCAGCAGACACAGGGAGGGGTGAGAGTGCTGGACATCTAAACACAGACATATTTATACTATTTTCGAAACATTATCCAGCCTCTCTCCAAGCTAATAAGTTATGTGCTAGAGTTCGTGCCCAGTTCACATGTCAAATATTACAATGTTGTATAAGGAATTAAACAAGTTTGCATGTCCATGAAGTTACAATGTTGCTGTTGGTTCTCTTATCCGCGGTAAGCCTTGTTCCAAGAATCGCTACAATGTAGTTCAGCCAGAACACACAATCTGAGTTTGTTTTCCATTGTCTCATTGTTTATATGAGGATGAGGCTTGTGAGCGCAGACAACACTTGGATGGCAGTTCATTTGAGTCACAAAGTTTCTTTACATTGGGCAAACAGTCTGCTCTCGTTCAGCCTAAACATTAACGAAACGCAAAGGTCGTTCAGCTCGGCTGCAAGTTGAAAACACAGTCCACCATTTTAG
Organism: Ambystoma mexicanum; assembly: GCF_040938575.1. Classification (NCBI taxonomy): domain Eukaryota; kingdom Metazoa; phylum Chordata; class Amphibia; order Caudata; family Ambystomatidae; genus Ambystoma; species Ambystoma mexicanum. The sequence continues at coordinate 140,831,639 of NC_090923.1, read as the reverse complement.
AACACAGAAACAAAAGATGAAATCAAAATGGAGGCGGATTCCTAAAATGGCGTTGGACTTGATCGAAAAGCCGAACATTTCAGATGCGGTTTTTCTGTGTACCCCGAATGGGCTTAGGCAAATATTCAAATATTCAAAACAAGACGGTATTATATGAATACGGTTTAACATGCCTACTACTCTTTTGAATGTATCACTTACAGCAGTTTTCATTTCTGAACCATTATCTGCTTTTAAAATAGGCTATTTGAAAATGCTTTAAGATAGTCAAAAGACAACATCCTTCAAGTTAAGCTATGTTACATTTGAGCAACAGAAAAAATAAATTTTATGTGAAATTATCAGCCTACATAGATAAGGTATATTTGTAAAGAAGGTGGGGTTTTCTCCGTTTCACTGCACGCGGGTATGCTAATATAGGGTGGTCTGCAGCTGTGATGGGTGCATGAAAAGGAATATTATTAGAGAATTTGCACCATATCAGGTGCGCATGATCTGTAGATTGTGAGTTACTTGGCTAGATAATCCTAGCCACTCAGCAGTCGAGAACGGCAATCTGGTTAATTCGGTCTTCTCAAGCAATCGGACTCGTCAAATAAGTAGATGTAATACTAATTTAATTTATTTGTTATGTTCTGGCATATATGCACGGATAGCCCAGTCCTGAGTAAGAACACGAAAAGGTCGAAACGCATTGGCAAAAGTCCATCAAAAACATGTGACGATTTACAGGATGTTTGCAAAAAAGCATTGCATCAACCTTTTCCACAAGACTGATGACTATAAGTAGCAAATTTGGGCACCGTGTCATCACGGGCCTTTAACAGACTCGTCGGCAAATGTGTATTTTAAGAATTTCAACTTCCACATTATATAACCTGGCATTCTCCAGCACAAGCTTTCAATGAAAAACAGTATTTGACATTTTAAGACATGCCATACGTGGTAACCATAGTTATAATTATAACTGCAATTGGTTATCTATAACACATTTAATTGTCAGGATTTGGGGATCGAAGCTGTGTTGCTCTGCATAGTTATGTTTTCAAGGCAAGGGTATTGGCCCAGAGCTATCCTTCCAAAACAGCTAATGGAAACCAACCCTTCAGGTTTCCTTTCCATTTCTGCAGCTCTTTCTGGGTCTTGCAAGCATAGCGTTTGATGCTCCTGATCTGTCCATTCCCTTGAAACAATGCACTGACTCTGTTTCCACCGGTGGTAATTTGATCGATTAGAGATAACTCATTGGGGCGTTAATAAGAGTAGAAACGGGTTGGTAATGAAATGATCACTTTACCAGCAATACACGTGTAATTACATTCTTATTAACACACTGGAATGGTGAGGAATCTCTAGCAGTTTAATTGGTATTTAACAAGATAGTCAAAGCAAGCCAATTAGAAAGTCATTAATTGCTCAAATAGTGATTGACACTGAATACGTGCCTTCGCAGATATTCAACAGGCAATGACTGTCTTCCCAATTATCATGCCAATTTAATGCTTAAAAGCCGCCTTCAATTAGATTAAAAACAAAATGAGTTTAATGTATTAGAAAGTGATTATACATATATTGCTCATGCAATTTTGACTTAATCACCTAGCAACTTGGCTATTTTTTTTCTAACCAAAGCAGTGTTTTTCCTACAAAATTTCCTTTTTGTTTCAGATGTCACATTTTGAAGTTTCAAGATCTGCACTAGCAGCCGCTCCAAGGCTGTATGTGGCTATTTTCTGTGTTCAAGTGTCCATCTAACTCCTCTTTGATCTGCAGGCTTTGTCCACAGTAATCTCTTGAAAAAGCTGTAAGGGCAGCGTGTCTTATGTTACAGTCTCCGGCTTTCATCAGTCTCCGAACGTGCTCTCCACTACTGCTGTCTCCTACTGTTGATGCCAAAGCAATGGTTGACTCTCTTCAGTCCCTGCGCAAGACAGTCTTATGTGGTTAGAGTGAACAGACAACAATTCTTAAGATACAATTTTGCATCAACTACAAATTGCCCAGTGCAAATGTACCAAGATGAGAAAGTACTGGACACTGAACTCTCACTAAAGTCCTCTGTACCAGTTCACATTTCTTGCTCTGTGCCACTGTACTAGCTTGTGAAGTGTCTGTACTAAAATGCTCACAATGCAATTTTTCCCAACTCTATTTGATCTGTATTGGGCTCCCTTGACTTTGCCACCTTCTCTTTATGAAGCTCCTTTTCTGTATGTTGGCTTCACTATTGTCTCCATTGACAGGTTGAGCACTCTCACACTTGCCTTAGTGGGGTTTTGTAAAGCTTGTACCCCAGCTGTGACTTCACTGAGTCATCAGCACTCTTGTGCTTGACTCACCTGTATTTCATAGTGTGTGTACTCCTGCTGCATTTGACTGGTTCAGCTGTACTCATAGACTTGAATCATTAGGATTTCACAGCAATAGTATGCTTGCTGGGCTTGACTGGTTGAGCTCATTCGCTTAACTTACATGGATTTCATGGCACTTCTACTCTTTCTGCACTTGACAGGGTTATCAGCACTCTCACGCTTAAATACATGTATTAGCACTTGTCCTCTTGCTGCACTTGAGTGGGCTATCAAGACTCTCACACTTGACTCACTTGTATTTCTTAGCACTTGTATTCTTGCTGTATTTGAATGGCTAAGCACTTTTGCCATGATGCACTTTTTTAGCACTTGAATGCTTGGCTTAGATAGAAAGGTTGCACTCACTGTAACTCCCATACATCAGATTCTTCACTGGTTCATGTCACTCTTTTACGTCGTCTGCAGTTAGATTCTTCCTTTGTTCTCTTGAAGTTCTAAGAGTACATTCTCTCTTTGAAGTGCTGAAATCACACCTCCCATAATCCGTGGTTTCCTGAGCTTTTCAGCACCACTGTGCTCCCTGGAGTGATGTAACTACAACTCCCCCAAGGCAATTCTTCATCATTGGTTCTCTTATTTTTTTGGTACCTCTGCAAAGAAACGAACTAGTAAGTGTTCCATTTGTTTAACAGCGTCACTGAGTTTCTTGAAATGTTTGTATCACAACTTTGATAAAGTATTTCTTAATTGTTTTGCGTCTCTCATTAGCCCATCTGCATGCACATCAATTCTTCTTTGATTCTCTGCATTTGTCAGCACAACCATCACCCCACACTTGGGAGTCAAAGTAAGGCTGGGCTGGGGCAGGGCTTACTGTAAAAACAATATTGCCTGCCCTATGGACGTTTGTGTCCTCCCCCTGCAGGCACCTAAAGAATTCAGAATGTCTAGGGAAGCACCGAAATCCATGTGTCACCCGATGTTTGAGGGTCAAACTTTAATTGAAAGGTTCCTTTGAAATACTACATGGCTAGAGACTGCATATATTTTAGGCAACTCAATCACACTCTCTTTTAGCTGTTGTATTTTGTTTGCCGAGAGTGAGGTTGTTTCTACCAGTTAGAACCTCTTAAAATCTCTAAAAATTGACCTGAACATGTTTATAGTTCACCCCTAGTTAGTTTAACCTCGAAATAATTGTGCAATCTGCTATTTCACGCCTGTATTTATTTATGTTTACATTTGTAGAAGCCCGCACAGCCCGTGGGCATCTAGGTGCTAATTACAGACATGAAGATATCAATGGGTCGTCCCCTTCGTCATCTGGGAGTGGGCTGGAGCCCTCCCCTCCTTCCAACACTGCAGGAGAAGTATTCAAAGGACCCGCGTGCATCCCTCACCGACGACTTCATTGGCGAGCGAGCGATGAGCCTCAGCTTATCTCCATCTACCACCTAGCCATTGGTGCTGCTGCCCACAAGGTATCTATATTTGGAAAGCCTTCTGTGACGTTTGTGGCTGTCTGCTTATACATCTGCACGCCGAGCATATGGCCCTGCAATTAGCCTGATCCTAAAAGAGCCGGCGAACTTCCTGGATTACAGCCAGATCGAGGCTGTTGATCCGTTGCCCAGCAACGGCTTTCCCCTTTGCCCAATCGGCTTCACCGGCAGGCGGAAGCCGCCCCTTTGGGTAAAGGCACATGAAGAAGGCCCTGTTTGTGCCTGTTCGTGCGTCAGAGCATGGCGCTCTGAGGCAAGTAGCCCCCCAGTCCAGATAAGCGCCTTCAGGTTCACCCACATCCATATCTTGCCTGCGCTGGGATACCATACTACGATCGCCCTTCAAGCCACACGACTCTCCTAAGTTGCCCGACCTCACTGATTAGCCTGTGCATCCAAAACAAGAAAAACACTAAGGCCAAGCTCGGCTGCTAATATGTCTAAGCTTGTTACCCGTACCGCATGCAGCACTGATGCTTGTTAACTGCATTCCATTTCAGCTCCTGCTACGCTCTCATGTCGATGTATCTTTGTGAATCAGTTACCCTCACAGTGTTAACTATAGTGTGTTGCAGTCCACCCGCAATACTATTAGCGGATACTGGCACCCCTAGCCTCTGTGCGCTGACTCCAGCACTATACTACACTTCCTTTTGCTTTCCTCCTCCTCCCAATTTGTATGCTGCTTTTACCACAGCATTTAGACTGCATCCCATTCTTCTCAGGCATCCTTTGAACCTTTGCATTCATCGGAATCCCATATCCTGCTGTTTCAACCGAAAGCTGCATCCTGCTGGCCAACGTATTTGTATTTGGTTTATTTATAAAGCGCAACCAGGCCCAGGGGCATACGGGCGCGTACGTTTTTTGATCATGTTACATAAGAGTACAGTTACATTAGCAAGCAGTAGGCAACGGTGGGGAGTCATAATGTCGAAAAAAAAATGTCGACAGACAAAAATGTTGACAAAATAATGTCGAAAAAAAAAATGTCGACTTTCGTTTTTTTTAATTATATATTTATTTTAGGGGTTCGGGAGTAAAAAAAAAGGGAAAAATAAAAAAAAAATCAAAAAAAGGGGGACTGGGGGGGGAACCCCCCCATTTCGAAAAAAAAATGCATTGAAAAAAAAAGTCGAAATTTTTTTTTTCGACATTTTTTTTTCGACTTTTTGACTGTCGACATTTTTTTTTCGACATTATGACTATAAACCGTAGGAAACATTTACAATAGTTGCGGTTACAAATAAATACATACATTGGTATTACAGGTACAAGCATACATGTTGCAATTAAGGCGGTGGGCCGAAGGTGAGACAGATAGTAATATTATTTACAATATGTACAGTGGGTAGGCAGTAAATCTAAGCTCTAGGATGTTAAGCTGTCAATGTGTCCAGGTCATGAAGCCAACGTTTGGTGTTGCGTTTAAATAGGTTGAAGGAGGTTACAGACCTGATTGGAACAGGTAGTGTGTTCCATAGCTTTGAGGCTTGTTTAGGGAAACTAACTCCTCTGGAGTTATGGAGTTTGAATCTTGGTATAGACATAGGGCCTCATTAGGACCCTGGCGGAGAGGGTATTACGCCAGCGTAGTGCATGGCGTACCTCTCCGCCATACTACGAGTTCCCGTAGCGCCATGGAGGTTTTCTCCGCCTGGTTTTACCAGCCGGAGAAAACCATGGCGCTACGGGACCTCGTTGTTAATTACGCCACCGTATTTTACGGTGGCGTAATTAACTCCTTCCCCACTCCCATTATACCCTATGGGGCAAAAATGGGAATGGGGAAGGGCAGAATGGGGATTGGGGATTTACCGCTCCGCCGAGGTCGGAATGGGGCGGTAAATCCGCCAACCCCCATGGCGCTATCGGCGGCTTTCCGCCATGCTTCGCGGTGCATTTAGCACCGCGAAGTCCGCCTGGGTCGTAATGAGGCCCATAGTGTTAACTTGAGCTGTTCTAAGTGGTCTTGTAGATGTGTGTGGGGTAAGTTGGTTAGAGATGTAGGATGGTGCGAGGTTAGCCCTGGCTTTGTGGGTAAGGGCAAGAGCTTTGAGGGATATTCTGTGCTCTATAGGGAGCCAATGCAGATTACGTCTAGTCTCAGAGATATACGACTTCTTAGGGATGTTGAGTGCTGCCCTAGTGGCGTTATTTTGAGTTACTTGTAGTTTGTGAATATTTTTGCGGCTAGTGCCTAAGTAGAGGGCATTACAATAATCTACTTTGGACCAGACTAACGTTCTGGCAAGAGTAATGTAGTTGGGAGTGGAGATAAACGGCCTACATGCGGTAATAAGTTTACATGTGCAGGCGGCTGAAGACGCTACTGCATTGGTTGGTTTGGTGAAGGATAATGTGGCATCGAGGTAGATACCAAGGGTTTTAGTATTATTAGAGACAGGAATGGGGTTACCATCAATAGTGAACAATTCGAAAGCAGTATTTAGTTTTTTTAGTTTAGCGTGAGTACCAAGGATAATCAACTCAGTTTTTTCGTCATTGAGACAAAGTCCATGGTGTGCCATCCACACTTGTATTACTGCGTACATTTCATTGAGGGTTTTGCTATCAGTTTCATAGTCGCCAGAGATAGGAATGAGTATCTGGGTGTCATCCGCATAATTAGCATACGTGACACCCAGATAGTCAAGGATATCGAAAAGGGGCTTCGTAAATACATTATAGAGCGTCGGGGACACGCAAGAGCCTTGCGGGACACCACACAGGACTGGTGAGGGTTCAGCCGAGTCAGTAGGAGAAAAGACCCTCATGGTTCTGTTAGCCAAGAAGGAGCTGATCCAGGCAGTGGCTGCGTCGGAAAAGTCAGCTGCAGATTTCAGGTGGTGGCAAAGCGTTTGGTGGTTGACCAAGTCAAAAGCTGCTGACAGATCAAGCAATAAGAGCAGTGCTAGTTTGCCATTGTCTTTTAAAATTTGAATCTGAGTAGTGAGATCTATTAGGGCAGTTTCCGTGCCATGTCTAGGTCGGAAGCCAGATTGCCTTAGTCCCAGAAGATTGTTTGTTTCTAGATAAGCCTGTATTTGCAGGTAGGCTGCTCTATCTAGTATCTTTAGTAAGAAGGGTACAGTTGTTATCGGCCTATAGTTAGACGGGTTGGCTGGGTCAAGAGTGGATTTTTTGATTAGTGGGATGACCCAGGTGTGTTTTAAGTTATAAGGCACTACTCCCATTTTGAAGGAGGCGTTGATAAGGTTAGTAATGAATGGTGCCAGTTCATGAGCTGCTGCTTTGATAATCGGAGCAGGACAAGCGTCGCCTTGGCAATTCGATGGTTTAAGTTTCCTAATGAGGTTTTCTACTTCCCAAATTGAGAGGGGTGAGAAACTAAATGGTTTACAGGTTGGCTAAAAGGTAGGTGACTTGTTAGGAAGTTGTTTGTGATCAGGGTCAGCGAGTAACAGGTCTTTTTTCGCATTGATTTTAGATTGTAAACGGGCTATTTTATCTAGAAGTGCCTTCAGGATGTTGCTGCACCATAGTGCATCTGTGACACATTTATCAATAGGGGCAATCAGGGATTCTAATTCTTTTAGAATCTTAAAAAGTTCTTTTGTGTTAGATTCTGCTTGTTCAATCCATTTGTTATAGGTGTCTTTTTTGGCATGTATAATAGCTTGTTTATAGCTAGAAGTTGCTAGAATTAGTTCATTTTTATTATTTGCTGAAGGGCACTTTTTCCAATGTGCTTCTGCAGTTCTCTTAGTTTTACGTAGTTCTCTAAGATGCGGCGTGAACCATGTATTCAGGTGACGTTGTGGTTTAGGTTTACGCAATTTTAGGGGGGCGATGGTATTCAAGGCTTTCAGTATTGCCTGATTGTAAATGTCTACTAAGACTGTGGGGTGGAGGTGGCCACGTTGTCAAGAAGGGGAAGTAATAGCGGTAGGATTTTATCTGGTGTAATGTCTTTGTTATTTCTAGTGCGGGTGGTTGGAGCGATGAAAGGAGCAGGGTGTTGTGTGTTGGCTTTGATGGAAAAGGTTATTTTATGATGATCCGACCAAATACATGGATCATTGGATAGAAGATCGATCGAGCAGTTAAGGTTGGTGAGCCAGTCCAATGTTCTTCCTTTGATATGTGTGGGCTCATGAATAATATGGGTATGACCCAAGTCTGATCGGGCGTTAGCTAGATCACAGGCATTATTATTTGTGTGGTCATTAAAACCAAGGTTGAAGTCCCCTAGTAGGATAGTTTGTGAATTAGGTTTAGTGTCGGCGGATACAAGGGATACAATATCCTCTATGAATGAGGAAATGGGTCCTGGTGGTCGGTAGATGAGGTGCACTGTTCCTGTGTGGTTAGGTGATAGTGGCAGTTTGATGGACAGGGATTCGGCAGAGGGAATTTGAGCGTCCTGAATGACTCTAATGTCGTAGGTGTTTCTGAAGATGAGGGAAAGTCCGCCTCCCTTCACTTGGTTGGTGTTTCTATCGCATCTTATGATGGCATAGTCATTTGGTATAGCAAGGGACAGAGGTGGGCCAGAGGCTGCATTAAGCCAGGTTTCCGTAACTGCGAGGAGATCAAGCTTTTCATGAGTTATGAAGTCAGCGATGTCCAGTGCGTGGGCGGATAGGGACCTAGCATTCACCAAGGCTGCTTTGATGAATGTGTCTTTTGCAGGAGTTTTTTGTGATGGTAGAGATGGGCCATGTATGGTGATGGGGGCTAGCTTGCTGTCTAAATCAGTGGCCAGATAAGCTAGAGTATTGTTACTGCACCAAAGTTTTTTGCTCTTGTGGGCATGTGGTTGGGGTTTTTGAATCGCAATCGTGCTCCTAGTCTGGAGTTTCTAATTGAGATGCTTGGGTGGTAAGAGCATGGTAAGGTTGGGGCGTAGTTGTTAGTGATGTTGTTACAGAATAGGGATGAGCTATTATAAAGCTTCAAGTATGGACGTTGTTTTAGTGGGGTGGTTCTAGAATTGAGTCTGAGGTTTCTATTAGTAATAGCGCAAGGTTGATTGGGAGTTGGTCTGGTAGCAAAGTGGCGTATCCAGAGTGCTGGATCATCCAAGTAAGGGTTGGCAGTGTCCATAGTAGTAGTCCACAAGGTGTGGGTAATAGCTAACTTAGGTGTGCTAGTGTGTGTGTTTTGGTTAGTATGTAGGTAGGGCTGGCCTGTCCAACATCTAGTGTAACTCTACATTAGGTGGAGGAGTGTGGTCAGGCACCAATACATAGTGGAAGTAAGCTAAGCCAGTGGTCAGGGATGGAGGACTCAGAGTGTGTAGTGAGTACTATGTCTGAGTGCAAGGCTAGTGGCACAGGCAGTACATAAGTTCAATTGAGAACATGTAGTTCAGGTTAGGCAGACTGGCAGGTGTGATGGCTAACCTTAATTCATTTAAATACAAGAGGTGGCACGAACGTGGCTGTATGTAATATGTAACATCAGGTGACAACAGTTGGCTACCAATACATAGAACGGCACATGAGTTATGTTAGATGTAAGTTGGCAGAGAGTGTGAGTGCGGCTAAGCATACAGGCAGAGAGCATATAGGCAATGATGGCAAAGTATTTCAGTAATTAAGCATAGCGCATGGAGACGGTTCAGGCAGTTACTGGCACTTAGTGGATTAATCTACAGAATGCGGTCGAGTAGATGAAGTGGAGCATGGGTGCCGTGAGTGCTGGGCGAGCAGGGGAGTTGCAAGAACAAATAAAGTCACATGCTTCTATGTCGCCAATGCAATCAACAGTTATGTGCACAGCCAGCCAGCAAGAGCAGTGAGGGTGCGCATGTAATGGAGACAATAGTGAGGACAGGGTCTGGCGGGATACATATAATTGTCGCGCATAAGTAATTACCAGCTATCAGCCATCGCTATCATCGGGACGGCGGCAGAGCTGATGCGGGAGGTTGGCTAGAGGTTGGCGCTCAGGCGGTGAGCAGTATCAGGGTGCCCAGAAGCTAGGAAGGCGCAGACGTGCAGGGCAATTGGGCGTTGGTAGATGCGCATAGATTGGAGCGAGGGAGAGTGGGCAATTACAGTAGGGTGGATCATCAAGCACAGATACAACATACAGTGAGGCGCGGGTGAACAATAATGGCAATATGAGACTTACGGCGACATAGTCTTATCAAAAGGAATTTGCAGTTTGTTTACTCACGGGCCCCCTGAGCGAGGCTGAGTTCACCGTTGTAATGGGTCAGGAATCCGGCAGGGGGTCAGGCCGAACGGCGAGGAAGGCTGGGATAGGCGAAGACAGGAATTGGCCTTATTGTCCTGGGCCTTGATGGGAGTGGGCCGGCTTCGCCTACCGGCTGGCGATAGGCTCTAGAAAAGGGCTCAATGGCCAATCAGAGCTGAGAACAGTCAGCTATGCCCAGTTAGGCACTGGGGCTCGTCGAGGTATGGCGGGCGGCCATCTTGGAGGTGCAAAAACCTTGTGGTAGCTACTGGTGGCAGTGGCAATCAAGCAGCTATTGGCCTTGCTCTGTATTGTGCATTCAATTGAATACAGAGCCACATGCTCTGTATTGTGCATTCAATTGAATCCCATATCTTGCTATCTTTACTGAAAGCTGTATATTGCCGGTCACTGTATTTTACTGTCTTTACTGTAAGCTGTATCTTGCCGGTTATCATACTTGCTATATGCTCTGAATCCGATCGAATGTATAATTGTACCTGACACCCTGCAATGTATCAATGTTCACTTAGGGCCTCATCACGAGTTGGGCGGTAATGCCGGCGCTATTAGCGGCGGCGTTAATAGCCCTACCGCCAACCCCCCCGGTGCTAATAGCGCCGGATCACGGGTTTCGCGGAACGGGTATTGCCCATTCCCCACTGAGCCCATTCAGGAATTCCACATTCCCCATTGGGCTCAATGGGGAATTTTTCGCGCTCTTACCGCCAGCGGATTTGCCGCCGGCGGTAAGAGCGCAAAATATCGGCGGATTTCCCCCCAGCTCAGAGTTGGGGGAAAATCTGCCAAACCCGTGATTTGGCAAACCACTAAATGCGGTGGTAATAGCACTACTGCCGCATTTAAGGGTTACCGCCAAACTCGTGATGATGCCCTTAATCTAAAAGTGTATTCTAGATAATTGCTGCACTGCATTACTGCTGTTTCGCCCCCAAAGGGAATAGGCTCCAAACTGCATCTGATCTAATGTGCAATTGTACCCGACACTCTGCAATATAGTAATGTTCACCTGATCCCTAAGTGTATTCTAGATAACTGCTCTGTACCTCCTCTATCGTCACTCCGAGGTACACCTCACTATGCACCCACAAACCACCATGTCTGTTGCCTTGATCAACCTGCTGATTTATGCCTGCAACTTCCTGACCCTATCCAACTTCAGGCGCCCCCTGATGTCCACTTTCCCCAACCCCATCCAGGCCCTATCACCCCTCCTGGCCATAACCAACTACTACCTATCGATGTTACAGCTGCCACATAACCCACCCACATCCCTAGACAGGCACATTCTGGGACATATGACACCCCCTCTGGGCTCACCTCTTTGCACAGACTCCCTCGCCCCCTTGCATTCAGACAATCACACCTTGCCACCAGAACCCACTTCTCCAGAGACATCTCGGACACCCATGCCCCAACCATCCGACTCAGAAACTCATTCCTCACATACCGCACAGTGCACACCAACTCTCAAACCACCAAACCACCACCTACCACCCTCAACACTCCCAACCAAACCATTTTGGGAGCCCTCAACCACACCAGATCTCTTCTCGCACATACACACTTGACATTGCCGACATAATCACTCGACTCAATTTAGATTTCTTAGCCATATCAGAAACCTGGCTTAACAAAGCCTCAGGCCCAGCTCTGTCCCTTGCTCTCCCCAACAACCACTCCATCTGCAGAAGGGACATACCTAATGCCAAAGGAGGAGGAGCAGCCATCATAGCTAAATCCTCCTTGAACATGAGAGAAGTGCTGTCCATGCCCCATACCTCTTGTGAATTCCTCTCTGTGAAATGGTCTCTCTTAGCGACAGCGACACTAAATAGTCACCTCATCTACCGTCCCCCTTGGCCCACACACGCCTTTGAGATTGAGGTCACTCAACTCACCTCGTCTAATACTAAACTCAAATCTCAAATCATCATACTAGGGGACTTCAACTTAGCTCTGAAAGGCCCACTCGACACCAATGCTCTATCCCTTGCCAACACTATATCAGCACTTGGCTTTACGCACAGAATCCAGAATCCCACGCATGCGAAAGGTCGTACTCTCGAATGGCTTGCAGAGTTCAACTGCACTGCCACCATCATATCGAAATCTCCCTGCCCCTGGACTGATCACCACCTAATCACCTTCAACATAAATACCAAGATGTGCCCACTTGCCTTCCCAATATAGCACCAAGGGCTTCCTCGAGAAACAAAAAGAACATCACAGCTAACAACCTGCTCCCTCTTCTGCAACCCGTCCTGGCTTCTCACACAGACAACACCGAAGACCACACCATAATTACCAGTCTCTACAACGACACAATTCTGTCTGCTATTAATAAAATATCTCCACTCTCACTAAGGAAAGTGAAACAACCAGCCCACCTCAATGCCTGGTTCACCCCCGAGTTAAAAGATCTAAGAATGACTAAAGGAAATGCAAAATCTCTCTGGAGAAAAACACCCACATCCACAAACACAATTCTCTATGACACTGCCTCCAGGGATTACAAACAAAAAGTACTTCTTACCAAAGGGTAATTATACAACAACAGAATAGCCAAAGCCAGCTCCAACACCAAGGAACTTTTCCTAATCCTCAGAGAGTTAGAAACCCCTATCTCAACCCCAGAAAGTTGCAATAAAGACACAGATAGGTTCAAGAACATCCAAAATACCCTTCATAACAAAATCAACCGCCTCTAATCTACAATCAAAGCCAAAAAGAACAGCCTAGATAAATTACACAAAACCCCTCCACCCTCTGCCCCCGGTACCCTCTGTCATGCCTGCGCCATGGGCGCATCCATTTGCGCTCAATATGGACTATTTGTTTATCATTTATTTACAACAGACTCTTGGATCAATCTATATTTACTTTGGGGACTTTATTTCCCATTTGCGAGACTTTGGTGCTTTATTATTTTTTCCAACAAACTACGCATACCACAATGCACTTGGCTATAAGCATCGATTCCTGGTTGTTCCTATTGGTCATCAAAGGAACTACACCCCCCAGAAGCCCTAGGGATATGCTCTGCTTCCACCAGCTCAAGAACAGAGAGGGAGGTGGCCGATTGTCTGCAGGTGTGCTTAGCCAGGTGCAACCAATTAGCCTGCCTCTGTGCTGGGCTAGGCAGTATAAAAGGCTGCTGCCTGCAGTGGCTCAGCCTCTTGCATTGAGAGTCCTTCCTCCACCTTTTGTGTCTTTCTACGGATCTTTGTATGCTGTTTACCATCACTCCTGCTTGGACCCTGCCTTGCAGCTTGCTACACCCTGCTGTCTACAGCCCTAGCCTTCTGGGCTCCCTGCCTCAGTCCAGCTCCTCTGGGCTTCCTGCCTTGCAGCCTGTTACACTTCGCTGCCTACAGCCACAGCCTTCCAGGCTCCCTGCCTCACAGCCCTGCTCCTCTGGGCTCTCCACATTGTAGCCAATCACACTCTGCTGCCTTCCAGCCTCCGCCCTTGCCCTGCCGGGCTCTCCACATTGCAGCCGATCACGCTCTGCTGCCTTACAGCCTCCGCCCTTGCCCTGCCGGGCTCTCCACATTGCAGCCGATCACGCTCTGCTGCCTTACAGCCTTCCTTGTCCTCTGGGCTCCCTGCTCTGCAGCCTGCCTCACTCCGGCTGCCTTCAGCCCTTGTCCTCTGGGCTCCCTGCTCTGCAGCCTGCCTCACTCCGGCTGCCTACAGCCCTTGTCCTCTGGGCTCCCTGCTCTGCAGCCTGCCTCACTCCGGCTGCCTACAGCCCTTGTCCTCTGGGCTCTCTACCTTACAGCCCTGCTCCTGTGGGCTTGCTCATTGCTTTCCTGCTCCTCTGAGCTCTCAACCTTGTTCCTTACGGTCCTCTGCTATCCTATCCTGTTACACGACTTTCCCTTCATTTCCTTCTGCTAGTTTGCTATCAACCTCCTTTTTCTGGATTTGTCTGTAAGTATCTTCTCTTGTCCTGTTTGTAGACCCTTTTGTACAGAGCTTGTCTGTTGGTTCTCATCAGTCAACCTCTGCCCCTTCCCTTGCTCGTTTCTACATTACAGACACCCATAGCTGCTGTTCCAAGTCATGAGCAAACAGCGTGGGCCTCTGTTATAGCAAACTGTTCAGAAGGCTTGAGTATTTCCTAAGGTTCGTGGAATACTCTTTTCCTATATCTGCATACACCCCAAGAGGGAATTCATTCTGTACCTTTTCCTTGCTACTCTTGCCTACTCTTCGTTCTCTTTCCTTTCAGCTGTGTGTGTGCTTCTCTGTCCACTTTATTTAGGCACAACCACCCAAACCCTTTTTGGGTGTCCTGTGCCACTCTTAATAGAGTGCCATCCCTGACACCCTCCCTAAGGATCCTCCCTAAATTGAATTCACAGAGGTCTCCATCCCAGAAGTTCTGAAGATCATCCATAGCCTAAAACCCTCAAGATGCCAAGGCGACCCTTGCCCACCCACAGTCATCAAAGACTGCGCACCCCAACTTGCGCCATTCATCACCAATCTTATCAATGCCTCATTCGAAAGCAACTGCGTCTCATCAGACCTAAAAAAAAGCATGGGTACTTGACTTATTAAAGAAACGTACCCTGGATCACTAACGACCACCCTATAACAATGGTACCATTTCTATTGAAAATTCTGGATAGGGTAGCTTATCTGCAAATCCAGAATCACCTGGAAACTAATAACATCCTGGGGTTACATCAGTCTGGTTTCCATCCAAGACACGGGACGTAAACAACGCTACTGGATTTAAAAATCCAAATGGACTATCTGAGGGACAAGGGGAAACTAGTGGTGCTTCTTCTCCTAGACCTCTCCGCTGCATTCTTTCTGGTGGACCACAACATTCTGTGTGATCACCGAACTTCAGAAGCAAACTTCTCCCCTAAAACCACACTCTGGATGAATTCCTTCCTCAGCGACATAACTATGAAAGTCTTCTCTCCCAAAGCCAAAGCTCCCTCTACCCCAGTCACCTGTAGAGTGCCACAGGGATCCTGTGTGGCCCCTACCTTGTATAACATATTCACAAAGCCACTTTTTGACCACCTCAATGACATTGGTGTCATTTACACCAACTACGCAGATGACACCCAGGTCCTCATACCGATCTCAGGAGACCACGACACTGACACGGCCACCCTCAATGCCATATACCGATCTATCCAAGACTAGATGATGCAGCACGGGCTATGCTTAAATGACGACAAGACCGAGCTGCTTATCATCGGCCCTCAACACAAAATCAACAAACTCATTCACCTCTTCAAGTCATTTATCATAGATGGACACATCATTTAAGTCACCAATGAGGTAAAAACACTGGGCTTCCACCTAGACTGCTCAACCAATCTCAAAAAACAAGTAAATGCCATCACCCACTGCATACAAATGCAGACACATTAGTGCTTACAGAAAATTCCTCTCATCAGATAGCTGTCTTACTCTAGCCAGAGCCTTGATCCTTACGCGCCTCAACTATTGTAACACACTGTACACCGGGATGAAGATGCAGAATATCTGGACGCTACAGGTCCTACAAAATAATGCCCTCATGGCTGCACTGAACATCCTCAGATCTGCACACGTCTCAGCCACTAGAAAGCAGCAACACTGGATCCAAGTGCAGGAACGCATCATGTTCAAATCACTCACCCTCACACACAAATGTCTCCACTAGATGACCCCAGTCTACCTGTTCAACAGCCTCACGATGAAACAACGCTCTAGACACACCTGAGCAAGCTATCAGCACTGCCTAGCCAATCCCAGATTCAAGCTCCAAAAGGCAGGTGGTAGGAGTTTCTCCACCTTTGCCTGCAAACTCTAGAACTCACTGCCCCTCCCACTCAGAGCTCAAGACTCTTTTTGAAATTTCAGGAAACAACTCAGAACTCACCTCTTCACCCAAAGTTTAAGCATCCAAGCACCGCCTCTCACCCAGCTCATCACCACCCCCTCCTGCTCCTACCTGTACACGAAAACTTTGTATGTTATTTTGTTCATGTCATCTTTTTTGTAAAGTCTGTATGTTATTTTGTTCACGCCATCTATTCTGTAATGTCATTATCTTCACTGTGGGCCTCATCACGAGTTTGGCGGTAACCCTTAAATCCGGCGGTCACGCTATTACCGCCGTATTTAAGGGTCCGCCAAATCAGGGCTTCGACGAACTCTGAGCTTGGGGGAAATCCGCCGGCGGTAAGAGCATGAAAATTCCCCATTGAGCCCAATGGGGAATGGGGCATTCCCGAATGGGCTCAGTGGGGAATGGGGAATTCCTTTACCGCCAAACCCGTGATCCAGCACTAACAGCGCCGGCGGGTTTGGCGGTAGGGCTAATACCGCCAGCAATAATACCGCCGGCATTACCGCCCAACTCGTGATGAGGCCCTGTGTCTTCTTGTACTTGCTTTGCAACAGCTGTAACTTATACACTCTAAGAAAGCGCCCAGATGCCTTTGGGCTTGGTAGGTTATAAATAAATTGAACAGGTGCATCTTGAGATTTTCCCTGAACAGGCTGTAGGAAGGTTTGGATCAAAGAAAAACTTGTAGATTGTTCCAGAGGTTGGCTGCCAACACCGGGAAGATGGATCTCCCAGCCTTTTGGGGTATGAATCTTGGGATGAAGAGACTGCGATTCTGGGCGGATCTCAGAGGTCTGTCGGGCATGCATATGTTGAGTCTTTGTCGCACTGAATTAAAAACAACGGACTTGTGAAGTTTTCCTCATCTCATGTCATATGACTGAGGAGGAATCACCAAACACCATGGTCTAACCCAGGATCTGGCACACAGCACCATGACAGGCATAGGTTCTGGGAGGGTTGGCTCTATGAGCAAGTTTGGCTGTTAATGCCATGTAATTGGGCCATGGCTTGAAGAGAGTCAATGGAGTCACTGGTGCATAAAGAACTGCAGAGCTACTGGGGTCTCTTGTCCAAATTAATAGTCATAGTGTCATCACATACCATAGACTCAAAAGATATTATAGTGAGGGACATTGCACAGTCTTTGGAGCCCACTGGATAACACCATAGAACTAGAAATGACATTGCATACATTTAGATCCCCAAAATATATTAGGAAGCAGTCTCACACTTTTTACCAGAGTGATATTCATGCATTCATTTTATCATTTGTACTGCGCCTTTAATCATAATTATGGTTGCAATGCCAACAGCTTTGTTGGTTGAACGCCCTCGGAGGGACCAGAGTCCAAATTTGGGAGAATTGGGAGGTGTTATTATGTATGTGTGTTAAAGTTATGTGAGGGTTTGTCACCCATGTCTGAATGCCATGTGGATGGGTGAACTATACAGGGTGGAATATGTTTAAAGAGATGGAGAATTATGTGGGAAGCTACAGTTTACATTTTTGGGGTTAAAGGTAGCTGCATTCTTATGGCAGAGGAGTTGTGCAATAGTGTTTTTGCTATATTTGAGTGCAGGTTGTGTGGAATGAGCCTGTGCCTACCAGTAAATTGTGAAAGTGTGGTACGCGAGGGGAGATATGATTTAGCTGTACAAACAACAATGTTTACTTCTTGGGTTCCGTACATGTACAAAGAGCAGTGCTACATATCATCTAGATTCAAAGGGAGAGCAGAGCATAAAATAAGTAAGAAGACTAAATGAGAACAGTTAGGAAAACACTAGATTTAAAAAGGGAGCAGTACCTAAGATGCATGGCCAGACAATACGTGATTGATTTTTAGGAAACACTGTATTCAATTTGTAGAAGGGCAGCTGCATGCCTCTGCAGGAGATCCCGCCCCCCTACCTCCTAAATGTTGGAATTCTGAGATTGTGCCATGTATGACACCAGAGAAGTGTGACACCCTGAGAATACTGGCTGAAGAGAATGCATAGACCTCACAGAATCTGATGCCGAAGTTATGTGCGGGAGAGGATTGCACGTGTGTGAAGTGCTACAGAAAATCAACCTTTTAATAATTGTACAGATGCTGAAACGCAAGTAGAGCAAGTCATCATAGAAGCTGGCTATATGTAGTGAATATACTGCAGGCAAAGCCGCCATTGTATAGAAGCTGGACATCAGTGTCATGAATTTTAGTAAGCCAGAACCCATGGAAAGGCGAGACTGAGAATTGTGTTGCAGCAAGAATAAGCTGAAATTGTGGAAGTACCTCGCGAGGCTGTCTGGCTTGGCATCAAAACAGAAGCAGCCAAGGTTGGTTATCTATTCTTGAAAGGAATGAACATTAGAAGGATGCATCATCCCTTACTAAGGGGCAAAGCAAGAACACCAAGAGTGCCAAGTTTTATTAATTTAAGACATTTAAATTCTGCAGATTAGACTAAATCTTGGTCTCCTGTCACATGAGCAAAACATGGAAATAGAGTTGAGCTTGGAGTCCTAGAACAGCGATAATGAGAGCCTGTGCTCCCATATATTCTCACAAACAAGGCTACTTTGCAAGGTCAAGTTCAATGACAATCTTCATGGCAGAAGGCATGGGTCATGACAGATGTCAGGATAATTGTGTGGGGAGGTAAAGTCAAGTCTACCTCCTGGCACCTCGGTCTGAGCTTACGTGCTGCTAAGTGAACCGAATGTTCCAGATATGGCACAATTGTGCCAACCAATTGTCGAGGGCCGTATAACAAAGGGCCTAATGGTTTGAGAACCAATGATAAACCGTGCACTTAATAGTGTTGAAGAAGACATGTTTTAGAGGTAGGCATAAGTTGTCCACCTGACAGTAGTGCAGCCAATCACAACCCTAGTCCTTATGGAATATATACTTAGATGTTCCCTTTGAACCAATTATAATCGCTTAAAGGTTTGTATTATTTGCCACGTAGTATGACATCACCTCTGACATATTCTTTGCATAAAAGGATGCAAATCAGCAACCTTTACCATCTTCCTGAGTTGGTTTGATTATTTGGACTCAGAGTTATTCTGTGAAACCACCCATTGCATGCACAATACTAAAGAACCATACGTTCAAATATATGCCTACCTTACACAATTTAGCCAACACGCAGAATAATGCTACACGTCACAAATAGTTCAAATTCAGAACATGGCCACCCCACACAGCTAGGCAAAATACAGAATATTGCCACCCCACACAATTAGGCTAAATGTGGAGTATGGCTACCTTACACAATTAGGCTAAATGCATATAGCTATACAATGTAGGTAATATGAGTTATGTTATGTTAAAATGATTTATATCATGCATCATTGTGCATGGTCTTTAGGTACTTTGGCAGACCTGAAAGAGAGCAAGTGGGTTGGAGGTGACACAACAAAAGTGGATGAAATATCTTACTTGAAAAGTAAAATAAAAAACGAACTCAATATCACACTAATGCAGGGACATTTACCCAACAGAAATAGCATTACAAGGGATAGGCAAGCTTTAAAGAATCAGTTTGAGTCACTTGATCCCGAATCTGACAGGGGATACTGTCATGATACATAGGTGGATTCTTTTTTGAACCTCTGACATTGCACCCTAAAACCATTTTTGTCATCAAAAGTCTAATTTGAAAGCATACACAGAAACGTGTCACACTAAAATGTAACCATCCAATGTACATGTTACACAAATGGGGAACATAAAACGTTAACATCTTGTATATTGTATTTATAATGTACTTTACACTAAAACACTTTGTGGTATGTTATGCAGTACCACCATAGCGTTTATAAGCTTTCATTTATCCGTTCAAGACACTGGTGTAGAACAGCGGCCCCGTAAATGCTGGTTAGTATACCATTACAATAGGCTGTTCTCAATTCAGTATGTACACAAAGTTATACAAAAAAGCGTTAGCAACAGCATATGTTCAGAAATTGCACCACTGCACCCATAATGACTCCAAAAAGATTATTTACATTTAGCCTCGGAGACAGCACATGTGATTAAGCAAGATGTGCAGCAAGAAGAAGCTCGAACATGAACGTAACCAAGGGATTTCTTTAATTTTAGATCAGTTTAGGATTATATAAAAACCTTTGTGATGCTGGAAATGTCTTATGGAGGGACAGGGCCTCCGATTCCTAGTCCTACCATTTCTCTGTGTGTGTTTTCTCTAGGTTTTCTGCCACTGAGGAACACCCTTGTATCCCTTACATGTGTTTCTGGGCACTTGTGTGTTGCCTACAGAGCAGGTTATGGGCTGGTGGCAACTACATGCTGACTTGGCAGTGGCTCTGAGTGTCCTCCATTCTGCGACACACAGGCCCTGCAATAGGAATCAATGGATTCCTGAAGGAAATAGGGTCCCTGTGGCCTCTTGGTTTCTATTGCCTTTTACATTGCCTTTGACATTGTCCTGGTGAGCCCTGTCTCTGCTTCTTCCTGACTGGCTGCTGGTTGGCTATACCATACATGGCTCTGGGGCTGCCTCTTGTCAGGCTGTGGCTGTGTTTTGTGGGTTTTGTGGGTACACCCTAGGGGGGATCTATATGAATGGAGCCTGAAGTGAACTCATATTCTGTTTTGCGGGTGCCTGGTTTCTGTGTGTGTGACCCAATAAACAAGACAGCTCTGATTGAAACTGACATGAATGCAGTGTAGGGTGCTGAAAGGCTGGTACTTACCCCAATCTACATTCTTTGTTGTGGGTGTCTGGGTGGAGTGAATGGCCTGAATGCCTGTGAGCCTGATTGTCTGCATGCCTGAATGAATGCTCTTCTGTGTGATTGGCTTACTGAGCCTAGCTCAGCCAGAGTGAATGGGGAACAGAAGTGTATATCTGGGGAACTCTCCCTTACCAATTTGTTCAGAAGCTGAAGTCGAAGCTGAATCATGAAAAAGCTGTTTCTTGAAGTCCAGCTGGAGGAGAAGTCTGCTGCTGCATTTCTTCATGTAATCCAAAAGCTGCTGTTCCACTGACTGATCCAGAGAGGACCTGCAAAGGAGACCTCTCCCTGAGCTATGAGGGACCATCATGCAACCTGCTGCTCTTTATCAGATGTACCCTGGAAGCTAGTCTTGTGTGCCTGCCGTCCAGAGAAGGGGTCTTCATGAGTCCTGAAGAGGAGGGCCCCGACATCTCGAGTCGACGAAGTCCATTGGTGTCACCCAGTGTTTCGTGACCGCTGGAAGCCGTTGCTGTCTACCGCCCAGAAGAGGGGGTACCCTGGCATAGTGCTACTGGACACCTGGAATTTCGAAAGTGCCAGACTGCCTAAGAACATTTCAAGGGACCACTTTTTCCTGATGGAGAGAGTCCAGAGCCGCTGAGTGCAGAGGAGGGTCCACCCGTGGGGATCCCACCACCAGAAGCTAACAAAGATGTTCCAAGGGTCCAGCCTTGGTGAGAGTCCATGGTCTACTCAGGTGATCGAGTTCAGGATGCCAGAACCTGTCCAGTGCTCTGTGCAGCGTCTGCAGCTCTGAGGAACCGAAAGGTGGAACACCACGATATTCTGAAACCCAACACCAAAAGTGACCTATGCACCCGTCACCGCCAGAAGTCATTGAAGGTGTCCCATGGGTCTTGGTCTCATCTGTCAAGCCTTTCAGAAGCCCACAGCAAGTTTCATCTTCACAGGACTTCTACAGTCAGAGAAATTGTCAACCTAAGGAGAGCACAGCAAAGAGTAAAACTGCTGCTCTTCAGACAGACTTTTGTTTCATTTATCTCATGCACTCAGCATCCCAGTGGCTCCTTCTTCCAAGGGGGGTCCATCCTCAGAAGGAATCGACGAGTCAAACCGATAAACTCTGTCATTTGGCCTGCCAAGGCACCAACGGAGCTGTGACGAGGAAGAGCATCTTCTAGCCCAAGGAGTCATCCAGAGGTACCAGATTCGTCTTCGATCCTGTCCTCCTGTGGCCCCTCAGGTACTTTGGGGTCATAGAACCTTTTAAAAAAAAGAAGAAGGTTATTGAACATTATTGGACTGGGCTGTAAAAGACAAACAAAGTTACTCCCTATTGTTTCCATTACAGGTTACCCAGGTAGGGGCATCTTCACACAGAATTGTGTATCTAGTATAAAGAAAGCATTCTGCAACTGGTCACAACTAACCTGCCTTTCTTCCGTATTCTATGCTGATACACCTCACTTAAGATTTCACATGCCTATTTGAAACTGTCTGCAGTTGGCTCATGTATTACTGAATTTAAGTGTTATGCAGTACCACATAGAGTGTATATATTTGCCATTATTTGAATAAGTATTTGCAAGTAAAAAGTGTTGTTAAATAAATGTATATGTATTCCTGAATCTTATTTTATATAAAGAAACTGTGTTATCACATAATATAGTGTGTGGACATTCCTTTTTGAGGGCATTGGGGATTCGCTGTACTTAAGAACCAGCTTGCATCACCTCCTGAAAGCTTAAGACAGGCTGCTCGTCCATTTCTACCCAATTGAGAGCCCTGGATGCAGTATTCTGTGCCCTTACCACACCATATAGAGGGCAGAGGTGTAGCTACCCCCTCCAGTCTTCACAACCCTACTGAAAGATGGATAGCCAAAACAAGGTAATTTGCCAGCAGTAATTTTGTTTAAAAATAAACTAATTCATTTTCTTTACATTTGCACTGAAAACTTTGTCAAAATGTACAGCAAACTAAAAAGCTTCTCATTTGTCACAGAGAAGATATGAAAAATAAACAATACAAGAACTATGTTTGAGAGGGATTTCAATTGGCGAATATGCAATGCCCCCACCTTAGAGACCCACTGAATGGCAAAGAGTGCTGAGATACAGGGGTGCTAAGGAGGGGGCTGGGAGACAAATGTAGGGGGACCAATGCAGGGTGACTGATACAGGGACAACGACTCGGGGTTTCAAATTCGAGAGTGACATGGAGGTGAGAATGCTTTCTCAAGTGTGCTTCCAAGCTGACCAGAACAAGAGCTTGTAATCTTAGACATACTATACCCAAATGCACATTGACTACTCTAAAAAACATGCATATCTGCATACACCTGACAGCATAACAGTTGCTGTAATATGATGCGGCATTTTAGAAATGTTTAAACGACGCAAATTTGTAACGACATGTGAAGTTAGAATTACTTTTTCCATAGATTTGGTTCGATAGTTAAAGAACACCTTTGACCAGTCACCTATTTTAATTAGCTGATTACGTTTAATTTGCTAACATGCTTTTATTTGTTTTACAAATTGTGATTTCAGGATGCATAAGGCATTAGGATAGAAGAAATTGCTTTGCTTGCAGAAAGAATAACACTTTAGTTTTAAAGACCAAGTCATAATCTCATACCAATTTAATTTGTGAAAGAGACAAGTGCCTGTTTTTCATGGAATGGTTTTGATGAAGAAATGTATGAAGATATTTTAAGTGTAATGATTCTAAACATATTTGACATGGAAAATGATTGAGTGTTGAAGTGGAGAGAAACATGCAGAAAGGCAAATGTTTTGGGGATATTCTATACTGTATTAATAGAACTTGAAAAGACACACCATGTGGATTATTAACTGAAAAAGTGCAAAATTAGAATCAGCTGACTAAGTGTTAAATGTGTTCATGGCAACCAAGGAAATGAATGTATGTGTGTCTAGCTACAAGGGAACCACTTTGCACTTTCTTGCAGAATACTGGCCTATTTACATATGTATTTATTTTATTATTTTTACATTTGTTAAGCGCGCAAAACCCAGGTGCAGCGTGGCACTGTTACAACCAGGTACTTTGACATACAAGAGGAGGACAGGAGTTCATGACAGAGGGAAGACTGTGTCAGGCGTTAGGTTGAAGACCCAAGTTTTCAAGGCTTTTCTGAAGGCTCAGTATGATTGTTCTACCCTCAGGTGTACTGGAAGTGAGTTCCAATGAGAGGCGGCAATAGCAGGATAGCTGGAGCCTCCTTGTTTTGCTCGCTAAGATTTAATAGGGACTAGCCTGTGATCGTAGGCCCTCCTGCCTAGTCTGGAGGACTGCACTTTGACAAAGCTTCAGGACAGGTAAAGCAGAGCTAGGTTGGAAAGGCATCCATGTGTTATATCTAGTGTTTTAAAGAGTATCCTTTCTTTGATTGGCAGCCAGTGGGCATTTCTTCTTGCCTCAGAGATGGGCTCTCTTTTAGGGATGTTGAGAACCGCTCTAATGGCGTTATTTCGGATCATTTGCAATTCGTGAATGTTGTGAGCGGATGTGCCTGCAAACGGGGCGTTGCAATAGTCAAGTCTTGCTCCGAAGGTATCTCTAGCAACAGTAAGGCAATTGGATGGGGCTAGGAAAGGTTTGGCAGCGTTGATAAGTTTCATAGTGTAGGCTGCTGAGGTTGCAATGGTGTTGACCTGATGTGTCAGGGAGATAGATTGATCAGTCCAGGTAGACACCAAGGGTTTTTACAGAGGAGGAGACGCTGATGAGAAGCTTGTCAATGCTGAAATGTGCATATTGGCGGCTGAGATTCTTCAGGACTGGAGGGAGTCCAGCCAGCAGGATCTCACTCTTTTTGTTATTTAGACACAGTCCAGTGGTTTCCATCCAAGCCTGGATGATTAAGCAGATTACTTTCAAAGCCTGGGAGTATTCAAAGAAGTTACTCAAGAGGGGTAGCACGATTTACATGTCATCTGCATAGTTGGGGGGCACAGGCAACTTCTGAAAAAACTCTTATGGATCTATTGACCAGGAAGGAGGCCACTCAGGCTGTGCTTTGCCGATGAAGTGAGGTGGCTGCAGAGAACTTTATGGTCCACCAGGTCAAAGGCGGTTGAGAGGTCCAAGAGGAGTAGAAAAGCAGGCTTGCCTTTGTCTATGAGGGAGTCTAATTGTTTTTTTTAGGTCGAGCAAGGCTGATTCAGTTCCATGAACAGGTCTAAAACCGGATTGGCACAGACCTAAGATTTGATTTGATTCTAGAAAGTGCTGGATTTCTAAGTATGCCACCCTGTCTAGAATTTTCAGCAAGAGTGGGACTGATGGGTCGGTACTTGCTCGCAAAGGCCTGATCTACTGAGGGTTTTATTAGGAAGGGGCGGACCCAAACTTCAGTGATGTGGGGACCGTACTGGAGGCAAGCAAGGCATTGATGAAATTGGTAATGAAGGAGATGAGGGGTTCTGCACATTCTTGGATGACGTTGGCAGGGCAAGTGTCCCTTTTGCATCTGGGGGTTACAGGCTTTTTTAGTATATAACTTACTTCTGTTTCTGTGACCTGGTGTAAATGGAAGGGGGCTTGGTTTTGGAAGTGGGGCGGTGCCAAGCTGGACAGCGAGCCTATGATGGAGGTTTGCTTGGCAAGGATATTTGCTTGAAGGGTGGTGATTTTGTTTGACAAGGCTTCCTGGATGTTAGCACACCAGGTTATATCCTTGATAATGTCTAGTTGCACCGGTGCAGGGGCTTCAAGTTCCTTAAAGTTTGGTGAAGAGCACCTTTGTGTTAAAATTCACACTTTTCTGCCATTGTAGGATGTGGCCTTGGCCTGGGTGATAGCAGGTTTGTAGGTTCTGGCAGTGGATTTGAACATTGCCTTGTGGGCTTCTGTTGGATATTTTAGCCAGGACGCTTCTGCCTGGCGCTTCTTGGCTCTTTCATTTTGGAGGTACTCCCTGAACCAGGAGTTTGGTGTGGGCGATCGGTATTGGCTTTTGAGGTGCCAATGCAGTGGCCAGATTCACAGCTGTTTCCATAGTTCTTTTGGTATAGGTCTGCCAGTGCATCTGGGTTGTCGCCCAGTGTGCCAGGTGTTTCGGGTGGAGGTTAGAGAGAAGGGGTGTGAGGCTGTCTTTTAGAATTTTGCAGGAACGTCTTTCCCAGGTGAGAGTCAAGGGAGTGCTGGCATAGCAGTCATGCCTTACTAATGGGATGTCGAATTTAATGATGAAATGGTCAGACCAAGGGCAAGAGGAGATATTGGTGATGTTGACTTCACAGTTTAGATCACACAGCCAGTCCAAGGTATGGCCTTTGGTATGGGTTGGGCTATTTATCTGGAGTGTGAGACCTGGTGCCTTTAGAGCACTCACTAGTGAGGAATCGTTACGGTGTGTAGGGTCATTCAAGCCCAGGTTCATATCTCCTAACAGGATCATTTTGGACGAGGGTTTGAGGTTGGCTTTAAGGGGATGTAGGAGGTCATCTTTGAAGGTGCCAATGGGGCCAGGTGGCTGGTATATTAGTTGAGTAGAATGAAACTAATGTGGGAGGTGGTGATTTTAAGAGAGAGCAGCATGTAGTTACGCTCTAGCTTGTATGGACACTCTCTGATATTTAAGGTTTCTCTGTAGATTAGTGCAACCCCTGGTCCCCTGGCATCCTACCTGTCTGTTCGTAGGATGGTGAACCCTGGGGGGATAGTTAGGGAAAGCACAGGGCCTGAGGCTGGATGTAGCCCGGATTCTGTAAAGCCTAGGAGGTCCAGACTACGAGATGTAATAAGATCCTGGATGTCTAGGGCATGAGCATGTACAGACCTAGCATTAATGAGGGTAGCTTTTAGCTGTGCCTTATGCGTATCTGGGACCTTAGCAGTGGTTTGGTACATTGTGGGTGTGGATAGTGGAACCTTGTGCGGGGGTCACTAAGGGGTGAGGTGATGCAAATTTCGGGGGGCTTAGTTGTAAGGAGTGGGTCGGTTTGTATCTTATTAGGGTATCCATGAAGGTGGCTGAAGTGCGGCTAGCCAGCCTGCAATTCATATTGATGAGAGATTGTTTGGCAGTGGCCGGTGTGCAGGTAAGCCTACTATGGAGTCTCGTGTCTTTGGGTGATGGGGGAGGGTGTGGACAAGGGGGCTGGGGACTTGGAGTGCCCATGGTGGTGTGAGGCGATAGTGAGGGGAAATTTGCACAGCATCGGGAGGGATGACCGCATTGAGATTGCTAAAGTGGTGAGTACAAGTACTCACACAGAACTGATCAGCTGTTCGCAGCAAAGCTGTATCGGGGTGCATTTCGTGTGTACACGTGAGTTGCATGACTCCGGTGGAGGTTCCATTGGGGAGCGTATGTGATGCTCGAGTTCATGGGCTGGTATCGGAATGGGTGAGGCATGTAGCCTATCAATGAGAAGGTACTCTATATTTGTAGAGTCTGGACCGGACTGAAGATGTGCGGCCACCATTGAGTTGGCGATCAGGTCGTCGGGTGACTGTGAGCTGGGGGTGGGGTATGCACAAGTATGAATAGCGGCATTATGGGATGAGACATAAGTATGTTTACCTTGTCACGTTGGGAGGCTCACAGTCATCAAAGCATTGTTTTCTTGATCGGGTACAATGTCCATCTTTGTGTCGCTGAGCTCTGTAGGAGGCAGCATGAACGCTTGCTGCAGGTCATTCTTCTGATGAAGGCAGGTTGAGTCCCATGACCCGTGCTGTGAGCGGCCGAGAGCTGCAGAGAGTTCTAAAGGCTTTAGGTCACGGCCTGTGGGAGTCGGCTTCACCATCTGGCTTCAGTCTGTGTTCTTTATTGGTGGCAATTTAATGGCAACATTATGAATTGAGGAAGAGTGTTAGTCCATGTCTGGTTCAAGGAACAAGCCAGTATGTGCGAAAACACATGATAATATGAACAGGATGCTTCAAAGCCGAATTTCCCTTCTTTGTGGTTCAAATCAGTTCAAACCAGTTTGAACCGGAGGCAGCTATTTCTTTGAATCAAATTCCATTCTATTTAACATGGGAAAATGTCAGTATATTAGGACAATACCATATGAAATCAAATACAAAAATAAAATACAAAATCAGACCATACCAAAGGGCAACAGAGAAATTTGACCAAAGTTGAAGCTGGGCTGAGCCAACAAAAAATCTTATCACTGCAAGTCACTTACATTGAGGGTACAATCTTTCAAATAATTAAAGCATAGCCTTGGCTTGAGGGACTCTTCTGGAAGAAAGTTTTGGGTGTCCCAACTTCAACACCAATTCAGATCATACACAGAGAGCTGGGTCTCCTCTGTCTAAAAGCTGCGATTGAATGGAGCAGTCTGCCACTGTTCAGAAAAATCATCCTACCTGCTCGGCTGGAAATCTTCAAGATCATTAATAAAGAATTAACAGGAGGATCCATCTTAATATTGGAAATGTGGGCAACCAATAACAGAGCTAAACTGGGGTAATTGAATGTGCTGAAGATGATTTGAAAAAAAAACCTATGAGAGTAAAAACGAAGTTAGGAGAGAATGACTGGATAATTAGTCTTGCCAGTGATTCTGGTTACCAGTCAATTGCACCCTTACCATTGGAAACAAAAAAATTAAACTTACTTCCAGGATACCTGACAATATTTCCCAACAGACTGTGCCTGGACCAATTTTTATGAACACATCTGAACCTCTTAACCACAAATGAGATTATTGCAATACGAGCCAAATCTGATCTAAAAACATGTTGATTCTGTAAACTGGACGACAGTGTCAACACGTTGAAGCATCTCTTGCTCCATTGCTTAGTTCTACCTGAGGAGAGAACTAAATCACTCGGACAGCTTCTCCTGCAATTTCCTTCATTCGACGCAGATGACTGGTGGGCAGCTCTAATGAGTGGTGAAAAAACTTCATTCATGATAGCAGTGGTCTCATTCATGGTCAAAATCCTTCCAAAACCAGGAAAATAGACATTTGACCTTAAGATAAGACCCCTATGGGACCTTCTTGGCTCCTTATAACTGCTGACCTTCATGGATAAATAAAGACATTTCTTGACTTTTTGTAAAGAATTGTATATCAATTAAAGCAATTAAAAAAGAAAATCCATGTTTCAGCTTGAAATTATTTCAATTATTGAAACTGATTTGAACTCCCATAGTTTGTATGGGATCAATCAGCTTTTTCCATCCTTATTCATTTTATGGATCCTACTGAACTTACTTCAGGATATAGTTCCAAGACTCCACAGATCCAGTGGTGAGATAAATATGCATGCCAAGTCTCACCAGCCTTTGGCACTGCTAACCACACATCACTCCCTTTGTCCTTTCCCACTTCCAAGACACTGTACTTACCCAGGTTGCCACCTACTTTTAATAGTCCACTTCTAGCTCATCCCGTCTCTCAGTGAGACTTCCCCAAGAGTCTTCCCTTGGTTCACTTCTCTTTAATCTCAATACCAACCTTTCTTGATAGGTTGATATCCTCCTTTGGGTTCTCCTACCAATTATTCACTGATGATACCAATATCATCTTGTTTCTTCCCTCCTTTGCCTCAGATCTCACCTCTCATATTTCTAATTGTCTTTTAGGCATCATCTAATGGATGACACTTCATTGCATTGGGTGTAAGTGTTCTCATTCTTAATTCAGACACCTCACAGCTATACTCTATATCTGTTTCACGTTACAGAATTTCTGATGTAAGCACTCATCTTCTTGCTCAATAAAATGCAAATAAAAACATAATTCAACTTCAAGAATACTTGCTCACCATCCTATCACCTCCTTCCTCTATGAATTCCTCATTTCTCCCTATCAGAACTTCATACCTCCCACAAGACCCAACGTGATCTGGATGTCTCCCAATCATTCTCATGTCTCCTTTGTGGAGGGCTGGCACAAGGATTTGTGCCATCCTAGGTGTAGTGCCAACTTGTTTACCCTCTCTCTCACAGCCCCAGTATCTCCCTGTTATCCGTCATGTATACTCCTGTGACTCCATACACCTTCTCATCAGTCTTTGAGTCGCCTCATCTGGCTCCCTATATCTCCTCATCAAACCCATTTTCTCCTCCTGTGTCGCACAATATTACTCCAGTCAGTTCTCATTTACCATCAGTCTTCATGTCTCCTGCGCCTCCCAATAACTCCCCATTAGCCCATTTATTTCTCCTCTCTCTGCCTCTTTACATCTACATTTTCAATGTTCTTGTGGAGTGAGCTTGGTTTCTTCTCTTAGCTCTACAACAACACAATTCATCATTGTGATGCAGTTGGTTTTCTTTTAGCTGTACCAATGATGGGAGTGGAGAGAAATACATGGTGCCATGTGCAGGGTATTGAACCATGGCAAAGAGTATATTGTATGCAGGCTAAGATTAAAGATGAACAATATCCATGGCAAGTTCTGCACAACCACTTCTGTCAAAATACGAACAGTTCAAGAAACAAGTAATAAATCAGTCTTTGCTCTGGGACAGATGGACATTTTCTAAATGCCTACATAAAAAAGAAAATCAGAGGAACTGGCAAGGAAATTCCAACTCTTGGACCTGACAGGAGTTCAGAGTTTGACACCAACTGCTGGGGCTTCTGTAACCAAAGACAAAGCAAACACACTTCAAGCAGAAGCACAAATCGGTCTCTGGATGTATACTTTTCTTTTCTGCAGGTAATGTTAGGGAATATTTCTCAGATGGTTGGTTCCAGAAATACATGCCATTAGCATGATTGATATTTTGCACGCAAACGTCATAATCCCCTTACAGTTGAAGGGTCCCATCCCCCAACAAAATATCCAAATCTCAGAATAATGGAGACACACCCCAGTAGGGAATGAGACCAGGAGATAGAATGCAAGTGGAACAAAGTTTTATATAAGATAAATTGTGCACACAGAGAACTCTGCTGCCCAGAGATTGCTCTGCCAAACATTACAAGGGCAGCAGCTTATAAAATAGAGAAACGTAATTGATGACCTCACGTTACAAGTACACAATTCTACAATACATTTAGGTTGAGTCATTAGTACAGTATAGATGTTTAGGCGATGACCACATAGGATTGGCTGTTGCTTGGGTGTCACTCCTGCAGCACGTGGGTCTGCTGTGCTCATCTCCATGAGGTGAAGGTTGTGTTAGCAAAAATTATACTCTCCCTGACTAGCTAATCTGCAATGACAGGATCTGAGAACATGAGGCAAATGACAGTCATAAAATTCTGACAGGAATGAGGGTGCTTCTCAGAGTTCACTGACAAGTTATAGGTACAGATTCTACCCTTTGCACCCCGGTATTCATAAACCTAAAGTCCCCGACCCAGGTGCCCATCTTGGAGGTTTTGATCTACCTGAGGCCTCATGATATGAATGGACACGTGTTAGGATTAGGAAGAATGTATGAGTGTCTGGGGTCGGAACTCTAGTGGGTGTACTTGTTTGGTCAACATGAGGGGTAAGATGGGTATCTTTATGAAAGGAAGAGAGGGGCAATGGCCTGGTGAACTGCATTAGAAATGTATTTTTCTATGTATTCTCGTTGTTAAATTGTAAAGCACTTTGGTGTAAAGCTCTATATAAACACAATAAATACAAATACAAATATTATTTTGTTGTGTAGCTAGTATGTAATTGGAGCAGCATGAAGATGTTTGAAACAGTACACCTGATAGTGGTGCAAAAGATAGTCTACATAGGAGAAAAATTCTCTGTGCACTTCAGTTTATTTACTCAGAATCTGTGTGTTGCTTTAATTACTACCATTTTTTTACATTTAGTAACCATTACATGAAAAGAACTCATAAACTACTAGTACGTCATGTGATGGTTCAAAAAAAGGATGCAGTCTCTGTGAGGACATTTTAGGTAAATTGTACTACTAATAGCCAGAAAGGCTCAGCTATCCCTATGGCTATGGGGTGTTCTCTACCTAAAGAATAACTAAGTTGCTCATCAGTCATCTGTTTTCTCAATGTCCAAAAATAAACTGTCTACGATCAAAACTAATACTATCTGATCCTATCACCTATCTTAACAAAATAAAGACTGGTTACAGACTCCCTTCTCCTGCTTCCTGTTTCGAGCACTGGTTCTCTTGTTATATGTTATTTCATTGGGCAGTTCAATTCCAACTGTACTTTTCTCATAGTAGAGAGTTTATATACCAATGTATACAAGTCTTTACTTTGCCCAACTTGATTGCTGGTATAGGTTATGTATGCCTTTAACGTGTATATATATATATATATATATATATATTTTTTTTTTTTTTTTATTTTTTTTTTATTTTTTATTTTTTATTTAAGTGCACTTGGCTAATCATAACCTTAGGCACAACAACATTACAAAACAATTAATAAAAGTCATAAATCATCATAATTGTACAATTTCTTTAGAAATAATATAAGACCCTTCAATAAGCATGATAATATAAATCCAATAAAATAAAAAAAACATGTATTAATAACAAACAAGTTATGCCATTAATACACCAGAGATAAAACTAGAAATTCACGCCATATATAAAATGCAGCAGCTATGATGACCAAGGATGTGGCTGAATAGATAGAACTCCAAAATGTATCTCAGGAAATAAAATCAGTATTAGCTAAAGAGTCCCGTTATACTTTCACATAAAAATGTTTGTAATGCAGGGCACACTATGAGAATGTGGCAAGCGGTTTCAAGTGAGTTATTACAGAGTTAACAGCTTCTCTCTTCGATGGGAATGTCTAACCAACTACCTGTATGTTCCCTGGTATGTAAGATATTATAGCAAAGAAAAGTTATAAACCTTCTCAACTTTCCTTCGCAAGTCTTAGTAAGACACAACAATCAAATTCCGGGCTGGAAGCTCAGTAGTCTACATTCATTATGTTGCTTTCTCCAATGGAGTTTGGATGCGTTCACAACAGCGTCCGAATGTAACGATTTTTTCTTCAAAACAAGCCAAGCATTGGGGATGGTCAACATTTGGTCGCTAGGGAAAGCGATATCCTCAAAATGAGACATGGCAGATTCCCTCAATCCTTTGAGGAATCTGTTCACAAAACGATCCCCAAAACACCTGGCCAAGAGTCCAATTATGGTTTGGTTCCCAGGAGCAGAGGCAGCAAGTTGACTAAAGAGCTTGCAACGCTGCATAAACCAGCAAGCACAAATTGATACAACACGCAGCTCACTTCTATCTGCCTCTATCAGGACTGTTTTAGGTATTCCTAAAAGAGAGGGCAACATTTTTCCCTCTACCAATTCAAACCAATCCATGTGTCTCTCCGTCAAAATCTCAAGGCCATATAAAAGGCCTGGCACTATGCTACTGCCATATATGGACAGTAGGCCCTCTATGTTGTTACCACCTTTTTTGAGTGATTCATTTTTTAATTACCGGACACCTCTTCCAGAGTTTTGTTACAATGTAATCACCATAAAAGATTTGGCTGTGTTCAATTATTTTAGAAAAACATAGGTAAACATGATTTTCGACCACCTCCACTGGATACTGATCCGGTTTCCACAGAAACTTGCTTCTTTGCTTACTTATCAGTACTTTAGTCTTGACTTTATTAATAGTTAGGTGATTCAACAAGGAATAGGAGGCAAGAGCAGTGATAGATGGCTGTAGACCAATAGGAGTGCAATCGTTAAGTACGGTGTCATCTGCATTAAGCAGCCATGGCACTGCTTCGTTACCTTTGTTAGGGGGAAGTTACGCACTGAGCAAAGGGCGCCATCGGATATGTATAGATTGAACAGCAGGGGTGACAAAACACATCCCTGTTTCAATTGCCAATTTGTACTGGTCTGCTTGGAGAGGTCTCCCTCTTGGCTCAGATGGACAGACACCTTGGCTTATGGAGACCAACTGAGATACAAAAGCGTTGGTTCCAGGCCCCAGTTTTTAGGTGTCTGCCTCAGTAGTGGCCGAGACACTGAGTCAAAAGCCTTTGAATAATGGATAAAACATTGATACAAGCTCCCATTGGTCTGCCTATAGGTTTCTTCAGACAAATAGTGAAGGGCACATAGGATGTTCATCGTGCTGAGACCCTTCCTGTGACCAGGCTGATACTTACTGAGGAGGGGATTTTATCAAACCAATGTGATAGTTGCTTAAATAGCAACAATGCAAAAAGCATAGAACTGGAATCAAACATAGCGAGGAGTCTATAGTTGGAGGGAACTTCCCCGTCACGCTTCTTGTGTACTGGGACAAAGATAGATTCCCTCCAACTATCCGGAATGCTACGACTCCCCTTGACCCGTTGGAATAGCTGAGCTAATTGACGAGCCCAGAATTCAGGATTTGCCTTGAGAACCACGTTGGAAACAGTGTCCGACCCCGGGGCCCTAGATGACTTACATGTATGGATCAGCATTAGAATGTCATCCACATCCCAGCTTGGGATGGGCTACACATAAAACTCGTCTTGTGGCCTTTTTGGCTGCAACTAGGGTATCATCCCAATAAAGAGAGGATAAGTGCTCCAGCCACGCCTCTTGTGAGACCATGTTGATTTCGGGGGCATTTATATGCGATAAGTATTGTCTATAATATGCCCAGTATTCTTTATTATCATTGGTTTTCAAAAGAGAGAACATGAGTATCCTGTTACTGTTATATTTGCCATGCTTTTGCAATGTAAGCCAGTTTTTATACTTAGTGGCTAGGGCAGTGAATAATTTGCTTTTCGTAGTCCTGTCTACGCTATTATCTTTCCTAATCTTTATGCGTTCTTTACAATATCGGCTTTCCCAATGATATATGGCTGTACCAAACAGACCTTATCTATATTTGTGGAGGTTCCCTCCAGGGAATTTCAGACTGAGACGTCGGCCAATATAGGTAATAAAAACTCCCAAATCCAAATTGTTGGATTCAAGTTAAAATTCCAAAGCATGCGGCTCTAGATGGATTAAGGCAGACATTTTGTTGACATTACCGTCCGACCATGCCATACAATTCCCCTGCACGGAAACCCCACAATTAGGATCAGCCAACAGGTAGGTACACGCAGCGCAGACAGATTGAGTCAAAGAGATTGGAAAGTGATCACTTATGGCTATGACAGCAACGACACTCAATCTAGTGCTAAATTTCCAAGCCAAAAACACATAATCATCCACCATGTTGGACCATGTACGATTCAGTGGCTGACCCTACAATAGTTTCTTATTTAGACAAACAAAATCAAGAGAGTTGCACAATGTCACCTATCCATGGTCACCCGTATTTTCCCTTGGCGTCATATAAAACAAAGGGTCACCAGCGGCTGCAGGATCGCTAAGACTCTGAGTTTCAAAAGAAAAGTGCACATTAAAATCACCGGCAATAATTACATTACCACCTGGGAACTGAACATACTATGCTGCTACCAGTGTGTCTACCTTTTCCTAGGGAGTTTTAGAAAACAGTCCACCTGAGGGGCTCTTATACATTTAGTATCAACAAGTCACTGTTAGAAAGAGTCCCACTTGTCAGGTACACAGGAAGGATATAAGGTGAAAGTGAGCCACAACTGATGAATCACTTGATAATATAATAGAAGTACACCATGCATTAGTTAAACAAGAATTAAAGCCATAAGTGTTCCAAGTTAGCCAATTGCAATTAGTCAGAGTGGTACACCTTCAGTATTGTTTACACTCGAATGTGAAGGGGATCCAACTGGCAACTTCTTTGGGGTCCCTCTTGGAATGATGAGTGGAGGCGACAGATGCCATTAAGATGTTCTTTTAAGGTTGATCAACAGGCTTTTGAGCTAAAATACTCCGCAGTCCTGTGCTTATTATTACTGGAAACTCATGTCATATATTTATAACAGACAGTTAGTTGGAAACCTAAACTGGAAATATCTGAGAAAGAAGAACACAATAGCACCACCACCACGACTAAAATAAAATCAATTACAGCCCCGTTGGTAGGACTGTCCATCTTGGGCAACTCTATATGTTTTATGTGGTCCGTAGAAATGTTCTTCAAGACTTCAATTTTGTCAAATAGAGCAAATAAAAAACTTTGATTCAAAAAGGGGCTTCTATAAGTGTAATCAATAGAGCAACCAAACAGGGCTGACCCTTGGCTACTCCTCAATTAGTTCAGAGATGTTTCCCACCCTCCATTGCTCTGAAAAGAAGGCTGCTTCAGCTGTTCACAGTCCACATTTCGTCCACGAGTTTAGCTCAGGTGTTTCAGGTGACTCTCCAGGGGTAATATTAAAATGCTAAATCCAAGAGGAGGCTTACACAATGTAAAGATTACCACGAGCCTCCGCAGACACTGTGAACTTTGCCGCTTACCAGCAAACCGCTGATGAGCCGATGGCTAGAGACTAGAGGTCTCAGTGGTAGATCTCTAGCTCCAACTAAGCCTTTACCTTTTGATATTCTGTTTCCTTTAATACACAACCTTTTCGCTTTGGGTATCTTAAGGTCTACCCTTTCCTTCTTAAATAGGACGATTTTCCACAGGTTTTCACCTCTTTGAAGATCTCTTTATCACTCTCTCTTATCTTCACATTTATAAGATTTCTCTCACTGTCATGCAGGTCCCTCTCTGGGAACGTTACTCTCTCCTTCTTAATTTCATCAAAGTACACATTTAGTAAACACGAGGCATTTCTCCTTTACATCAATTGTTACTCTTTACCTTTGAAAATGGTAATTCTTTTACACACAATTCTCCTTCACTGAGTGGTATGGGTATCACACTTATTTCAGCACAGTTCACTTATTGTAACTCTCCTTTTGTACTGGGATGATATTTTCGTTCAGTGTCCCGTTCAGTGTCAATCCCGTTCCTCCCCAGTCCCCTGTTACCTTTGATCTTCTTCAGAAACGGTCCTGGGACTGTTACAGGTTTGGCAGCATTTCCTGTTCTCTGTTGTACTTGTGAGCTGGTGTTCTTGACATTCCCTGTCAGAAGTACTTGCACTTATTCTATTCTCTTTAGCCTCTCACCAGGGAGCTGTATTGCCTGCAGCTGTGTCCTTCCAATAGTCTCAGCACTGTTGCACGGGTCCACTGCCCCCCCTGACTCTTCCAGGGTCACACCACCACTGATTTGTCTTCTCTCCAGCATTTCAGTATGCTGACAGTTCAGCATTCATTAACTTGCCCTACAGCAAGTTTGGATGTTGCTGGTTCGGCGTCACGTGATGGGTCTGCTTCATCCCAGGCTTACGTCAGAGAGTACTTCACCTGCGTGGAGACGTACTGCTCTCGCTCCTTCCATATTCGTTCTGCTTCCTTATATGACAAGTGTTTTCTTCTCAGTCTACTTGTCTCACTGGATTAATCAGTTTTCATTAGAGAGGAACTTTCTTTTTCTTGTGAAGAAAAATATCCTCCAGAATCTTCTTCGGCATTTTCTTTTTGTTGACAAGACTTGATACTCCCATGTATGTAATTAGGCGTACTGGTGAAGGTAGTTCCTCACAGGAACGGGAGTCCTTGTTGCCAAAGGGGGATTCTCAGCCTGAGGAGGTCCCAGTGGCCTCAACCCTTGGGGAGGTTGTTGCGGAGCAAGCTCACCTCTCCAGCCTCATAGCTCGTCTTTGGGGAGAAGGGACACATTCCCTCGATTCATCACAGTCATCTTAAATATATTTACACAATTCCTCGAAATTAGCTGTTTGTGTATTTAGTAATATCCACACAACATCTTCCAAAAAAGGAAAGTGTAATGGTGGGGTGGAAATCTCCAGCCCTGCATGGAACAGACAGGATGGGATGTTGAATGCTGAAAAATGGAAGAGTCAAGGTAATTGACAAAAGCCTGTTTTATTAACAATCCAGATAAAACAGGGACAGCAGTAAACACAGATGGCCACATTACGAGTTTGGCGGTAGCCATGGAGCTATTAGGTCCATAGCTGCCGCCAAACCGGGTTCCTTTACCGGGTTCCCTGAATGGGGACCATTCTGAGTTTGGAGGCTCCGGTAATTCCTCCCTCAGGGAACCCGGGCCCGAACCTTCCCCATTCCCTTTTGAGCCCCCATAAGGCTCAATGTGAATGGGAGCGGGAGCTAACAATGGGCCGATTACGACCGGCCCTTTGTTAGCTCCCTGGTCCCCTCGTGGGACCCGGTAACAACACCTGGTTTTACCAGGCATCCTTACCAGGTCCCGCGAGGGGACCTCGTAACTTCACAGACCGGGTTTAACGGATCCGCCTCCATTAGCGGAGCCTGTTAACCCATTCTGCGATGGTTATAATGAGGCACAGAGACATCTCCACGCTCTCAATCCTTTTCGTGTCGAACATCGACTTATAATAGAAAAATGCATCATAATTGACGTTGCATTCGCAAAAACCTACGGGAAGGTGGGATTGGTGGTGGGACCTTGTCTACCTATGGTACCTATACTGGTCAGCGTTTTCATTGGTTACAGAACTCTGGTGGACCCACCTTGGACCACCCCTAAAATCAAAAGGTAAGAAATACATCAATGTCTTTGAAACAGTATTTACTTGCTGTACATGCCCCTAACAAGTGAACAATACATACATAAATAAATCATAATAATTAATTGGCATATGCAACAGTTGCAAGACAATATTTTTGGAGAGCAATGATTATTTGGTATTGACTTCACCAACTTTGGACGTTTGGCAAGGCATCAGCACATGAGTAAAACTTAGTGGTGGGGGAGACACACCAAGGAGCTGTTTTTCCAATTAACTGAGACACCATCCCTGATTCCCTAGGCCATAAACCAGAGCTTTCAACTTTGAACTTGGCCTTATTTGAAATGTCTTGTGAAAATGTTCAGGGAGTTGAGGCAGGAGAATATCTGTATCTGGTACTACTGAATGGACACTGTTTTCTAATCGTGCGTCACCTGTGAGGAGACCATATTTTGAATTATTCTGCTTGGCTTTTACCATGAATTACCCTCCTGGGCCTCTAGAGACTTGGTTGAGTCACTCTTCATACAAGTTCACGCTTTTAATTAATAAGCATTTAGCACTTGAAGGTTGTTTGTTATTTTATTTAATCTAACAGAAATATGCCTTGTGCTTGGGAATTATCTTCTGTTCTACTTTATGGCTGGCTCACTCTCCCTTTTCTGCCATAACCTCGGAAGGGGGCCACACATTCCTGGTCTGGTCTGTGCAGGGCCGGGTTTAAGCTAAATCAGCAAATGGAACTTCTCTGCAGCTTTGAGACATCCTTGGATTTTCCAGTCACTCTAGCGTGGTGGCACCGTTCATTTTCTCCAAAATGGACACTTGTTCCTGTTGCTCTTCTGCATTTAGCAAGCTTTTTTATGTATTCTTACCCATCTTGCATTTCGACGTATACATTTATTATGAAATTTCTCTAGTGCCTACTGAATGTAGGTAATATTGTTTGTGTGTAAATGCTAGTTTGACCTAGTGTCTGTATAACATCATGCTGAGTGCATATGATATGAAATTGCATTTATAAAGCGCCTGAACACAAGTGTTTCTTTGTGTCTTGTGCACCTACCTGTGTCAGACTGGCAGTGAGGTCACTTGGTCGTTAGGGTTGCCTTAGTGAGTAGCGTTTCTCATACTTGCGATATTTAGGCGGGAAGGGGCAACTGCCACAAACACTCCTGTGCCTCCTCACACATTCAGTGATGCTAGGGTGAACTGCAGGGGCACTCCGGCTTTTGCACGCATGTACAGACACCAGGAAGTGTTCCCTGCTTCCTGGTTTCTGATCATATTTCACGGAACCAGAGGCCCGCCGTTTGCCATGAAATAGCGAATTCTGGACTGGGGCTGCAGGTAAGAAAACAAAATGTAAAAGTCTGGGTTGCTGCATGTGGGTTACATGTCTTTATACTAAAATATTTTATAAAGAATGAACATATATCGAATATTTTATAGCAAATATTTTTATAGAGAATGCACTTTATTCTTTTTTTGTCTTTTTTCAGGGGTTGGGGTGTCCCCACAAAACCCCATTTCTGACCCCTAAAAACCCACCCCAACAGTTTTCCAAACATATTCAACCCTTTACACAACCCCTAAATGCATTCTCAATAAAAATGCTCATTAAATAATATTCAAGATATGTTCAAATCTTTATAAAATATTCAATATGAAGACTGCATACCCTGAAATGTGTTTTGAATCAGTGTATGTTTGGTGGGTGAGCGTGTGAATACAATAGTGTACCTTGTGTGGGAGCATGAGTGAATATGTATTTTGGAAAGCCTGAAAGTAAATGCACCCCCGCATAGCCCCAAAATCATTGGCCCGCTCACCCTCATGGTAAGCGCTGTTCACCGTGCTGGTAAGCAGTCCTTTAAGTTGGGAATGAATGATCATAGCAGATACCTGCTCACCAGCACACTGAGCTCTACTCACCGTGCTGGTGAGCGGGTCTTTGACTTGTGGTTGAATCAGAGGCCAACTCTCCAGCACTGTGATCAGATGTGGCTAGATTGTCTCCAGTGTTGTTACATGGCGTGACTGGACTATACTGGCCTCTGGCATGACATTTTCTACTGGGCATTTATGATAAAGAAAGCATGTTAAGTGTTATTATGCGGCTAGACTGGCATTTTGGTGCAGCCACTATTGACATTTCTTACTGTGGAATGACATTTGTTTCTCGGCATTTATCAGAAAGAATGCATGATAAATCTTATTATGTGGGTTGACTGGCATTTCTGTGCAGCCAGTATAGCCATTTTTTATTTACTAGGCATCTATGATAAAGTAAGCATGATGAGTGTTATTGTATGGCTAGACTGGACTTTTTGTGCATCCATTTGTTACCTTGGCATGGAATTTTTACCGGGCATCTATGATAAAGCAAACATGTGTTATTATGTGTTGGACATGATTTCTTAATGTGACACAGCATTTATAATGGCAAAGCCAACAGAAGCGCATTCCTTATTGCAGGTGCTGGCATATATTGGCAGAGCCAGCTTGGTCATGATTTCCTATGCTATTATAACTGGCATTATGCACAACACAAACTTGACTATGTTCTTAAATGTGAATGCTGGCAAGTATAGCTGCTGCAAGCATGGAAATGTATGGGCACAGCCAGCATGAAATGATTTTTTATACTGGCATATATTGTGGGAACATGTGTTTGAAAATGCTCCTGAGCCCTGTTGGCGACTTGCATCTATTTGATGTTATCATGTGTTAATCTAAAAAACCTATTACAAACTATCTGGCTTTTCATGGATGTGTATTTATCAATAGTTAGATTGTAATTTGTCTTTGGTTATATTTTTAGGTCTGTTTCTACTCATTTGAAAATGCAATTCAAGACAGGATTATATAAAATATCAATGATATTACTGCGGGTGTCCCGGGAGAAGGAGGGCCTGTATTCAGACATTGACATTGGTGGGGAGGAAGTGGTACTCTAGAAGCAGAAATGGGAGTGGAAGACACAGAGGTGCAGGGAGAGGATGGGAACAAGGGAGAGCAGGAAGAGTCACTAGTGCTGAGAGGTACTTAAGAGCACTCAGGGAAAAAATGGTAGATAGTCCCTAAAGAAGATGGTTCAGGAGGTGAAGACTGATGTTACTGCACATTTCCATGCTCAGCAGGTAGAAAGTGAGGTCACGGCACGTTTGCCTGATCATTAGGAGTTGGCAATCTGGGCTCATTCTTTCCTTCTGGGTGATGGTGAGTCAGAGGTCTACCCTACCTTGTGACATCCCCACCTGTTTATTCATAAATGGGGTAGTACTTCAGCTTGCTGGAGCGTGAGACTGTATGGTGGAGGCAGGCAGCGTAATCTGCAGCTCTGCAAAAAGACATTGCATCAGTGGGACCCAGTGAAAAGCACGTTTGGCAACTTGTTGATGAGCAAGCACTACCACACATGACACAAAGATGTGTTATGGGGTACACATTATGTGCACAGATCTCACTAGTGCAGCACCTTTCTTGAGCGCTGATGGCAGTGACAAGAGAATGTCAGATGACACACAACCTCAATGCTATTCATACAAGAAGCAATCCTGAGGCACCCTTTTCTCTCAGCTAGCACAAATGCCTTCCCAACCCCCAATGTCTGGCCCAGGACTGCGTGACCTAGTTGCATCCTCAATGTGCAGGGCTGCTGCTTTACCATCACTAGTAGCATATCCCCCTTTTGGTGGAGTTCAAGGTGTGGTGCTACTTCGGCAGGACAGGATTTACCAGATAGAATGATGAGGAATGCATGCACATACTACCTGCATTATGGCACATTGTTAAGTCAGGAAGAGCTGGACAACACTTCATGGTAGATGTGGTTGAACCACCATATCCTTGTGCAGGTCTGGGCAAGAGGGTAGAAAAAGGAAAGATATGGTGCTCTTGGAGAGTCCAGAGAAAAGCAGGGGTAGCTATGCTGGGTGATAGAGCTCAATATATGGGTCTAAATAAATGAGTATAAAAGTGCAATAAAAGGTTGTAGTTTGCTACTAGATACAGTCTAATAAGATGAGGTAGAACCATCTGGGATGTTTAATCGTTGGGTTTGGCTGAGACCTGGAGTTTTCGTGGGGCTGGCTTGGATTGAGGCAGAACTTCCACTGAGAATGATATCACAGTTAACCGTGCAACATAGAGTACATGCAGGAATTGGGCACAACTGCTACGTAGAGAGAAATAGACTGAGGCAGAACCCACCAGATCTTTGGGTCGGTTGAGTCTTCAGGTTTTGGGGTGAATCTGACCACAGGAATCCTAGGGGGAGCTGGCCGTTGAATGAGGCAGAACCTCTACTGAGTACAATGTTATCGTTAACTGGCGGAATAAAGACGAAACACGCATAGGCCACCACTGCTAGTTAAAGACAAGTAGACTGAAGTGGAACCAACAAGGACATAGATACTTTGGATTGGGCTGAGCCCTAGAGTGTTAGGGTGAATTTCACCACAACATTCCTGGTGGGGGCTGATCTTTGATTGAGGAAGATCCTCCAGTGAGTACAATGCCACAGTTAACCAGGCTGAAAAAAGATGCAGCCTGCAATGGGCCAGCACTGCTAGGTTTAGGCAAACAGACTGAGGCTGAACTACCAGGGATATAGAATCTTGGGGTTGTGAAGAGACCTGTAATTTTGTGTGGATTTTACCACACAAGTCTTGGTGGGATACCCCCCTTACTGGAGCAGAATACCCACAGAGTACAATGTCAGTGTTAAATGGGTGTAATAAAGATGAATCCAACACTTTGGCCCCACTGCTACTAAAAACCAAATACACTGAGACAGAACAACAAGGAATAGATAATCGTTAAGTTCGACTGAGCAGTGGAGTTTTTTGGCGAATTTGATCATGGGAGTCTTGGTGGAGGATTGAAGGCTGAATGAATACACAACCTGGAAATGGGCAACACTGCTAGCTAGAACCAAATAGACTGAGAATGAACCACCAAGGTAAATGCTATCATGAGAGTCGTGGTGGGGCTTGCCACTTGATTGAGAACAAGCTTCACTAAGTACAATTGTTGGTAACTAGGCTAAAAAAAAGTAGCCTTGAGATGGGCACCACAGTTCTCCCTGGTGGCTCTTCCTGCACTGAGGAAGAGCCACCAGGGAGAATAATGTCATTGTTAACCAGGCTAAATAAAGAAGAAGCTATGTGTTGGACACCACTGCTAAGTATAGCCAGATAGAATGAGGTGGAACCACAAGTTACACTGAATCCGTGGGTTAGGCTGAGCCCTGGCGTCTTCTGGGGAATTTAACTATGGGAGCCCGGGTGGGGGCTAGCCAATGATTGATGCAAGGCATCCACTGAGTACAGTGCCTGTGTTAAACAGAAAGAATAACGAAGCCATGAATTGGGATCCAATTGCAGAACCAAATAGACTGAGTCAGAACCACTAGGGATGTAGAATATTTGGCTTGCGCCAAGCTTTGGGGTTTTGGCTTGATGTTCACCCTGTGAGTCTATGTTGAGGCATACAGTTCACTAAGTAGAATGTCACTGTAAACAGGGCTGAATAATTATGAAGCCAACAACTGCTCTCACCTCCAAAAATGTATTGCACCTATGATTGTTTTGGTGTCCTCTATTCTGATTATAAAATGATGTGTGATTAAGCATGATTGGTGTGTTCTCCACTGCTACAAATATTATGCATACCTAGGAATATTTTGATGTGCTCGCCGCCACCTATAAAGTGAATATGTGACTAAGAATGACTTGGTGTGTTCTCTTGTCACTTACAAAAATCACTTGCACCATTGAATGTTTTTGGGGTACTGACTGACTATAAAATGTTGTGTGACTAGGAATGCTGAGATGTTGCTTGATTCTAATTAATAAAAATGCCATGCAGATAATACAGTTGTGGCATGCTCAGTCCTTCACCTACTAAATGTGTGACTAAGAATGTTTTAGTATGCCCGCTTCCCATCTCCAAAATTTGATTTGAGCATGAGTGCTGTAGAGTGCTTTCTCCCCAACTATAACATTAACATGTGACAAAGAATGATTTGGCATTTTCTCTCTGCCTATAAAATTACATGTGATCTGAATGCTTTGGCAGGCTTTTTTCGACCTAAACAATGTATTTGCATCTATGAATGTTTTGGTGTGCTGTCCTCTGTCTATAAAATTAATGTGTGATTAAGAATGTTTTGCATGTTCTTGTCCCAGCTACCAAATCACGTTCACCTTTAAATGTTTTTAATGTGCCTCACTCCAACTCTAAAATGATGCGTGACTAAGAAGTGCTCTCTTATCACATACACATATGACATGTGCCAAGAAAGGTTTTGACATGCCCTCTCTTCAGCCTACAAAATGAACATGTGAATGAAGAATGCTTAGGTATGCTCGCTCCTCCATCTATATAATGAACGTGAAACTAAGAATGCTTTGGCATGTTCTTGTGTGACCTACTAAAATCACTTGCACCTATGAATGTTTTGGTGTGCTTTCCTTTGATTGCACAATGAACTATGACTAAGAATGCTTTGGTGTGCTCTCTTTCCATCAACTAAAATGAGGTGTGCCTAAGAATGTTTGGATTGCTCTCTTCTCTCTGATTAAACAAATGCATTACTTAGACTATTTTGACATGTTCTATCATCCACCTATAAAATGAATATGGGGCTGGAACACTTTGGCTT
The DNA here is from genome assembly GCF_040938575.1 of Ambystoma mexicanum. Taxonomy (NCBI): domain Eukaryota; kingdom Metazoa; phylum Chordata; class Amphibia; order Caudata; family Ambystomatidae; genus Ambystoma; species Ambystoma mexicanum. The sequence continues at coordinate 140,786,984 of NC_090923.1, read as the reverse complement.
GCTCTTGTGCCACCTACTATAATTATGTGTATCTAAAAATATTTTGCCATGCTCTATCTCTGTATAAAACAAATGCAAACGAAGAAGGCTTCGGCATTCTCTGTCCACTCACACAAAAAGATGTGCACCTATGAAGGATTTGGTGCACTCTCCACCGCTTATCAAATTAATGTGTGGCTAAAGATGCTTTAGGCGTACTTTCTTCTCCATCTTTAAAATTAACATATGAATTAGAATGCTTTGCCATGCTCCTTTCCTACATACAAAAATTAGGTTCCCCTATGGTTAATTTGTGATGCTCTATGCCACCTATAAAATGATGTGTCAGTTGGAATGATTTGATGTGCTCGTGTCCCTCCTACAAATATGACGTGAGCCTAAGAATGTTTAGGCATGCTCTGTCCTTCGCCTACAAAATGAATGTGTGACTAAGTATGATTTGCCATGTTCACTCTCCACCCCACACAAATGATGTGCACCTAATAATGTTTTGACAAGATTCCCTCTGCCTATAAAATGACATGTGACTAAGTATGCATTGGCCTTTTCTTTTCCCTCCTACAAAAAAATGTGCCCCTAACAATGATCCTGCATGCTCTCTCCTCATCCTATGAAATGAATTTATGACTAAGAATGGTTTGGCATGCTCTCTCCTCAGCCTACAAAATAAACACTAAGAACGATTTGGGGTGTTCTAGTCTCCATCTGGAAAATGAGTGTGTCACTAAGAACACTTTTGTGCATTTACTTCCCACCTATAGGCTCCTTTATATAGACGAGAGAGGAGCCTGAGTTGGACCATCTAGCTTGAATAGCCTAAAAAAGTCTGACTTGCACAAACCTGCTAAAACACAAGGAGTTAGAGGATTGGTCGAACCTGCTTGCTACTGCTTAATGATCACTAGGTAGCACAAGAATGAATTTTGATCTCATATTTCTATTTTGGAGACTATCTAAAGTTTAGAGATAGTTATGTGTTTGTCTTCCTCTAAGCATAGACATTCCTTAATGTGTTCTGGGGGCATTATAAAATGTGCAGAAACATTGATGACCAAAATGTTTTCTTCTTCCGAAGACTTGTTTTTTAAGAAAGCATTGCAAGGGTGTAGAAGCTGGAGACTGACACACAAGTGGCATCTTTTTGGTTAAAGAGTTTTATTATGTAAAATAAAAGAGAAAACCCTACATGGCCCTATTACTAAGAGGGGTTTCCCCTGCCACAATCAAAATACTAAGGACTCTATCAGGCTGTCCGTCAAACAAAAAAATGCCCAACATTGTGTGTCTAAAACCCATATCCTTCCCTTGCACTACAAAATATACTAAGTAACCGGGTGATCATCTCGCTTCAGAAGAATGACACTTGTCTTCTGAGCGGTAGTACAAAGTTCACTTTGAAATGATGTGAAAAGGAAAAGTACCTCAAAAGGGTCCAAACTAAAAAGTCGTAAACACAAGCTTGACTTGGCACTCCACCAATGCACATGTAAAAAGAAAGTCTCATAACCCTGCAGGGTTAGAGGAGAGGTCTGCCTCTCCCCCCAACCTTCTTGAGGTTTCATTAATGCATCTCACAGTGCCAGGAAGGCTGTTTGTTTTTGGTCATCTTACAATGCCAAAAAATGACTTCCCTTGGCTTCTCCCACAAGGTTAACAAACACCAGGACAGAATGATTCCTTTTCCCTGGCCTTCCTCAGACTATTCACTGTGGCCAAGACAATGACTCCCTTTCTTGGTTTCTTTTACACCGTCCATCAACACCAGGGGCAATGATTCCCTTTTCTTGGCCCTTCTCAGGTTCTTCACAACGCCAAGGAAATGACGTCCTTTCCTTTGCCTTATCTTGTAGTGTTCATCAACACCAGGGGGAATGACTATCTTCCCCTGGCCTTTCAGGCTTTTCAAAATGCTAAGGAAACGACTTCCTATGTCATGGCTTCTTGCAGTGTTCATCAACACCAGGGGAACCTCTTTATTCCCCTTGTCTGTCACAGCTCTCCAGACACAGTCAATCTCTTTTACTCCCCTGCCAGGTACAGCGACACTGAAGAGCAGCAAGGATGCTTGCTGTTACTTTAATGGGTGTCTGTTGCAGACTCCACTCTGGACCTAACTCGTACCTGCTTGCTCCCGTCTCGGCGTACTTATCTTCTCTGTTCTCCCTCTACTGTGTTGGCTTCTGCAGTTCTCCAGGGAGGACCTGACAATATCGTGAGTACTTCCGCAGTTTATATGCATATGCAATGTCTGTATAGACTAGAATACGTACTGTGGTTCAGCTGTGCAATCTCTATGGCTCTGCATATCTTCTTTGTCTCAGTGCAAGTATTATTACTTTTCAATGGGTTAGCTGGATTATTCCTCATCCCAGTTTTCAAATACACGTCAGCCAAATGGTGCCAGACATTCATTGTCTCAGTGGTTCTGATAATGGCTGGATTTCTTTTTTTTTTTTACATAGTTTTATGGATGTGTGTGGGACAAATATATTGTGTCCTGAACGGGAGGAAGATGGAGGTTGGGATGCCTTTTGCATTTACTGCGTTCCCTCTGAATAGTTGTCCCCTAGTCCCATATGGGGGATCCTTCCCCATGAGATCCTCCCGCTGAATACCACCTCCAGGGGGACTATCGGGTAGCAGCCTCACCACCCTGGTAAGGGAAAACATGCGAAGATTTGTTACTGCATTTATTAATTTAGTTTTCGACAAAATATCTACTGGTCAATGTAGAAATCCATTTCATTCAGACATGTGGAGGGAGGAAACAAATGGCCCTTGTCTTAGAAGGAAGATTGACAGCTAACATATTAGGTTCTAGCTTTGTTGTACCCAGTTTAATTTTGGATCTGGTTGTTAAATTGCTTTTGTTTCTTCTTGGGGTTTTATTTCCAATGCTTCATTTCATTTGTGTAAATGAAAATGTTAGCTCCCTTATGTAAGTCAGCCAAATAAATGTCTTTTTGATGTTCATTTTTTTTGTGGTAGTAATTTCCCACTGAACTTCCTGCTCTTTACTTTAGGGTCTGAGCTTGCTGGTGTTCCATTAGTTAGATTAATTACTTGTTTAAGTATGCCATATTTAGGTTGATAAGTATACTCCGTCTTATCTATAGTGTGTTTTGTAGACTATTTTATTTTTAATTCTCCTTGAAATGCTCTTAGCATCTTCTATAAGGTATTATCATTCTTTTTTAATGAGTCAAGTCTGTCAGTAATGTTTATTTCTTCCTGTAGCTTATTGATCTTGGTCTTCTAAGTTTGTATTAACTTTTTCTTCATGTCAGACTGTATAATTGTCATTCTTTAGTTCTGCTAATTCGTGGTAATCATTATCTTCATCTTCATCGAAATGAAATGTTTGCAGAAATGTTCAGGGCCTTTACACTTAATAATTGCCCTTTGGCACAATGTCTCTGATTTAATTCATTTTTCTCTTGGAATTTCTGTATGAGAGGCTTGTTTGGTAGCAACCGAAAGTTTTTTTCAACTTTGTTCTCTTTGTACAAGATCATAACTCAAAACAAATGAACCAAGACCAGGCAGCTGCAGAGACATATTTGTGACTTTTTCTCACTACTCAGGGAGCACAAGGGGAAGTCTACTCTAGAAATAAAGATAATGGGGGTAATTCATGGAATAAATGTGCACCGAAATCAGTGCCACAAGCTGGTACAAGCGTGAAAAAGCCAGTGCATGCGTGCGAATCGCATGCGTGCGATTCATGGAAGGCCCTGCGCATGTATTTTATGGGATGTGTGCCAAACCCATGCATGGCGTACACCGTCGCATGCATCTCTTCCACATCCCGAATGCCGTGCACGACGCGCACAGTGAAAGTGCACAACATCAGCTCACACATCAAAAGGGGGGCAGTACAAGGGGCGGAACACGTGGAATGGGGAACAAAGCGTGAAAATAAGGGTGTAACTGGGGAAGTACCGCTTGGAAGTACACGGAACGCCCACACGCACGCGAACTACACGTATTCATGGAATAGAATAGGGAAAACCTGTGCACGTCAAAATACACGCACACGCACAATGACGTCCATCACACGAAAGCAGGCGGAAGCGTCCTTGCGCAGCATAAAAGTGCGCACAAACAACAAATAAGAATATACAAGTACAATGAATGTCCCGTTCCTCGCAGCAGTGATCGTGGGACACCGCAGGAGGAGGAGAATAGCCAGGCCCTGCATTTTTTTGCCCAGGACCAGCCTTTTTGGGATGCCTGATGACCAGGTCTATGGTAGGTATAGATTTCCACCTCATATCATTCTAGAGCTTGTCAGGGAGTGGGAGGATGAACTCACATCACCCACCCTGTGCTCCCAAGCATTGAGCCCCTTGGAGAAGAAGCTCAATGTACTGCATTTTTTGGCTACTGCGTCATTTTAGCGGCCAACTGCCATAGTGAGGGGTGTCTCATAGGCCATGCAGTCATGCTGCCTACACCAGGTGTTGGCAATCATCACTGCGCGCCCCTCAGTCCGCAGGCACATATACATGCCCAAAACACCTGCAGAAAGGCAGGCTGTGGTCCTGGACTTCTACAGGGTGGTACATTTCCCCAAAGTGTTTGGTGCCATAGATTGCACCCATGTGGCCCTACGACCGCCTAGGGCCACTGAGCACATCTATCGTAACCGCAAGCACTGAAATTCCATCAATGTGCAGGTGGTATGCGATGCCAAGGGAATCATCACCTCTGTCTATGCAAACTACCCCGGGTCAACCCATGATAGTTTCATATTCAGAATGTCTGCCCTGAGCCAGGCACTGGAAGCTGGGAAGCATGGCGACGCATGGCTCCTAGGTGAGTACAAATGCCTGTGCACATGCATACATGTCACACACAGACAAATACACAAGCCCAACTAATGACAACTATTATTACCTTACCAGGGGACAGTGCCTACCCTTTGAGCACCTACATAATGATGCCCATACGGAACCCCACCACACCACCCCAGGTAAGATACAACGCAGCCCATATTGCAACCAGGGCCATAGTGGAGTGCACATTCGGAGTGCTCAAGTCACGCATCTGCTCTGGTGGACAGCTACTATATGCACCCCAAGTAGTGTGCAGGATCATTGTGGCAGCATGTGTCCTGCACAACGTTGTAACACGGCATGACGTACCGGTGGACATGGTGTTGCCCCCACATCCCCAACCACACGCACGGCCGCTGCGCATGGGAGGGGAAAGGGCATGTGGCGAGGCAGCCCGTACCCAGCTTGTGGCCACATTTTTCACCTAAACTCCAACCCCTGCGGAGTGCACACAGGCCTGGCACATACCAGGTCACAATCGATGATGAGAAAGGGACAGTCAACTGTCACTACCTTACCACCCTGAGAATGTGTCCACGGAAGTTCCACATTGTGTGCATCCCTAGCTAATTAAACACAACCAATCCCATGTGACCAAAGGGAACACATGCAAGGCATTTTCCACCACCGCCTTTGCTAAACAGGGCATGAAAGGACTGGTATGCCACTCAAACCCTCCCAACACTCCTGAATCCTGACTGCCACACCATACCATGGCATGCAACGGCAAAACACCCAACCATATGCACAACGCATGACACAATAGTCATGAAGTGCCACGTGAGAAATGTAAATAGCCACCAGACAATTACACCTGACATGGAATCGGAAGAAAGGAGTGACCAAAACCTCACATCCTGAAAACGGTGGAACAAAGGCATGCCACCATTAGTGCAACCAACAAAAGTCAGAAAACCTGTTGCCATGCACATTGGACAATTGCAAATTGCCATATCAAACACTGCACACTGCACAGCACAGTGAGTGCGCATTGCATTGGTGAAAAATTCTAAAAATGGCATTCATCCAAATATTACCCTGTCATGCATGTACACGATCAATGACTCGGAAGTGAACATGGATTGTCGTGACACAGCATGCATGAGAAGGCAATCTGGGTGCACGCGTTTGCATGATGTCAATGCAGTTGGGGGGGTGTTGCCTAAGTGTATTTGTCCATATGGACATGCCTAGAATACATGCATGTGAAATTAAGTGAATGCCAGTGTCCTGTACACAGCACATATGAACATAGCACCAAGGACCCCCCTGTGTGTCAAACCACACCCATCCCCTGAAACCTCAAAAGAAAGCACTACATTGCATCAGCCATTGACCAGCAGAACATATCATGTACAGAGTACACCACATCGGCAATGGCAGACAGTGACCCATTACTGATTCATAGAAATCCATAATATGACCAACACACAAACTTCATCAAAGCGCATCATTGTGGGAGGGTATAAGGAAGAACAGTACATTCCTACATGTCAAACAGTCCACAGTGTGATAATGAACTGGAAAAGCAAAGTACATATTACAATTGCCTGGACCAAAAAGGTAAAGTCTAGGGAGGGAATGTTGGATGACATAACTAGCATCAACATTCCTATGCCTGACGGGAATAGTCGCAGTGCAGGAGACACATAAAGAGGGGAGTGAGGAAGGGGAAGAGGAGGGAAGAGGTGAGGAGAGTAACAAAACAAGTGACAAACTGTGGTAGGTCTACAAAGAATCAACATAGTGCTGGGGAGACGGAGAAGAAAGACAGAAGAGAAAGGGGGAAGAGGTGACCTGTAATCAGTGGTGGAGGGACTAATGTGTGTGGAAGGACGGAGGAAGAAGGGCAAATGTCTGCAAAGAACAAGCGCCTACGTATCACCATAGCCAATGGCAAATGGGGTGCTGGTTGAAAATGACAGCCAGAGTACAAGGAGGAGGCTAAAGGGTGGTGGAGAGGGAGAGGGAGGAGAGAAGGGCAGAGGGGACCAAGCTCAAAATTACTAATGGGGAAGATGGTGAACGAAAGCACACACAGGGGACAGAGGGAAACCTGATGGTGCAGGACAGTAGGGGATGTGATGATGAAGGGGGGGGGAGATGGAGGGGCACTGACAGGGGCAAGGGAGACAGGAGGCCATTCAAGTGACTTAGAAGGCATGTGGACAGCTCTAGACAGGGCCACATTTGTGGGCTTTTTATAGTGGTGGCAGGCTCAAGCATCCTGGTTGTCCGGATTGTCACAAAGGCCAAGTGCAAACAGTGGGAGGGGGGGAGCAGGTCCAGCACACAAACAGGAAATTTAAATCACGAACAATGTAGTCATAACTCAGATCTCACATTCAAACACCAGCCAGGGCTGGGAAATGTTCAAAGTGGTGCTAGCAAAGAATGGGTGGTTGTTGAAATGCGTGGTGACAGGGGTAACTCAGCGTGTAGCCTTCATGTGGCATATCAAAATCACTGTGGGACAACTGTCCCAATTCAACATTCTCAGCACATGGACCCCTCCCACCATCAGTGTGTTGTATGCAGCCAACGGGTGCATGGTACCAGCTACAGCAGGAAGTGCATCAACATAGACAGTCAATACATAACAAACAGCTCAAGCAACATGATGAAATGCACAGTCAGCTTAATACTCACCAAAGTGAAGTGCAGACATAAATTGGAGAACCCATCTGGAATACCCACTAGGGGTGTACACACAAGTAGAACTGCAGGCTGGCCACAGAGATGACGGAAGCCCAATGCCCATGTGTGATATGCTGTTACACCAAGCCATCCTTGCGAGCCCATGGAAAAGGGAAGCAGGAGTAGCATATGTGCCAGGACCCCAAGCAAAACACATACACAAGACAAGCCTGAATGGACCCAGCTGGAACACACAGTGGATGCCTTCCAATGCCACAAAGCACCACACTGTCACATGTATGCACAATAGACAAAATAAAATAGAAAAAAAAGAATTCTAAATAAAATACAAATGAAATCAAATAATCAATTGAAATAAAAACATGAAAAGAGTAATGAAAGAAATAAAAGCAAAAACAATATAATTGAATAAAACCATACAAAAACATAACAAATAAAAAGCAAAGTGAAATAATTGAAAAAGAACAACAAAATAACGGAAAAAAATGAAAAATGAAAATAAAAACATAACATACTTACCAAAAACCATACAATTTGAAAGAAAAATCAAAAATATTTGCTGAAAAAAAACTGCTGAAAAAAAAAATAATTTACAGGAAAAAAAACAAAAATCAAAAATGGCCATATATGACCTGGGAGGTGGGAGGGCACCCAGGAGGGGGGAGGTACAGGGTGCACCTCAACACCCACATGTGTAGATGTTGAGGTAAAAAAAAACCCCTCACTGGGCTCAGAGCCTGCACGGCTCGACCTATGTGGGAGACAGGTTGTCATTGTCACCCTCTGGATCTGAATCAGAAGGCGGACATGGTGCAGTTGACTCACCACACCTAGCCACGCCTTGACCCTCAATAGCAGTAAGTATGCAGGTCTGCTAAACCAGATCCTGGCGGGCAATGAGACTGAGATCAGCATGCATTACCTCACGTGTCATACGTGCTTCTTCCTGCAGGGACTGACGTGTGAAACAGAGTTCTGCTTGCATGGCCTCACATGACAAACGGAGTGACTCCCGGCTTCCATGGAGTTCAGCTGAGATGGTTCTTTCAAGCTGTACCATCCTGTCTTCTGTCCACCTACTCTCATACAGCATGAGGTCAGCTAGAGTAGATCAGAGGGCTTGTTGTTCCACCCTCAGGGCCTCACGGTGTGCCTCTGCTTGAGCATTAAGTGTTTCACGCAGAGCCACCATTTCAACCTGGCGCGCCCTGTCATATGCCGCCATGCCCAGCCTGAGTGAGCGGCATGTGGACTGCTTGGCCCGCTGATGGAGCACCATTTGCCTTACAGAGGGGAGGATGGAATGGGCTACACTTTCCATACCTTGAGCAATCATCTCAACTGCTCCCCCCTGTTGCTGTGCTATGGCAATCATGGAACGCTCCCACTCAGTTGACCCTGGTGGCACACGGCCACCGCGTTGCCGGACACCACACCTGCTGGGCCCAACGAGCCATGGTCCTTGCTGGGATGGTGCCACCCACGGCTACAGGACTGCATCCCTCTGACGACCTGATGCCCCAGGAAGATGGCCAACTGGTGTCGAGTGTGACAGTGTACCCGTAACCACCACAGGCAGACATTCCAACCCTGCCTGGCCCCCTACTGCAGATGTTGCAGACAGAAGACCATCCGACACAGGATCACCTACTGGCGATGACACATCATGATGCAGATCCGGCTCAACATAGTCATCAAGGATACATCAGAGCCTGACTCAGAGTCAGCTCTGGACACGATGGCCTGGAGCACCTGTGGGTTCTCGTGGAATGCCACCCCATGACTACCACTGGTGCTTGGTTGGTCATGTGAACTGACCACTGTGTCTGGGATGACATCTTCATCCTCTGCCTCCAGTGCAACATGAAGAAAGAAACAAGGACACGCATGTCAGTAGCAGATACCACACACACACAGTTCACAACATTGACAGCCAAACAATGAAACAGCCATGTCACAGGCAACTCAAACCCCAACATGCATCCAGTGGCATTGCAATGCAGGGCCATCCCAAAAGCAGTAAAGAATGTGTGCAAGATGTGAATGCAACACATGTATTGCATGTTGCACATCACCTGCATCACACACAACCTCTAGAGGGCATATATCCAATGCCAAAATGAGAGATGGGAACAAATAGTCAACACCTAGCATAAGCATGTGTTAACACACAAATAGACACAGCTAGAAATGTAACCGAATAGACCATGATACATGTAACATGCATGTTCATGAGCAGCACTCAACTACAATCAACTATGCACAGTACATGTGTCATGGGAGGCTCCTACGCTAGTGCATTTCCATACTGTGATAGAAGGGACATGGGTACATACATGTCAGGTCAACATCACACAGCACCATCATGATTGCACGTTGAAGGGCTTAACTTGGCACAGGAGTGGGTGTGTGCATTGCAGTGCATGTGTAGCCCCTCAAGACATACGTTGTGATGACAATATTCAAACATTATGGCAGTGTAACAGCAATTGCAGCCATCATGTGCAAATGGCATGCACCAGGTAGCATGGTTTCCGTGAAACACCCACCCTCTGGCCAATAGCAGGGCGGCACTGCATGGCAATGGCATGTTCCACACAGAACTGTGCATTGCCAGACAGTGTAGGCATGCGTTTATTGCATTTCGTCAGTCAAATGTCACTACAGCCGATGAGAAGTGGACATGATGGAGGAGAGGTGAGGAACCATCCATAGTACATCCATGCATGTAGAAGACAACACCAGTTTAAAGGTGGTCATTTGCCTGTAAATGGGGGAGCCATGGTCATGATACAGATGTGCACAGCCTAAAGTTGTGCGTGATGACACACAGACCTACAGTGAGCATGACATGGCTGTCCAAATGAGATGACACTTGGATCATCCTGGACAAATGCAACAATGAGTAGGTTGTCAAGGACATCTAGGGGCATACATGGAATTCACATGTAACATGATCCTGCACATATGTGCATGGAGATTCACTGCCATCAGCACACTCAGAGTGAGCCACACTGCACCAAGGACAAAGGATGCATATGACATGATGTGACATCTCATCAAGATTGAACTCGTACACAAGTGGCTCAGAGCGCAAAAAAGCAAAGGGAGGGGAACAAGGGAGAAAAGGAATTCAAAACAACTATCATACTGGGCACAGTGACATACAGAACAGGCTAGTGCATGGAGAAGGGATAAAGGGTTGAAGACCCAGGAAGGGGGAGAAGGGGAACGTGCCAAACAGAGGAGACCAAAGAAGGACAATGTAGTCCAATGATAGAATGTCCATTCAAAAAGTGGGAGTGCAGCCAGCAAGTGGCAAGTGCAAGATGTTTTGGACAGGGCCAATCTGATGAGTGCAGACAAAGAGTGCTGTACCGTATGGGGACACACACTGGACCCATTGATATGGGAGGCCTGTAGGCAGTGCAGCAAAAAGGCAGGGTGAGCAGGTACCTGATTCAATGGACAGAGTGTGTGCAGGGGCACAGTGCCAACATAGGAAACTCTTCAGATGGGTAGAAGAGGGGCTAATGCAGGAGCAAGTAGGAAGGTGTTGCGGTGCTTCCAGAAGCAGATATATCTCTCCTCAAGATTCAACGTGGCCAGTTCGATGTTCAAAAGAGAGCTCCTATCTGTACACACAGATCTGCTTCTACCTTATTTGTTCAATTAACGACTGATCTTGAGGGAGTGTGGGGTAGAGGAGCAAAGGACTCAAGAGGGGAGGAATTGGTATAGGGATTGTTGAAGGTATTTTCTACCCAGTCCCAAAAAAACCTTGTGCACAATGCAGAGGGTCTGAAGTAACATTCTTGCATCCACTGGTAGCCAATAAAGGGGTCACAGAGCTGGAAAGATAGGATCCCAGGGCTTGAGGCCAAGGACAAGTCTTGCAGTCCAGTACTGGATTAGTGGTGGAGGGTGGAGGGCGGAGGCAGGTCGAACATTGAAAGAGACTGTCACAGTACCCCAACCTTGAGTAAACCAGAGATTGCCAGACTGTGAGCATGTAGGAGAATGTTAGGAAAGGCACAGTACCCTTGAGGAGGTGGAGCAAGGAGTTAATCCATTCCAAGATACATCACAAATGTGTGTGTAAAAGGGATGTGTTGAGTGAAAGGTGACCCTGAGGTTCTTGGCCTTGCAGGTGGAGGCAGGAGGAGGGCCAAGTGGGGCTGGCCAGAGATTGATGGCAAAGGATGGCAAAGGTGTATCGATGAGGAGGAAGCCAGTTTGCTGGCATTCAGAGTCTGTTGGTAGTACACCAAAAGCAAATGGCAATGAGGCTATCAGAAATAAGGGAGGGACAAGAGGTGGCCAAGGTCAGCCAGGAAATGAGTTGGTTGTCATCAGCATAGCACCATGAATTGGGGCCGAGAGGTCAGACCCCTGTCGAACAACACAGATGGTGAGAGAGATTGAAGATAGGAAAGAGCCTACATGCCAAACACACATGTCATTGAGTTTCACACATCAATACTCACCAGATGATGCATCATAATCCATTCTCTCTCCCACTTCACGGATTTGTTCTTCCGGGATGAACGATGAAGCGATCTCCTCATGCTGAATGAGTCACCAGAGACATGGTGTAATTGAAGGCATGCTTTTGCTTAGCACTGTGTCTGAGGTCATTCCAGCACTTGTAGCAGTCCTGAGCTGTGTGCACCTGCAATCCCATGGATGTCACACCATCCACTACATGCTGCCAGTGGACCCAACCCTGGTGATGTGTTGTGTGGCTCTGTGGGCTCTGTGGGCCCACAAGCATATCGGCTGGTATTCCAACACGTAGTCCACAAGGAAGTCCAGTTCCTGATTGCAGAAGGGCTTCTTCCTTGACGTGCCGGAGGCTGGAGCCGTGTCTGGGGTCCCAGCCTCTTGTGCAGGAGCACGCTTCCTCCGTTTGGACGGTGGTACTGACCCTAACGGGGCAATGTGGCCCTGATCAGAGGGGGCAGTGACGCTGGTGGACTGGACCAAGGTAGTGGGTGTTGGTATGAGGACAGACGGTCTGGCTTAGGTCTGCGTCACTGCCAGGGTAGTGTTGGCTGCATCTGCACATGCAGTTACCACCACCCGGCTCCTTGGGGCCCCAGATATGTGTGCCACAGTCACAGCCACAGTGGACGCACATGAGCCCACCCTCCGGCCCAGATGGAAATCGTCCTGAGAGTCCTCGTCACACAACTCAACATGCTCTGCCTGACCCAGAGCCCGGGTGGAGGTGTCCACAGATGCACCTACAGCTATCACCACCGGTGGTCCTGTGACAGCAGATGTAAATTGCTGTTGGGTGATATGGGCGCCAGGTTGTGATGCAACAGCTGCATCACCAGGAACCACAGGGGGTGGTGGCATGTCTGCACCAGCACGTGGCTGGGCATCCCGTCCCGGAGCGGCACCCCTGCCTCTTCCAGCACTGTAGCCACCCCGGCCACTCTGGACTCCCCGTCCTCCCTGGTCTCCACGCCCACGTGCCCGACCACGTCCAGCCGTGGGAGGATGCCCAGCTTTGCTGCCCTTAGCCTTTGGTGGCCTCCCAACCATGGCACCGATGGAAAATGGGCTATGGGAGGTCCACTCAACAATTGTCCTGGGCAATTGGCTAGAAGGGGGCAGGCTACTTGATGGAATAGGTACCCGAGTGCCCCTGCAAGGCTGTCTGTGACCCTTGGGGAGAAATTACAGGTCACGCAATGCTCAGGCACCCCCAAAAAGAAAAGAAAAACATCAAAAAATCAAAAATGCAAAAAAATAAATCTTTAAGCACAGGAAATTGGAATAAAAAAGAAAATTGTGCACGTGACCCTAGTAGCCCACGTGTGTGAATATTAACTCCAGCAGTATGGTGTGGCACCGTGGAACACGCAGGCTATTATGACCTCTAAACGGTACGCATGCACAGGGGGAGCCACAGTGGGAAAAAAGCATACGCGACTCACCGCCTGCCTTGCGTGGAAAAAAAACAAACGCGCTTGTGCGCGTAGGCAACACCTCACCAAAACAAGAGGTACGGACTTCAGACGTTGTGAAGTAATCTCGTGTGATTCCAGCAGAGTAAACACACACGTCGGTCTCCACGAACAGCATGTACAGTGTTTTGCTGGCCCGCGCTCACCTTTAACCCGTGCTGAAGGCAACACCCGTGCACGTAACGTCACTTACGCGTTAAGGGCCTTTCCTCGAATTACACGCATCCACACACGGACGTGAATTTTTTTGCATGTGCCAAATCATCATGCACCCGTGACGAGGGAAAAGCCTGTGCATATCACGTTACATACGTGTTTACACGCTAAGGGCCTTTCTGTCGTGGTTGCAAATGACTATGGAACTCTCCCATGGCCCCTCCTCACCTGATGCTTCAGACGAAGTGCTCTGCGTCGATGAGATCTCTCTTCTTCAGGATGTTGTCTTCTTAATCTTCTTCTTCTTTGTCTTTATCTTTGTGTCGTGTAGGTAAGGTCAAGCTCCCCTGGAGGCCACCTTGTCAGAAGGGGAATTTCTTAGCCAAAAGGGACCCCCTGGGATCCTGCCTCAGATGCAGGGAAAAAGCTTCTTCGGCTCCAAAAAACCCTGGAAGGTGCTGACTGCGTGGAGGCAAAGCCCGCCCTGGACTAGGTGGATCTCTTGGAGGCGGGCGGAGGTGTTGTGATGGCAACCTCGTAAGTGTGAGTAATCCAGTGAGGATCCACCATGAGCAGAAGTCCGGTAAGTATCCACCGTGAGCAGAAGTCCAGTAAGTATAAAGAGTGTAAGGAGTGAAGAGAGGAGTATGGAATGAAAGGTAGAATGACTGGCCAGAATGTCCTTTAGTGCATGCGGGAGCACAGTATAGACTGAAGGCATGGCGCATCCGGAGGTGCGCCGTGCAACGGGATAGCAGAAGAACTGAAGCAGAGCAGAAGCACTCCGGCGACCCGCAGAGAAGGAGGGAGTGCAGAGAAGGCTTGGGAGGAAGGCAGCAGCGGAGAGCCACGGGGAGAGAAGGAAAAAACTACTCGCTAGAAGGAGAGCGGCGAACAGAGAACTCCGAACACCAGCCGGAACGAAACAACGAACTGGGCGGAAGTGTCAAGGTGTTGTTATAGAAATGCCGTAAGGCGGCAGCCATCTTGGGGGAAGGCTGGACCGCACCTGGCACTTTTTGCAGTGCTCATGCCTTGCAATGAGAAAAAGTCCATCGATGCCATATCTTCCAGGGCCGGGACATGACACTTTC